>NC_091932.1:18630908-19307645 GCF_041260155.1 Ptychodera flava
GGGTCTCATTCTGCAAACACTCTTGAAGCTGATCATCAATAATCGAGATTTCTCCAATCCTATGTTCTTACTTTATTTGTGTGTGCTGCCATACATCATCTATGGTAAATTTTTCAAAAGGAAGCCAGTCTCATGTTATGCAAACATTGATCTGAGTGGAGAGATTAACTGAAAGGAAATCAACCAAAAAAGTCCCATCACGGTGAAGATCAAGTTGGTCAACTTGGTATACCATGCCACGAATGCGAAAGAACTGTCCTTACCCTGGTTGTCATGCGAAACATCTCGTAAGACTGGCAAATCATCTCACACAAGTGCATAATATTGAAGATAAAGTTGAAAGACACAGATTTTTGAAACTGGCCAGACAATCTGACACTCATCAATTGATGTGCCAGTTGATACGAATCGTTCGTCTACTGTCTGAACAACATCAATCAAGTCAATCATGGATGCAAGACTACAACATCCATTCACTGCTCTCATATGTGGACCCACACAGTCTGGCAAAACCAAATTCGTCAAACGACTGCTGAAGGAACGGGAAACTATGATTTTTCCATCTCCTGAGCGTATTGTCTGGTGCTATGGAGAATATCAACCTGCCTATACGGAACTGGCTGCCCTTATCCCTAGCATTCATTTTGTTGAAGGCATTCCTGAAGAGTTGGACAGTATGTTTCCCCTCACCAATCCAACTTATTGATTATTGATGATCTGATGTCAGAAACTGGAAATGACAAGAGAATTACCAATCTGTTCACCAAAGGTTCTCATTATCGTAATCTCTCTGTCATGCTTATCTTACAAAATCTGTTTCATCAAGGCAGAGAGACTCGAACCATGAGTCTGAATTCACATTATCTGGTCTTGTTTAAAAATCCAAGAGATGGATCACAGATCACTCACTTAGCCAAACAAATGTACCCAGGACACACCCGTTTCATCACAGAAGCTTCACCGATGCCTCCCGTGAACCCTATGGTTATCTCCTCATTGACCTGAAACCCAACACACCGGAAGTCCTTCGCCTGCGCACGAACATCTTTCCAGGAGAGACTGCCTTTGTTTATGTCAGGAAAACATAAAATAGACATGATGACATGAAATGCCATCATTTCATCATGTCTCAGCGAATGAGAAAACATGCTCATTTTCTCTCTGTGTTAGCCAAGGGCAATCCAAAGCAACAGAGGGGGATCATCGAGGGAGCCAGTAACGATTTAATCCATTGTCTCTGTGAATGTTGTCTGAACATTCTTCGGGGAAGTGTTCTACTGTCATCTGTTCAAAAGAAGAAATTGAGCAAATACAAACATCATCTTCGCACACTGTCAAATAAAAAGGTTTCAACATCAAAGAAGAAGAAGATACTTGTGCAAAAGGGTGGATTTCTCTCGGCCGTCCTAGGGCCTGTGCTGTCTGTGTTGGGAAGTCTCCTCTTTAAGGATGTACGATCGGAAAAAGTAAAAGTAATGTCAATTTTTTCAAATGGGGATTTTGAATACCTACATATGTGAATAGTCCAAAACTGGGAAAAAAACATGGGGTCACCGCGCTTGTTTTTTTACAAAATGACATTAAAAATTCACGGTTTTTCACAAAATCACTAAAAATCAATAAAACAGGTCATCATTTTCATATTTATATCATGATTGCATTTTTCACGTTTACACTGTAACAGAATAAAGAAATTATAAACCTAAGCTACTTTGAAGATTTTACTTACATTAAAATTGAGTTAAAAAGTGATCTTATTTATTTTTTAACCAAAATTGCAACAAATATGCCCCAAATTTTAGGAATGGGAGAGGGTAATTTATTAATTATTGATAGTTTCTACTAATGTCAATTTTCTCAAACTTTGCCAAATAATAGCATTTTTTGTGAATTTTCCAAAACCACATTTTGTTTAGTAGGTCACCGAGCTCGATTTTTCACAATTTTGCAAAAACTAACTGGGATTTCCAGGTTCTGGCGATAAACCATGCTCTCCCGGGTTCGTCGCACGAGGGCGCTCTTTAAATGCCGCTGACCTGCCGTGGCTACCTGCAGTGGCCCGTCCAGGCATGGTCATGATTTAAGCCTACCATTAAACTTTAATGAGAGGGAAATGACAGAACAAAGCAAAGACTTAGGTTCTTCTACTTTTAGAGTCTATATATTAATACAGCATACAAAAAATCACGTAATATTTATTGCCGTAACGCTTATCGGTGGGGATTAGGTTTACTTCGCTGCAGGCTAAGTAAGTTGTCACACACCGTGGCCTACGTGGAGCCAGGAGCCGAGGCCGTGAACTTGGCGTTCCTCCAATACACGATGACAATCGTACACGGTAAAGGCAAGCCCGCAACTGACACAAGTATCAAGATTTTGGCTAGTTCACTCAAATCGACTATGCGACGGCCATTCTTCCATTCTCCGGTAGGTCTACTAGCGACACTATCATTGGAATTATAACCACGAATAGCAAATCAAACGTCACACTTCTGATTTACGCTGTACAGGCTACGGTCATGTTGCATTTTTTTTTATCTCTTTGCTGAATTCTCGTACCTTCCAGCGTGTTTTGAGGGCACGCTGAACATTTTCTCGGCGCGATTTTCCTTTACCTGCAGACGACATTTTCAGATTTTGTACAACGCAAAAACGTTCGGAACGTCACTATGCACGCGTGGTTACTATGGGTACATTTCTGCGCGGAAATCGGCGCAGTACGCTTATATTTTTCTGATCGTACATCCTTAAGTGAATTGTCATCATGCCCATGGAACATGCCAAGAAGATGGCACTTGTGCCACAGGAATTACTAGATACCATACAACTACAGCAGAATCAAACAACAAACCCTGTGACGAAGATGCTGTCCTCTCTGGATCGGGAGATGCAACAAATCATGGAAAGAGAAGACATCACCGATGATGAAAAGGCAAAACTGTACCAACAGACTCTTCAGCAGTACAGGGCTTACATTGATAAAAGGAAGGAACCTGTTCAAATCAGCATCCTCCCCTCTGAAACTTCAACGGGTACCACTACCGCTGTGTTTTCTTCAGGGTCTCCATTAGCTAAGGGCACGGAAGAGGAAGGCATAGACAAGCCAAAGCCCTTGGGTAGTGTGGAGCAGGATGTGATGGAAAGTGTGCCAAAATCCCTCCGACGAAAAGCACACTTGCTCCTTCAGAAAGTGAAACAGCATGACTCCGTGGATTGGAATGAGAAAGGGGAATTAACGTACGACGGCAACCCCTTACCTGGAACTCATATGGTAGACCTCATCAACGACACCTTACGTCGGAGGAAAACCTTCACTCCTAGAGGGTGGCAACAATTTGCCCGAGTGCTGTCTGACATGAATGTACCACAAGATCTGATTGGCAACAAGGAAAGATGGAACTGGATTCAGTCTCAGCGAAAATCAAAAGGATTGTTTCAGCCAAGAGGTGATGATGATGAAGAAGGTGATCATGGAGTATTTGCTGGACAATCATCCGCCAAAAAGAAAAAGATAAGGAGGGAGATACGTCCTGTCATTTCAACCGCTGCAAGACCGCAACATCGACCATCCATGACAGGGAATTGGCTCAACTTTTAAAACATCACTCGACAATTTGATGATAGTCATTCCAAAGGAGACCTCTGTCATGGAGTGTTGTCCACCTTCTCTATCCTTGGCGATGT
Source organism: Ptychodera flava (assembly GCF_041260155.1). NCBI lineage: Eukaryota > Metazoa > Hemichordata > Enteropneusta > Ptychoderidae > Ptychodera > Ptychodera flava. The sequence goes on from NC_091932.1 coordinate 18,634,593, forward strand.
CCTCAAACGGGTGAGGTGCCTCTGTGCTTGCTGCTCTGGATCCATCGTCATCAAACATGAAACCTGTGACGAAATTGACGGACTTGGATCAGCACCTAAGCCAGGTGTATTACGATCCAAGTCATTCTGCAAGTTTTGGAGGAATCGATGCTGTTTACCGTGCTGCAAAAGAGGAGGGAATAAAGACCACCCGTCAGAAAGTGAGAGAATGGATGCAACATCAGGACACTTACACATTACACAAACCAGTGAGGTGGAAGTTTCCAAGGGCTAGAGTAATTGTTGGTGGAATGGATCAACAGTGGCAAGCTGATCTTGCAGATGTCAGTTCACTAGCAAAATACAATTCAGGGTTCCGATACATCCTCACCTGCATTGATATTTTATCCAAGTATGCCTGGGCCATTCCCTTGAAAGACAAACGAGGAGCCACTTTGGTGGCAGCGTTTGAACAGATTTTGAAGACTGGACGAAAACCAGAAAAACTACAAACGGATCAAGGCAAAGAATTCGTGAACCACCTATTTCAGAAATTTCTGAAGAGTGAAGACATTCAATTTTTCACCACCGGAAACGAAACGAAAGCTTCTGTGGTTGAACGTTTCAATCGTACGCTGAAAACTAAAATGTGGAAGTACTTTACCAGAAACAACACCCTAAGCTACCTATCGGTGCTTCCTCAGCTAATGCAATCTTACAACAACACTTGGCATCGCAGCATCAAGAGAAAACCAGCGTCTGTCAACAAGACCAATGAAAAAGAGGTGTGGGATACTCTGTACAGTGACTATGAACAGAAAAAGGTGAAATTCAAATTCAGTGTGGGAGAACAAGTGAGAATCAGCAAAACTAAACGTATGTTCAAGAAAGGTTATCTGCCAAATTGGACAGAAGAAATCTTCACTGTGTCGAAAAGGATCTCAAGTCGACCACCTCTTTACAAGCTGAAAGATTTTGATGAGGAGGAATTAGAAGGTACTTTCTATGAACAAGAATTACAAAAAGTCGTCAAGAAAGAGGACGACGTCTTCAGAGTGGAAAAATACTCAAAACAAGAAAGAGAAATAGTGGTGCGGCATAACCAAAATTTTCATAACAATTGTGCATTTTGTGATAAAAGCATGAAATTTGGTATGAATGTAGATTATCATGATATAAATCAATTTGGATACCGAGCCACCACGGGTTGAGCCTCGTTCTGGTGTGGCGACCATTTTTAAATATGGCGACATCAGTCACTATATAATCCCATAGTTGCTGCTCTACAGATGATTCTGTGGTGAATAAAGGACGTATTTCCATCATAAATGCCTTTTAAGATTACCATTTGCATATGTTTTTGTTTTAAAATCAATTTTGATACCGATCCCTAACAGGTTGAGCCTCGTTCTGGTGTGGCGGCCATTTTTAAATATGACGACCATCAATTACTGTAAAATCCCGTAGTCGCTGCTCTTACGGATGATTCTGCAGTGAATAGTGGATGTATTACCATCATAAATGCATATTAAGATTACTATTTGCATTTTTTGTTGTTTTATCATTTCATTCTACCAGAAAAACGGGTTCTCTTAATAAAATTATTGACAGTATGGCTGCAACAAGGCAAAAGTGGAAGATTCAAAATTGTCAAATTGAATGTTTTATACGATGATCAGCTGTCAGCTGTTCTGTGTAGTTAGACTATCAGAAGGTACTATTCAGAGTTTTTTTTTATTTTATTCTTATTTGTAATCGTTTTTAGAGTTGTAGCTGGTACGTGCGACACTCACCAGGTTTTGCAAATAGGCCTAGATCGGCCCAATGGCTGTGGTGGGGAGAGTATAATGCGTCCGAGTGTAAAAACGGTCTGTTCCATGTTCTACTAATGGATGGAGTGTTCTTGAGTAGAAATATTGAATATGTGCAATATTTTGACATTGACTAATTATCTTTTCTAATTTTTATAAGTCAGCCATTGACAAGTTTTGCAGGGTGTTAAATCACAAGGCCTGACATGGAAAATTGTGGGGGAATTTAACCCAATCTCTCACTCTTGTTCATCTACATTCACGCGTAGGCCTACATACCAAAAAGCACAATGATATTTACTGTATAACAAACCTTCTAGTTTTAACTTTAAAAACAAAAACATTCCGGGCGGAAATCTCTTATATATCCCCATAATTGTCAATGTTAGAGATTTATCATGTAACTACAATTAGTACATAAGTGCAGCTGTTTAAATTTTGACCACGTGGAGAACACGATCATATTTTTATATTATTTTTCGGCTGTATGTACTATATTTTATACATTACTTTTCATAATTCATTTCACATGAAACTGATCCAGTGTAATTTGATATCTATTTCATAATTTAGATATTGGTTTTAGAGTTATTTCAATGTCAATGTCAATGGTCTATTGCATAAACATATATATAGATTCATGCCTATAATATTTTGAACATGGTATATTTTGGTACTAATTTCTTGGTCGTACATAATTTGTTGTTGAAATGCAAAAACGTGACACCATAAATTAAATTGTATTACTCCACTTTCTTTTGTTTTAACAAACTTTAAAGGTAGGGAAAGCACAGCTAAAACACAATGCTGCACTTTTTTCCGTCATGTCCGTGCTTGGCACTCCCCGGATCTCTGCTTGCTTTTGCATGGCTAGTCAGCTGGCGAGTATTTTATTCCTTTACATGGTGTTTACATAGGCTAAGACAACAAGTTTAAACGACAATCCTAACTATTTTCCAATCATTTTTTTGTTATCCACTCGACACATATACCCAAGACCTAAGCAAGGTAGTGTTGGCTGGCCAATTATCTGATCAAATGGGAACCTTCCTATACTGAATACAGAAAAGCTATTACCAAATTTGAACGTTTTGAACATGTCAGCCCAGCTAAATCTGAACTACTTTATAAAGTATACTGAGTGTAGAAGCAATAATGAGATCGATCAAGTATCAGATACATGCTTTTAAACTATAGAACATCCTTTGATTTAATTCGTAAAGATTAGAAACGATAATTAGATCGGTTCAATATCGGATATATCCTGAAAATATTTTACTGAAGAATGCCATAAAGTACTTAAGAATGGCTAGCTAAATTTCTGCTTATTTATGAAGTTTAGAAATTATCATTAGAGCAGCTAAATATTGGACATATCTATTCCATAATATTTTGTTTATGAAGAAAGTCCAGCTTTCTGATATATCTATACAAGTTTTTCTTCAGGAACGCCCAGGTAATTTTGATGTAATGTATAATGTTTAGAAACGATTATTGGATCAGCTAAACTGTTAGCTGTGCTCATTGATACAGTTTAGAAAAAACCTTTAAAGGCTCAATTCCGCACCTTGCAGTTGGTTGCAGTTGGTTGTATAATATCAGTATAATGCCTTTCTTTTTTCATCTCCATTACAGCGAGTAGAACACATACCGTAATTAGTTTTCAAAAATTGTTCTGCCAAAAATATTAAATTAGAGTTCCACATAAGAACTTTTCAGGTCAAATCTGACAAAACAAACTTGAAACAAAATAATTTAATATGCGATGCTGATAATATTTTGAGATCATCCGTGACTCTGATTTTGGCTGACTTCTTTCATAAAGACGTGTTTGATAAAAAATTATATGTTTCAGGAAATTTGCCGTATCTGTGTACCCCTAGAAATATGATCCCAGTGGCGACTAAATCATATGAAGTTCACTTCATATTTTGACATACGTCTGATTTAAACAAAACGGATTTCATATAAGCATTATATTGCCTTCTGTATTGGGTGGAGCAAAACAAATGGTAGAACGTAAGATAAACTGTAATTTGAAATGTAATCTTTTGGGGTATTAGGTAAGTCTTGGTCCTATTTCATGAAAACTGTAACGGATATTTGTATATTACAAAAGGTCACCTTAAAGAAAAATAAATCGCTTTACTAATGATACCCCACAACCAGGTTATGTATAAGTTAGGCCCGGCATATGACTTAAAGAAAGGCAGGTTTAAAAAAATGTTCGTGGGTCTCAAAATCGTGATTTTGCGGTACCCTTCAACATATGACTGTGACAGCTGTTGCGTCCCAAAATTTTTTCAGTTAAAAGTCTATTTCATATTTGTGACATGGCCTCGTAGCAAATAAAACATATTTCACACAAGGTATTTCCAAAAAGTCTATTTCGTATTTTTGACAGGCTGTTATACCAAATAAAACACATTTCATACGAGGCATTACCCTTTATTATATGTCTAGATTTAAAAAAACGGTAGAATTTGACGTTAAACAAAAAAGATGCGATTCGCAATACTTTGACTTTACAGTTCCCTTTTTCCAATATTTTTTTCTGTTAAAAGTCTCTTTCATATTTTGATATGTCTCCGTAGCAAATAAAACAGATTGCATATAGAGAATTGCCCTTTTTAATATGTTTAGGTAAAAATTGGTAGAATTTGAGATAAGCAGTGACAGTAAGATTTGCAATATAAAGTTTGGGGTATAGGCTAAGTTTTGGTCATATTCTATAAAAGCTATGGAAGATATTGCATATTAAAATATGTCATCTAAAAGAAGAATAAAATCCCTTTCCAATGTTAGCCCACAAGCTAGGTTATGTAAAAAATAAGCTCAGCAGATGACTTACAAGAAGACAGGTTAAACGAAAATGCATGCGAGTTGGCAATACTGTAATTTTGCGGTACCCTTCAAAGTATGACCGGTAGACCTATAGCATCCCAATATTTTTCCTATCAAAAGTCTATTTCACATTTTGACATGTCCTTGTAGCAAATAAACAGATGTCATACAAAGCATTGCCTTTTGTTTTATGCCAAGGTAAAAATTGGTAGAATTTCAGATTTTTGGGTATTGGGTAAGTTTTGGTCCCATTTCATAAAAAATCTATCGAAGATATTGCATATTACATATGTCATTTTAAAGAGGAATAAATTTCCATTCTAATGATATCCGACAAGTCAGATTACGTTAAAAAAACTTAGCAGATGACTGACAAGTACTACAAGAAAAAAGCACATGGATAGCAAAATGGTTATTTTGCGGGTACCGTTCAAAAGTCGACCATAACAGTTATTGCATCCCTATATTTTTTCTGTCAAAATTCTATTTCGTATTCTAGGGATCCCAAGGCTTCTAAAAAGATAGGTTTGTTATCCTGGGGTGCAAGTAAACCCCTCTGGCCCACGGCCTAACATATCTTGACTACTGACATAGCGTCATCCTTTTATAGGATCTAATACCGTGCATTTTATGCATAGAAATTGTGTTTTTGCCTGTATTTACCCGTTTAACAAGTCAGGTGGTGAAGAAAATTTAAAAGAATTTTCAAATAACTCTTTTCACAGTTTCTTATGAAATTATTCAACCTAAAGTCACCCAACGACTTATGTAGTTGATATTTACTAAGTGAGAAATACCTGTCTGGCAGCCATTTTGAAAAAATGGTTGCCATGGCAACGCTTTGGTTGATTTTCAGTGGCTCGGTATCTGAATTTGTTCAGCACATATTAAGACACATCTGAGCCAAGTTTGGTGCTTTTATCAAAAATTGCACAATGGGTTTGCCATGCCGCACCACTAAAAGGGCAAGACTGAATATCTGGTCAAGTGGTATGGTTGGCCATCCAAATTCAATAGTTGGGTCAGGGATCTGGCAAAACTATAAGAGGGATGACTCTGTTCAGAGAGTCACAGTCTGACCCTCCACTTTCATCATGGCTGAACATCCGTTTTTCATGACACTACCGAGCAATGCATCCATGGATGTTTTCCCAGACAATGCAGTGACAGGCTACACTGTGAAATTACCCAAACACATTTCTCTGCGGGGCAACTGGGAAGTAGCCTTGATGGACATACACTACCCTTTCTCTTGGTACAATGTGGTCGAGGGCAGAAACGTGCTGGCGTACGAAATTCAAGACCATAGAAAAACACTTGTCAAAATACCTGCAGGTTACTACGATGATTTTGGAAGTATACTGACCACTCTGAGAGAGCAAGGTTTACCCGACAACATCCAGTTGACTTTCGACCCAGTATCAAGAAAAGTAACCGCTGATGTGAGTGAGGGTACCAGCCTCTACTTTCTACCAGGTCTGGCTGAAATCATGGGATTTTATCCCAATACCATCTTGAGGCAGAAGAACGATGCACCTTTCATGTTCAGTGTTCGAAACCTCTCTTCTCTGTATGTGTATTGCGACCTAGTGGACGACCAGTTGGTGGGAGATACCTTTGCACCCCTGTTGAGAATAGAAAATGTGGAAGGGATCCATGGACAGATGATCAACCGCACCTTCCACACTCCATACTTTCTTTCCCTGAGAAACCGCGAATTTGATACGGTAGAAGTCTACATAAGAGACGACACGGGTCAGAAAGTGCCATTTCAAGGTGGGAAAGTGATCGTGACACTAGCCTTCAGAAAACGACGCCCTACACTATTGTAGCCTGAACCATGCCGTATCGACGGAAAATCTATGAAAGCAATCCGGCCACATACAAGAAGTTTTATTTGGATCAGGTGGGAAATGGAGCATCATTCCAGGGGGCAGCCATGCAGAGAGGCTATGGCTTGGGCGGTATTTTGGGAGGCCTCTTCCGTGCAGCCACACCACTGCTCAAACAAGGTGCGAAAGTCCTAGGGAGACAGATGTTGAAAACGGGACTCAACATTGCAGGGGATGCACTCAGTGGACGTAACATCAAGCACTCGGCAAAACGACGGTTGGTGGAAGCCGGGAAACAGTTGATGGCAAGCAGGGGTTCCAGATACTCAGTTCCCCAAGGCGGCGGTAGTATAAAACGTAAAACTCCGAAACGAAGAGTCATTTCCTCCAAAGCCAAGCGAAAGAGAAGATCTCCTGACATTTTTGACTAACATGGCATTTCTTCACGAACACTCCTGCGAGTGCACCAAGAGTGAACTTGACTTGTTCACAGTTCCTCCAACGCAGACTAGTGTGGAAGAGGGACAATGGGAAGAAGTGCATCCCCTGACCCACATTGTGGAATCGGGACCCATCGAATTTGTGATTTCGGGTTCAGGGGAAGACTACATCGATCTGTCCTCGACACTCCTTCTGATCAAGGCCAAGATTACAAAAGTTGATGGTACTAACCTCGGTGCAGATGCAGCAGTGGGCCCCGTCAACTTGTGGCTCCATTCACTGTTCAGCCAGGTGGATGTACACCTCAATGGCAAAATGATATCCAACCCTTCCCCTACTTACCCCTACCGAGCGATGTTGGAGACCTTGTTGAATTATGGTAAGGAGGCCAAAGAAACCCATATCGGTTCAGCCCTCTTCTTCAAGGACTTTCACTTGAAAATGGATGAAGTGGACCCCACTAAAGAAGGTGGAGAAGTGAACAAGGGACTGAAAAACCGATATGCCTTCACGTCGGGCAGTAAAGTTGTCGATATGGTAGGACCCATCCATTCGGATCTCTTCTTTCAGCCCAAGTATCTAATGAATGGTGTCGAATTACGTCTCAAACTCAATAGAAGCAAGAATGCCTTCTCCCTTGTGAGCTCTGCAGAAAATCCAGGCTTCAAAGCTGTAGTCACCGAAGCCACACTACTGATCAGGAAAATAAAACTCAGTCCATCGGTACAGCTGGGCCATGCAGAAGCTTTAAAGCAGGGACCGTCCAAGTATCCCATACATCGTTGTGTGATGAAGGTTCTGTCTATTCCTGGAGGCACCATGTCCTTCAACAAAGACCACATCTTTCTGGGACAACTACCTAAACGCGTGGTCTTGGGTCTGGTGGACAACGATGCCTTCAACGGTTCATACAAGAAAAATCCTTTCAACTTCAAACATTACGACATGACGTCGCTGGTCCTTAATGTCAGTGGAAAGCAAGTTCCGAGCAAACCCCTGAAACTGGACTTCACCCAAGCTGGTGGTCAATCATTCATCATGGCCTACTATTCCCTGTTTACTGGGACTGATAAAATAGGCAGGGATGAAGGAATCAACATCAATCACTATGAATACGACAATGGATACACACTGTTTGCATTTGATCTCACATCGGACTTGTCTGCTGACGGAGGACATTTGAACCTGGTCAAAGAAGGAAACCTGGGCATCGAACTGCAGTTCAGACAAGCCCTGCCAAATACTGTGAATTTACTCGTGTATGGCGAACTGGATAACATCATTGAAATCGACAGAGACCGCAACGTCCTCTTTGATTACTGAAGTTGATTCCTCGACTGAAGTGAAAGATGGACACGTTAAAGTTGAAAGAGATCTTGAGTACAGATCGATACACTGCATCATCTTTTGGCGGGGTGGAACCATCAGACCGATTGCCTAAGACCAGACTAAAATCCTATCCTGCTGCCTTTGTGGCCAATGTGGACCCAAGTACCCAACCAGGGAAACACTGGGTGGCTTTCTACTTTGCCGATAGCAACCATGGTGAATATTTCGATTCGTACGGACGTCCACCCAACAGGACACCTTTCAAGGCATTCCTCAACAGGAACTCTCTCGACTGGATCTATAACAGACAAAAGCTCCAGGGACCCCTTTCTTCAGTGTGTGGACAATATGTCCTTTACTATCTGCTACATCGTTGCCGGGGATGGTCCATGTCGAACATTGTGAAGCAGTTTACAGAGGACTTGACTTTTAATGACTTTCTCGTGAATGATTTCATTGAAAAATTGACTGGTGTTGATTTTGACATTTATGATGTTAACTTTTTACAGACTCGTTTGACTTAGAAGTCATATTCATTACATTGTTACTAGTTCTGATGTTGGCTTTCCTGTTGGTGTTCAATAAATTTTCAAACTTGTTCAATTGAAAATACAAAGCATGTGTGTCTTTGGTTTTTTTTTCTGTCTCTCTCAAGGATGATTGGTATAAAGGGGGAGGGGAAGGGGAGGGGCAATCAATCATACTCATTCATAACACAATCATACTTCGCTAGCTCACAAAGAGTATAGACGGACAAGATATTGGTTTTTCATTTTAAACAATAACAGTAAATTTTATTTTCTCAAAGTTAACAAAATTTAACAAGGCAAAAAACATGAAACACAACACTTTTTATTGCAAGTGTCTTTCAGTGTCCTTGGCAAACTTGTAATGTCCGAAGAAAAAACACATTTATAAATTGAAGGAAATTGAAATGATTAACTGCTTGCAGAACTAAATGTGGAACAAACTGCAGTGATCATGTCGTTGCACAAGACCATTCCATACATAGACAGACTGTCCGATAGGGCTTCAAAACATCTTTCAGGGTCTTCACTCCAGCGGTAGTACAACAACTCCAACAGGTCATCAAGATCAAGTAATCCAAGGGGGGCATTATGATCCAGGGTGATGTAGCACAGTTCAGCCATGGCAAGAATAGACTTCTGCACAGCCAGCATGTTGATTCGTTTGGCAGCATCCGTAAAGTATTTGCTGATGACTTCTCGTTGACCTGCAGGGGTATCGCCATAGTACAGGCACTCATGGTCTCTCTGAGATGGGTAGTCTTCTCGGCACCCCTCACAGTTTTCGTTGATGATGGCATTGACTTGGTCCAGGATAAACTTGGCGTAGACATATTTTGCCACTCTCCTTGCTACTTTCCTGTCCAAGTCATTTGGCATATCGCTGAAGGAAGGCTCTGAAAAAGGGATGAAAGACGGTTCTGTGAGTACCAGGTCAATTGCACGTCAGTGTCTTGGCAGCCTCATCGATACTCTGCACAATACTTTTCAATCGACTCCACTGATCCAAATTCAAATTGATGCCCTTCTTTGTCGGTATCAGTTCTCCAGTGTCAGGTTTCTTGAAGAATTCACGTATCCCCACGTACACATTTCCCTTGAACATCTGCACATTCACAATCCGAGCTGATGTCTCTGTGTCACGCAGAAGAAATCTCAATTGTCTCTCACCTGCTTGACTGGTGGTGCCAGGCTTGGAAGGTGGAGGGACCAAAGCAGCTGCTGATGGCTGACTGGACGGAGTCTTATGAGGCAGGGGCACTTCCTGAGAAGGCTCTGGCAAGTCGGGGCTCTTCCTTCCTGGAACATCAGCATACCTCTCATCTTGGTCAGAGACGGTGGGCATTGTCCAGACACTGGTGTTAGTCTTAACGTTGAAGTAGTATGGCAGTTCTGCCTTCACTGAATAGCACTTGCGCCATCCCTCTTCCAGTAGTCTTGGTGACAGTATCGGAGTTGCCATGGTTATGAAGAGTTGAGTTGTTGTTGTTGTTGAGGATGGGACTTCTAGAGCAAGACTGGCCCTTAGATGGCCCTCTCAGAACTTATATACCCTCATTTTTGCATATATTAAGCAACTGACCAATCAGGTAAGCACATTGCTATCCCAATATCCCTTGCGGCATTTAAATGAACCAATGGGAGAAGCTAGTTAATGAGACCCCCTAGCATGTGAAAAAAAGTAAAAAAAGACCCCCTAACTTCCAAAGTGGTCTATACTGTATCCCTTACTACTGTCAGTAACGGGTGTAACATGCCAGGATACGCTTAACTATTCCGGACACCTGGTACCACCACTAACTATAAGTGTTTCAGGATGGTGCTTCTTAACTTTTTAAATTACAAATAAATGTCCGAGGGAACTGGTAATGTTACCTTGGATGGAAATGATTATCGGACCAGGTTAATATCATATACTGCTAAGAAAAACTGTGGACGATCAAACAATTAAGGCCACTCCAGAAATTCAAATAAAGTAAAACAGCAAAATTATATGTCCCTTTCTTGAACTACGGTTTATGATTTGTTTTAGTTTGTTCTTCAAAATGTACGGATATTCGGTATCGTTACTTGTACACTTAGTATACAGTGAAAATTGTGAATACAGATATGCTTTCCTTGTTGATTAAGGGTTTTCTTGTGAAGTTTAAGTGAATATTGCAGTTATCCACCCGGTATATACGTGTGCTATTCGTCGACACAAAATAACACGAGCCAATTATTCTATGGATAAAACTACTATTATGTAACATATCTTTCAAAACAAAGACTAAAATTATTAATTAGGTCTTCATAAATAAGTTGACTTGATGTAAATACCAATAAGCAATACTTCCTAAAATTAAATCACCGGTAATAACATATTAGTAGGAAGTACTAGGTTAAATTTTCCCGCCGCTCTACATCAGAAAAAAACAATTTTTACCATCGCAATTATATTGTTTCTCTAAACAAATTAACAAAGTAAATAAGAACACGTATTAAAATAAGGAGATATATAGCTTCGAAAAAAAAATTAAAATTTCATGATTTGAGTAACGGAGACATGTTAACATGAAAATGATATAGGTTCAATCTAAAAGAGAGTACTGCTACTGAATGTTCCTGTCGAAAAGACACGTGTTTGTTCGCTGTAAGAACTCTATATGTAAGTATACAATTTTACCGGCTGATTTCTACATTGAATGTTGAAAACATAAAATCACAAACATTCTGTGTAGTTTAGGAAAAGGATACCCTGATACGAATATCAAGGACTTTAAAACATTAGAATTGGAAAACCAACAATCAACAATTAAAACATATAGTATTCCGTTTGCGGGGAATGAGGGAGTGCGAAAAGTGTCTGCTACACGTCATTGAGGTAGCCGAGTTGCAACGCACATTACAAGAATGTACCCCTGGCAGATACGAATTCAAAATGTCTTTGTAAAGTGAAATAGATGGAGAGAAGAGGGCTTTGGATCTGGAGGAAGAAATTAACTTGCTTCGAGTCTTGAATTAATTTCACTTGCATTTTTTATGCTGCAAGATGTGTAATATAGCAAAGTAACTAATATTATTTGTGTACAAAATCCGAATGGCAGAATGACAGGGAATTAATGAAATAGGGAATAAAGGTGTAAATTTAGATAGCAAATGCTGAAGACATGGTGAACATATTAATTTGGCAGTTTATTTGCTTAATTAAAATATATTGTCAATTATGTTGTTGAACTTTCAAAATATTTTGAAATATATAGTCTATGCTTACAGTGAGCAGAAAATGTATGTACTCTCAAGCAATCAGAGAAATTTACTTTTTCGAAACGCAATAGAAATTCAGAAACTAGTCTGGAATTACTTCAAGTCCAAAATAATGATATCGGTTACTTGAGTTTCATGCATCCTGCAATCCTCAGCCAGAAGTGAAAAGTATATTAGCTCGACACTCTTATTTATATGATGTATATGATTGGAACCATTTTTCTGGAGGTGTTGTCAAAATTTGATAATTACCATTTGTTTTGGTTGCGACATATAGAAACCAACTCAGAGCATTAAATGATGTAAATTTGTCCGCAGTGACAATGTGCACCTTTTCTGATATATTGTTAAAATTTGTCTGCTTTTTTCTGGGATATTTCGTCTCATTAGTCGTCATATTTCTACAAATCTTAATGTTACGATACAAAGATATTAATGGAGTACATGTATCAAAGCAACTGGATGACAAATATTTCATCGCGTTAAAATCGTTCTGCGTTTACCCTATGCTTCTACAGTTGTCACAACAAAATGAAATTTCAATATCAACTGTTCATAGAAGGAAAATCATAATATAAGACTGACAAACGTTAATGACAATAATTTCAGCAGAGGTTTTGGTTTTGCAATCAACGTCCCCGAACAAAAACTTGGTACGTCTAAAGTTCACTTTTTCGCAAACTAGGTTTTACCGTAGGTTGCCTTTTCCGTGTTGTTTCTTCACAAACACAATAAAACTCTGTACCTGAACAGTAGTACTACATTGACTCATTTCCAAACTTTTCTGATGGGCATTTCTTGACCGTAGTTTCTGACAATATGTTAGGGTTGAAGTTAGATGAGGTTAATGCTAGCCGTATTCGATGTGGGCATACCAACCTTTACCATGCGGGATTGAACCCGAGCTGAACATGCGATCGACATCTGCTATTATTTGCTTCTCTCACAAATATCAAGAGTCGTCGATCCAAGTATTTCCTTTTCAAACCACGGCATCACTTTTACCCTCAGACAAGCTACAGAAATTGGAAATTTACGAGCTTTCTTCCCAAGTCCCCACTCTATTGTTTTCATCGATTTGAAATTGGTCTGTAGATTACTGAGGACTTTGTTTAAAAGGCGATCACTTTACGCAATATAACTATGTCAATACTCGCCGCTGTGTAGTGTGTAACGCTGCGTAACGTTTACGTAATTCTAGATTGTTTATACTATGATTGCTGTGTAGTACGTATTTACAGAATAACTACGCATGGACTGACTTCAGTGGTGTACCTTGACAGTGTTGCCATGGTGCTTAGATTACAAGCCACACACTTTGTAGCCCTTTAGGTACCAACTATTTATACTTCAACGCAGCCTGAGTTTCTTATCCAAAAGGCATATTTAAACACCAGTCCTACTATTAAGCTTCTTAACACGGCGACTATATTTGCAAAATGCAAAGTTATTGTTTACATTTTGACTTTTTTCTATGAAAGTGAAAGCCTCCAGAAAACATTTAGGATGATCTTGAAGCCTTAGAATTATTTTTAAGTGTATCAGCTAAGAAATGCGAGGTCTGGTTTTGTTGGATATACACAGGCATAAAAAATTTTGAAATTACATTTTCCCTACCTTTCGTTTGAAACCTGATCAGATGGCATTTGACCGTGACCTAAGTAATGCATCTTGGTAGCTACCAGATCCACATGTTTTTTTTCCTTGAATACTCACCAGTGTGGAATAAAAAATATCCCAAAAGTTTAGACTTATCTTTCGGTGGATATTATTTCACTAAATTGTATTGTCGACAATGGATGACCTATATTAAGGCGTAACTTCAAAAGCTAGAAGTTTGAGGTTTCTCCTCGAATACTGATCATTGTGGAACCAGACATTTAGGATGGCTTTCATATATATCAGCTAATAAATTAGCTGTGGGTTTGGTTTTCAGTGGACATTGACATGTAATGGTCGATGTCTTTTCGAATAAAATTCAATGATGACCTTAATGACCTTGGGCGTACTTTTACATGTCTCAGCAACTGCAAAGGCTTGAAATTTTGTTTTATTGGTTATTGGCCTGTATCATGCACGATGATTTCGAAGAAATTGCGGATCTAAGTCAATCTCTATCACTCTTTCAACAACGAATGAAAACTTCCCGTTTCGATCACTGAGATCACTACCATAAACATTACTCTCAATATAATTTCGTACAAAATCATCAGACGGAATAACCCTTGGGGTCCGTGGGCGACAACACGTTGTCTGTTCATTCAGTTTGCTTTGACTAGGTTACGAAAACTATGCGATCTACATTATGGAAGCCCCTTTGCTACAGGATACAGATAAAATTAAACTAATATAAACGTTATTAAATGTCTAGACGTGTAGGAGAGAATTTATGGACAATGTAATGTCGTAAGTTTTGTTGATGATTAGGACAGTCATGACATCATTAAAACGAGCAAATAGGTGTTGATCATTACAACCTGTGCGCGCTTAAAAGCCATACGCACAGACCTTTCTATGGCGTTTGAAATTTATTGATCTATTTATTTATTTATTTATTAATTTATTTATTTATTTATTAATTGCCGTGTACAGGTTGGTGAATCTTAACAGTCAGATACCACAGTGTTGTCGCGTCAATTTTGGGCAAAATAGATTCACAGTTAACATTAACACAGTTCTCTGCAGAAAGGTCATCATTTATCGTAGTGACACAGCATTTGTGTTTGATAACATAAAGTTTGGTAATGATATCATGACTGAAATGCCGAAAGAATCGAGAAAACAGTCTGAATTATGAAACAGTCTAAGAGATTTCACCAAACATATCGTACTCTCTCGATTTAAAACAGTGAGGAATTAAATCAACGACTTCGAGACGCGTCTTTGCTTCGTTATGAGCAGAGAGATGATTTGTGCACGAAGACCTGAAAATTAATCCTTTGCCCCACCCCTCATACCACCTCAAATTTCTGTCGGCCGTAAATGATGATTGGTGTTTATCTTTAGGGGGCAAACCACCGATACCGGATACTCTGACCTCTCTTGTAGGGGTGAAACAGCGAAAATTTGAGAGTATGGCATGACATTTTACTCAATAACATGAACAAGTTTTAACAACTCTGGGTGTCGACTTGCGCGTAGGCAACAACCTGCTGTCTGCGATATGCTTCTAAGTCTACAGTTACCGAAAATTTTGTAGATCTAGACGAACGCGAAAATCACGTTAATTATCCACGTTCACAGCATTGGTGTCATCTAATTTTTTCGAAGAATTATGAACAATCTAACTTTTGACAATCAAATAAAATAATTTCGCGACCTCTCGATGACCTTTTAAGTTTGTTTGTTCGAATCCACCTGTTTAATTTACTGACGATTCACTGACGGGCAATTATTTCCCCTAACCACGTATAGCGATTTTCTTGTGTCTAGGCATTACTAATGAATCTTCCTTCCGTGTAATTATTCATCTTAATGCAACATAATACCATAATTACTATAGTAAGATCATGCAGGATCATGTAGGGGTCAAATAAATAGAAAATGCAAATAACCCACATGTATTGTTAATTTGAGTTTGGCTATTTTTGTCCAACACTTTTTTGTTGGAACATTAAGACTGAGGAAAAGAAACGAGTAAAAAAGTTGATGAATGATTTAAATATTTTTTTACATTTCATAGTTTCTTTCCCCTTATAAATGTATTTTGTCTTATAAATATATTTTTTCAGACTCTTTTCTTGTTGCAACGTCATGGCCGATGAAAAGAAACTACTGCGTGAAATTTCTAAAAAAATAAATATCATAATACAAGATATATAAATAGCGAAAACGCAGCAAAGATTATTCTGTTTATAAATTAGCAGCTCCGTTTTAAGATCACTCTGACAATCGCTTTGTATCTGAAAGCAAAGAGACTGACAAACAGTGCTAACAGTATTTTTGTCACGCATGCGAAACAAGAAACCAGATTTGGTTCAGGCTTCACACCAGTAATTTCAACGAGCTGAGTTTCCTTTGGTGTTTACCCTATGCTCTAATGTTCTCACAACACAATTACAGCGCTTGCCATTTGACTCTAGAGTCTCAGTGTTTGGCATACTGGGAATTTTTGACTCGCTGTAAGGTAGGTGCAAGTTGTTTGATTCTAGGATGGAGCATCAAAGGATGTGCCGATTGTCATGCATTTTCTTATCATTTATAATGTTGATCGGGAAGATTATAATAAATACGAACAATGAAGCTATTCGTTATGAAAATGATTGTAGCTTCAATATAACGACAAGTTGAATTGAACTTTATGCTGTGTTAAGCCTTAGCGTTAGCGATTCCCTTCAAATCCATGTCTGCCCTTTTTTCTCCGAGTACTTGTCTAAATTTCAAATTATGTGGCACGAAAATTATAATTCCTTGAAAATCTCCTTTGTCTAACACCTATAATAGTGCTTAACAAAAAAGCAAAGGCATACAAAGGAAATCCCAGACAGATTTGAAGTGTATTACCAAGGCTTGTCAATGCAAAAATTTCAATCCGAAATATTGCAGCATGTTCGCTGAAGGGAGGAAAAACTGATTTTTTGAACGTTCAGCAAAGCAATTGTCACGTGATTATTATGCAAATAATAGCTGCGTATTGAGCACAGTCGGATTTTTCTATATAGGGGCTTTCAGAAAATGCATTCTTTGTTGGGATTTGAGACCTCTATAACTGAGAAAAAAAATGAAAATCCGAAAGTGCATATTTTGTATGTCGCAGACACTGGGGTATTATTTCTCACGACACAGAAATAAACAAAGCCATTCCGGAAATACCGATCACAGCCTTCAGGCAACTTCCAAATCTAAGAAAAATTCTCGTAAGAGTAGATCCATTTTACTCACAACAGGTGAAACGAAACGCTGCGGCAACTGCAACCAATGCCAATTCATTACAGAAACAAGTACAATTACCAGCTCCACTACGGGTAAAACCCACAACATCATTGGTAAACTCTCATGCAAAACCCGGAGCCTTATTTACATCATTACTTGCTGAAAATGTACAAAACAATACATTGGGGAAACGAAAATGGAACTCAAGAGACGGATTTACGAACATATATACACAGTCGGCAGTGGCAAACCCACCCCAGTCTCAGAACACTTCAATCAACTCAACCACATATTATTTCCAGGCTACTGGTCTACACAAAGTACACACCACGAATATCCGCAAAAGAAGACTATGTGAACAAAAATACATTACAGAAATTGACACGCTTACACCCGAGGGCATTAACCAAAGAGAAGGGCAAGCTACTTCCCCGCGTTTTTAACTCTTCCCTTTTTACAATCACTTAGGTGACCCCGTAGTTTGGACTATTTCTTTCATCTAAGGAGTCCCTCCGCCATAAACTTGTCCATTCCGACCCTCCACTTTAGCTGGTTTAGTTCTACTCTCCGCACCCAGGTCAGTTTAAATTCCATTGTACCTTTGTTTCAACCACATTTCTTATTTCCAACAGTTTTCTGATCTTCATTTTTTTAGTAATAGCGCTTTTCAATTATGCTTTTAAATCACAACTGGTTTTTAATTTCGCTTTGGACTACTGTAGTCTTGGTTCTTTCGCTCACTGTAGCTCCAGTTTTCATAAGTATTGTAATTTTCATTCGATTTCGATTCAATCCTCAGTTTACTTTTTACCAGCCTGGTTTTTAATTTTGTATTGTGCTTACTTTTATTCATCAGCTTTCACCCTGAAGAAGGCAACTTGAGTGTTTCCGAAACGCCGGTGTATTTTAAAAGAAGAATAGAAGACAGAGTACTGGTTGATTTGCCTCCTTTTTAAACTTATCTATACCATGATCCTGGTGTGTTCCCGCACTCTAGGTATTGCTTCTACCGTTGTAGTTGGACTGACTCTTTTAGAACACGCTTCTTTAAGTCACGGACCTTGAAGATGAATGTGGGGATGCAAAGCATGTACAATTCGCCGATGTGAATTCAAGACGTACTTGCAGAGTGATGTAGATGAAAAGAAGGGAGTTTTGGATCTGGCAGAAGAAATTTACTTGATCGCTAGGAATCTTCCTCATATGAATAAAAAGTACGGACCAGTCACAGACATTGAAAACGCAAACAAGTACAGTAAATGTCATCAACGGGAAGGTTATACCAGACGTGATTGCCCAAATAATCGGTATATATCAGCTGCAGTCTGTTTGGATCTATCTTAAACAAAGAATGAAAAGGATACGGTTACTGCGATCAGTAGGAAACGCGATATTACACAGAAAGAATAACAAGAATAGCAATAGCAAAAGAATAGCAATATGTAAGTTTTGGTGGATCAGATTTGTATTTAATGACTAAGACTATAGTTTTGGGATTTATTACTGAAATATTTCTCTTCGGGGTATATATCGGGTGAATACTTCAGTGTGAAGACGCAATCGTGTCCTAGCAGCTAGCCATCGAGCGAAGAATTGGACTTTTGACTGCGGTAGACGAGTGCATTGTTGATTGTACAGTAGGTCGCCAGCTTTGACGGCGGACAACCAGTGACTAGTTACAACACATTCGCAAATGAGGTTCTAGGAAAGTGACAGAGTTTGATGCTTCGTTTATAGCAGAAGCGTGCATGGCACCGTTGATACTCGCCAGTAAATTCAACCTAACATGTGGCGTCTGGCGACATCTAAATATTTCCCCACATCTCTCCCCAAAAAGCGAATGGCCACGGGTACGATTTGCTACGTCTCGAGACATGAACAAGACTTATCTATGAATTTCAGGCGATGGGGCCACACTGATACTGCATATCGATGAACGTCTGTGTGTAAACTATGTTTTCGGGTGAAAATCTCCGTGGTGGCGACTATTTGGCCGCCTTATTGGCTTCCATCTCTACCTAATCGTGTTGGGTCAACTTTTCCAGATGCATTACCGATGAACTGGAGTGGTACAGGTGACCGACATGTGCCCTCACAAAGATCAAAGTTGAATGTGAAGGGCATCAGATTTTATGCATAAAGGGTTTGTATTGATTCGTACTTGCGGTTGAATGATTATCTTATATTCTTTTAAAGAATATTTCACCTGTTACATTTATTTTCTTTTAACATCACACAATGAGCATGAGAGTGACAATTTTACCACTTAGACAAAAAACAAATCAAAAGTTGGAACTTGAAGAGCCCTAGCGTTCATCAATGGTACCCACAGGCGCTCGGTACATTTCTGGGATCATAATTATAGTTCATATGCAGAATGCCTATAAGACTTGTCATTTCAATAAAGAATCGCGGTATATGATATTACTGTACACGTCGGCCAGCATAACCGAGTGACTATGGCTGCCTGGCTGGGGCCTGGCGAACACACTGGCAGTGCCGCACAGTGTCAGCTTGGTCCACTACTGCAAAAAAAAAACCTCAACGTGAGAATCAAAGCTTTTAACCTACAGATTTCATAAGTCAGCGAAATTCAAGAACTCTGGGCGTGTCCGATGATAAAAACTGGTCAACGGTCAGATATTTTACATAAGCAATCGATCGACTTGCCATTTTTGCTTAAAATCATACATTACTAATGGGATAATTTGTGCACTGTATTACTGAGTCATTTGTCCTGTCTCTCTAAATTCGGCCAGTTCTTTCTAAAATAAGACCTAAATAAGATATTTTTTCTAAATGCTCGAAGACACAAATTTTGACAAAAATTTTATGTTAAACTTTCGTATCGTTTTGGTGACCTGATCATGGCTAATTCAGCGTATTGTTTTTTGTAACTATAGGCAACTCACAAAATAATGTGTCATTAGCATATGCCTTTAGCATGACCTAAGGGTAGTCTGGCAATGGTATATTATTACACATTAGGCGTTGTTGTTGTACCGATGGTAACTAGGCGTGGCAAGCGTTTCTGCGGTACTTGTTTAAACGTTTGTTTTCGCTCAAGTGAATGACATGGTGAAGTTATATTCTGTAATTTGATAATCATATACGTAAATAATCAAAACACACTTTTCACATGCAGAACAACTATTGTGTCAATGACGTGTGCTGCAACACTACACGCCTGATTATAACA
The DNA here is from genome assembly GCF_041260155.1 of Ptychodera flava. Lineage (NCBI taxonomy): Eukaryota > Metazoa > Hemichordata > Enteropneusta > Ptychoderidae > Ptychodera > Ptychodera flava. The sequence goes on from NC_091932.1 coordinate 18,654,673, forward strand.
GCCTTAATACTGACTAAAACATACTTAATAGGGAAAGCAACTGACTTTTGAGCGCACCACTAGTATTTTCATGAAAGACATGTTACGAATATATATCTCAACGACGGTGACAATATGAAATACGGTTTACTTCGATTTCTGACGAGCATAAACGTCAGCGATGAGCGTACTTTGCATATCACCGAAAGCAGGACTCAAGGAATTTCATCTCATGACGACGACGATGAAATATACATCATATTGTGTTTTGATTATAAAAGCAAAACTACGTTTATTCGTGAGATATGTAAGCGGTTCAATCATCATATTTGCTTCATTATTACTTAATTTCTAATTTGCATATCTAAATATTGATATTTTCATTGACGATATATATCAAAGATAATGGCGCCATATTAGAATACACTTTAGCGATGACTGGCCATACAAAGTATCAGTGAAATGAAAACATACTACAGTTTCATGTCATGCAACTTATAACTTGACCTACATTTAATAAATCTTTTTCGAGTTTGCTTTATTCGTCTGTAAACTGACTGCACCACAGCTAAATCATTTGTTAGTGATTTTGATCAGGGAACATAGTTTTTCAGCTTCCCGTCAGCTATTGCAAACTTATGGAAAATATCAGAGAACAGTTTCCTATTACAGCCAACATCATTACATGCTAAAACATGAGATCATTTTTCAATTCACACAAAAGAAGGAATCGCTGTAGATAACCGTCATTAGTCTGGAATACGGAACCTCTTGTCCTAACATTCTATGAAAGCGTATATCATTTTGATTTGCAAGCCCTTGTCCGCTGGTCACTGCCAGTCAGAGTTTGGCATATGCGTCTCAATTGATCAAGTAATAAATTCTTCTGCTACATCGACCTCCGATTTTTCTGTTCGGCAACATTGCATAGTGTCGAAAAAGTTTGCATTCTTGATATGGTTACATTACAGTCATTAGTAACTTTCATAAAATAAAGATGCTGACGCGTGAGGCATATTACAGACTTGCTGTAATAAGCACTGGGCAAAATGCTCTATATACAACAATATATACACATATACTGATTCTGTACATGTGTAAAATACGTAAAGTATACGCGTACGTATACTAATAAAATGCAAAAGTACAGTGTACACTTGGTCTGCAAAGATATACATTACGTATACTCTTGATCTGCACAGATATATAATACGCATATCAACGTATTGAAATGTTCCATGTACAAAGATATACGTTCCGTATATAATTAATATTGTGTTCCATGTAGGTCAATATAAACGCATATACAGTGAAGGAAATACAAAAACACAGAAAAAATTATCTGAATCGTGTTACTTGCTGTGTTTTTCTTTTATTCATCGGTCCCCTTGTGCACTAAAAGATAGTGGAACATAGACAAGCCGATCCTATGATCATAATAGATGCGCATGATTTCCGTAATGTATATTGTGGTTTATCAATAAGGCGATAACGTCTTTGACGGGAAAATGGCGTCAATACACGCACTGCGTTTGTTTATTGTTTACATCATGTGATCCTATCGTTAAGGACAAAAGTTAACATTTACGTCACTCCACGCGAAGACCGTCATTGGTCAATATCGTATTGCACCATTCATATGATGATTATGTCTTTTTTAAGTCTTATGTAAATTCACAAATCATATAAGTTTGTGCCCGAAGGTGCAACAGGCATAGTCTGCATGATTTCAGTACCTGTAATCACTACGTCTAGACTTTGTTTAACTCCTCATTGAACAATAATAAGGTACGTGAACAATAATATGGCAAGTTTTTTTTCCGAACCAGATTTGAATAACTACGTAGGATATTCTTATTTTCTGTTGCGTACCCTGTATCGTGATATTGCGAAAGACATTTTGCATTATTGTCGTGAGTGTGTTGTAAGAATGATAAAAAACAGAGAAAATGATTCTGTCTTGTGAAAGTTTTCTACTCTATTATCCATCGGCCATCTAAAATGTGCCTTTACAAATAAGCTAACACTAACCCGATTGTACGTAGATCATATTCTGGTACATGTGTCATATGATCATGGCAATATCTAAGGCCAATCGCTAAGGTGTACATGTATTCGTTTCAAAAGATCGACTCAAACATCGCCCCGTAAAGGAAAATAAATCGATTCGAAGTTTCGCCCTCCTTGACCAAGCAAGCGGCACGATCAGCAGTCGGCGGCCAAGGGGATTTCAGTGACGTCTCGTCACTGTTAATAGAGTAATGTAAGACATTTTCTAATACAGACATAAAGACAATGCAACGACAATTCGTAGGTGATGGGTGGCTTTAAAGAAAACAAGTGAACAAAATTACGAACCGGATGAGCCCGAAAAGAACTGTTTGATAGCACCCAGACGATCTACTTATATGCTCGTCATGATTGTGGCTACAACGTTGCCGCCCTGTGGTCTCCACGGGTGTTCAACTTGTCAATTACCATCCCGGCCGTCAATGCCAACAATGTACGTTATAGCGACTATATGAAAACCAGAAAATAGAAAAGATAACAAAAATTTGCTTCTACTTAATGAAATTTCATGTATCACTCGAAACTAGATGATTTGTAGAAAAAACGATAATTTTGTTCTGTATAAGTTATTCTTATTCTTAATAAGCTATGTCGGCTTGCTTGGAGGTATTACCGCGCTAGCGCTTGACAGCCACAGTATTGTAATTAGAGTTATCAATACATACTTATGAAGGAAATGCAACAACAAGATCTAAAAGGTAGTTCTGATTTTAGGAGGTGTTGTAACTTTCAAAATATCACAAATTTACAATCTTGGTGAGCCCAAACTGTTTCGTTCGCTTGCACCCAGACTACATGGCTACAACGCAGCGTCACCGGTCTCCGCCGGTGTCAGGAATCCTGATCCCGGTCCTCAATGTTTACGTCTTACGTATACGGACTTCCATAATTGCGGTGATAAATATCCCAAAACGTTTGTCACGTTACGGAAACTCTGTTTTGTTGCCGACTTTCGATGTACACAGAGTTCAGGCTACAGCTGACAGCAGCTGTCTTTGCTACAACAGCCTTATGCTGAAGGGTTGATTCGAATCGAGAATTTACGAAATTTTATTAAGTTATGAAGGAACTGTATCGCTGTTCGTGGAATATTTTGTGCTTTCTATGAAGCTTTTCCGTACGGTACTTATTTATTATACTTAGGCCTCAGCCCAAATACATTTGTTTTCATTCCGTGGGAAAAAACTCTGTAAGGTATAACCATTTCTGGCTGAGACCAGGGAGGGCAAAATGTCTTGCTGGCTCATCTTTCTTGGCATAATAAATGGCGTAATGATGTTAACTGAATGGAAGTGCTGCTCTCAGCCAGTCTTGAATAAGTGAGATGTGAATATTAATGCTTCTCTATCTGAGTTTTTGCCACAAAATCTTCTGAATATAATCAAAATGTGCATCGAAATGCAACAATTAATGCACCCTCCGTTTCCTAGGCGATGGCACGACCCTTGCTACACCCACTGGACGAGCCAAAGTGGAGGGGTAATTTCAGTTTGGTCGAACAAGAGGGCTCGAGACCAGAATTTAACATTTAAACTTGAAACATGTTTAATCGCTGACAAGATGTGGACTAGTGTTAATCAAAGTATTAAGTGTGAAAAAGAAAGGTTTTATATCCCGGACACAATGAAAAACATTACGACTGGAAACTGTACCCCCAGTTGAGAATAGTAATGCCCACAGCGATGGAGAACACTTATCCTTGAGCTGAGAAAACCAGACCATCATTTCGAAATAGAGCTGCAGATTCGAGAAGCTCGTTCAAAATAGCTAGGTACACCCCATAAGGGGTGGTTTCGAGTTTTGAGGGCAAATTTCGCCTCCTTCATATAGAAATCGTACGTTTGTTTTTCCAGGAGAACACACCATTTGACACAAAATTTGCATGTAAAGGGGTCGCCAGTAAGCACGTGGTCAAATCTGGCATAAGAAACAATATGAAATGTTGGGTAAAGCCAGTCCAAAATAAACTGATTTGAACTTTTGTGTTTTCTAATTTATACCACTGCAGTAACATTACCTTTTTTGACAACATCACACAATGTAATACGTTTTGAAACTGAATACTCCGACGTATTCTGTGTCTCCTTTGCTAAAAAATACGGTATGCCGATTACCATGTAAGGAGATGATGACGTCCAGACAGATTTGTAGTGCGTTTGGTCCTGGATGGTGCACGAAGTTTTGACAAGGTAGCTTGTGTATTTATTCCTAAATGGGAGAGATTAGAGTCGATCTAAACGAAGGCCGAAGAATGTTATGATACTCTGAGCGAGCTGAACTCTAACGCGAATGGTTGGATAATTTGGAGGGTGTCTAGAATGATCTCGTCTCATTAAGATTATTTGGCGGTCAGTATTGAATTTCAACTGCGTCACAAGTTTGCGAAATGAGTATTCCGTCGAACGGTCAACGAACGATATTTTAGAAATCTGGAGACATGGCACATCGCATTTTTATTTTGGTATTTTATATTTTACAAAAGATTTAAGAAGCAATGATTTTGTCGAAAATTCTGAAAAAAATACAGGAAGATTTGATCGCGAACACATTTTCACTTGGGGTCAACTAGCCCTGCGTACGATGCTGTGTGCTCCGCTACAGCTAATCGCCCCGCTCACCACAGCCTTGCAAAGACCCGTACGTTGGGTCGGTGACTTCAAATCCATTTTGGGACTTGACGTAAAAAGCCAAATTACTGCCGAAATTCAGCGTTCTTGGGCCCAAGTCGTATCCCAGCCTACCTCAGCTACTCGATCGCTTCAAAAATGACAGTCTTTTATTCACTTCTCGTAAATAACCGTCGATGTCGGCAACTCTCTCGCTAGCCCTGCGTACCATTACAACTTCGCCGATGCTAACTAGCCATGTATGCAACCCCGAAATTTCGGGGTTAGTTGATATGCTAAGCCGGTCGGAAGGTGTGAATCACGTACACATCGATAATACCAAAATCAAACGACTCGAACAGCATTTGCATGCAAGGCAGTGTGTGGAAACCGCGACTATTTCTCCTATAAAGTTTGATTGAATATTATTTTCGTCACAGTCCCTCTACAAGGGACTATGGTTTCCGTCGCCCAGCCAGTGGAAAAATCACTTCATGTTCCTACCGCCAGCGGCGCACTTTGCACTGGCGAAGCGACGAGGTCTGGAAGCGAGACTAACTTGACTGCTACTAAAGTTCATATTTTACAAGTATAACTCCTACTTTCTTTCGGTCCGTACTTATGACGACATAGCGGCAGCTGTATACCTTACCTCATGCCACCTCACAAGAAAAAACAGAGACATTGTCTATTTATTCGACTCGAGTGCATTGCATCCTGATTTAGCCTCGCCAGTCACAATCGTTTTATCAAATGGTTTGAATCAGACAAGGACTTCCGTCAGAAGAAAATCGTAATGAAAATTTGTACCATTCTTGAGGTTGCTAATTCAGCAAACAACACAGGCGGTTGTCTCACAGTCTTCAAACACTCCCAGCAGAACATTTACATCAAGCAGACTGAGTGGAGAACGAATTCAAATTTTAAATAGCCAAGTGTAGGTAAAGCTACATCCGAATCAAAAAATACAAAAAAACAAAATTGAGAGTCCCTTTATGACGCCGCCGCCGCGGACCTCGAACGGAATGATGTTAAGTTTCCGTCGTAGATAAAGGTTTTCAGTTCGGACTTTGATTTACTTGAATTTGTGGTGATTCGGACTCAGTATTTGCTGCACCAAAGGGTGTAAAGTGTAAGACGAACGCTCATGACTGCGGTATTTACGAACTGGTCATTAAACCACGGTGACTTCACCATAATTTTGAATCCTATCTGCGGACGGCAGTGGATCACGTGGTCCATGCTGCTTATCTCTCGCCAAATGCCCTTGGCGAAAGGTTAGATCATGTTTTGTCTAAATAATGCATCAAAACATTGCAAAATTTGTTGAAACAACATTTGATGGACATTCATGATGGATTCATGGAGCATGAAAAGGTGTCGAAATTATTCCTCTGGTAGTGATTCGCATGCTTTTTACAGAACTCGCTTTTACGTTGTTAGCCTTTTCTATTCAAATTAGATAAACATAATTATGCCAGCATAAGCCGCATAAACGCTAGAAGCGAGGACTGCGTTCCTTTTTGAACAGAGCTTACAAACTGCAATTTACCGGTGGTACACATTATGTTTGAAAAGTCCCCCTAAGATAAAAACACAGTGAGAGTGACAGTCACTGAAGGAAGACAATTTTCACGAAAACAAGGATATCTCTCACTGCGAGTTGTCGTTGAAAGGCAACCAACGCCAATATCGTAATCCCCATCCTATGTTACTGCAGACATGCCTTCAAAATGACTCAGCTGAAACAGTTTTGTGGCCATCGCTGAATTTTTTTAAAGGGATATATATATGTGTCACTTTAAAATCTTATCATTTAATGGCCAAAACAGTGACCATGAAATTTAAATTTCCATTTCCACATAAATGTTGGTATTTTAGTCCTGTTTGTGTAGCGTAGCCTCCGTCGATTTTAAATTTCACTGAACGAACGCGGCGAACAATGATTGCTTCCTTGCTCCCTGTTTCTCTTCGTCTCTTTGTCCATCTACATGTATCTTCTCTGTCTTATTTAATACACAGTCGCTGTCACAAAGAGAATCTATTTATCCACCCACATGATCTATCTATGTAGCTATTTGTCTGTCTGTTTTTTTATTTATGCTAAATGCTAATGGAAAATACTGGTCGAGAAGTTTTATAGCTTGTTCCTTTGTGAAAAAAACACTTCGAATGACAATCACTGGAAGAAACTGGATTGCGAAATGAATTACCCGGTCAACTTCCGTTGTCGGACAAAGACGATCTCGTTTGTGTGAAACAGAGGACAAGGCGACATTTCACTTAAATTTATATGATATCCGATATTTACGGCTACTAGACTATACAATATCGAAATTAGATTGGCTTAGCCAGATCTATAAAGGGCTGAAATCTCCGATATATATCGGATATTTACGCGCGATTTCACTGAATCTAGTAACGTCTAGTATCGAAGCTAGAGTCAGTCCTTGGAAGTCGGGTTTGGCCAGAACTGTGAGGCGGTGAAATCTCCGATATATATCGGATATTTACGCGCCATTTTACTGAATCTAGTATCGTCTAGTATCGAAGCTAGAGTCAGTCCTTGGAAGTCGGGTTTGACCAGAACTGTAAGGTGGTGAAATCTCCGATATATATCGGATATTTACTTGCGATTTGACTGAATCTAGTATCGTCTAGTATCGAAGCTAGAGTCAGTCCTTGGAAGTCGGGTTTGACCAGAACTGTGAGGTGGTGCAATCTCCGATATATATTGGATATTTACTTGCGATTTGACTGAATCTAGTATCGTCTAGTATCGAAGCTAGAGTCAGTCCTTGGATGTCGGGTTTGACCAGAACTGTGAGGTGGTGAAATCTCCGATATATATCGGATATTTACGCGCGATTTGACTGAATCTAGTATCGTCTAGTATCGATATTAGAGTCCCGAAATCGCCGATAAATATCGGGTAAATATCGGAGATTTCACAGATCCAGCGTGCCGAGGCACAGGGCAAGTAATTCTAGTATCTTCTAGTATCGATATTAGAGTCCCCAAATCGCCGAAAAAAATATCGGGTATCCTAAATATCGTCGATTTCATAGACGCAGCTTCCCATGGAACAACCGCAGTTCATTCTAGTATCGTCTAGTATCGATACTTGTCCCGAAATCGTCAAACTTCGATACTAGATAGTAAATATCCGATATTTAAAAATGTGCAAAGTCGCGCCTTCATAGTGAAACACTGCCGCTCTAAAGATACCCAACGTTTTATTCAGATCAGAAGGCATCCGTGACCCACTGGGTTAATACTCCGCTCCTGCTAAACAATAGCATCTCGTTGGCGTGCACACATGGTAAAAATAATCGATCTTTATTTCTACGTTTCTCGAAAGAAGTTCAGCATTGCAATAAAGTGAAAGTTTGATCATGACACACTAAATTAATATCAAGAGATCGTTCGGAAAACGGGTAATGATTGGATGAGTTGATCATAGCCTGGTAGTTCCAGAAAATTATCTGATTACATCCACTCTCTCCCATGGAAATTTGAAAAATTGAAATAATCTGCCTCGTAGTCGTTTTCGGGGCAAGGATATGGTGAACAGTAGGACGCTTGTTAGCTTAACTGCTTGCCAACAAGCAGAGGGTATGCAGGATCAAAATTTCAGAAAATAAAATCTTCCGGGGATGTTACTTTACTACATTGCAAGTTATTGATGCTATGCTCGGACATAGACCCTCGAGGGTCTATGGCTCGGAGAAGTGTTTTAGCATTCACAGAAGGTCGATCGACACTCTTTAGCAACAGTAAAATTGCGCACATGCACACGTCACTGATATGAAAACCTATAGCTTTGACTGATGTTTTACGGCTGAGAAGTGAGCCTTCACTATAAGTGCAGGTATAATGTTATTTCAAAAAAATGGAAAAAAGTCAATGGAAATTTGCGGTGTAAATTTTCTTCTGTGGTACTGTTTGATGCGGACCATCACTGGTGCAGTCAGCCAAAAATAAAGTCGTAGTCTTACACCATGGAGCTAGAAACGGATCTGGCTCCATGCTTACACCGATACGTTGTACCGCTGTATAAACCACTGATGATTTATACACGTCTAGGTACACATAATCAGGTGCCAATGTACTCTTGCATTGCACGGCCAAACCGGTATCGATTTAACAACGCGTGACAGTCCCTCCTCCAAGCAAAAGACGTCCTTTTCAAGCTCCGGTACCTGGAGGTAAGGGTCAGCCATAGTCCGTATCGTGTTGAGGACTTGAGGGTGAGCATATCAAGGTCCGCATTGCCGTAATGCTGGCCAGAAAATTCATCGTCAATAATCCCCCAATTGACTAATACTGTGAGCAAACTAACTTCATTTACACTTCGCCGCGAAATGCATACAGGTGGCGCTTTTCGCATCTGATTAACCAGGCGTTAATAGGTGTCAAGTTAGCATCGGGGAAGTTGTAATGCGATGCTGTGTGTTAGCTGTAGCACATAGCATCGTACGCAGGGCTTGGGGTCAACATGGGGTCGCAGCCATGTTGCCTCAAAACTTATTTCTGTCTGCACTCAAAACTCAAAAATGTCGGATATGAACCTGAAAAATCGATGCAATTTTGTCAAACTTCAGCCTTTAGACAAAATTTCATCTAGGTAAGGTAAATTTACTGAAATTTGATCGACAAATAATCCTGAGCTTGAACGTGACAGCTCGCCTTCTCCGAGAAGTCAAGCATCCAGCTGCCCATACACAGTTGTCCATATGGCCAGGTTTATGAGATTGTTTTCAAGCGACGGCGGCAGACCGTACGGGGCTCTGGATATGAACCTACCGCCGGTGTAGCTGTAATAACTGTTGCGTTGTTTTTAGTGCCCACGGACGAAGTCCTGGGGGAGTTATAGGTTTGGTCATGTCAGTCCGTCCGTCCGTCCGTCCGTTCACGCAGATATCTCAGACATGCCCCGGTCAATTTCTTTCAAACTTTGCACAAGAATAGTACCCAACCCCATACAGATGCACGTCGATTTGTTTCACAATGCGATCGAATTTGGCCGTGTTAGAGGACTTTTTAGTTTACACCTCCATAGACTCCCATGTATAAGGCAGTTCTCCATGGACTCCCACGTATAAGGCCAAGAAAAATAAAATTTAGTTTCCAGGGGGCTTATAGATTGGGTCATATCCGTCCGTGAGTCCATCAGTGAGTCCATCGGTTCACGCAGATATCTCAGACATTTTGACAAAATATCATGTGACCTTGGTGACCTTTGACCTCAAATATACATTATTGTCCATAACTCAGTAACCACAAGTGCTAAACCTTTCATATTTGGTATGATGGGACACCTTATGACGCCACATATTGTACCCCATTATTTATGCGCATATCTAATTTTGAGCGAGCCAATAGAGCTAGAGGTCTGATTTTTGGTATATAGGGATAAGTTAACAATATAATTTGTTTGACAAAACGTCACGTGACCTCAATGACCTTTGACCTCAAATATACATATTTGTCCACAACTCAGTAACCACAAGTGCTACATCCTTCATATTTGGTATGATAAGACACCTTATGACACCATATATTGTACCTCATTAATTATGCACATATCTAATTTTGAGCGAGCCAATAGAGCTAGAGGTCTGATTTTTGGTATATAGGAATAACTTAGCAATACAATTATTTTGACAAAATGTCACGTGACCTCAATGACCTTTGACCTCAAATATATATATTTGTCCACAACTCAGTAACCACAAGTGCTACACCCTTCATATTTGGTATGATGGGACACCTTATGACACCAAATATTGTACCTCATTAATTATGCGCATATCTAATTCTGAGCAAGCCAATAGAGCTGGATGTCCGATTTTTGGTATATAGGGATAACTATAGGGTAGAAATCTAAATGTGCCCATCTAAATATTAGACATCTACCATCGAGAACAAAAGAAATTTGCAGTAATTTGAATATTTAAGGAGTTTAAGCAATTTCCACTATAAATAAAGAACCCCTGCCTCAAACTCCACAAAAGTTGCTAGACATATTTTGCCGTTGTCATGCCATTGCTTCGTTTAATAACCAGTTAATCAAATGCCTAATTGACAGGAGGAAATTCAAGACTATATTTGAAAAGTAGATATATTATCCTCAAAATTACTCTATCACGGCCCAAGTACTCATTGCCTTCAGCAATACTGCCTTGTTATAGTTGAAGTTATGTTGAAGTGCAGCTTTCGGGTTAATCGCCAGGTACGACGTCCATATAGAGCGTACGACTGGAGCCGCGGCATTACTACGTTATAAAGTCGATTGACTGCGATGGTAGCCCATTCGATTTATTGGAATGGCTAAAGTTTTAGCGACTCGAAATTTCTGTGAACACGCCTTTCCGGTTCCATATCTGAGTTTATCGTATCACCTCTTCTTAATTATCATGAAATCATGGCATCGATTGCTATACAGATAGGTGTGTGCGCGCAAAAAAAACACCTGCAGAACAGGGATTTTAGCTGTCCTGCTCTACGTCACACTGGTGGCGATCGAGGCTAGTTCTTGTGATAATTCTCAAATTGTTTGATGGAAAACAGCCTGTAACACTGGGAAAGCTCTTTAGTGAAGTTCGTGTAGTATTGGTGACGAGAAGTATTCACAGAAACAGTGGCAACTAAGGAGCTAACAAGCCAGCAAGGCAGCAAGCAAGCAATTGCAAGTTCTTAGCATTTGCAATCAAGCAAGTTTTGAAACTGACCAAAATGTCAAGTTATAGATGGAATTGTATTTCGTTTTGGTTAACGCACTTTCAATTATTGCATCGTAAATGAAACAGGTTGCTTTGTAATAATATCACCGAAATTACTGTTTATATTTCATGATGAATTACTACATATGAATAGAATTGATTGCTATTAATTTCTTAATTTCTTACAGATGGCTACCTTTCAGAGAGCTAAGTTAGTCGTTGAAGAAGTAATGGATTTGGCGTTGGTTCTATCTCATGTAGGCTGTTAAGAGATATCCTTGCCCGTGGAGAAACAGCACCTAATTACCAGTTGTCAGTTGCAATGATCAGTTTATCGATTGTATTGCAAGTGATTGTGGGCATTTTGTTGGCCATCGGGGTAAGTTTAAAAATGCACTATACTTTTCACAAATATGACGACTTGCCACATTGCTCTTCAAGCTTTCGGTATAAAATTCGACTCAAACTAACACCACACTTTTGCCTAACTTAAGTTGAGTTTCGAAAGTGGACCAATTGAGCTTATAACGATAGTACATGTGTATGTTAGATGCGAACTAACAACTAACAGCACTTAGTCACCTAGCGGAGACGCCACAGTCAAAACCGCTCTGCCAAATCCTGACTCTAAAAAAGAGTGCTTCAATAACCGAACTAAGATCTGTCAATTTTTGTTACTGCGACCCCTCCACACACGCTGTAGAGGTCGTGAAGCACTCACATTTATACACTCACTATCACACGTCGCACAAAAACTTTCTCGAAGCAATGAATACATCGATTAAACCGAAATTTAATTCCAACGAATATTTTAGGGTGGTGTCCGAAAATGCGAATCCATATGAATAAACGAACAGACATAAATCAAACAAATATAAATAGAAAAATAATAGCAACAACTGGAAAAGAAACCAATGTCTACACACTGTATTTAAGAATCCTATAAAACACGCGTATGGTATTTAAAAGTCAGTTTTGTATCGAAGCCTCCTTTTTGTATTTTGAGCACTATCTATTGATTTTAATTTTCTTACGCAATGTCAAAAAAAAAAACAAAGCCCATTCACACATCATATCATAATGTGATACATTCGAGTGTAGAATATTTATATTTTTTGTTATTTCAATTTTTGTAATTCGGTGCTCGGGAACACTTATTTTGTTCTTTCAGAGTTTCTTTCAAGATCGCTATGATGAGCATCAAAACCTCAGTGACGATAGGACTGCTATGAGACTTAACATAAGCGCCACGGTGGTCGCCATTGTTATGAGTGTCGCCATTATCTTCATGACAGTGTTTGCTGGAGAGGGCCCTTAGTAACAAATGGAACCCAGCCTACGTCTATTTTGGCAGAGCCTTGTGGCTTTTACGTTAGAGTTATACTGCGACAGATGCTGATATTCTATCGACTTTCGATCATATTATTTGTTTTTGTTGATGGTTTGCTAAGGATGATTTATCTAAGATATGCCTTATTGTACTTTAATAGTGATGTCTGCTAACTCTTAAATAATAAAATGAATTATTCTGTTTTTGTATTGTTTAAGAATGTGTTTTTAGTCAAGATGTATAACATAATGTCTTCTTCTTTGATCAATATGATGTCATTGATCATTTTGAAATGTACGCAGTGTTAGCATTTGTTGCTCAGATTGATATAGTATGTACACTTGATTAGCCTGTTACTTTGATCGGTTTTTAGTTCGGACTGTATAAGTCTAGATTTAAGGTCGATTTTCGGTAACTTTAATTAGATTTTCAATAAACAGGATGATACTTGTTCCGTATTCACGTAATTATTTCACAACATGTTACATGTACTGTCTTTATTTCGTCCCTGATTTCACTAGTCTGGTGATGTGATAGACACACCAGCGACATTTTGATAACCCGTTAAAGTTGCAGCCCAACTCAAGATTCGCCAATTTAATAGCCGGAGCAGTAAACGTGATTTAAGTGTACAACTTATGTGGGCAATGGAATTTAAGTGACATTGCCAGGTACACTCTGCCCTCAGACGATTTTACTCTGGTTATGTTTCCACAAACCTTGAGTCGTGTTTTTTCCAATGCTGATCTTTTAATTCCGTGTTGTAATGTGCTGACCTACCCTACAGTGTTGCCTCATTGAAACAAGTGATTTATACAAGACACTGAAAAGGTACCCCACAAAATGATCGACAGCTACCCGTTGCATGCTAGGCATTTTGGAGACATTCTACGAATTCCAGGATTCATTTCTGATATATTCCAAAGTAAACCTTGCGCTTTCGTCATTTACCTCGAAACATAAAACATTGTCAGTCTTTTCTTTATTTCATTTAAGAAACTTAGACGGAATGTGTTGTCGCAAATGGCAAAAGTTTTTCTCATGTCAGGATTTGTTATCCTGATGAAAATTACTTTGTTTTATATATTCAGTTACTCATTTGTAACTTGGTCGATGTCGGCGCTGTTTCGCATTTAACACATCCTATATCCACGGTGAGTGGCTGCAACACTCATAGCCCTTGCGATGCTGCGGTTTGAGACAAACTGGTGCCTTCTGTTCAAAGGCTACTATGCTGTGAGTCGTGTGCTTTGAAAATGGGACTTTGTGGCCAGTAGTTGTTGGCTTGCATATGTGGCCCTTAGGGCTAAAGTTCATACTATGTGAATAGAAATTATGTTCATAAAATGTAATGCAGCCGCACGGAGCACTTGCGGGGCCACGTACAAGCGCCGGGGGTTCATGTGCACAGGAAGACAAAGACCTCATCTTCGCGTTACTTTTTATCGGACAGTACACTCTCAGGGCCTGTGACATAGGCATCTCATTTCCCCTTTAGGCCAAAAAAAAGAAAAGAAATGTTTCTGTTCAGCGCGCGCGTCACTTGAAAAACAGCGCGTCATCCTTTTTTTCCTGGTTTGAGGCCGGCGGCTGTGGCAAACGTACTACATACTGATTAGCCTACTATAACACCAAACCAAAACGGCTGAAGAGAAAGAAAATTCTTTGGGGCACATGATCAGTGACTGCATGAACAGTTTAAATGTTACTATATTGATAAAACTACAAAACTCAGTGTTATCCCCAGGCCATAGCGGTCCCGCTACGCTTTCGCCTCCCCCCCCCCCCGCTACGCTTTGATTCTCCCCGCTACGCTTTAAAATATTCCCGCCATCCTTTAGTTCACACGCTCTGCGTAGCTACCAGCTGATGCATGCATTGTCTACACATAAGCGCTCACTGCAACTTTTAACCTGGTGAAAGAGTGGAAGGTGTGAAGTATGGTATGCATCAGATAAGTTGTCCGGAAGTGTTGAGAGGAACGTTAAAACAATAGAAGAATCGGCTGGGTTGTTCACAAATTTTCATTCCAGAACGACTATTTACGACCAACAAAGACAGTATACATCGCGGACAAGTGTTCACAGAGGTAGGCGGTGTAGCACTAGCAGGGCCTTTGATCACATTCCCATGCTTTGATCAACGAAATGGACCGCAAAAGAAACAAGAGTTGACTGGTGAGGTTGATTATGATTGTACAACGATGAGTTTTGTCTGAGTACGATCACGATCGCGATCGAGTTCACATTGCATAAATTTCAATATGGCGGCGGCCATGTTGGTCGACAGGTTCATAACGTGTTGACATTGATCTTGGCGTCGCGTGTGGTTCCACTCTGACACGTTCTCTGAAAGATTTTACACCTGATTTTCGAGGGATTCTAGTTGTACTTAGTTCATGTCTGTGATCATCTTGGTGGTATTTTAAAATCAAGAATCGAACGACGATGTTCAGTGGAAGTAGACGTTATGGGGGGGGGGGGGGGGGCCGCTGGTTGAAATCTATCCCCGTGATGAAAAATTATTCGCGGTGTTTGTCGTTCAAAAATGATATAAAACTCAATTGCATTTGATTTGTGTAAAGCTTAAACTTGTGAACTTTCCTCTTTGTTGGCAAGTTTGACAATTTATTAGCAATATATGTATTAATGAAACTCCAATCAGACGAACCATTTCTTGCTCTCAAAGTTTCAATCTGAATCTTCTGTTTTAATTGCAATTGTAATTACAATACTGTGATGATTTATAAGTGTAATAAAGAGTTTCCATGATGTTCAAACTGCACACTTGTGTGTTACCATTGCATTTTGTTGTGAGTGTACATGTATGTGTGGATGCATGTGCAAGCTTACATCCATATGCAGATATAAATTAATGATATGCAAATGATTATGCAATTTAGCCGCTAAGCTTTGGCGCTGTAACTGACCCTGCTCCTTCCTTGAGGAGGAGGAAAAAAAAAAAAAAAAAAAAAAAAAAGCCGCGTCGCCGCACCATTTTTTAAAGAAAGGCCTGACCAGAAACATTTCTTTTTTTTTTTTTGCCTTACCCCGCCAAAATTCACAAAGTCTAGCTTCGCGATCATATGCGAATACGTTAACATCAATAAACTTTCGACAGTGCATCTTTACTCAGGTTTAGCGATAATGTTGTGAATGATAAACTATATAAGCGCTTTCTGATTCGACGGTTGGGATAATTTGTTTTGCACGTAATGAATTTAAAGGTAACAGTCCTTCAAATTGTGGAAACCTGTGTTGACAACTTAATAATAACTGTTTGCTCTTAAACACATCCAATGAAATGGAATGACCTAGCAGCGGAATAGTATGAACAAGTGAGGTCGCCATCACTCGTTAGCAACCAACTTTCTATGTGTACAACGTAGAGCAACTAAGGTCGACTTCTGTCGATTCCGTCGCTAATTTCGGGACGTCGCTCGGAAAACAATCATAACCAAAGTATGCATGTATCAAAAACCGCAAGATGTGTCATTGTTCCAATTCTAAATAATCGAATACAAGAACGAAAAGAACGGATTTGAGACAAAATCATGATTCACTCGATAGAACCGCTCTAAGCTTGCTTCATGTGGCGAACATCGTCAGTTCAAAACGCCACTTTGAAATCGCGTGACAGAGTGGAACATCATAACTGTTAACGAAGTGTGTACTTTAATCTTTTTCTCAGACAAAGATGAGTTCCTTTTTTTCTTTAATTTTCCCATAATACGACATGATTAACCCAAAAATAAGTCTTACCTCTATTTTTATAGAAATCCTACTCACCGGAAATCTATTAAACAGTTGAAAGTGGAAAATAGAAGTATAGTTCAGTTTGCAAGATTTCATTATTATGCATTAAAATTTACAGACTGATGTAACTTGGTTGGCTTAAATTTCTTCCGATAAAGTGTTGTTGGGTAGATCCCAACTAGCTGTATCTTTTAGCATTTTTTATGAGTTTTCTTTCAAGCAAAAAATTAAGTTTGTGAGAATTTACTAATTTAGGTATGTGTATACACTTATTATTAACTACCCGACGGGACTGTATATGCAATTTTGAACAAGATAAAGATTACACTGCGATTAAATGTTTGGCCGAACATTAAATCGCAGCACCGTGCGGAAAAGCAGAAACCATGGATACTATGCATATCTGCCATGAAATCTAAACTGCACAGAGTAGCCCAATGTAATGCATAGGGTGAATGTTTTCTACTGTGACGTTCTGTATTCTGTATGCTTTGTGATATTACCAATTTTTGAAAATGGCAGACAATCAAAATGACCGTTAAAATTTTTGAATTTACTGTCAAATGTTTCACACAGGAATGGTATCCTAATAGAGTAAAAGCCCAATAATATTCCTTCATGAGATAGAATCCAGAGAAAACCAGGGGGAATAAGGAGATATTTTGAGGTCAACAATTTCAAGAGTTACAGCTAGTGGGGCTTTAAGTGGGGACTTGTAAATGCATTCTAAATGTATTGTTGTACTGTAAGCAATAGGCCAAAGTACGATATGAAAAATAAAATTGTAATAATTTAGGTTCTTTTTCAGTGATCAAAGAATTTTTCTTTATGTTATATTCAACATGACAAAAATATGTTAAAGTCGGTCTGGAAATTTGGCGATAAACACGAAGCAAACTTGTAGTACTATGCCACGTACATATTCTCAAACAGTGATTCGAAACTAATTATAAGCAAGTTTTCAGAAAAACTGAAAATTTACTATTTAAAGTCAATAATTTCTAATTAAAATATTTCAAAATGGCAGAATATGGAAGTAATTTTTGTTCACTATATAGAAAGTTTATGGCTCAATTCTTGACAAAGGGACGCCAATGTCATATTATGACCACATTGCGCATCATATCTGAAAACCATGCCATAAAGACGTTGAACAGTATCAACGAAAAACTAGTACTGTGATTCAACGAATCATCGTACAAAATATTACCAGCTGAATGACATCATTGGGCACCATCGATATCACGCAAGATGAAAGGATTTTTGAGTTACAGAGAACAAAACTTGGCAAAGGAAAGCTCTTTAGTAAAGTTCATGTAGTATTGGAGACGAGTAGTATTTATAGAAACAGTTGTAACTGAGAAACCTAGCAAACAAGGCAATCGCAGGCAATTGCAAGTCGTAAGCGTTCGAAAGCAAGCAGATTTTAAAAGTGACCCTAATGCCAAGTCATATCAGTGAACTGTATTTCGTCCTTCACAATGAGCGACACTTTTTCCTGCTTTTGTGTCGTGAATTGGGTTTGTACAGGGCTTTACACTGGGTGCGTGTATGTAATTAGGGAGATTTGATAGCCGGCATACAATGCAAAACACTGTATCGGTCCTTTCTTCTTTTGTTGTCCGGCTCTATCTCTTTTCATCTCCGTTTTGATTGCACTGACAGCTGTCATGAGTTCAGTGAACTCTACCAGGGTTGGCAAGCTGCTGTGTTGATCATAGGTATCGGCAATCTCTGTGGTGTCATCGATGATATGGTATCATTGATGACGTACTACAGAGGTAATACGGATTTCTTATCTGTGCTGTTGTACGTCACACAGGCCAGTTCATGATATATATTCCACCTCTGCTGGTGGAGAGAATTGTCCCCGAGGCTATCGTTCGCCCAGTTAAAAGCGATGTATTCGTTGCTTCGCTTCGATAAAGTTTGTATGCGTGATGTGTGATAGTGAGTGTGCGTGCGTGAGTGCTTCACGAACTCTATACAACGTGTGGAGCGGTCCCAGTCAGATAGGCTTATGATGAACAACGAAATAGATACATAACGAAATCGCGAAATAACGAAATGACATTATTTCCACAACCCACAAAATTTTTCCCAATATAATCTAATATTTATATAATGTCCGTGACCACAGCAGTTGGTTTACTGGGTTTAATGAACGGATTAGGTACGTAACGGAATATTTTGAAGTGATTTCAATCACTGTCGAACTACAAAGTGATACATGGCGAAATCATGGGCCACCATGAAAATATCAGTGTGAACACGTACTCCCACAGTCACTACAGTACCTGTTTAGTCAGGGGAGGCTGTGAACTTCACAAATCCTACTCTGATTCATGATTTGGGATTATGTAGGACATGCCGCACCGGCATTTTACGTCTGCCGCGCCGCTGCGCTAAAGGACGCCATTTTGATAACCGCATTCGAGAATAATAAAGATGAAAGTAGTCACGGATTCGGATTCATTTTCGGTTTCGGGTTCGAGAGACTGAAAGCTGTCAAATGTTTACGACAAACTCATTGATTTTTATCTATATCGCCAGGCAAATACTTGGAGGTATATGAATGATTCATCACAATCTTTGATTCTACTCTTACGCTTTTTATCAACTACAGTTTCTTTATAATTTTTCACGCGTGTAATTTTTATCAACTCAAGAGGGCGTTATATAACATCGACGAGTTTGTTATTGTTCTTATATGTAGGTTTATGAATAATTCGTTGGTTATTTGCATTGGTCATATAATTATGTTAAAATATCATGACAACCTTTCTTTGAATCTCTGATTCAGTTATTCACAACACATTGCCTTCTCTAACGCTGGCCCTAAACTATGGAATGCACTACCACTTGACATCAGAGAATCTACAAACTTAGAAACTCTTAAAAGAAAGCTGAAAACTCGCATGTTCACTAGAGCATACAGTGTGGCTTAACCATTGAGCGTAACAGAGCAAAACTTCTGTTTTGGATTTTGGCGCTATATAAACTTTTGCAAATTGATTGATTGACAATGACACAACGATCGCGCCGACAAATTGCGCCCTCTTAAGGAAATTAGAGGAAAATGCACTATTTTTGAATTTGTCATACATTTTTAGTGAAGATATACTAACAATATTTATACTGTATAAAGCATACTAAATATGCAGCCACAATGTGCATTTAAAATATTGTTTTAATGACAAATAGGTCTTTAAATGACTCGTAAAAGTAGCTACAAATGTAACTCAGAAAGACCAATCATTCAGTATCTTTCACTTACTAATATCTCCAATGAAACAATGTCACAAGATAGAACTTTGCCCCTTTAAAACTGCTCAAAATCCTGCGCATAATAGGTCATTGGTCTGCTGCTTCTTTTCTCATTTTGATATTTTACTTTTCTAGTTGAAGTCTCCTCAATGTCATTGCAATGTTTTATTTTGTTGGTGTTAGCTCTATTTACCCTGTCTTTCTGGTCTGTTTTTTATTACTGTCTTGCCTAATTTCATTACAAATTGTATAGATGTGAAGAAACTGTATCCTCATTTTGTTTATACCATAGTATTACTCAGTATTCAATCTCTTATCATAATTGTGTGATTTAACTGGTAATTTTGGGGAAAATATAAAAATAACTCCCTTGCCTCTCCATGGTATACACTTGTTTAACTGTGATATATGAATGCATACAGTACATAATTTTACAACATTAAATTTATTTCAACATGAACTGGGTTTCACAACATCAGTGTACACTTACTGAACTGTGTACTGTACTGTGTCAGAAGTACAAGGCTGGAAAAAACTCAGTGTTTATCAAAGGACATATTGAAAGGACAAAGTCTAAAAACAGTCGACCAAAGACAATGTTTGCATGTATAGAAAAACCTCAGATCAGGGGTTAATGCAGGGCTGGTATTAACCCCAGACTGGCAAGCGCTGACCTGCATTCAGATACAAGATACATGTATCTACCCTCACATAATCAAAGACTTTGTTTACTTGTATTATGTTACTGGGAGATTAACACAGACATTCCACTGACTTGTCCTGTCTGGAAAATGAATTAATATACACAAAAAAGTACAAAAGCACAAGGTATGATTTTGTGTGCAAGTTTGGCAGCAAATATTTTAAAATTTTAGGTTTTCAAAAATTTTTTTATAATTTCTTGACACTTTTTAAAATCCTCCAGTGCCCCTGTGAAATAAAACAATGTGTCCAAAACTAAAATAATGCACATTTAGTTTGTAGAGCATTGTTTAAACCTAGTAGTTTTATCACATGTTGTGATCACCAAACGAACATTTAACAGTGGTGTTTACTTCAATTGGGTAATTTCACACATTTCTCAAATGATAAATTGGCATTATTAATCTCCCAGTCACATTTGAGTATGTTTTTATGGGTTTTCAATGATAAAAAAGGTCAAATTATAGTGACTCTGTCACTTTTGATAAACATGCAGAACATCAAAGAACAAAAAACAAATACAACAAATGTATGTGTCAACAGATTTCTGAATACTTTCTTAGTTTATAGTTTTTGTTGTCTTTTTTGATACCAACTTATCTTTAAGGCTGAGCTCCATCCTATATTTAGGCATTTTTAGAACAATTTCAGAGTGAATGTACACTTTCAGTTTTTTGGTCTGAAAAGCACATCTTAAGTACATTTTCATTATGATTTAATGTAAGGTTCCAAGATAAGAAATTGACCTTTTTATGCCAATAATTCTCTAGTGGTTAATAAGCTCAGCACCCCCTTACATTATACATTTTCTGAAAGCCTAGATATAGGGGAAGATTTTGGTAATCACAGTGTCACCATTGTTTACATAACTATCACGTGACAGGTAATTTGCATAATTTGCATAACCTTTCCCTATATTTCATCTCAATACTTCAAAATATCTGATTCAAACTTGCTGGAATGCAAGCTGTCACAACGCTCTTTAAAAAAGTGTCTCACATTTTTTATATCTTGCCTAGTTGTTATTTTAGCACAATTTTAAAGAAATAAACTAGGGTTAAATTCCCTGCTCTGGAAGTTTTTCTGGCTTAAAAAAACTGTTTAAGAAGGTTTCAAAAAATTCTGAGACACACTTTTGAAGATCTAAAGGACAGCTTGCAATCACACAAAGTTTAACCATATATCTAAAAGAATTGAAACAAAACATACGGAAAACCGATTTTGAAAGGTTATGCAAATTACCTGTCACATGATAATTATGTAAATAGTGATGACACTATGGTAACCAAAATGTTTCCCTATATCTAGGCATTCCAAAAATATATAATTTACTTTGGTACTGAGCTTATTAACCGCTAGAAAATTGTTGGCATAAAAAGGTTGATTTCTTGTCTTGGAACCTTAACTGAAAACATATGAAGGACTTTGACATGTGACCAAGATGACAGCTACAATTTTCAACGTGTTTGGCTAAATAATCTGAAGCTTTGCACAGAGTAACTTAGAAACATAACTTATTGATTGAAGTAATATAAATGATTTAAGTAATTTATCCATTAAATACAGCTAAAACAAGCTATGAACTGTATTCTTCTTGGGGACATTTTTATTGTATTCAATGAATAATTTACTAGCATCAAACCTTTTAGTTCAATCAATATCATATATGTCCAAGTTACGCCATACAAATTTCCAGAAGATTGGGCGTATTTGTTTTCGAGATATTTCTGTCATGCTAAAATCATGCAAAATTGAAGCAGCCATCTTGGTCACCAGACTAAATTCTATTTGCATATGTCAAAATATAGCTTTATATGTTTTCTGTGAAACTAAATGCTAATGAAAATGTCATGCTGAAAGTTTGCTTTCCGGTCCAAATATTCATATACAGTGAACTTTTTCTAAAACTGCCTCAGGTGAAACCTATCCATGTTTCACCCTACTGACACTCCTTTATTTGTACGAAATGTGTTCAAATTTGATGTTCAAATTTTCCTCCAAGTGTTTAAAATGTCCTGTTTTCAATTGCTGTCTGACAGCATCAGGTACAACAACTAAACCTTTCCAAAAGTATGGATGTCGTTTACGCAGGCATTTTGGATCAACATCATAAAATGCATCACGTTGTCTCCATTCAGTGTATACCCACAGGCCCTCTTTATTGTGGTATTCATACCTCTCTTTGTGAACAATTATAACATCAAAAGGGGCACATAGAAAATTTCTTGGGAATTCAATACTGCATGATTTACAACGTTTTGCATTCGGCAAGTCTTTAATAAAGGCCAAGGTAAATGGATTGGCATTGTGGTATGGTTGAGTGTACCGACAGACAACAGGTTGGTCAATTGTACAGTTGACAGTGTCCAATATTGGCTGCATTCTCAAATTATTTGCACCCTTTCGGGCACCAGGTTTTCTGCTCAATCCCTTTGGCATGGTAGATTTCAACACTGTGGAAACACTTGGACCACCTTGGTTTTTGTACAGGGTGAGAATTTCTTCAAGTTGGCACAAAGTTTCAGCTACAACCAAAACATGCTCACATATTCCATTAAATTGTGTATAGTGCTTACATTTGTTTTCACAGGTTGTTGATTCTTTGATCTACCAATTTGTATACAGTAACTGTCATCCTCATCAAGGACACAGTATTTATGTTCATTCAAATTAATTACTTCATGGTGTGATAAAATAATTTCAGCTCTTGACCATATTTTACCCAACTGCCAAGCTGCTAAACATTTAATTTGACAGTTTTCTTTGGACACTGACAGCCGTTTAGTTATCGGTAGTGGTGAAACATGTTGACATATGTTATCACTTTCAAATACAAGCCTCAAGTGTGATTTTCGTTGTGAATCTGACATTTCCATCCATCTCACAGCAGCTACTTCCAAATGTTTATAACCATCAGCAAGTCTGTATTCTCCCATGTTGAAAATGGCCTTTTTCAATTCCTCATACTGCTCATTTACCAATGTTTTAACTTTTCCAAGAAAATCAACAACATCATGTTTCAACCAATCAGTATGATCCTTGAGTACATGGTTTATAGATCATTTCTCATATTCGTCCACTTATTTGGGGGGTTTCCAAGACCAGCCTTTATGCGGATAGGTTTCAACATGTTGTTTACTATGATAGAAGAATAATGTTTCTCAAGCCAATCAAGAAATACATCAGATTTCCATTCTTCTTTCAATGTTAACAATCTGTCTTTAAATTCCTCACTATCGTCACAATCAACTAGGCCATATCTCCTGACATTTCCAATTTCTGAACCTAAAATATCTGCAATGATCTCATGTATTTTCATTTGATCAAAACCCAAAGACTTCAATTTTTCTTTAAGTCATCTTCAACATGGGCGAAACACCTAAGATGGACAGATGTGCCAGATACAGTGGGATATGCATTTTCAAAGGAATTTATCAGTGCAGTTTCTCCGTCAGTACCCCATGCAACTACTCTATCAATACCAAAGGTCTTAAGTGAGTTACAGAAAAAGTCATAGTCTATTTGTTTTCTGCCCATATGAGTCATGATTGGCCCAAGCATTGTTGGATGATTATCCGTACCTTTGATCACAAACATTGGGTGTGGAAAGGTTGTTACAGTTGTGTAAAATTCACCAAGACGAAATGTTGGATCTATACCAAGGATACATTTGTAATTGTCACTGCCACAATATCGCTTCAAATCACATAACTGTTGATTTGTGGCTGAAAATGTTTGCAGCTGTGGATTAAATTGGACTGATCTCAAAAAGTCATTTTCAGCCGCCATAGTAAACAGTTTACCATAGTCCCCAGACATTGTAGGTGCTCTGCCGCGCTTGGATTTACAAGCGTTTGTTATATTTTTTTTAGCATTGTATACTTGTCGTCTGTCCCTTGGTATATCTCCTACCGACTTGCACCCCATCACACCACCAACATCTTCTGTACATGAGCTTATTACTTTTTTTGGTGGTAAGGTTAGACATTTTTCTCGAATGTTTTGGAGTGTACTTGGCTTTGTTCTATAAAATGGTGCCCCCGCCTTCTTTTGGTTTCCATGGTTTGGAAGACTGATTTCTTTTTCAATGCCATCATCAAAGTAATATTGAATTACAACTAGAGGTAATAGTTTTCTTTCATTGTTGTACACTTTGTGTATTATTCTTTTGAAGGATGACTCGGCATGAATGCTGTAATGTCTCATATACAAATAGGTGTTACTGGAGGTAGACTGATTTTTTGGAACAGTTTTCACTGTTTTAACAACACCATCTGCAGTTGTTACTGTAACATATGTTTGTGGACAAGAATGTCCTCCTCGCCAAATACCATTATCATCAGCACTCAAATCTCTAACATTTATACTGGTTGTATCAACCACAAAAGTTGCATTTTTTCGTACATTGGTTGGGACAGACTTACAAACTAAATCAAAATTAATTTGATTTCCAACAATTATGTTTAATACATCTCTCCTGTTCAATCCCTTGTATATATTGCTAAAAACTGGCCACTGCCCAACGTGATTATCTGTGAAAGGTTCACTTTGTTTATCAATTACTGTTCCTTGCCCATGGCGGTCACCAGTCAGCACAGGTTGTCCTTCCAAGTTTACCTCAGATGATGATTTTCCATTATGACTAGCATGAAGCAATGCTTGCCCTGCAGGAGCTTCTTCACCTGTCACTGAATGGTTATGGACTACTTCTTGAGAATGTCCTGGCTCATCTTCATCGCTATCACTTGGGAGAACAATAAGGGAAAATCCTGTCAATTAAGTCCGTTATGAGCTTGTGACTCAAATGATATATGAACAAGGGGCTATATGACATCTTCATATACATCATTCTGCTCTGTATAAGTACACAAACTGTTATTGCTTGCATACATGAATTTATGTGCTGTCAAGGCGGAAGACAAGTGACCATGCTGTGTTCAGGAAATGTGTAATATTCTGTGCATGAATAAAAAAAACCCAGAAGAGACATGCATGCACAGTACCTGATTACTATGATATCTTCTGCATTATCTTGAGTCAGATCTATGACAAAATCTGCACAAATATCCATATTTTCTGTCCTGAAGAAAATGTGAAATGAAAAATGTTAAAGAAACAGCAGCTTAACTCCTGACAATTTTGTTGTTTTTTTTATTTCCTGTGTATTATGTTTACTTGTGTACTTTTCAACATACACAATGCCTAATATTTGTTGCACAAATATTTCTTGGTTATTTGTAGTTTTGTCTTGACTAATATTCAAACGTAAACTTACAAGACTTTATTATTATAGGTAACTCCTACCCATCCAGACAAGTTAAACAAACACCCAAGTGAAAAAATTTTATGTGTCATAAGCTCTTCAACATATTGGCTGCTTGTGCAACACAAAACAAATTGCTTTATTATAAACCCAACTTAGGCACTTTTTCATATTTGTACTCACTTACAAATCCTTTCTTGGCAACCAACTTCTTCTTTACTGTCTTTGTCTTCCCACGGGAAACCTCAGAGGGTATAACCACACTCTAAAAAAATCATTGCAGACATTAATCAAGAAATCAAGCGGTGTATAATTTTATCGCTCACACACCATGGTTGCATTTCGACAAATTGAAACAATGTTTGAAAATTATAATGAGGCATATATTCTTCAAAAACAGTTCAGGTACAACATTAAAATTATGTCATACTTGACTATACTTCTACACATTTTGTTAAGAATAATACTAATGCAGTATTCTTTACAGAGAAATACACTGTCAGTATGTTTGAACTTTTCATTGACAACATAATGTTGGATTTGGATGACATATATTTTCCAACAGGAATTCATATCTATCCCCTTGCTTGCTGACTTGTTTTAACTTTTAGTGCTCATACAATGGAGAAGTTCCCCAGAATTTCCTTCAATAGAAGGTCTTTTTGCTAACACTTTTAGCACAGTAATGCTATAGGGTAATCAAAGTATGTGCTAATTAAGTCACATAATATTTGGTTGAGTACTTCTTGAGAAATTGCCTCATTATGAAATTTGTAAAACTAGGCTTAGCCTAGGAAGCAATTGATTAATAAGCCACAACCATGAAAATCTATTGAGATCTACCGGTAGATCTTATCATGACAGTGCTACATACCAACTTACATGACATACAACCCCATGGTTCTTAAGTTATGAGTGAAACAAAGTCTGTATATGGACAGACAGACCGACACACAGACACACAGACATAGACATTACGAGGAAATGGGACACCTTGGCGTTTTGTCAAAAATGGAAAAACATTGGGGAATAATATGACCTGGCCTTGCTAAACATTTCACAGTCACAGCAACTTCTAGTTATATTTACCTTGTTAACATCAGAATACTTGAAACTGCTGTGAGATGGACTGATTATTATTCTTTCTTCCCAATCATTTAAAATGTCTTCTCTTTCATAATCCTCACAATCACTGCAAATATCAGTATGAAGTAAACAAGTCATTGGCAATGACATAGTCCCCACTGTAATAATAGTCCCCACTTGTAATAGGAGTATTAGTCTTGATGGGGCAGGGAAATACGGTCATTAAGAAGTATCAATGGAATGTATATGTTGAGATCTATGGGCACATAGGTCTATGTCATTGTTCGCAATTTGAAACACATGAGGCATGTCTAAGTATTTAAAGACCCATTAACAAGTGGGGACTTCGTCATCAATGATGACTTTGCAAATATTTAATATCTGAAATGGCTGCTATGACAAAGATCTGTGCCCGTGTACCCAATTTGAAAGAAATCAATCATGCCTTAGTTATGGCTTAAAACACAAAAAAATCGTAACAGAACGGCTGCCTGGCGGCCATCTTGGATCATATTACAACAAAAATCAATATGCATATGTATGAAATAGATCAATGCCCAAATTTTAAAGAAATAGGTTGAGACATGCCTCAGTTATGGCTGAAAACACAAAAAATCATAACAAAATGGCCTTCTGGCGGCCACCTTGGATAGTATCACAAAACCATTCGACGTGCATCTGTACGGGGTGCAAAGTTTGAAAGAAATTGACCGTGGCATGTCTGAGATATCTGCGTGAATGGATGGACGGACGGATGGATTGACATGACCCAATCTATAAGCCCCCTGGACTTCATCCATGAGGACTAAAAACTGTGTCACTGCATCCTTTTTGCAATATGAATACAATGAGAAACTAAATTTTTATTTTTCTTGGCCTTATGCATGGGAGTCTATGGAGAACTGCCTTATACATGGAAGTCTATGGAGAGCTGCCTTATACATGGGAGTCTATGGAGGTGTAAACTAAAAAGTCCTCTAACACGGCCAAATTTGATCGCATTGTGAAACAAATCGACGTGCATCTGTATGGGGTAGGGTACTATCCTTGTGCAAAGATTGAAAGAAATTGACCAGGGCATGTCTAAATTATTTGCGTGAACGGATGTACGGTCGGTCGGACGGACAGACGGACATGACCCAATCTATAAGTCCCCCTGAACTTCGTCCGTGGGGACTAAAACTAGACTACGCCTTTTTTGCAGTATTTCATTCACGATGGCATTTACCTCTGTCAAAATGTGTGTGGGTTGTTTGTTTGTTTGTTTGTTTGTTTGTTTGTTTGTTGTTGTTGTTGTTGTTGTTGTTTTTGGGGGAGATGGTGGTTCTACAAGTTCATATGAGGTGTGACTGACATCATTTCCTGAGACGCTCACCCAACTTCACAAAACGCTAAGGGTACCCCATGTCAACAGAACCCCTATCATCCTGTCCACATGAAAACTGTGCCACTGACAATTTGAAGTTACGAATAGTGTAAATGAACGATGCATATGGGGTGAAGTACCTCAATAAAATAAAATGAACAGGTACTCAGCAATTGTGCTCTGGTACAAACATATAGGCACTGCAGCACTGACATATATTCATATATGAGTTTATATGAGGAAAAACTGCTGATAAACTTACCTGGAACAGTCAAACAGTTTTCGTTTCTTTGTTTTAACCACATCATTATCACTCTTGGTGACATTTTTCTTGATTTCACTTTAAATTGAAAACACGAATAGAACACTGTAAGGTTCGCATACATGAAATAAATCTGCCTTTGTATGTCCATTTCTATAAATTCGTACATGTAACCCATGATGCATCTGCACATCCAATAATATCATGGCAGCTTGGAATAGTTTTATGTTTCTCAATGGCCAGCATGTTCTACAGACTACAGTAAACTTACAATTTTATTTGCTCTATATATATGTGTGTACATAGTGTGTACTGTAGGTGCAATTAGAGGGTAAATAGCTTGTGAATTTCTGTTAAACAAGACTGTCAGCCTGTTGAACTCTAAAAGAAAAAACACTACAGCTGGTAAACTTCACACAATAACAATATATCGTTTCACAGGAAAGGATTAAAATTCACTGTGTGGATAAATGGCTGTACAAAACTAAATTAAAAAAAAAAAAATAACAAACACATTGAACTGTACCATGGACTTTGCCATGCACATGTAAGTTATTATTGTGTAAAGTTTGAAGGCCATTGGTCTGAGTAATGACACCAGATAGACACATTGACAGTCAGAACACAATTACAAGTCCTCATCCCAGTTGTCTTGTGGGGACTAAAACAGAAGAGAAAAGAAAATAATGTCTAGGATATTTTAATTTTATAATGGACTGACCTAGTGATGGAGACTTGCTTGGACTGGCCAAGGCTGACATCATACTCACAACATCACTCATATGGTTTGTCAACCTACAGATGAACAACTCATTGAATTTTTTGGAAAAAAAGTCTTTGCTTGTAACTGGAACTTTGCTAATTGGACATAACTGAATGGTTGTTCAGTCAATCCAATACATGTAATTGAAGTACCTTATGTGTTACTGGTGGTGTCATAAAATTGATTCAGATTAATGTTTTTATATCAAGACATTCTTCATGGAATGATGCAAAACTACTTGATCATATCACAACCAAAGTCAGGCCAGGTATTTCTGCAATATTTCTGCCCAATCTGAGAAGCCTTTGCAATCATGTGCATTATGTCTATAAAAACTTGTGTATTTTAGCACACTAATTACTCTGATGGGTGCATTGGTGTAGGTAGGTACATTAGAGTGTGGAGTACATTAGAGTGTGGATGTACATCAACATATACAATGTTCTCATAAAATGCTTAAAGGTATAGTATGAACTGTCTGGAGCTAGTATACTCTGTGAAATTCTATATTATTTTTCCCCTGCAGAAGACTAAAGATGTATGAGCCAGTTGAGACTTAGAAAGAATAACCTACCTGCTTTGTTGGCGATTTTGTCACATCAGCATATGAAAAAAACCCAAATTCAACACTGCATTCTTGTTTTGAGTGATCTGGTGGCATTTCAACGACAGTTGCCTGTTGTTAAAGACAATACATACTTAAAATATGACACTTATATTGGGAAATAAATAAATGACTTGCATGCATTGTCATTTTTACTTCAATGTGACACAATTCTGAAGTGATAGCTTTTGTATGTAATATGAACATGGCAATATGCCAAATGTTTTGTGCATCAAAAACCCAAAGGGGCAATTTATACCCCCAAACTGTCAATTTTTGCTGGGTACTGTCACTTGGGTGAATCTATATGGTACTTGTACTCAAAGTGATAGTCATATGTTAAACATCTACAACACTTACCTTTGCTTTCCCACACAAGGGACAACTGGACAGGGATGGTAGAACATCACTATGACAGTCGGAACATGTCCAGCTTGACATCCTGTTGAGACAATAATGTATGTTTATTATTAAACCTCTTTCTCCCAAGTTAAATAACCCCTGTGAGAAAGAGGATTAACAAATAGCATATACGTAAAAGGCACCTCCATCATGGTTTGCTGTAACTGTTAACAAAAACAACGGATCTTTTCAGTACCTTTTGGATGCAACTAATTCCAGATTATGCTATATACAATAAATTTAAATTTGAATTTTTGGATTCGGTAAAAGTTTAAGTGTGAGACAATTTATTGGCAATTACACCCCATGCAATAAGGGGGGGGGGGGTGCACTTTGACAATATTAATTAAATGCTTTTTAAAACAACAGTACATTCCATAGAAAAGCCAATATTAAGAGTCCATTCACTGTCAAGTGCAAATATAAGCTTGTTGAATGCAATGGTATTTATAAAGCCAAAGAAAATGAGATACTCTTATCCTGTCTACTTGTTCAAAGAACTTTCACTGGATTTTTGCAGAGCATTGTCATTGAACACATTAAGGTTTGGTGTGCCTTTTATTTCTCATCAATAGATTTCAATGAACATTTCTGAAAGGACCAAGGATTGTCAACAAAAATTAGGGTGTCACCAGGGAAATTGTTGAGATATCAAATCATTAAAATCAGTGATTTTCATATTCCTATATAGGAAAACAATGGGCTGAATAATTAAGAAATAACATGGCAGAATTTAGTATTTCCTGTGAATAGATTTTGATGAAATTTCCCCAATTGAAGGATCAGTGACTGAAAAGTATATCAATAGAAAAAAATAGGGGGGTCAACAACTCATTTTTTTAGATATTGCCAAAAGTTATAAAACCCTAAGACTTTGTTGAAGTGCGCCCTCTGGAGACAAAGATGAGAAATCATGTTTCATATGGCAATATTTACAAGAAAAACCCAAATTGTGAAATTCATGATAAATTATGTAACAAAACAAAGTGTACAAGTAATTGACATTAATAAAGCCTTCAAATCAAGGTTACTTCAGCTTTTGAATGTTACTTACTTTACCATGAAAATCATGGAAAAATGATTGAATACAAGGGACATTAGTGAGGGTGTTTTGTTGCATAAAGCCACCATTTTGACTGATCTTGATCGTGCGCATCATAGGTTGCACACTATAATGGGCGCATCAAACCTTGATACTTTACAACTTGCACAACCAAGTTGATGGGTAGACATGGCATATGTGAGGAAAATTGCTTATTTTGCATCTGTTAAAATAGTGGAGAAACTGAAGGTACAACATTTTTATTTTTTGACATTAACTGGTTGTTTCACTATTGAAGTCATTTATGCTGTTTGGCTTAATTGAATGTACTATATACTGACCTCTGAGCTCAGCACACTCACTCTACTTGTGCAGATTTATGTAAAGATTTCAGGATGACACAGGTAAGGGTAGGCTACCAGGAATTATATTTTACATATTTACGTGTTCAGCCTATATCGCAAACTTTTGTAGAGCTACAATGACTTGACATTTCAATATTTTTCAGTAATCAGAACAACATAAAATAACTTCTCACATGAAAAAAATAAAATAACCCAAATAATGTCAAAGATGGCTAATTATTATAATTATTATTGTCTCTTTATGACCCCTCCCAAAAAAAAGATTGAGTAAATTGAGAACATCGTTTGCATTATGACACCAGTGTTTAATTGCAAAAACGAAATATGACTGATGTAAAGCAGACTAAGTCGCCTCAAGGCCCTGAGCACATGGGGCCAGGGGCAGCTCTTTGCCCCCCCCCCCCCCTAGAAGAAACAAAACACACTGGCGAGAACTGAAGTGTTGGGTTGAAAAGAATTGAGAATTGTGGGGTTCTTCGTTATGTGAAGTCTATTTTAAAGTGAATATATTGTAACTCTGTACGCGTGCTAGCGACGATTCAATTTTTTTTACACAATCACAGGGGTTGTGCACGCGCACGTGAACTGAGTGCGGGCTGCCTTTCACGTCGGCATGAGTTCGATTACTTCATATTGTTTTCTCACTGATTCTCAGTTAAAGTGGACAAAGTGGAGGCTAAAATGGTTTTGTATTTGATGTCGGCTAATCAGTATAGTTTTTTATCCTGAGTATTAGGGACATGACTTTGCGCTAATGTGCAAATTTTCAACACATAAATCAACTAAGTTTTTATTTTTCGTGCTATTTAATTATAAGTATGCAAATTTAACGAGTAATTTACGTTACCAAGGAGTGTTTTTGAAATAGTTATACCCATTAAAGTAGCCACAGATATTTCGGAACGTAATGTTTTCATTTAAGAGCAAGTTACCCATAGCCTTCATGAAATAGGTAATTAACGCTTACAACACAATGTTGATAGACAAAAAATACTGCCAAGTTCGTGATACTATCAATCTTAACAAAATTTTCATGAACTCTGATATCATCTTTTATGATATATAAAAGTGACTATAGTTTCGCTTTAAATTGTTTGTTTGTTTACTTGTGTTGAGTGCGAAATAGGAACACTGAGATTAACAACTGCGCTACGTTGTCAATAAAAACATTATATGGTCCTGAAAAGTTGTAACGTAGATTACGTCAATATTGTCGGTGGTAACGTAAATTAAAGAAACTATTACAAGTTACATGGCTCTTGTCATCTTTTAAACATTTCGTTTTGTCATAATTAATATCAAAGGAACAAATTGACTTTATCAATAACAATCTTTCTGTTAACAACTAAGTCACTTTGATTCAAAACTACGTTGTTATCTAATCTCTCTTATGAAGGATTATGGAATATTTTATCCATCAAATGGAACGTTTCATCCATCGAAATTCCAACATTTCTGTAAAACACTTTGCGTTTCAAATGACATCAAAAAATCATAAATATTGGATGAACTAACATCTTTGTAGTCCTCTGCAGCAGTTTTCAGCTATCTACCACACTGATATTTACGATAAAGTCGATCTTGAATGATAATAACGTAAATTACATATTACTTCCAATTACCTCATAGAAATGTAAAGTTGAAAAGTCACCGACTTTGCTTGGGGAAATAAATGTAGAAATACAAATTTTAATCGTCATTTTTATAAAGATATAGAGTAAAGGACTATAATCCATCATACTTACAAGAAAGACAAATGCTACCGAACACATTTCGAAACGCAACATGCGGTAAATTGTCTGAGAATTCAGAAATATCATTCTCTTAACAATTTCAGTATTGTAGCAGCTTCATTACATTAAGAAGTCATCCTTGTTTAACATATTGATCAATCGGACTTAAGGAAACTTAGATGGTATTTTAGCGAACAGTCTTATCCTTTTCCATAGCAAAACTTCTTCTTGTGCTAGTTCATCAGTTAATGAGCTGACATGCAGAATTCTGCCACTTTTATATTTTTACTTTTGCTCAATACAGCACAATACATCTTTCAACGAGAGCCTTGACCTGGGCATTTTTCCCGTGTCGTATTCTGTGACTGACAAATTACTGAGTGCTTTTTTGACTTTTTGTCTTCTCCGACAACAACTGCATTGACTTTGGAATTTTCTTTTGTCTTTGCTGTGCCCTCTTACTTTAACTATTTTACTGGGTTGTAATATACGTACTTCTTGACACGCTCCCTATCCTTCCTCTTAAAAACTCTCCCCAGTTTAAGTCACTTTTCATCCGCTTTAAGCTCTATGAATTTCTACTCTAGCTTTCCCCATTCTGCAAATAGTAGACATATTGCCCATGACGATGTTGAAAAAAAAAACAAGAACACATTGTTGTCACATTAATTGTAATCTACGTTACGGTTATTGCAACTAAATATTATCTATTAGAAAATTACAGTATGTTTGAATATGGCATTTTGAGGAAGTCACAACTTTGTTGTTTACTATTTAGTACTTTTACAAGCTTTAAAATATCAAATGTGATTTTATAACGAGTGCTTCTTCGCAAATGTAACTTACGTTACCGCTACTTTGAAATTTGTTAATATTTTCAATAGTTATATGATTATATATATTTCTCTGCCTTTGCTGATTATTAGTTTGCTTCGTTAATTTGGACATTATTTCAAAATACCAAACGTTTTACTGAAAATCAGATTTAGCCCTATTCAGTTTGCTTTTTAAAACTTAAGTAATTTACGTTACAATGCCAACCTGCAAACATGGTCAGTCATATGATCCAGATTTATATACAGTGTTGCCAAATGAAGTTGATTCTCAAGTTGTAATGTACCCGAACAGCAAGACCGAAAGATAACAAATCATATCATGACACGTATCGTTACTGTATCCTGGACGCGCCAAGATGAGGCTACACCGTATATGAGTAAAATATTCACAGGGTCGTCTTTTAGAATCATTTCCTCACATTTTGGTCTGTCTGAATGGCGATTTGAGTAGTCTGCTGTTGTCAGCTACCGGACAGCGTGTCGGCCTCGTTGTGAATAGCATTGGGGTTAACACCAAGTCAGTGTGCGGTGGCCTCCTTTAGGGTAATACGCTGGTAACGTTTTTTACTAGTAACGTAGTTTACGTAACGTTCATTACATTTTAAAACCTTTTCACACAATTTCTGCATAAATTCACCCTATTGAAAACAAATATCTGTTTCATATGAAAGATGACCTTGTTCAAAAATAAATTATGTGAATTGCTAAAACTTACCTACTTGAGCAATCAGAAAATTTACGGTAACGTTTATTACATGATTATCTATACGGGTAGAATGGGCGAATATGGCAAATGAGCAACTTCATGTTGTAAGGAAAACATTGTTTACTTACTACTGAAACAGAACTAGAACAAATCATGTCCATGTACCATTTCTTTTTATAACAGAATAAGGAAATATATCCAAATTAATTGCGTACATCAACAATGGACAAAAATTGCTTAATGAATGATAACGTAAATTACCTAGATTATACGACAACGAAAGTTCATGAAGGAAACGGTGAAGGCAGTAATTCTTCAGCATAAAATTTGCTTTACTAAATGCGTGACATATTACTACAAAGAAAAAAGGAACGAAATATTTCGATACCCCTGCAAATTTTCGGAGAACGGAGTGAACGTAAAGAGTATACTGAATGCGACATTCGTTTTACTGTGGATTTGATGAGAAAAACAAATTCAAAAAAGGGTAAAATTATTTAAATAATGCATTTAAATGGTACATGTAGATGTTTCTAGTGTAAAATAGCTATTTTGTTTAAAGTTTTAACATCCGATAAGACTTTCCTACGCACTTTTCATTTTTATAGCCATACGACACCGCTCATACCAATTTGTCCCAGTTAACTGAGAATCAGTGAATTGTAACAAATTACATCGCGCAAACTAACCTTACCAGGCCTAACCCAACCTTAAGTTATTGCGCGTCCTTTCCCTCTGGTGTTACATAAAAGTTAGTAACAATAGTTTTAAAAATTTACTTACAAAAATGACAGAAAGTTAGCGTGGTAGCCAGGCATCGCCATGCTTGCTCAAGTTGTATTCTCTTGTGATATTTACAGCCCAAGTATTCAACCATTTCTCGACCGCGGAGTGACGTCAGGAGTGGGTGAAACGCATACGAGCGAATGATACAGAAATTGTGTGGAAAAAAGCAGATTCTGAAGTAAAAGTGAATACTGTGTTGGTGGTTGAAAATACGAACTTCAATTATTTGTTTTTCACGGCGCTGTGACGCAAAAATGACGGAAAAAAAACGCTAGTACCCGGATGGGCCGCGGTCGAGAATGCCCCAACACGACTAAAAAAAGTACATTTAAGTGATATTTGTCTCATAAAAATATGCGCTAAATGTTTCTTTCATTTTAAATAGTGATTTAACATATTCCTTAAATACAAAATCGAATCTTGCTTTGCCAAAATGACGAATGGAATCTTCGCAAATCAAAGCCCTTGCACTGCGAGTTAGTATGGCAGAATTTTGATACATTTTGGATAACAAAAAGGATACAAAATCATACTGAACAAAAGACGACCTGACGCAGTCGAACTTTGGGAAAGGCACACATAGCGCTAGCAGCGTGTGTGCTGCGAAAACAATGGCCGAATTCACAGGCGCTGGACTTTAGCTGGGTAGTCTGCTAAGTAGATCGATTTTCGGATCGATCTGTTGATCCCGTAGTCGATATACCCGCGACTGAGGTTGCAGTGGCGGGCATATCGACTACGGGATCGATAGATCGATCCGAAAATCGATCTACTTAGCAGACTACCCAGCTAAAGAGCGCCTGTGGCCGAATTAGCTGTGAAATCGCAGCGGCACTTTATCGAACGCGCTCGGGTCATTGAGGTCATCGCCGATGAACCCAATGACCCGAGCGCGTTCGATACACGCCACAAGTGCCGCTTCGATATCACAGCTATGGCCGAATTACTATTTGTATTTTACCTCGTTGGATTTGTGCAGGTGTTTGAAGATTAAAACCTCAATTCCAAACGTTATGGCTTTATTTCGAGAGAGATTTGTGAAGTTCACAGCCTCCCCTGACTAAACAGGTACTGTAGTGACTGTGGGAGTACGTGTTCACACTGATATTTTCATGGCGGCCCATGATTTCGCCATGTATCACTTTGTAGTTCGACCGTGATTGAAGTCACTTCAAAATATTCCGTTACGTACGTAATCCGTTCATTAAACCCAGTAAACCAACTGCTGTGGTCACGGACATTATATAAATATTAGATTTTATTGGGAAAAATTTTGGGGTTGTGGAAATAATGTCATTTCGTTATTTCGCGATTTCGTTATGTATCTATTTCGTTGTTCATCATAAGCCGTCAGATAATGTAACAACTTAGCCGGCTATTGAACCACTCTTTTTTGTGAGTGGGATTTAGCCGTGCGGTTCTCTCTGTTGCCTCTTCGCTAGACGACTGATGCCGTATGTTGTGGGTTCAAACCCGATGAAAACTAACCGTATATTCCATACAAATTTTGACAGTCCCTTAACCAGCTGATTGTAATTGCCGGAACAAATCTACCCTTTGAAGGGTAACTTTCAAGTAAAAGGCGTGGTTTACAAGGCCAAAGTATCAACGGAGGATAACACCACAGAGGAACATAGGCAGAGTGGGAACGGCGTGAAGCGGTTACGTAACCCATCCAGGTTCGCCTCGCCTAAGGTTGCTCTCGCCTCTCTTTTCCGAAGAGTGCCGACCATGCATCCTTCGGTAACTTTCGGATTTTCGCCAATTGTTAAGCGAAAGTATGTTCGGCAAAGTTTGTGTTGTTGTTGTCGTGTGGTGCTGAGCGGAATTGACGTGCTGGCTAAAACGGGAGTGTTTTGAGCTTCAGGAAAGTGAGTTTTACCGTTTTAAAAATTCCTCTCATATTTTTATGAATATATAATGAGCGCGTTTGAACCAAACGACCCCGACGCTCAAAACTTTCCAGTGTTCGCCAGAACGCCAATTCTGCTCAGCACAACAAGAGAACAACAACACGAACTTTGCCGAACATACTCTCGCTTAAAAATTACCGAAAATCCGGTAAATCCATGGTGCATCCATCTCCAGATTGCAGCCGGAGCAATTAACTCGATTTAACCCTTTCACCCCCAGTTCCCTGTATACAGGTCCTACTTTACCATAGAAAACGATGGATTTGGGACAAACCATGGTGGTGAAAGTGTTAAGGTAGGATGAACCTCGAAAGTGAAAGACTTAACTTTTCTCAATGAAGCTTTCAAGCATTCTCTTATCAAATCAGAATTAAAATCAGGGGTCATAAAATTCAGGGGTTGTAAAGCAGTAATTTGTTATGCTTTCGTAATTTGTAATACTGCAGTAAATTATAATAAAATTTTGCGGTAATTTGTAAAACTGCAGTAAATTGTAATAAACTTGGAGTAATTTGTATAATTGAACTAGCGCAATTAAATTAATAGTTACTGTTTCTTGGAATGGAATGACACACGAAAACTGCAAAATGTGTCGTTGTTCCAATTCCAAATGAGTACAATAACGAAAAGAACGAATTCATGTATTCATCTTATAGACACGCCAATGCTTGCTTCACGTGACGAACATGGTGAGTCCAAAACGATACTTTGAAATCGTTCGACTGAGTGGAACATCATCATTTTTCATTATGTGTGTACTGTAATTTTTGTTCGGTTGAAAAAGAGTTCCGTTTTTTTTCTTGAGTTTGCCCATATTATGATAATTTACCCAACAAATACTTACCACTAGAAAAGTGTAGTGAAGTAGACTAAGTTAGGACACAACCAATTGTTGATACCCTCTGTGTTCTGACGAAAATGCATACTTTAATATTGCTGCAGTATGAGCCAGAGACCACAATATGTTATGACTAAATAGAATTTATATTTTTTTCATATTGGGTCCCTTTTCATTGATAATCGATTTTTTCTTAGTTTAATATTAAACATAGCAAATATGTGTTAAATTTTGTCAGGAAATTTGGCAATAAACATAAAAACAAACTTGTGGTACAAACTATACCACTTACACTGCAAATTTTTCTGGTTTGCCGGCCAGCTAAATTCAAGCAAAAATAAACCGGCTTGTTTGTCAGTAAACGGATTGTTTCGAGTTGTGAATTTTGGCTTATATTGGCTTTCTGGCATGCCAAGTCTGGTTTCTGTGCATGCCAGTTTGGGTTTTGATACGGCATATATACATGCCAAGTACAGATCACTTCAGCTTGCCAGTAAGCCAGTTAGTACTAAAGAATGGTTTACAGGCAATCCACTATTATATGAACTAGGCTCGCTAGCAAGCCATGTTTAAGATACTGTGGCTTGCCCATATACTAGATAATGCTGAACAGTAGCTTATTTTTAAACCAATACCACACTTCCATGGATCAATAGTAAGCCAATTCTGGTTCCATCTGGTTTGCAGATAAGCCAATATTACTGCAATGGGCTTACAAACAAACCAATTTCTGACTAATTCTGGTTTACAGGCAAACCACTGTAAGGATTCCTCTGGTTTACCAACAAGCCATACAAGCTAGCTTGCAGGCATGCCAATCTATGGCTTTTTGTAGGGCTTGCTGACAAACCAGTTCAATATTAGCCATATTTCCGGGGGGGAGGGGAGGGGGGAGGGATAATTATTTCTGACCATCCTTCAAATTTAAATTGGATGTCTTCAAATTTTGTAGACACAGAGGAGGATTATCATCCCATGGAATGGCCTATTGGGTCCTCTATGTGATGGAGCTACACAAAGCAGGACTGTAAAATATCTGAAACACAAACAACAGCTGAAATAGTTAGAAATCCTGCAAGCTACATTAAAAAAAAACAACAACAATCATCAAAATGAATTTCAGACTAACATTTATTGCAATTTACAAGAAATGAAACAGTCTTTGTTGCAACATAATTGAATCTAATACTTACAAGGGAATACTAAAAATGACATTCTTATGAATGCTACTTGTAAAATCATACTGATAACATATTTAATGCATCTGATGCAAAATTGCTAGCTGTTTCACTGGGAAATCCCCTGTACACTGCAGACCACTCATAATTGTCAGCCCATTTACTTCTCATCCCAGCTTTGTCAAGCCAGAAGTACTCTAAAAATTGAAATGTTCCTTTCACACATCTGATGTAATCAAAGTTTGAAACCCTACATAACTAAGCAAACCTAGCACAACATTGTCTCTTTCCATGCTGCAGAATATAACACCTTCAAGAAACAACACAAACTGTTTCCTTCTTTATAGACGAGTACACCTAAACAGGGCTGCTGCTTTGCATCTCGTCCACAGAATGTGAGTTTCCAGCATCCTGCAATATAAAAGATGCAAACATTCAAACTCTGCAGTCCAAGATGAGCTCCTGGTAAAACACTCAGTGCCCAGCTACTTGTACAATGAGGGCAAGGCCTAGAAACTGGTA
This sequence comes from Ptychodera flava, assembly GCF_041260155.1. Lineage (NCBI taxonomy): Eukaryota > Metazoa > Hemichordata > Enteropneusta > Ptychoderidae > Ptychodera > Ptychodera flava. The sequence goes on from NC_091932.1 coordinate 18,694,772, forward strand.
TGTTTAGGGAATTTGTACAAGTATATAACAGTCATGTTCTTAAACACATATTTGACTGCAGGAACACAATTTTCAAGTCTTTCTTGGTGCATCAATAATCTGACATGAATGCTCAGGGCAAGCCTCTCAGTATGACAAAGATAGCTCTTACAAGTTACTGTCAATGTCATAGGCTTGCTGCAACAGCGCACTGGCAAAAAGTGTGTGAAACTACGGAGTGAATTTCACGATAATGAATTTCAATTCAAGAATATCAAAATAATTATTACAAGACAAGATATATCAGAGTCACAGTGCAATGTCCTTTTGAGACTTGCAAAGAAGTTAGTAGACCTTTGAGAAAGCATTTTATCACTCTGGCTATGCAACCCTCATCATTGATGATATACTTCACATGTATGTAGTTTGAAATAAGTAAATGAGGCTCCATTAACTGTAACTTTTGTCTACTTCTTCAGTATTTCAGTACTGTTTATCAACTACAATTTCTTGGTCTACTTTCCACAGCATACTAAAATGCCAAGTTTTATAGCCTGTATATTTGATCATTTTTATAATTGACTAATGAAGTCTTGTACGGCCCTAAATGAAATTTTCAACAATAACAATGCTACATGTGCATACTGTATTGAGTAGCTAAACATTGGGATTTCATCATGCTTCAATGACTTGAATGGGAAACTGCAGTTGATAAGCAGAACAATTGTACTGGACTGTTCACACCTAGGTACATGGATGTAAATGCAGCTGTGCTAGTTATTTTTCTGACTATGCTATACTGGGGATATTATTTTAATAGCTGGTAGTCTCTGTTGCTTCTCAGGGCTGGTACAGCTGTGTGTACATCCCTGAACCAGCCCTCTGAAGGTAACAGGGTTGTATGAATATTCAAGTGTAGTGTTACACAATGTCCATGCACTGAATCTGACAGTAATCAAATCCAGCATGTTGAAAGCTCAATCAGCTGTAACTTTTAGCAATTTCCAAGTAATTTTATTTTGTGCAAAAAAATTGCAGTTTCTTGTTCTACTTCTTAAGGCATGATGAGTGTCAAAAATACATTATCAACCCAGTTCATATGTGCATATTTAGCATTGTTACTGTTGAAAATCAAATTTCAGTCTGGAATACACCCTTTGTGCCTGTCCTGAGGGGACATGGAACTATGGGAAAATACTAACCGGACGTGCGGTAAAACATACGACCTATACTTTAACATGGAAAGGTGCAATTTTCGAGTGAAAAAAATTGAAATACGAGGTGAATATTTATGCTACAACAAGAAACACCTAGTGGTGCATTGGACTAGCTTAAGGTAAGTGTTTGTGTGCATTGTTTAGCAAGGTAATATTTTATAACTGTAGATATCGGTGATTTTTGGCACGCGAAGCGGGCGAGTTGTAGACTTTCATTTCACTATGTACAATGTATGACGGCGTAACATGGCCAGTATGTCAAAATGTTCAGAATTATGGGTAAAAATTCAAAATTTTAACGAATTCATACTTTGTTGACTTATGTTTTCATTGCTGTGTTTTTATTTTTGAAATATTTGAAAAAAATTGAACATTCACGTAAATTTGTTTCCGCTGAGCTACTACGGGTCCCTTAGGTTCGGGAAGCGCACAGTCATCATACCGGCGCTACTGTCAGCAGGGCCATGTGACACAGTTTGCGTCATCCACTCTCGTATCGAGTCTACAACTTGGCCACATCGCAGGCTGAAAATCGCCGATATCTACAGTTATAAAATAATACGGAGCTAAACAATGAACACTTACCAGAGCTAGTCCCATGCACCATTAGATGTTTTCTTGTTGTAGCATAAATATGCATTTCATATTTCACTTACTTTTTCCGCTCGAAAATTGCACCGTTCTGTGTTAAAGTATAGAAGTCGTCATATGTTTTACCACACTTCCGTTTAGTATTTTCCCCTAGTTCCATGCCCCCCTGGCGACAGGCGCAAAGGCTATATAGAACTCATTTGTCAACAACAACAATGGTTGTTAAACATGTACACAGTACACTGTCAAGCAGAATATTGGTATTCATGAGACTGTTATATAGCTATCAAAACTGCAGTTTGTACACACAACAATGAAGATTCAAAATTGCTAAAATTTACAGCCAATGTGCCTTTACTAATTTGCACAGAATTATGGTAACAAATTTTTTCAACAAGCAATACTTACGTCAAAACCATAACCATTTGTCCAACTGCAGTTTTTCCACAAAAGACACTCTTGAGAACCAAAGTTTGATGCCTGTTTAACAATCAGGAAAATGGTAAATTATGTCAATTCTATTCTACTTCTATACATCAGACTAAGATTCAATATCATAAACTAGGTGCATGCAAGTGCCTCCCCTCATGTGATTGATTATTATACACCTGCTTCTGTAACCTATTGAGTTTCGTTGTACAGTAAGTTTCAGTATCAGAGGATGCAGAGTCAAATAACTTTGTGGCGCAGTACAATAACATTTGGTGTCATTGGACGCTATTTGACATTTGCCCTCAAAAAACCTTTACGTCAGTGCAGGGAAAAAGGAGAGATGATTTTAAATTTTTAACAAAAAGTATACTTCTAAACATTCAGTACTTCACAACGTTACTAGTGGTGAATCAAAACCCTGTGAATTAGAGTTAAATTATGCTGCTGACCTACAATTTCTATCATGTACACTGTGCTGCGCAGGTTTGAGTTTAGTTGACACGCTGAATGTGTTCTCAGTTTGCTTGCAATCGCCTGGTGAAGTATGTGACGGGCATCCCAAAAACTCTTTGAATTTTTTGCGGAAAAATTGGACCAAAAAAGGTGTATAATAATAATAATGCTATTCACAAAATACCGAGATTTATGTCCTTGTACATCGTACGCTTTAGCATTGTCCGAGAGGCGTAGCATCGAGGACAATACTCCGCTGCACTATGTACTCGGACATAAATCCCAGAATTTTGTGAACAACCTTAAATTACAATAATAAGTGTAATGCTTATCATGTATGTTGTGTGACTACGACAAAAATATGTCACAGATAAGTAATAACAGCTGAAATTTGAACAAAACCCACATTGTTAGAGTAATATGTGGAAATATGAGGAACATTCACGCCTAACATGATTATTATCGCTGCACACAACGATATTTGATCACCTTTTATATTCACTTTCTGAGTTCCACCATATCTGAGGGCAGAGTCTTCATTCTGTTTCCACATTGTGCTCAGAGAATCCATTGTTAATTTGTGGAGCTGAAGGCATTTTCTGTATCAAGTATATCATGCCCTGGACCATCTGTTGAAAAAGAAACAAATAATTATCTATTACCAGTAAGTGGAAGTCAATAGTCACATTTGTACGTGAAGTTATTTGCTGGAAATGAATCACTTTAGTATGTACCTGTCTTGAATGACAAGATGGCTCACAGGATTTGTGTAAACAATGACGTTGAAGGACCCAAGTTAAAATCAAGCTGTGGGAACATAAAGTTGCCTTGAATAACAGAATCAACCATTACGTCATTTCGGACAATGATTTGTGAGGTACGTTTGTCTGTATTAAATCATCTAAGTTGCCAGGTCGAGGTTATTATCAACATAACCAAGAAATATCATTCATGGAACAGTCTAGGTTTGTTATTGAAAGAATGGTATGAGGATACCTGCATCTACACCATGGCAAGTCAGTTTGCCGTCATGAAAGCCATACAAACACCGTATAAAAGGGACACACACACATCAGGCCCATTTGTTACATCCTTGGCAATCATCATTGATATGAATATATGCACTAGCTGCAAAATTTGAAGCGTTACGGTGAGGCGGTTGGGGAGTTTTGGTTTTTGCGACCTCACTCACCAGTAGCACTACAATGCCGACGGCCGTGTAGAGTTCCACCACATGAAATAAGCACACCCCACTGGACGAGGCGTGTTGATGTGAAATGCTACATATTTGCTGAATTTGGTCGTACCGATTTATCACTACTGAAGACAAACACTACACAACACTAACCTTGTCGTTTATGGGGTTTGGAATTTGTTCAAACATGTCGATCGCGTTCCATAAACCATGGATGTAATTTTTTTTTACATCCATGCATAAACATTGACTGAGCGTAGGGCATCCGTGTTTCACTGAGCCGCCTGTACCGGAAGTTGAATGGCGGCTCCCAGAAATGTTTTCGGAACGCGATCGAAGTGTTTGAACAAATTCAAGCCCGGTTTAAATTAATGACTTTGCACATCTTACACGGAATATAACACGGAATAAAGCTTACTTGCCTCAAATTCCAAAGACGTCGGTTCTTTCTTTCTACCTCCATGCACAGATCTAGCGGGACTGTGCTCCATCGAGTGACTCGATGCATGGTTGAACGAATGAACACAAATACATGTAGTTTCGCTGTACATAACATGTTCTTCCAAAGTCATATTTCGTCGGTGATGGAAGCCATTGCTGTCGACTGTTATATGGGAAATTTTGGAGGTAAACTGACGGGGACTGCCGTAGTTCGGAAAGGACTTCGGAAAGGTTGGACGATCGTAGACTGCGTAGAGTACTGTCTCGGCTGCACTGCATCTCGGCTGTGGCTTGGCGCGCAGACAGAGGAATTCATATGCCACTCCCTTTGAAGTGAAGGGGTGAGGATTCCACTAGCCAGCGGTCACTTTAAGAGTACGATCAATCAGCAAGTACAATAATTCTTACATATGTCACGGTGATATAATATCTATAACGAAGTTCATATTGACTCGGGGAATCATTGTGTAAAATTGAACTATGTTAAAGCGTAATGTTACAAAGGTTGAACCGTGGGTCAAAAGTTAAGTAATGAACGCGACCGTTGACTTTATTGAAACACGTCACGCGTGGACACACGTATACGTAACGCTCTAAATTATCATCAGCGGTGATCTGGCTTGCATATTTTTGGCACGTCATGAGCCATAATTTATTGTGGTTTTTACTTTCGTTGTTCTCGCGGGAAATGCAGACAATCCGACCTATAGGCCCAACATTTATTTTTGCATGTTAATGAAAGAAAAATGACGTCATTTGCGATCAACACTATTTGAGTATTGTCAATTAATTCCTTCAAATTATTGTTTGATATTTATGTACCCGCATACTTGAAGCAAGTTCATATCTTATGTTCAATTGAAAACATCCCAAAATTGTACAGTACGACAAAATTAAAGCTAATCATCTGTCGCACTGAATGCAGGCATTGATGCGCACCGTCCTCGCTGTTATCAATGTAGTGACGTGATGTACGATTCTGGTTTAGATATTAACCAGTGACTGTCATGACAATGGCTTGAAAACAGGCCGATTAATTTCAAGTGCATGGATGGTTTAAACTTAAACCATGCTCACAAAGTTGCCACTTGTGGTTGGTTTAAAGATGAGCCAATGAATTTGTCGGTATACAAGCAAACCAACGATGCCAGTGGCTCAAATTTAAACCAATGAGATTAGACTATGAAAGGCTTAAAAAGAAGCCATTCGGCTTAAATTTATGCCATGACCGGCTTGATAATAAGCCACCCATGTATTGGTATGAATACATGCCATTCATACTCTTTGTGGTGGCGTGACTGCAAACCAAAAAATCTTAGTGGATTGCGGGCAAACCAAAATATTTCAAACTGGTTCACCTGCAGGCCACATACAAACCAAATGGTTATATTTCAAGCCAGAAGAATTTGCAGTGTATACATTCATAAACAGAGATTGGACACAAAATATGTACTCAAGTTTTCAAGAAAAAAATAGAATATCCAATTTCCTACCTAAAGTCACTAATTTCTCATCAAAGTATTTCAAAATGGCAGAATATGCAACTGTAAATTTTGTTGAAAATATTGGAAACAATTTATGGCTCAAATCTTGAGAAAGCCCGGATGCTAATATTAATATCATCATATTGTCACAGTGCGCGTCATATCTCAAAACCATGCCATTAAGACGTCAAACAATATACACCATAAACCAGTGCTGTGATTTCACGAATCTTCGTACAAACTATAATTATCAGTTCAATAGCATTATAGGGCATCATCTCGCAAGCCAGTTTAAACCTGTGCCCAAACATCAAATGACAGCCTGGTGCCACATAAAAACAAGCAGAAAGTACAACACAATAATAACAGAATGGGATCAAACCGGCAAAGCGAGTATATGTTGCTTTCTTGCGAAACATGACACGAAGGGTTTTTTTCCGATAAAGTTGAAAAGGACTCCAGGTTGTTTCCATTGCCCCTGTACATATTTGACCTTATGAAAACGGGGTATATTTGTATTTTAAGAGCATACCATAAGTTGACATACTCTATGGGAATCGGCTGGATTGAAGTGTGAAGCGATTCATCGGTCTCATTTTAGTCGTAAAAATATCACCTTTGTCAGAGAGAGACAGAGAGAAAGAGACAGACAGACAGACAGACAGACAGACAGACAGACAGACAGACAGTGCACTGGTTCTAGATTTTTATAAGCTAGTTTTGCAGCCTTCAGTCACCCACACTTGCGAACAACAGAATTTTTCATGTTTGACCAAGATATTCCGATTTATTTACCAGTTGTACTAAGTTGCAAGACGACACAATAATGGGCGGCTGGTCTAGAAACGGAAGCTGTGATTGGCGGGCATATATTCAAATGGATTTGTTTGGTATAACATGCGCATCGGATGTTTTTTTTCTGCATACAGCACCTGACTCATCCGGCCGTAAACACGGATGTACGTTTAAAGCCTGTCCCGGTCGGTGAGTAACATTCCCTACTTGATTCAACATAGCAGTTAATTCTAAATTCAGCAGGAGCTTTATCTCCAAGTAGTTTAACGGTTTACTCATGACAAGGTACTAATAAATATATATGTAAACATAGTTCTGAAACCGTAAAGATATAATGCGCAATGCTGTAAACAAAAGTCGAACACTTTTCCTGTAAAATGAAAATTAGAGGAGAGAAAAAGCAACAAAAGGTAATTCCGTAATTTCATTTTACTTACTCTGTACGGTAGACATTTTCATTCAACTATACCTTTATACGTCTTACACACAGTTTTCTCAAGCGATTTCCATGATAGGACTTTCAAATAGAGAATAGGATCTGAATCTAACTCAATTGCATGTACTAAACTGAAGACTAACTAGCCAAGGAAAACGTCATTTTCTCTCTCTTGCTGCAAGGAAATCCTGGGTATCGTATCCCTGTAATCTAGCTGTAAGCCTATTAGTTTCATGACATATCGTCATGTCGTAGACGGAAATGAAATATCTCATATTTGTTGTTGAGCTTTTCCGACTATAAACTCGAACAATCTCTACAGTGATGGAAAGTCTCAGCTGATATACATGTATGTAAGCTTACGCAGCGCTTTCACGGGTCATCGCAATTTCTATCATTTACCAGAAAATATAATTTATTGTTGCTTTGATTCAGAAACATTTCAAGTTTGAAGTATTTGAACATCGGATCGAGAAGTACTCAATCAAAAGGTGTGACGTCGTTCTACAAATAAATGAAGCCAAGGTCCGGTTTACTTTGTAACCACAGAAACAAGAGAGGTCTGTTTTATATCAAATAATTTTTAATAGTTTATTTATTAGTCGGCATATGGTACAATTAATTTCCCGCGCTTCAGGCTTGGCTTGTTTTAATGACATGATGAAGAAGCGTCCAATGGCACAGGCCAGTGATAACTTAAATTTTGATGATACGCCTATAGAGAATATAATTTTGGTGTAAGGAAGAACTTGTGATGCAATGAAATGTTCGATTGCCAATCTGCAATGTCTGTTGGCATACATCAACATCTATTCATGACATGACCTCATGTACGAATAAAATAATCCCTCTTGATTGTAAAAAATGCCTCCTGTGGTATCATATGTTTCAAATCTATCTTTAAGCTTATTAGTTTCATTACATTTCGTCTTGCCGTAGGTGTAAATGCAATATGTCATTGTATATGATATTTGTTATTGAGCGGTTCCCTACTAAAATTGGGATTCTGATCGTCACATTATACCATATATTGCAAGAGTTTCCTGTAAATTTGAGCTAACAAAATAGCGATGAAAATTCTCAGCTGATGCAGGCATACGCAGCGATTTCATGCGCCATGCAATTTGTATTATTTGTCTAAAAATGTACTTTAATTTCTTGCTTTGATTTAGAAACGTTTCAAGTTAGAAGTATTTAAACATATTAAATCGACCATTAATCAATCGAAGAGTGAGACCTCATTCTACAAGAAAATGAAGCCAAGGACCGGTTTACTTTGTGACCGCAGAAACAAAAGAGGTTGGTTTTATATCAAATAGAAATGTCACCATTCATTTTGTCGGCATATGTAACAATTAAATACCCGTGTTGCAGGATTTGCGTGGTATGATGACATGATTGAAATGCGTCTAATGGCACAGGCCAATGCAAATTTACATTTAGATGATGCGCAAAAGAGATCTGAATAACGTGTTTGGTGTATTGAACAAGTAGACGTATCGTGTGACACAATGAACTGTCCGATCTGCAAACAAAAGTGTCTGTTTTAATATATCAACACCTATTCATTACGTTACCCAATGTACCCCGTGTGGCAAATAATATAATCCCTTTTTATCGCAAAAGAGACACACACATGCGATGTTGGTTGAAAAATATAAATTTCGCCATGTATTTGTGCTTGAAAGTAATGGTTTCAAGACATAGCTAGTAGGTTGAAATAGCTGTACGTTTTCAGATTTTGTGCTATGTGAAAATACGTGTCAGTTATAAAAATGATATTAGCCAAGGATGTAGCATACAGATAAGTACTCTACAGTTTTCTCAGCAATAACGGTTACCAACTCATTTATCAAAATTTGATTCTTCTCTTGGAAAAATATTTTAGTTGTGTGTATTCAAAGAAGGAACAGCTGTACTGAATAAGCAAATTGATCGGCTTCTATTGTCATTTCTGAAGCCCGGTCTGAATCATCTTCTGATTGACGATGTTTATGTGTATTTGCTCGAAAAAATTAGCAAGTCTACTTCGGGCAAGAATCGTTACTGACAAAAAGTAAAGTTCCGGAAATATTATCTCTGCCGTAGGTTTAAGGAAAACGTTTGGTATGATACTACTTGCAATGGGCTGTTTTACGCTCTACGTGATTAAAGGTAACAGTACAAGCGATGACGTTGAAAAAACCGTTTCGAACCGTGCTAACAGTCGTTCTAATACGTGAGTATGTACTGTATGATCTTATAGTTACCAAAGCACAGAGTATCTTGCTGCGGTGATAATGAGAATAGTAATCTATAGTTAAGTATTTGTCATTTATCTAACTACGATTTCGTGAGTGATGGCAGCTGATAAGATTTGCCTGAGACACACTTGCACTATGGTGAAAATATCATATGCTTATACTATTTAAAACATTCACATTCGGAAGTCGAACAAAATATATCTAGTATCTGTAAATCGGTGTTATCCAGAGCAGGGAAATTATTCAAAATTAATACTGAAGACATTAGGAAGCTTTGTAAATTTCCTTTGGCCACTGCTAAAATTAATATGACCTAACTTTGGGTTCAAATAAAAATAAACATCCAACTGTATATCGACTCATATAACATTGTCTACTTAATTATGCAATTAGGTCGCAAGCTTCTACACAATTCCTACTGACTCGATCAAGCATCCGTATACCGTGCAAACCGGTGAGAAATTTTGTTTTCCTGAAGACTATGAAAACTGGGGGCAGCACAGTGGCAAGTATATTACATCGACATGCCATAAAGAATGACCTCGTGCTTGTAACGGCTCAGGACAGCCGCCCTTCTATCTTGCCCGACAAGTCACTGAGTAAACCGGCATTGAAGTATCTACGTTACAACTGCAGCGATTTTCCAGGCTATAACTATATAGCAAACCACGTGCATTACAACAGGCAAGCCATGGACTCTGTAATACCTGACGCCAAGTACTTCACCATTCTCCGATCGCCATATGACCAAAGGAGGTCGCAGTTCTACTACACAAGTAAGGATACTGAATACAGCAATAATCGTAACCCTTTTGAAACCTACCTTAATGAACTGAAAGCTGATTATGTACGTGATGGACAGCTCATCCGAGTGATGCGAAATGGTACAAGCCAATTTCATACCCTTGGCTTCCTGCCGAAATACCATACCAACGATACGGCGGTGGCATTAAAACTTATTGAATTAGAAAGGGAGCTGGATTTAGTCATGATGATGGAATACTTCGACGAATCGATTGTTCTTCTTGCCAAGCTACTCTGTTGGGACCTGGAAGAATTTGTATACACGTTTTGCAAGTTGCACTCTGCAAGACCAGCACCGATAACTTCTTTGGTAAGAAAAAGAATAGATACACTTAATCCGGGTGACGTGAAATTGTACGCCCACTTCAACCGTACATTTTGGGAAATGGTTGACGCCTACGACGGCGATTTTGAAGCGGATTTGAGAGCATTTCGACGGATACAAAGAAACGTGGTCCATGATTGTGAGGATGCAAAATGGAAAGATTTCAACTGCATCAATTTAAAGTACGATGCCCACCAACTTCGGGGAAGGCTATACAACAAACAGCTACAATGGATTTGCCCAAGGAATCTCAGACACCAGCAAATACCATTGAGCAACAGAACTCAATGCAAATACCTTTTGCATTGAAGAGTAACTCCATGATAAAATTTTAGTACCCTGCTAGAATCTTATGCCAAAAATTGTGCAAACCTTGATTTTTCTAAAAACTTTCAGATTTAAGAGAACGTAATTCAGAAGGAGCCCAAAATAGGACAATAATCATCTGATGATGGGCAAAATAATTTAAGAAAAAAACGAAGGAGTAAATTACTTAAATACTGGCAATGAGACTAAACATTCTATCAGCATTTTGTCGAGGAAACAACGTTCTTATTCGGAATGAAAGTTTATGTGTATCATTCATGCATTGCAATTTATGCCACATATTAGTTTCCATTACTTTTCTCCTTGTGCTCTCTCTTGTTGAATTTTCAGCTCATTCCTAAGCTCAATTTGTTTTGCTCAAGCAGGTAATTGTTTACCATTCTATATTGACAGACAAGATAGTTCACGTATATATGTTATAATTTACTAATGCGTAACTAACTTGCAATACACCCACCATAATGACGTGATTTATTTGTAAAGTTTCATGTAAAAATTTCATCTATCGCTAATATCATCCTATGGCTATATTGGGCATCATATCTCGAACTATGCCATCACTACGTCGGACAATACAAACCAAAAAATATATCTGTAATTCAGCGTGTCATCGCACAAGATATTATCAGCTGAATGAAATCATAGGGAATGATCAAGCAAGCCACTTAAATAAATCTGTGCCCAAATATAAATTTACAGCATGGTGCCACATATAAAAAAGAGAAAACACAACAAAATAATGACAGAAATCCTAGAAATACTTCAAACTGGCAAAGCGAACATATGTTATATCCTTGCGAAACATGACAAGAAGACTCTTTTTAGATAAAGTTGCAGAGGACTCCTAGCTGTTACCATATTTCCAGCATACATTTGATCTTATGAAAATGCGATATATTGCGTTGTTTATGGACACACCACTAGTTGATAGAATTTATGGCAATCGGATGGATGGAAGGATGAAGGGATTCACCGATCTCACTTTTGTCGTTAAAATGGCACCTTTGTCCGAGAGAGAGAGAGAGAGAGAGAGAGAGAGAGAGAGAGAGAGAGAGAGAGAGAGAGAGAGAGAACAGGCGCTTTGCTTCCTTATGATTCTCACATTTGCAAACGAGAATTTTTCATAAGGGAGCCGTAATCATTTACGGATTTACGGCCTGGGGGTCGGAGGAACTTCATCGGAAAATCCGAAATTGCGAGTAACACCCTCCCTTGTCAACCATGATGAATTTGAGTAACTCGCCTCTCTAACTCAGACTGATCCCCCTCTTAGAAAATATAAATTCCAATACATTGTTACGTGCAGAGAAAACGAACAAAAGGGTGAACTCAGCAGTTAACGTTTAAACAAAATTTATTACGAAAATAAAACTAATTGCTAAGTCAGGATAGAGTACAAGCTTTAAAAGTGTACAGACTACTTATCTCAGCTGGGACGGCAAAGCTCCAGTCTCAGAGTTGTAACAGTCAGTGGGATGAATGAACAGTCCTTCGGCTTGCAGGCTTGTAGTTGCACAAAGTCCACAGTATAAATCCAGCGTTGGCAGTGAAGGTCTTGAAAAGTCTTGAGAATGACTACTGCTGGAGTTTAGTAACACACAAGAGACACGATCCCAAAAGTCTGACTGGAAGCTGTGCACGTCCCTTTTATAAAGGCATATAAGAACAATCTAGAACTTTTATTGACATGCTAATTACTGTTCTAAAATTATCTCTCTTACACAACTAATCAACTTTCCAGAACATTCCAAACATGACTAATTGAATTCAAGGTTGTGAGGTCATTAAGGGCAGTGACCTTGAGAATGTTCTAGACTAATTGAACTCTGGTCATGATGAGTGTGGGGTAAATGACCTACATAACACACCCCCTCTTCAAAAAAGAAAATTTTTCAAAGAAAAATCTTTCTTTTACAAATGTAATCTTGAAAAGGATTTAAGTACTCAAATTTTGTTTTACTCTAAAGTAAAGTTTCTTGAAAGTGAACAACAATAAAATTTCTTGAAAGTGAACAACAATAAACTCTAAATACGAGAGAGACAGTCTGCAATTAAATTGTCTCTGCCTTTGATATGTCTAATGTCAAGATTAAACTCCTGTAACATTAAACTCCATCTTAGCAATCTCTGATTTTTGCCTTTAATTTCTGCAGAAAAACAGAGGGTTGTGATCAATATAAACCACTATTGGCTGATTGAAGAAGTAACATAAACTTCAAAATGCTGTAAAGCTAATATCAAAGATAAACACTCTTTTCAATTGTAGAGTAGTTTCTCTGGGATTTGTTAAATTTGCGTGAAAAATAGCAAACAGGATGATCTACACCATGACTATCCTCTTGCAATAAAACAGCACCAGCAGCCGTATCACTAGCATCTACAGCTAATTTGAATGGCAAAGTGAAATCTGGTGCAGACAACACTGGGGCACCTTGCAGTATGGCTTTAAGTGTATCAAATGCCTGTTGGCATTGCTCTGACCAAACAAACTTTACTTTTTTTTAAGTAAGCTAGTCAAAGGCTCAGTAATTGTGGAGAAATTTGGACAGAATTTTCTGTAGTAACCAGCCATACCGAGAAAGCGCATCAGTTGTCGTTTGCAGTTTGGTATGGGAAAACTTGAAATGGCACTGATTTTGGCATCAACAGGTTTTACCTCACCCTGTCCTACAGTATGTCCGAGGTAAGTCACCCTCGCCAACCAAACTCAGATTTGGCAAGGTTGACAGTCAACATGCTTTACTCAGTCTCTCAAAGAACTTCCGCATGAGCTTGATGTGTTCCTCCCAGGTGTCACTATACAGGACGACGTCGTCAACGTAGGCTGCACACCCGTCTAGCCCGGATATGACGTCGTTGATCATCCGTTGGAACGTTGCCGGAGAGTTCTTCATTCCGAATGGCATCACCTTGTACTGGAACAATCCGTCTGGTGTAACAAAGGCGGATATTTCACGAGCACGATCCGTCAGAGGGACTTGCCAAAATCCCTTCAGTAGGTCAAATTTCGTCACATACTTGGCTTTTCCCACTCGGTCGATGCAGTCATCAATCCTCGGGATTGGGAAAGTGTCTGTCTTTGTTAAAGTGTTGACCTTCCTAAAGTCCGTGCACATACGATAACTGTGATCTGATTTGGGAATAAGTATGCACGGCGAACTCCAGTTACTTTTACTGGGTTCAATAAAGTCATTGTCCAGCAGGTATTTGACTTCTTCCTGGAGATATTTTGCTTTTGTTGGATTCAGTCTGTATGGATGTTGTTTTACAGGCTTACTGTCCCCAACATCAACGTCGTGATAGATGACGTTCGTCCTCGTTGGAACATCTTGAAACAGGTGTTTATATTCATGGAGCAATTCTTTCACCTGTTGTTGTTGTTCTGGCTGGAGGTGTGCCAACTTTGTAGACTCCAGCTTCTCCAGGATTTCTGAGTTCTGAAGCTTGACCGAGCCCAGCTTTGAGTTTAGAGTATTTTCACTCAAGTCAGTTTCAGTATCACTATCTTCATAATGGCCAGAACTGACGGTACTGACAGGCTGAGTTATAGTAGGATTATCCCTATCCAAATATGGCTTAAGCATATTTATGTGACATAGCTGTTTTTGTTTTCGCCTGTCAGGTGTTATTATGATGTAATTTAAATCACTCAATTTCTTATCAATTAGGTATGGCCCAAAGTAACGAGCATGGAGTGGTTTGCCAGGAATTGGAAGTAGAACAAGAACTTTTTGACCTGGTTCAAACTTCCGTTTTGAGGTGTTTTATCATATTTGGTTTTCATTGACTGCTGAGATGACTCAAGATTTTCTCTGGCTAATTCACATGCTTTAGAGAGTTTCGTACGAAAATCTGACACATATTGCAAAATATTCAGACAATCATCATCGTCTGATAGGAATTTCTCTTAACGAGCTTAAGTGGGCCACGGACTGTATGTCCAAATACAAGCTCAAATGGGCTAAAACCAAGAGACTCTTGAATTGACTCTCTAACAGCAAAGAGCAGAAAATGATTCCTTCATCCCACTGCTTCTCTGTGTCAAAACAGTAGGTCCTAATCATGTTTTTCAAAGTTTGATGAAATCGCTCAAGAGCACCCTGACTTTCTGGATGATAGGCGGATGACCTATACTGTTTAATGCCTAGCTGATCCATTACTTGTTGAAAAATTCCAGACATAAAGTTTGAGCCTTGATCGGACTGGACACATTTAGGGAGGCCGAATAAAGTGAAAAATTTGACTAAAGCTCTCACTATAGTCTTTGTCTTTATATTTCTCAGTGGTATGGCTTCGGGGAACCGAGTTGATGTACACATAATTGTCAACATGTACTCATTTCCTGATCTTGTTTTGGTAGGGGCCCAACACAGTCTATTAGTATCCTACTAAATGGTTCTTGAAATGCAGGAATTGGCTGTAAAGGGGCCTTTGGAATAGTCTGATTTGGCTTTCCTACCATTTGACATGTGTGACAAGTTTTACAGAAATGTGCTACATCCTGCCTGAGATTAGGCCAATAAAAGTGACTGAGAATTTTGTGATAAGTTTTCCTGACTCCTAAGTGACCAGCCCAGGGGTTTCATGGGCCAGGCGCAATATTTCAGCACGATAGGGCTTTGGAACCACAATTTGATGTTTTATAGCCCAATTGTCATCAACCAAAACATCTGGAGGTCTCCATTTACGCATGAGAATACCAGATTTTGTATAATAGGTAACAGAGCTATCTGAAGTTTTACCTTCATCATCTACCCTGTCAAACAAAGACAAAATATCTGGGTCTTTGTGTTGTTCTGCAATGAGATTTGATCTAGAAAATGTCTGACTTTGGTCAGCAGAAGTTTTACTGGAAGTTTCAAATCCACGAGGGATAACGGAATGATCCGTGTCAAACACCTGACTGAGAAAGGTGTCATTTAAGTCAACATCTGTGACATTATTTTTGAGAGTATTTTGATTCTCGGAAGTTTTCTTTGACATGGCTCGAGTAATGGCACATGAAGGAAATAAATCGGGTATCTCTTGTTCAATTGGCTCTGGATCCTGATCTAAACTAGGATTATCAGTCACAAGTGGATTAGTGATGACCTTGTCCCCAGCAAGGTCGTTTCCGAGAAGAAGGTGAATCCCTTCAAAGGCAAAAAAGGCCTAATACCTAAAGTCACAGGTCCAGAAACAAAGTCCGAAGACAAATAGACATTATGGAGAGGAACAGGAATAAAGTCATTGCAATCTACCCCCTTAATAAGAACTTTAGAACCTGAAAATGACTTTTCAGAAAACGGCAGGGTATCTGCCAACAAAAGAGACTGGGAAGCCCGGTATCTCTTAAAATTTTGACAGGGGTAGCGGAAGAAAAATCATTAGAAAGTGATATAAAACCATCGTGAATAAATGGTTCGAAAATACCCATAATGCTATCTTGAGAAGAATTGACCTTGACCTCATTAATTGGGGATAAGAGGGCTTTAACCTCAGAAAATGTGTTACACACATTATTAGACTCTAATTGAGTTGATGAAGAAATAAAGCCGGTGGGCTTAGATCCACTTTGACCACTTTGACCTTCACGTTTTCTTTTCAATTTGAAACAATCTGACATTAAATGGCCGTCTTTCTTACAATAATTACAAGAAAGTGTACCGAACTGTTTGTCAGAAGGAGATTGAGACTTGGGATCTGATGATGTGGGAGTGTTACTTGAACTGTGTGAACTGCTGTCATTTGATTTCCTACTCTCCTTTGAGAAATTCTTGGATGAAAAGGAGGAGTTAAATTTACCTGCATTGTTTCTGTATGAAAAGGACTGGGATGGTTTGCTGAGAAATGAAGATTTGTGGTCAATGAATAATCATCGGCCAAACGTGCAGCAACCTCTAATGTATCTGCCTTTTGTTCATTGATAAACGTCTTGATGTCACTCCGGATGCACCTTTTAAATTCTTCAATCAAAACAAGCTGTCGTAATTTGTCATAATTCTGACTGACCTTTTCAGAAGAACACCAACGATCAAACAGTTGTTCTTTTGTTCGAGCAAATTCAACATAAGTTTGATCCTTCACCTTCTCACAATCCCTAAATTTCTGACGGTAAGCTTCAGGCACCAACTCATAACCCTTGAGAATTAATTCCTTCACAGAATCATAATCTGAAGCCTGCTCTACTGACAACTGAATGTAAATTTCTCTGGCTTTACCACCAAAGCACTCTGCAAAAGCATAGACCAGGACTCCTTAGGCCAGTTCAGACTCTGAGCATTTTCTCAAATGAAGGAAATATTTATCAACATCCTTTTCTTGGAAAGGGGGAACTAACCTGAAATGCTTAGTGATGTCAAACTTGTCTGAAGGGAAGAATTTTCCTGACTGTCCAAGCTCTAAACGTTTTATTTCTAACTGCAGTCGGTGTTCTGCTAATTCTCTTTCCTTTTCTTTTTCCTCTCTTTCTTTCTCCCTTTGTCTTTCTTCCATTTGTAATTCTTTTTCTTTCATTTCCAATTCCCTCTCTTTCTGTCTTTCTTCCATTTCTAACTGCATTTGTATTTTTTCTTTTTCTAATGCCTGTCTCTCCTTTTCCATTTGTAATTCTTTTCTTTCATTTGTAATTCTTTTTCTTTTCTAATGCCAATTTTTTTAGCTCGAAATCTGCCTGTATTTCTAATTCCAATTTTTGAGTTCGAAGGAAGACTCAGCTCATAATCTTTTAAGGCAGACTCTCAAAATGGCCAGAATTAACTAAATGTTTTGCAATCTTGAACTGTATTTCTCGCTTGCGCATAGATCTTTTGACATCTACTTTAAGGAAATTGGCCAGTGCTATGAGGTTGTCTTTTCTGAGGGAATTAAATGTGTCCTGATCAAGGTCATCCATAAATTCGTCTGGCTTGAATTCCGCCATGATTGAATTTCGCTGAGTTCACAGTATACAATAGTTTTGAAAAGGTAGGCAAAATGTTGTCAAACGGCTAAAAATATTCGTATCCCGGACGAGCCCCCAATTGTTACGTGCAGAGAAAACGAACAAAAGGGTGAACTCAGCAGTTAACGTTTAAACAAAATTTATTACGAAATAAAACTAATTGCTAAGTCAGGGATAGAGTACAAGCTTTAAAAGTGTACAGACTACTTATCTCAGCTGGGACGGCAAAGCTCCAGTCTCAGAGTTGTAACAGTCAGTGGGATGAATGAACAGTCCTTCGGCTTGCAGGCTTGTAGTTGCACAAAGTCCACAGTATAAATCCAGCGTTGGCAGTGAAGGTCTTGAAAAGTCTTGAGAATGACTACTGCTGGAGTTTAGTAACACACAAGAGACACGATCCCAAAAGTCTGACTGGAAGCTGTGCACGTCCCTTTTATAAAGGCATATAAGAACAATCTAGAACTTTTATTGACATGCTAATTACTGTTCTAAAATTATCTCTCTTACACACTAATCAACTTTCCAGAACATTCCAAACATGACTAATTGAATTCAAGGTTGTGAGGTCATTAAGGGCAGTGACCTTGAGAATGTTCTAGACTAATTGAACTCTGGTCATGATGAGTGTGGGGTAAATGACCTACATAACAACATGTATTTGTAAATTTACAAAAATACGGCAATGGTAAAGACCTTTCAAATCCTGATGTACCCTGCTAGATTATCATCTGTTTCTTGACGGTTGAAACAGGTGAAACAAACAAAATGAAATTCAAAGTGACAACAACATACAGATATAAAATCTCATACTATACAAAATGAAATTCAAAGTGACAACAACATACAGATATAAAATATCAAACTATAACCAGTATCCAACCATATAATATTGTTTAACTTGAATTGGTATCATGACACGATTTCCAATAGGATATCTGAGCTGACAGAATTTGATAGTACATGAGGGAAAACATGCGAGGTGCTGAGGGGGAAAATGTCAGGGAGGGGTATCTCCTTGCTGTTGAGGAAATTTTTAAGGAGAAATGTGTGAAATGGTGGGGTCTGGTGCAGTCTGAGAGGTGTTTTCAATTTGCTTTTTTACGAAGTAAAAGTGCTAGAACAACCCAGATGGCACAAGAGGGGGTGCCCCCTCTTGGATCGAAAATTTTGATAAATTGACGAGTATAATGGTGCAATCTGAGATGTTTCAAAGTTATTTTGCACTCGATAAAATTGAAAATGACATTTAACACATATTTTTGTTTCGTTTTTGCATGAACAGTGTTTGAGTTAAAATATTCAAAAAAAAAAACAAAAAACAAAAACAAAAACAAAGACCAAAGAACATGCAGGAATAGAAAATCTGTGACCTTCTTGTGTCATTTCTCCAGCTCCCAGCTTCAAATGAAAAGCCTGAATACGGTATTGAATTGAACTGAATTGAATTGAAGTCACTTAAACTATATGTTTTAATGATAATAAAGGATGGACTAACAATAGTTCAGTTTTGTCCTGGATCTGTGAAAAATTAGAGAAACTGATGTGTGCAATGGTGTAGTCTGGTGCAATTTGAGAGGTGTTTTCCCTTTGTTTTTTAACTAGTAAAGAACACACTCATAAGGGGGAGAGCACAAGAGAGGGTATCCCCATCTCACATCGAAAATGTTTAGAAAAATGTGTGTGAAATGGTGCAATCTGAGAGGTATTTCAGTTTCTTTCGTACCAAAAATTGAGTAAACCCCTTCATTTTCTCAACATTTTGAGCAACCCTCTTGAAGTTTTTAATGTTTTGAGTGACCCCCTCACAAACCTCCGACCTCCCCAGGCTGTAAATAATGACGGCACCCTAAAGTTTAAACTTGTGACATGGAAGCAATGTTGCATTAATGTTTGACCGACAGGTTCCCATTACCAGTTTTACAGACAACTTGCAAAACGACTCAATGGGCAGCTGGTCTAGCAACAGAAGCTATGATTAGTAGTTATATATTCAAACAGATTAACTAGGGATAAGCGCGCATCGTTCTCATATTGCTCTGGATCATACAGCAGCTTACTCATCAGGCTGTATAACCTGACTAATGTTAAACGCCTGTCACCGTCTGTGAGTAACATTCTCTATTTTGATTCAACATACATGTAGCTGGTAGCCCTAGTTCATCAAGAGCTATATGTCCAAGTAGTTTGACGCTTACCCCACGACAAGGCATTAATCAATATTTATTACATGCCTCGACGTGAATGAAAATCAGTGCATTGATTTGAATAAGAACATCCGGGATGTTAGCGGGCCGGTGAACGATGTGCTGACCGGTTTCCATGGTTACCTGGGCCAGTGAAACCTTTCGATGTTTTCGACGTCAAAGTAGACGCTTAACGCTAGATGTATAATTTTCATGCGCGCACTGCTATTTTGACTTTCGTTAAAATCTGTATGATGCTGGTCGATAATGGTAAAATTGTTTAAAATGTCCTGCATGTAACTAAATGTCATATAGCATTAACTGTGAAGAGGCATGTAATAAAAATATTATTGCCAAAATACATGGGTTTATGTGCCCTTGCAGCAGGAGACAATTTGTCCTCCTGGCGTCGGACAAATTGTCACCTGCTCTCGGACACCTAAACCCATGTATTCAGGCAATAATATATATTATTTACATCGTCCTGAAACTGTAGAGATATTACACGTAATACCATACATAAACGTTGTACAAATTTCCTATCAAATGGATATTAGAAGGGAGAAAAAGCAGCAAACGGTAATCCTGTAATTTTAATTAACTTATTCTGCAGAGTAGACAATCAATTTCATTAAATGTACACCACTACACATCTTACACATAGTTTGTTTCATTAATTTTCACATCAGCACTTTGAAATAGAGTATGAATATAATTCAATTACTATAATGAAGACTAACTTGCGAAAACATCATGTTGTCTCTCTCTCGCTGCAAGGAAATGCCGGGTATCGTATGTTTTCAATCTACCTTTAAGCTTATTAATTTTATATTGCCATGCATTAGGCGGAAATGAAATATGTCATATTTATTTATAAGCTTTTCCCTACCAGAATTTGAATTTTGGTTGCCATAACATATCAAATATTGCAATAGTTTCCTATAAACCAGAACTACAAATATGGGGATGAAAATTCTCAGCTGATTTAAATGTACATGTATGCGTGCATACGCAGCAACTTAACAAGCCATGCAATTTCTTTTTGCTGAAAATATGAACTTTCTTGCTTTGATTCAGAAACGTTTCAAGTTAGAAGTATTTGAACATTTTCAATTGACAAGTACGCAATCAAAGGTTGTTACCTCATTCTTCAAATTAATGACGGCAAGGACCGGTTTAATTTGTAACTACATAAACAAAAGAGGTCTGTTATATATCAAGAAAGTTTTCACCGTTTATTTAGTCGGCATACGTTATAATTAAGTACCCGTTCTGTAGGATTGGCGTGTTTTGATAACCTGAGTAAAGGTGCGTCATATGGTACACGTCAGTGCAAATTAACATTTACGTGATGCGCCAAAGAAATAGATAATCTTTTTTGTATGGAGGATCTAGACCTATTTTGTAATAAAATGAAATGTCCGATTGCAAACAAAAGTGTCTGTTGTCACATGGCAACAGCTGTTGAAGCTTATGACGTGATTCTTTGTCGCTAAGAAAACACTCCCTTTTGATTGCATAAAGTTACAGTTGGTTGCAGTGCAAAGGTTATTGGCCCACCACAAGGGAGTATTTTATTATTTTACAAGCAACAGCCTCTGAGGAAATCACGTTCCATTTTAAATTCAGATCATATTTTAAATTCAGAATTCAAACTGCTTCCCTCTGGAAGACGTTTTAAGTACTATCCAGTTTGCAAGACAAACCGACTCAAGAATTCTTTTATCCCTACCACAGTGCGGTTTCTAAATGATGCGTCTTAATGGTCGTGTACGTGTTGTTACTGTATTTCAGTTTTAGTCTAGTAATTGTTGTTTTGTTGTGTTATTTTGTGTGTTGTCCGCCAAACTGAATTGCCCTTAAGGGATGAATAAAGTTGAATGGAATTTAAAGTGCCATAAAAGCGTATAACAGGCAGACCTGTACCAGAAGACGCACAGATGTTCCATGCACATTGCAAAGACGGAAAGGCAATTGCATCGTTTCATACCGAACGGCTACATAAGCAGAAGATGAAGGAAGGCATATTTTATATTTTTTATTTTTATTTCAATACAAGGCCTCACCCATCGTACATTTCAATTGAAAGTAATACGAGAAAGATACTGTCAATTACAAGACATCATACAATAAAAATTAAAAAATAACAATGATGAACATACATTATTTAAGACAAAGACAAGGTATTATTACACCAAATTAGATATCGTTTCGTCCCTTCTCTTTAAGGCTTTCCTTAAATAAATTGCTAAATTTCTAACTACGTTAATATTTTCTGTGGCTAGTATGTGGATAACCTTTCTTTCAGATGGATTTTCGATGTATGACCTTGAAATATACTGTGATCTTATGTCTTAATACAATGGACATATTAATACATAATGAAATTCATTTTAAACAATATGTACACCACGAGCATTTTAACAGTATCGACAGATCCTGTGTTCACGTGATATCTTTAAATGGCGACAAACCTCAACATTAAGTTTGTGACTTGAACAACGAAAATTTGCAAGAATAATGTTATGAATACCTGTGAGGTGATTTAAATATCTTTCTGGTTCAAGTTGTGACTTAAATTGACAAACCAGACTTAATCTTGATGAATGTGTAATATCAAAATGCCATTCTTCTCGATAACAATCCTGTACTCTCTGAGAAAAAAACATATAAAAATAGTTCTGTATTCCAAACTGCTGTTTTATCCAAACTATACCGAATCCATATCTGAAAAGCAGATTTTTTACATGAGTAGCCCACGTTGTTCTACCCGCATCATCAAGTCTTTTTAACAAATTATAGCAAGCTTTTGATTGTCTATTTTCTCCCATTTGTAATAATTTTAACCAGTACGAAATACATTTCTTAAATAGAAACAACATAAAGGTTACCGGTCACATTCACCAAGAACTCCTTGTGTATTTACACTACTGTTCACAACAAGTAAGTATCTACAGAATTTTAAATGTACACGTTCAATTACATCGGAATATTCATATCCCCACAATACACTGCCATAACAGATGGCGGGGGCAATAACAGAATCAAACAATTTGAATGAATTTTGTGTTGAGAAACCGCCGAGTTTTTTAATAATTGCTTTTAATGATAAAAGACCCTTTAAACCCTTTGCTGCAAGATTTTTCTTGGCGGGGGACCAGGACAACCTTGAAAAATTAAAAGACCAAGGTCATTGTAATGTTTAACTACATCCACTTTCTTTCCACAAAAGACCCACTTTTCGTAATTTCTTAAAATACCCCCTTTTCTAAATACTATACTTTCTGACTTGGATAATTTATTTGCATAGCCAATTGCTTACAAAATTTCTCCAATTGATTTAATTAGCGTTGTATTTGAATGGGCGAGTCAGCAGGTCTGCAACGTCATCTGCATACATTAGCATGCCAACCATTGGAAACTACTCGTTTATATAGATACCACTTGATTCACTCCCCATGTAAGTTGAAAGTTCATTTATAAAAATTGTAAATAAAAATGGACTCAGCATACACCCTTGTCGGTATCAATATTACAATCAAAATAATCTGTAAGGCCTTCCTTGCATCTTACACAGGATTTACTTTGTGAATACACAGAGCGTAAAACCCTCAATACTTTGCCATTGATTCCATATGTGATTAATCTGTGCCATAATAGTTCATGATTCACTCAGTCAAACGCTTTCGAAAAAACGATAAAGATTACATAAAACCGACCACCTCTGACAGTTATATATTTTTGGACAAAAGACTGCAGACAAAAGATTTGGTCGATTGTAGAGTACCCTTTTCTGAAACCAGCTTGTGCTTCAATAATTTTGTTATTTTCAGATGCCCAGGTCACCAATCTGATGTTTAAGATTTTAGTGAAAAATTTACTGCACACAGATAACAATGTGATTCCCCTGTAGTTATTCACATCTGTGGTTGGCCCTTTCTTGTGTAAAAGACAAATAACCTCTCTGCAACAATCTGTGGGAAATATACCAGTGACAAGAATAGCATTGAAAATTGACAAAGATGAGGTACAAAAATATCACAAAACCGTTTAAAAATTTCAGCTACAAAACCATCTGATCCCGGGGCTTTACCAATTGGGAAGCTTTTGATGGCTTTCTGAAAGTCATGAATGGTAATAACACTATTACAGTTGTAGGATTATCATTTGTACACAATAAAAAATCTTGATCATGTCTATATAATTCTCTATTAATATAATTTCCAAATTCGACATCTTTTTCAATGTCACCATCATTATTTAACAGATTTTTAAAGTAATTATACCATTGCGTTGATGATATACTAGGATGATCACAAGATGTACCCCGTTACTTCTTTATTACTGCCCAGAAACTTTTAGGATCATTGCATTTTGCCACCAAGAAATCTCTCTATTGATCCTTGTAGGACTTTAACTTGGCTGTACAGACAGTTTTATAATGATTTCGAAATAACTTATAGTTGTTTAAATCTTGAACGGAATTAGAGAAGCGAAATTTCTGAAGCAAATCAAATCTTTCTTCCTCATAGCAGTGCATTCATCATCCCACCTAGGTTCAACAGTATTTCTTGTGTTTCTGGGAACGATACCTCCTGCACGTGATTTCATATCTTTACCTGTTTCGGAAATAATATCATTCAATACATTAAGTGCCTTTTTACATTTCCATTTTTAACTTCAAATAAATAATTAAGAAACTTATGCTGGATGTTTTCACTAAGCAAATTCATTCGAGCATTGTCAGCCAAGTCAGGTTTCCATATGTATCTATAATTTTGTGAAACCTTGATTTCACTCTCAGTGATAATGTTCGGATTTATCTTAAACGATAGCTCACAGTGTACAGGAAAATGATCTGAGAGGTCAAATGTATTAACCATGAAATTTTGAATACTGTCAAAAAGTGTACCTGATGCGATTATATAAGCTACAATCCTTGCTCCTTGATTTGCGGTGCATGTGTATTCACCATTTTATCCCCTTCAAAGCGGCCATTCAACAAATGCATACCAAATTTACAACAACATTCAACAAGACTTCTAACCAAAATTATTAATATTGTCATCTTTAGCAGTTTTTTCTAAATTAAAGTGATCTACCCCACAATCAAATAAAGCGTGTTCATTCGCATCAGAATGATCAATTACATAATCCTGTAGATTTCCAACTCTGGCATTAAATCCCCGCCAAAATAATATCACGCGTGTTACAAGTATCAAAAATCTCTTCAAGATAAGTTTCTAAACGCGTGATACCGTTGGTTTCCTCAGCTCTATAAACAGGAGATCCTTCACTGGACAAAATGCTTGATATGCGTTCAGCATATTTACGTATATTGACGTATATGGAACACAATATTGATTGCATACGCAACGTATATCTTTGTATATGGAACATTCCAATACGTTGATATGCGTAGCGTATTTCTTTGCAGATCATGAGTATACGTAATGCAGATCTTTGCACACCAAGTGTACACTGTAGTTTTGCATTTTATTAGTATACGTACATGTATACTTAACGTATTTGACACATGTACAGAATCAGTATATGTGTATATATTGTTGTATATCAAGCATTTTGCTCACTGCTTCAGGTGGAACATAGACAAAACCAATTAACACGTCACGTGTAAGATTGATACATTCTTGTTTAGGACTAAGAACACTGTATCATCAATACTTCGAATTCTTTTAACGTGTGATGATAAATGTGATTTTACAAAGGCACTTACACCACCTGGAAATTTGCCTACATTTGATCGCCGTTCTTGGCATGTTGAGAAAGCGACATTGCCTGTTAAAAATGAATCAAATTCAGAAACAGATTTTGCAAATGTTTCTCAAACTCCAATTACATCAAACTTTAACAGAAATTTCTTTACTTCGGTATTAAAAAGGTACTTTGTAAGGCCATTTACATTCCATGACACACTTTTGGCTGTGTTGCTTCATTGTCCATAGCTATGTGCTCTTTGCTACACGTGGCATAGTTGCGCTGTTAAATGGCACACAAGCATGGTTGGAAGCCACTGAAAACATTGAAATGAAAGCAGCTACATGTGATGGCCGGAATACTGGTTTCTACTTTTTCAATTTTCATTTTGAATATGGCGAGGAGGCATTCTCTGAAGACATGACCGAACCACGAGTCGTCCGACTACTTCATTTGTTTGGGGACATTAATTGAATCCCGGGCCTGAAACCAGAAAACAAGCTATATTGTCTGCAACTGGTACTGTCATCCCACTAAAGAGTTCAACGGCAAGTCCTGTACATGGTCCCGGTAGGTCTTAGCAAGAAAACAGCCAAGTATTAACTTTACTGATGGAAATCTAAAATGAACTGAAAACGTTGAGACGCAAACTGAAAGCAGACTTGAAGGATAAAAGAAAAGAGATAAGTAACATTAACGACTCAGTGTCAACACTCCGTGAAATTCATCAGAAACTAGTTGAAGAAAATAAACATTTAACTAGGAGAATATAGCGATCGGAAGGAAGTTGTGACAAGTTAAGAGGCCATAGCAGTAGAAATAACTTTATCTTCCAAGGTATACCCGAAAGTGTAAGTGGTCATGAGACATGGGAAGAATGCGAAGAAAAGGTTCGTAACATGCAAAGAGATAAACTTAATATTGAGAACGCCTGTGACGAAACTGAAATTGGAATCGAAAGAGCCCACAGGCTGCCCGACCGTGCTGACGCTAATAACCGCGACGTGTCATTGTCAAATTTATGTCGTACAAGCCCCGTTCGTCCGTGCTACAGAAAGGTAGAAGGTTGCTTAAAATTAAAGTTTCAAAATAAAAAAAACTTTTCAGCTCCCGTTCGTGCCAACGCCGTAAGTTAATACCACGTCTACAGGAAGCTATCACCGAGGGAAAGAAGGCAACTTTTATTTACGACAATCTGCTGATAGACGGCGTAAGATACAAGTTCGACGACGTTAAACAGACCATTATTAAACTATAGGGAACTGGCCAGGCTCGGACTGTAGGACGTCAAGTTCAAGAAGATGAGCAAAAGATAGAAACATTGTCAATAGTGTCATGGAAGGCTTATTAGTTGTCATCAAGGCAGGCCATTGAAGAGTTCCAGATATAATACGTTTAGGAAATTAAAATATTCGTGCTTTTATTTGTGACGATAATTCCGGGATAACCGAATGACGTCACGGTTAAGTGACGGTTGTTGTGTTCTGAACGTCATGTAATGGCACGAACATGATGCGATGTTGGTTGAAAAATATAATTTTCTGCAAGTGTTTGTGTATGAAAGTATATGAGTTGGATGCAAATTTAGTATCTTGATATCAGAGCTAGTAGTTTAATAAAACTGAACGGTCTTGGATATTTGCTATTTTAAAAGTGTGCTGGATGTAGCATACAGAGAAGTACTTAACGGTTTTGTCAGCAATTACAGTCAAAAACTCATTTGGTATAATTTGCTCCCTACCTTGAAAAATACCTTTTAGGTGTGCATGTTCAAAAAGGAACAACGGAGCACTGAATAAGCAAACTCATCAGCGCCTAATGTAACCTCTCAAGCCCGGTTTGTGTCATTTTTAGCTCACGTGTTCACACACGTGAGCTAATGTCATAGCGATGTCTGTCTGTCCGTGTGTGTATCTGTCTATCTGTTTACACGATAACTCAAAAACGCCTGAACAGATTCAAATCAGGTTTGTTAGACAGGTACGTATACCATATGCAACTTGCAAGAACTGATTAGATTTTGGTTTGTGTGGCTTGCGTGTTAATGAAGTTATGCAATATCATTTTTTTATATAATGGTTTCCCTATGGAGACAGTAATGACAGTGTCGACATATATCGAGAAATACTGCACAAAATTTCATGAAAACTTTTCATAGGTGACAATCTGAGAACAATATGATGATACTGTGTGTCATTTCAATTATTTGCTCATTTGCATATTTAATGAACTTTTGTGCTTAGTGAAATAACTCTGAAATTCCTGCGCCAAATTTGATGATACATGCAAAAAATGTTGATATAATATACAGCTAATTGTACTTCGAAGCATTGGGCAGTGTCAAGTTAATAAATAGCTCATTTGCATATTTTATGAAGTTTTGTAATTAGTCATATAACTCCGAAATAACTGCACCAAATTCGATGAAATTTGCTGCAGATACTGATCCGACAGATATATAACTGAGGTGTAAAGCATTAAGAAGTGTAAAGTTAATAAAAGGTTCATTTGCATATTTAATGAACTTTGTAATTAGGTAATAACTCCAAAATTGCGACACTCAATTCGATGAAACCTGCTACAGATATTGATCCGATAAATATCTAATTATACTGCGAAGCATGGGGCATTGTCAAATTAATAACTAGCTCATTTGCATATTTTATGAAATTATGTAATATACGCTCAATAGCGTTTTTAGCTTCAGATCCAACCTATTCTCTTGTTTGTTCACCTGCACATTTTCGTCCGCGCTTTCAGCAGATCATTCAACAAATTTACAATTCAAGCAGGTATGTCCTCGGCAGTTAACCGTTCGTGCCTCGACTTGCAAAGCTGCTAGCTAAATTATTGCAAACGCTCCACTTATAAATTAATATCACATAGCGCTCAGCCCTTGGTGTCGCGCCAGAGGTTATAATTAGAAATTTTATTTTCAGGTGGACGATTACTTGAATAGTATTGGTTCATTATTGAAGAATAAAATTCAAATAATTATTAATGCTATGTAAATTAGTGTATTATGTTAATTAGTAGTACCACCATGCATTGCGTAAACAATAAATTCAAACAGTTTACTAGGTCACCCGCTGATATATGATGCGCAAAGTTCACACATGTTTTGTCACGGGCAGGTATAGATTTCATATTTAATTGCCACAAAGTTTGACATAAATGGCAATTTTTAATTCTGTGCCATGATAACAACCAACCATATTCTCTATAAGGGACGTATTTATGCCATCACTATAGTTGCCATAGCAACTGTAATGCTAAACGTTCAGTATTGTGATGCAAGCCCGGGGATGTCTTTTTGTGTTTACCTGCGTTATTAATTTGACCAAATCCTTATGATTTATGCCTTCTTATGCATAACAGGGACTAAATTCACCAGTTTTTACCAAATGCTACCAAATTCATCCTTATCATTACAAATGGCTTAAAACATAATTCACTATCAGATAATAGATTCCATAAGTTAAGGTAGTCTAGTGTGTAAATGTGCGTTCTGTTGAAATTCCGGTTAAAAGTTTGTTCTTTTGCAGCTATCAATTTGTGAAGTCGGCAACGTTAACGTGAGCATAAACTTCAAATGATTTGGTAAATGCGGCTCTTTATTTCGCAACAATTATATAAGTAAACGCTGGTGACAGTCACGTTATAAAATGTGGCGGCGCCCATGATTTTAGTCGGATACACGTCCGGTTACTCGCATAGTTTATATTGAACATGCGCATGCAAGGAGACAAGCATTTATGACAAAATCTGACTAATGGCAGCTCCACGGGCATTCAGAGCTTTCAATTATTTCAACATTTTTGCAACGACTTCATTGAAACTACGGCAACTGTTGCTTTCGTAGTGCAACCACATTTTGGGGATTTATTTTCTTTACCAGCGTTGTCAATTTTACTAACTCGTAATGATTCATGGCCTTGTTATGCATAACAGGGACTGAATCACCAGTTGTTACCAAATGCTACGAAATTTAACCTTATCATTACAAATTGTCTAAAACATAATTCACTATCAAACAAAACATTCAACACTGTCATTGATTTTCTAAATATGAGTGTAAAGTGGCGTTCTGTTGAAACTCCGTTTAAATGTATGTTCTTTTGTAATTATCAATTGGTGAAGAGGTCATTTTGGGCATATAATTCAAACGATTGGTTAATACGTCCCTTTGTTTCGCAACAATTATAGATTTGAAAGCAGTGACAGTCACTTTTCATACGTGAAAGATGGTCACACGATTGTACAGACCGGGCGCCGTTGCATGTACAGGGAGCAGTCTGAAGTATCCACGAATAGGTCAATATATGCCATCACAATTCTACTTTGCTATACATCAGCAAGTGTTCAGCTGATTTATTGGCCCCCGAGAAATCATAAATCACTATGGTCGCAAATGGCGAGCTTACGTGCTTGAAATAGCAGTATCAACAATTCAAAAAGACGGTAATGACATGAACAGTGAAACTTTCATTTTTATGGCAAGCGGACTCCCGGGGATTTCTCTCATGATGCGGATCACGAAGTATTTTTCCAAACTCATGAACATAAATTTTGGATCACCTTGTCGCATCACACACGAAATGCATTTACCATATTTTCTCTGACCACACAGTCATACATTTGACATCCGACTCACTGCGGCGTCAAAGGTCCTAGTATTGAGCGTTTTGCTGCAATATTATGTCATCAAATTTATTGTGAAAGTATTGAACATTTTCTTTGACGTCCTTTGGGATAACCTGTTAACTATACGTACAGAGCTCAAGACATATTCTCGCGGTCACCCGGTTGGTTCCGCGAAACTATTTAACAGTGTTCTATACTTATTTTTAGTACATGCAAAATTTTTCTATTTTATAGGTGATAAATGTACAATATCTAACACATCACCAAACTGCTACAAAACATCACAGGTGATGGCAATTGTGAAATTAACTTGCCGCACATTTGAAGAGTAAATGCTAGTAGATCATTAGTACATTGGAAAATGAACTTTATACTGCCCCTATCATTGTGAAATAAGAAAAGTTAACACGTCAATTCCTGCTGGAAGGAAGATACTTAGAGGGTCTTTTCAGGGTTTACAAGGAGAGTACAAACACAGGAAACGAATACAAAATCACATAAAAAAGTAATATGCACGGTTCAATAAATGAAACGGTCTTTCAAATATGTTGAGTGAATGTTAAAACCACTGCGACTACAGGAAAAAATAAATAACTAGAACTGTGCTTTTGAAAGTGATAATGGAAGGAATTAATATCAGATTGCTGATAAAATGTTGACAAACAGTAGTTTGATCAAGTGATCAGCTTACGGTAGTAAAAATACATATGTACCAAGGTATTCTATGTTTAATAATATGCAACTGATGAAACGCTGTAAGATAAGTATTTCTTGACATTTATGGTTTACACCGGATAAGAATCGGCTTTATCACTGTTAATTTTTACGGCGAGTATGCAGAAGACAAGATATAGCGATTTGTTGTTAAGGCCTATATTCAATTCAGTATATGACAATAGAAAAATATAGAACTAAATGGATTAGGTTAAACAATTTGATCCATTCACAATAATCGGTTCATGCACTAGGAAATGCAGTTATCAGTGCATAATGGCTGCGCACATGGAAAATGGAAACAAAATAACCACTTTATTTGTATATTGGATCGTATCACACAACTAGTCAACGTACATAACGGTACTTCGCAGTTAATTGTCCTTGTACCAAGTTTATAAAAAGTCCACCGCGGCATCTGGGATATCTGCACGCAGGGAGCCCAATCTATAGTCTTCCGGACTTTGCCTTGGGAAAATAAATTAGGTTAGCTAGTTCTTTGAAATAGCATGCAGGTATTTCTCTCATATTGTAGTACGTGTTCGAGGTAATTTTGTTTGAACAGTACTTTTTAATTTTTTATACATAAATAAGACAAAAAACTGCTCTACACATTGTCAGAGAAAGGAACACATTTCTCAAAATTTGACCTCATTGTTAAATGTAAGTATTTTGGCTCACTTTACAGGGCTTTGACTCAACGCTAATCATGATTTATATGCATATTCGATTGTTGGTTACGACTTTTGTTATAGTTGGTTTGGAATTCCGTTCAATACATAAGAAACATCTAATGAGAACACAAATTTTGTACTATATACTGTAATTCCAATAAGTAAATACCTAAAAGTTTCCGTAAAGTAATTACAATGGATTCAGAGAAAAGGAACTAAATTTGTAATAATTTAGTCTACAAGGTGTCTAAAAGAAAAAGAATATACAAAAATGCTTTATTAATGTATTTCCCTCAGTCATCATGTAGGGCGATTTAACACTAAAAGAAAAATAGCAGACTCTAAGGTAGTGTGACCCTCGAAAATAAGAGACTTAAACTTTCGATCAAATTTTCCTCACGGAATCTTTCAACCATTCACTTTCAAAGTCAAGAATAAAAATAAGGCGGAGTGTCACCGTGCAAATTTGGTACTAGGGAGACAACATACCCAAGATTTACCGATATTTGAAATTCAAAATGGCCGCCATACCTTGTTAACTCTATGGAGCAAAGTTAAAGATTCAACTTTGACAAAAAACAAGATGGCGAAGGTTTTTTCTTAGTCAACGACCTTCAAAATGAACCCCACCAAGCGGTATTTCAGAAAAGAATCGAAAAAGTTTGAGAGTTTAAATATCTGTCCCCGAGGCGAGTTCGACCTTAACACAGCTGCAATTTTTGTATTTACATTATCCATAGAAATCGTCTGACTAATCGCAATAGGGTAAAGATTACTTTGTGTTTATATTTCAGAGGAAAATGTCGGATATTTAAGTGATGAAGGTGTAGCGACTGTCGGCTATCAGGCTGGCATTGTCTGCGTCATTATCTGTCACTCGTCGAGTTTATCGACCTACATTTATCATGCAGTATTGTTTATAAAGTTCTAGTAATTAACATATTATGATTGGAAGTCTCTTCAGTACAGGTTTAAGAGTATATTTAACAACAGATTTTACATTCCATTGGCTTTGACTTAAAACTAAATATGATCTATATGCATATCCGATTGTTAATTACAAGCTTTTGCAATGGCTCGTTTGAACATCCCTTTAATGTGTAAAAACACCAATATGAACAAAAATGAGAACTGTTTTCTGTAGTACTGTTCTAATGATGTAAACGTCGAAACCTCTTATTAAAGTATACAAATGAATGATGGAAACTCATACTTGTTATTCAGCTTATTAGGTGTCTAGGATGAATGGACATAATTCACTGAGCTTTTATCGTACCCCGTTTCATCGCATGCGGACCTTAACATCGACAAATTCGTCAACGTTCCAGCTGTTGCACATAGGAATAGAAATTTATTAGTTTAGGTTCACTTATCGCAACAGATTAACGATTACTAAGAGTAACCTGTTTGCATTTTTGGGAGAAAATCGGATAAAAAAATCGTAAATTTGAATGATGAAAGAAGCTAACGTCAGCTGCCACGGTAACATTATGCACTTTCGTTCACTGACAGTCCGTAGGGCAAATCGACGAGTTTTTATTCTGCAGTATTGTTCATAAAAGTTCCAGTAATTTACTTATTGTGATGGAACATTGTCTCTTCGGTAATGTTTTGAAAGTATATTTTATTTAAAACAAATATGCGCTTAGTATTACTGTAAGTTTCAAAACAGCTTGGAGTTAGGACGTGCTTGGGTGACTAGAAAAACGTTTCTGGCGATAGAAAATATCGCCAACTGCATTCATTGCAAACGTTCTCATTGGATAGATTTTTCAACAATTGAACCCAATTTGACGTCCACTGTTCTCAATCACAGAACACGTTCAGTGTAGGAAACACCAATCGTTGTACCGACCCTGCACTGTACCGAAAAGAAAAAACTATCGTCAGCGTTCTGTGCAGTTTCATCGCCGGGAAATATGATACAGGCAATATAAGAATGTTCAATCAGTCAGTGGGTGAGTTTTTCAGTGGGAACGCAGCAACACTGACAATGTTGAGTGTGGCACACTGAACGTCGTATAAGGTTAAATTGTTGCAGCAAAATCTATTCAAGGAGGACGTTTGTAATAAATGCAGCTGGTGTTATTTCCATCGCGAGAAGCGTTTTTTCTTATCACCCAAGCACGTTGTAACAGGTGCAGCCAACGAACAATGCACTTTTAAAAAGGTCCTTACTATGATAAGATATATTGTGCATGACAAGTAATGTGAACTGACTAATTTTAAGTCAAGAGGGTAATTAATTAGCTGTTCATAATTTGCCCTCCCACAGAAATTTTTCGACTTACCCTCCCACACTCAAACTTCATTTTTACCCACTCCCACTTATTTTTGCCTGTTTCCCCTCCCCACTGTGAATTTTTGAAGCTCCCTCGCCCTGTGGGGAAAAAAACTTGCCAATTTCCCCTGCCCTGGAAACAATTCCCCTCAAAAAGTTTTTCACCAAGCCCTGTCCCCAGGACAATCAACCGATATCCGCCCTGCCCTACAAAAAAACCCCTAAAATTTGCTCCCCTACCACCTAAAAACATGTCCCCTGCCCTAGCAAAATTAAAATTTCCCCTGCCCTCAAAAATTGCTCCTGGAATAGCTTTTTCGATGAATAGCTCCGTTGGCTGCACCTGTTGTAATCTCAAGCTATTTTGAAATTCAGTGTATACCATCACAATAGTTCGGTGCTACATAATCATAGATGAAGTGTTCACATTGGGTCACATTTCATTTAAAATAATGCATGAAGCCTGCATAAATACATTTTATGGGTAGAAATTTTGCGACGAAAAGGCATGAAATACAGCTGCACACTCTTGAGTCAAGAGACTATTGTGTTTTTATATTTCAAGTTTTTCATTGAGTTTTTTCAACGTTTCCGCTGCTCAATTACGAGCTCCTGATGTGAAAAGAAACCAGTGAAACCAAATAATACTATAACTACTTATTGTAAATAATGACCTACCAGTAGCAGAAAATATCTAAGATTGTTTTGTTCAAAGTAACGATATTTCTCGGATGAAGACTCGCCAATGAAACACGCACTGACATGTACTCATTCTAAACTTTCCATTGCTAGATGTTCAAGTTTCAATACATTTTAATAACCAACGTCAAAGACATGTAAAGATGTCACATATATTGGAAAATGTAAAAGTGTCCTTAGATCGGGAACCCAAACCCTCTCCTTTATTTAGTGCATACCCGTATGTTTGGCAAGCTTATACATCCAGCCAACACGAATCTGGTTGAATCCAATCATAATAATGCTGGCTGTTGCCATGAGTGTCTGTAGTTACAGTTACCATGGCACTATGTCGGGGATGGTCAAACCGTGAAAAGGGGAAAATGATGGACTTAAAAGAAGGAATGAATAAATTTAGAATGCCTTGAGTTACTAGATAAGGATTTCATTTTGCTTCCTAGAACGACAAAGTCAAAGGTATAACGTCACTTATAGAACGGGGTGAATGGGGAAATTTTGTGATATTCACACAGTGATCGCATAAAACTTGTCTTTGCTGAAATCATCCTAGGAGTCTGTTATTTAGTCCAAATATAGTTTGTTATATAACCGTTTAGGACTGCAAGTAAATTTATTCTAGAAATATTGTTTTATATACTTATTCTTTCACCATGATAAAAGCTATGAAATTTGTTTGAAATTCAACTAAAACTGGTGGCGATAATATAGAAAGGCTACTTGTATCGATTTATTTATGTCCCGCTATGTCTCCCATTAAATAGTAAAAGCGGTGAACTCACCCGTTTTTAAATATAAAAAGCTCATAAGTAATTTGCTTGGCTTTAGTTTGTTGTCAGTGACCATCATCCTCCACAAAGTTCTCCTTCTCATGAATATACAGGTGTGACCTTACTTTGATTGAGGTAAAATGTGGTATTTACGATACAAATTTAGGCTTTATTTTGTTTAAATTTGATTTGCAGTTTCCCAGAGCTGCCTTGATTCCTTAATAAAATGTGCTTCAATTAACGTATTATTTTCATCTCTTAATTGTTGAGAGTTTCATTTCATCTGTTCCAAAGGTTGTCATTCTGAAATTGCCAATGCGTTAGTTTTGAAATTTGTATTAATCTTCCATGGGACGACATCCTTCAAGTATGTTCAAATTGTTGTTTGATTTTCATGTGTAAATCACAGGCCCTAATATCCTAGGCCTTTATGCCATTTCAGATTAATAGGTTCCTGGGTTTGCCTAATATAATAGTAACATAACATTTCTCTAACATTCGACATTTGGGTTTTTCATCTTGCTTCACAAACGTCCTTTTGATACTTCAAGAAATAAATTACCCCTTAGGTCGAATACAAAATATGAAATCGAAAAGGAATCTTCGTTTTCACAATTTCGTTGTTTTTGTTCAAAATGTCCCAAAACAATGAATCAAATGTGAAAGTATTCTTATATGGTTAGTGAAATCGTGAAGTGAAGGGGAAACGTGATGGCTAAGGCACGGGCCCTAACGAGTGTTTGCTTTAAAGTAACGTAATATAAACATGGAGTGTTATTGTCTTCCTTTACACATCATTTACACATTGACACTACAACAATTTTCAGTAATAGAGCGCGAAGCTACTGCAGTGAACTGCAATAAAACTGATCACACTAATTAGTTTCAGCTGTAGCCAGCTGGCAAAGTCGACAACATTGTATGTCCTATGCAGACAGTTTGTCTGGGGAAGTTGAAATAAACAAGATTTGTACAGTACATGGACCAGTGCATGGTAATGTTACATTGTATCTTAATCTTGAACACAGGGTGCCAATCATAAACTCTCATTTACAACTCGAGCCTCAGACAGAGCTAGTTTTGCAGACATTTTGGTCTTTATCAATTAGCCTTGTTCAACACCAAAGTGACCACGGCTACAGCTGAAACTAATTAGTGTAAGCAGTTTTATTGCAGTTCACTGCAGTGGCTTCGCGCTCTACTACTGAAAATGGTTGTAATAGTGGCGCTTGTAGTTATAGCCTTGAACGCTCAGTGAGGGTCCAGGCGCAGTACATGTGGTGAACCGACTGGCTATTTACACACACAACGACATGTAGCCCTACGAACCAAATATACAAATCACCGACTGACGGTCAAAATAAAAACGGTTGCACTGCCCTCAGCCTATATTATTGCAACCCGTATGCCAAAGGCAACAGCTAATTACCGTGAATACAGAGGCAAATTCGAAACAGCGCCGACAGCGACAGAGTTGCAAATGGTAGCTTGAACGTTTGAATGACCGACATGTCAAAGTGATTTTCATTATTATGTGCATATACCTTGTTTGTATTCATCACATCGTCGTAAAGATTTTGCCATTTTTCATCACCAAACTCCATTTCTTTCTTTGCAATAAGCAGTGGAGATAAATGATTTTAAAATACTTAAGCACTGCTCACGGGTTACTCCTTGACACTATACAGTACGCTTACAAGTGTTCGTGCACGAAGTCGGAATACCAAACTTTCCCGCTCACCGTTTTTATAAAGCTGTCAACCATATTTGTACGTAGATTTTGTGAGTGTATTTTAAGCCCAATGCCCCCGGGCTGAATGATACAATCAAGTAACTTGAACATTACACCATAGATCTACTAGTAAAAGACCGTCGTCGAAAAAAAACCCAACTGATTTATGGTTTGTTCTAACATGCCAAGATTAAATATATGGTCATACAGACGCACGCTATGTCTGGTAACGTCACTTTGTCCCCATTGCCAACGATTGTTGAGAACTTATATCGACTCATGATCAATCGCTCCTGCTGCAAATTAGCGAATTTAGAGCTGGTGTACAGTATCGTATAATTATACCACATGGCTATAAGCTGATTAATCTGAAAGCTTTCAAAAGAATGAAAATACTTTATTTTCTTTCGTCTATGCTAAGAACACTTTCATTGCCAATGTCGCGAAATAGATAATTTTGAAAGTTTATAAAAGTTATTGAATTTTTTTGTGTGTGTTCAACAAAAGCATACCTTATAAAATGTTCAGTGAGGACCTTCATCTTATAGGAGGTGACTGTTGACAAGATAATCTTGCAGATATTGTAACTTGCTCCTTCGGACATAATCTTATATAGTTTGTCTTGTCTAAATTTTGCCTACTAACTATGGGCATAATCTATATATGAATGGCACAGCGAAATTTACATGGTCACTATCGACCCGACTATAAAGTAAATATTTAAGTATGTTGTTAACAAATAGGTAATATCAGTAGTCAACGTAAGCGCCTTATTTAAATTTCCTACTCAAATTCTGAACTGTTTAACGGTGACGATTATAAGATTCATCTAGTCTACTGTCACATAGAGTCATTTGTCGATTACTTGATATAACAACAAATTAAAATCAAGGAAAACGCGTCGGATAGCAAAACCACTCCATTTAAATTAACAACTGTTCATTTTTTTCTGAAAATAACTGAAAGGCACATCACCAACCAGCGTTCTCCGCTTTAGCACTCTGACATTAAACTCAAAGAAGTTTCTTTCACTCTCGTATTTTACAACGGTGTGTTGTTAAGCACTGCTCGGCCGCGCTTTGTGATTTCTGTACATGTTGTACAGTCGTGTGTTGGCATGATCGTGTCTTTTGCACTGAAAGTTTACAGTATTGCCATTTATTTGATGATTCTTTATCTAGGTATTGTGGAATGTACGACTAGTATGACCTAAAGTATGCCACGAAGGCGTTTTTTCTCAAAGTTGGATCGAGTTTCCTGTATATTGTGACAAAGTCTACAAGAACGAGTGTTAACGTAGCTAATGTGTGAGATAAATGTAATCTTAAAGGCCTAGGTATATTGTCACCTGTTCCAATTTTGCCACAGATACCATGGAAAGAGTAAATCTAACCGTCACAGATTTTAAGCGGGTGGCAGCTTTTTAAAAAACAGCGCCCTCACATTGGCATTTTGAATACCAAGGAACGCCTCTTTGACCATATATGGATATATTTAGATTACAATTGACTGTATACCTTTAAGAACATCATTTGTTATAACATTGGTAAATGAATCTCATCCACAACTGCTTACATCAAAGCTTCTACCTTTCAGACACTTCACATGTTTGAAATATTTCTGCAGTCTGATCATGAAGCTTTGCTTTGCAAAGAAAATTGAAGATGTGTTCTAACCGTTGAACTGAGTAGGAACGCGTTGGCGTTAATTTGGAATGCTTGTGGGCGGCAGTCTTTTCGCGAAACCATGCCGGGTCAACTTCTTCGGATGAATGACCGGTGAAATATAAAGGTCTTCCACAGAGACCGGTGAATGACATGAGTTTCGCATTAGTGGTGTTGTCCACTCGTTGATTTTATTGATATTCGAATTACGTACTTTCATTTAGGTAACTATACGGGGACTGTATCTTAGTGAATGCAGAGAGAACAATTTTAACTTTCAGAAATGCACGCGACGTCCACGTTCAAATTGATTCTTATCAGTGTTCATTTGCTCTTTCACGATTGAGTTTAATGCCAGATCGTGATTATAATAACAGACAGAGCAAAATTAGGGCAGAGGGCCCATGTATTTCTAAATATTGAACGGTCCACCCTACATGACAATAATTTATCCTCTTTGTACCTGTAAGGAGGAAATATATATCTGCTTTAATACATATGCAAACAGTGTCAACCATAAAACTATAAAACCATACGCACAAACGACTGTTTGTCCTCTCTGCTTACTGTACAAGGTCACCCAACTACATGTAGAAGTTGACCTGCCAGTCAACTTCTACATATAGTTTGGTGACCTGATAAGTAAGATACCAATCTACGATATCCGAATCGTGGCCAATTTGGTCAATTTGATTCTTGCTCTCTCCCAGTGCGACACAATCTCGATAGTGCTCGTCCATATGTTTTGTGAAAATGATCAGAATATGTAGAGAAGCCGCAAGGGAACTAGTTTTCCTTATGGTTAAAGTTGAATTAATTACATTCAGAATACGATTCATCTGATGGTCTTGTTGTGGTAGTCTCTTTAATATTAGACTAAAATGCTTAGATTTTCAGAAACATATTTAAGTTTCTGAAGCAACGTAACATTGTTGAGAGCACATCTTGCGCTCCATGTATCGTGAGGGACTAAATTTTAAAAACCCTGAAATTCATGTGAAAAGTAAAGGACTAATAACAAATTATAACTTTAATCGTTTCAATGATATCAACTGAGCACGCCTATAGTATGAAACAGCATTTTGATTTGTGAAAAGAGCATTACCATATTACCTTAGTACACAAACATTGCATGAGTTTAATTACATTAAGTGAAAGCTACGCTGCAAGAGTCGGGATCAGGTTGCTATGCCAATATTTCAAGTTAACTACAGAGTGTGTCCAAACGTGACGAAATTATTGTATCCAAACGTTAACTCCTTCACAAAATCCAAAGTCAAATAACAGCATAAAAAGGGGAATGACTTAAGATTTGTGTTTAAATAGGCATTGGGTGTACGT
Organism: Ptychodera flava; assembly: GCF_041260155.1. Lineage (NCBI taxonomy): Eukaryota > Metazoa > Hemichordata > Enteropneusta > Ptychoderidae > Ptychodera > Ptychodera flava. Next base: position 18,734,833 of record NC_091932.1, read on the forward strand.
GGATTTTCAAATATTAAACTGCTCGCAAGACCTGGTTGCCGCAACACATGAAGGTTATCCTTTCCATGTAGGTAGTAAAGGAAAAGGTTATGTTAAGTTCTAATAAATGCAAACAGTGTTAACACAGTGAGTAAACATATAGCGTAAGCACTAAAGAATGTTACTTCCTTTCTGCGTCAGTTTGAACGACGTAATTATTCCATCTTGAAATGTTAACCAATCATAGCTTGGGTCAGAATCAGTAACCACATCCAGACCCTTACATGCAGGGACACGTCCATGAATATCAATAGTCAAGATATGCAGAGATACCGAGTTTTTAATGGCTTATGTGTTTAATTTCAGGCTAAAATTAAAATCGTTAATGTTAAAATGAGACTCAGTCGTTGGTCCTGTTATATTCCCCTTGAATGGGGACATAACGAAAAACGAATCAGCTTTTTTAAGCACCAGCTTTGGAATCAATGATATCATGTGCTGTACTTAACTTCGTATAGTAAGAAATGGCGTGCAAAACAAACATTGATGACGAGCAGGCTGTATAACGAAAAAAGCGACATAATTGTGATTATAGCGACATGAATAGTGATTATAGTTTAACAGAATGGCACCAGTTATAAGCACATGGCATAACTTCTGATTATTTAGAAGTTCACAGCAAACATTGACGCAACTACCGTGCCAAAGTTGTTTTACTCAATTGTACACCAATGCTTCTACAACATTTCTTGACCTTATCGGGACTTTTTGTCTAGGCCTCTCAATGAATTATGCATGGACACCAGGAGAATAAAACGTCAGCAAGCTAAGTATCCAAGAGAATAGAAGTTGTCACTGAAGGCACGATAATCATTTCCAATGACATCAGGCACACCTTTTCGGGCATCATTTTATTCATATGAATCGTTCGTGCCGTGATATGCAGCCACTGCATGAATGTAACAAACAAATCACGATCACGTGGCCAAGCCAACCCCCGACCGTACCGCGAGTCCAAACGTAACGTAAGCACCATGTCAAAACGCGAGTCCCTGTATAAAATCCCGACCACAAATTACGCGTATTGAAAAAACTGGGAGTTATGAATATTGAACCATCCTTAATGCATGGTAATAAGTTAATATGTGCTCAATACAGATGGTAAGAAGAATATACAGAATCTAATTACGAACATGGTACTAATTGAAAACGCACCATAAAGGTTTGAAACGGTGTTTTGATAGAACTGCTTCATAGTGATATTTTGCTTCCCTGTACATAGCCACATTCAACTATGGCCGTAAAATGTTACATTAAAACTCGATCTCGTTGTCCAGCGACGCTTGCTGAATTTGAAATCTGTTTTCGACGCTTACGATCATCTTATGGCTCACACTACAAGGAAAATCCAAATGTTGGAAATTTGTTTTGATATACTATGACTTAAGAGCAACTAAAACCTCTGTTAGAGAGTACATTTGTATATAATCATTTTGGTTACAAATAACTTAACATAGCACTTGGCCATTGGCTCGTGCGACTCGATATAGGTCAGCTAACTTTCAGAGTTTACATCATCTGTTAGACTCGCCCACACATCCAAATATTTGGAGTAACGTTTCTCTTGACCCAGATTTATATATGCTATTGCCACTTACACGAACCTCAGCTCTGAAGAAACACACCTCTCGAAATCCGCTACTCGTACAAGCAAGCAATACACAGCATGTTGCCGCCCACGCGGGATTATCAACAAGAATTATTCCAGGTAGTATTTCGGTAGTATGCCTTCTGGAAATTTAAAGATATCGCTGTATATATATATATTTTTGTCTGACAAAAAGACAACAATGCTGTTATTAAGTGGAGATTACCGGCGCTCACTCGATGTTCAATGTCACAAGTGGATACGTACAGATTTAATACCACCCTGTGAGTTCATTGGGTCAACTCGATAACCGAAATTAGATAACTAATACTTTATGGTCTTGAAATATTTCGAGGGCTGCTATTATGTACCTGTCATGTAATTCAAACATTTTCAGAAAACCAGTGTAAATAAAACGGTAGAGAACAGGCTAAGTGCTTTGCCAACGCTGGAGTAGACGTCCACAATGGTCCAAGCGCATTATTCGGGGGGGGGGGGGGGTAGCTCCTTACGTGCCAAAACGTTATCAGCCACATCCAGTTTTTGTAAGCCAGCGCCTTTCTAGTTTTTGACTTAAACGTTGTCCAGAGTCTCATCCTGAAATTGAGTCTCACAGCTTTCGTTTAAGGTTATCTTGATACCAAACGCCATAGTTTGAATTTTGCGTTTTCCTTTGTTGTTTATGTATGGTTCGAGTTGGATCGTACAATACCACGGCATGTGATAATCAAAATGTCGCCAACAAGTACAATCGAAAGGACCTCAGATTTGACTGAATGCTATAATGTAACATGTCTAGTAACGTCCACTACACATTTTTTTCTGTCGTTGCTGCTATCACGTATTTCATGAAAACATATAGATTCTGATCCAAACTGACACAGAAGTTTTCTGAATGGTTCGCTACAACACAGAGCGACAATTTTGGAGAAAATGGTTGGAGGTAGTCGGAAGATTAGCTTGACCTGATTGTATATTGGAACGCAAACAAGTTGCAATGTCGTAGCCCACACCCATCCGCCGTCTACAGTCACGAAGAACTTACCAAATTTTTCATTCACACAAAATTCATGAAACCCTCTTTTCAAGCTTGTGACCGCCATCATGATAGTCTGCCTAATTCTGACTCATTCGTCCGAAATGATGGTACTGGTAGAACGCACGTACACCTGCATCACCAATTCATGCACCCAGTCCAAACAGACCAGTAGCGCCATAGGCGGCCCAACGCACTATCAATAAGCTTATTATTGAGTTTTCTCAGTTTTTCTCCAGCAGTTCTTCTCCCTTTCTTCATGCTCTGACTGATCGTAGTAAATGAAATACATGACTATATAGCCTAACCTAGCCTCTTGACTTTTTATTTATTTTACATTCAATTACAAGGACGTTTATCTCTCATATACACACATCTTGTAATTAATTAGTCAACATAACTATAGGTTAGGCTATATAGTCATTTATTTTTATTTACCACGTTCAGTCAGATTATGAAGAAAAGGAGAGGGACTGACAGTGACAGAAGAAAACTGAGAAAAACTCAATAATAAGCTTATTAATAGCGTTTGGGCCGCCTGTGGTAGCGCCTTCCTCTACGACATACACCCTACTTGTTACCATTGGCAAATTGCTAAATAGGAGCGCTCAACTGATATCTTACATGTTCAGTTATTGAACATGAACAAGTACATTCACAGCAATTCGATTTTTAGCCTACTGACACCAATTATTGTCCTTGGTAACCGAATGTACACATTATTACAGACTTTGAAGCGTTATTTTTCACGATTGATGTGACTACTTACACATGAGAATCGGTGTAAAAATAAAATATGAAATTGGAACTCTTTTCCAGGGTTCGAAACAAAATGTTTTTATAATGCACATTATTTTCATTCTCTCATCTTGCGCCCTGTGTAAGTTCTCATTAAGTCTATCATATTCTTTGCTTATGGAGCCGTCAAAGGGAAAATTGTCTTCGAGGGCAATATGCTATCACAGGCGGTAATTTAACCTTGCACAACTGTAACTGCTCTTCAGTTGAAGCAAAATTAATCAAAGGTCTTTATAACACACCACATCCGTAGTCTGTGTTCTAATTCGCCAAGTGAGAGGCGTTATTTTTGTGCTAATCCACGAAAACTACGTCATCAGGCATCATTTGTCGGGGCTGGTCGATAACGGTAAAATTGTTTAAAAATGCCCTGCATGTAACTAAATATCATAGAGCGTTAACTGTGAAGAGGCATGTAATAAAAATATTGACTGAGTACATGGGTTTATGTACCCTCGCAGCAGGAGACAATTTGCCCGACGCCAGGAGGGCAAATTGTCACCTGCACTCGGGCACATAAACCCGTGTATTCAGGCAATAATTTATAGTACTACACGACAGTGGCTCTGTTTACGCATTTGATGCTTCATGAAGCTGTCCCTTTTGTTGCTTCGAGCTCAGAGTGAGTACTGACGGGCGTTTATGGGAAACACTACGTGGCATCAACTAACTTGGCTTGAACTGACACCTAATTCAGAAGTTAAGTAGCTTCATAATTATTACATACATCACTTCTTCTTAGAATTCTTTCTAAAATAGTTAAAATATGTGGCTCTGGGTAAACGACAGGACTGCATAGAACCAAGCGCGCTGATCACGTTGACCGCCCTCAGCAATATATTGAACTCAGGTCGTATAAACCAAGGGAGCTACTCTCGCGTACAGCATTCTGAGTCACTTGTGCAGAAATATACATATTTAGTACACATTTCAGCCATCTTCTTGTGATTCTCGATTGGAAGAATTTTTACGATCCCACTCCCCACCACCCACGGGATACACAGCAAGTGCCGCCCACTAGCAATTTGATGCCATCCAGACCTGCAGAAATTCAGAAAGCGACTTTCTAGCAAAACGTACCAAATATCTCACATGTATGTCACTATGAGCGAGGTCACAGCATCCCGTGCCGATGACATCTGCCCCACACACAATTGCATTTCAGGTATAAAATTAGAAGTGACTGCATGATATGTCAGGGGTCTGCGAGGTCCCAATACAGCAACCATATCCGTTCTAAAGGTTGGGGGGGGGGGAAGGATGTCGGACTCTCAAATTTCTACAAGTTTTTCTGATCTACCACTTGTGTGGGGGTCACATTTTAGAGCTCTTGGAGGAAGAAAAACTTGCACCGGCTTAGTTTTTCAAAAATCCAAAATTTAATTTACCCTGCACAGAGTTAACAAGGGACAGCAACCTAACAGACTTATTTAAACCATGATTTAGACTGTCAAAAGTAAAGACAGATATCAAAAACCCTGAATTGCTTCTTATCTCACCGTGTGCGTGTAGGACAAATTTGAAATTATCGACTCTGATATTATCGACTCTGATAAAAAATATATAAAAACCAACCATTTGCGTATAGCGGGAGATATGATTACTGCAGACGAATAATTCGAGAGCATTGACTACGGGACGGAAGTATGAGAGCTGAGAACATTTAGGATTAAAAATTCACGACAGTTGAAGTCCTTCTTTACGCCTGCTAGTTGGCAGAAATTCGCGGTCCGCGCGCAGTCGCCATGTCAAATATCGACCGTTGGCATTTAAAAAATGTGCTTTAAAAATGTTAGCAAGTGGGAGTGCCACTTTAATAATCCGAGCTGATAATTTGAACCGTGGTGACTCAACAAAATTAAAAGTAAATGAGTGAAACCCAAAATAATTATTAAGCAGATGTTCTTTGGACGACCCCTGTCACAATGGGTTTTAAAATCGTTGTGAAATTAAAGACTAACATTCTTTTTTTTTGGTCGAAAGATCACATCACATGACCTAATACACTAAGTCTTGACGACTTGATTTTTAGGTTCTCAGCTATATAGAAACCTCATAAAACGTAATAACCCATAGGTCGAAAACGCAAGCACTGTCATCGAAACAGCGACGGTCGTAAATAAGTCACTATACCAGAGTACAAAGCACTACCGAAAACGTATCGGTTTTAAACGTATTCGCACATGATCGTGAAGCGAGACTTCGTGAGAGTTTCGCCGGCGCGGTAAAGAAAGAAGACCAAGGGAATGTCGAGGATACAGGCCCTGGGGATGCTCAGTAACTAACGGAAAGAAGTTTATTGTCTCCGTTTAAACATGAACATCGATCGCTTGTAGGCTTGAGCGGTCCTTGCGGGCGCAGTTACTGCAGATTTGATGAACATACTTGCTATTTCAACAGAGTGCGACCTGTAGTCTTGTGAGCCAAATATACAGACCGTTGACTGCCGACGACAAATCTACGCCCTGCAATTATTGCAGTACGTCGATGTGGTCCGAAGGTAACAGCTGATAAAAAACGCACCAAACGAGCTACAGCTGTCGTTGTATGGTCCCCTGCCCATTTCTACCGCTGGCTGCGCTGATTATGTACGAAAATAGGCTCAGGTATGGGCCGTCATTGTAGTCAGAATTTTGACCGTATACACAGTCATCTGGCAAGGTCGTGTGATCAGCACGTCTAGTGGCAAGCCTCGAAGGTAGACGAAATAACATCGCCGTTGAAGATATTTGCGCTACTTCACTTTCAAGTCTACGACTCTTCTTCTATGATTGCATATAGTCACTGCGGTGAAATGACGATATCGTTCTTGATTTAGTCTCACACATGACAAAGGATCCCTCCTTTCGCCGCATGTACGGCAGTGAATAAAAAATGAGTGATTTTCCGTTTTTCATTCAATTTCTATAATGCATGCTTGGTTTAGCAAACTATGGAGGTAAAAATTACATCCCACAGTGAACGAAGTTTAAATTTGATGGTCAGAAAGTGGAAAAAGTTTAAGGCGAAACATCTGAGATCTTCGTCGAATAATGTTAACTCTTCAAGTTTGGAGATGGGGGAGTTAACCCCTTAAAGTTTTCTATCCGACAGAAACAATGTTACTTTGATTTATTTGAAAATTCTATAAAATTCACAGCAATTATGCATTTTTTCTCCTTTTTCGACAAAGTCATATTCCTACTCCTTATACTTTGATATTAGGAAAGAAACTTACAATCGAAGACTTGGGTTTTTGAATATAATAAAGGTGTTTAAATTTTCATTTGAATTATGCTGTCTTTTGCAATATCACCCATCCTGAGTATGTTTAAGTATGAATGGAAGTATCACAGTAAGGAAATAATGGGAACCTCTGTTTCATGGGGTGGTGGGATTGTGCAAGACTTAAAGAATTGGTTTTTTTATCAGACATAACTGAACCTTTGATATCGCCCCTAATGCAATTGCAGTAGATTTAACAATAACGCTCGTTACTATTAACCAATGACAGCCGTGCTAACAGAGGCCATACCTGACCCTATTTTCGTGAGCAGCGCAGCCAGTGTAGAAATGGGGCTGGGAGCAAGACTACAATTGTTGCAGCTACTTATCGTTGACAGACTTTGCAGAATTCGAAACAGCGCCAACAGCAACGATCCTCAAATGAGCAACTTCAAGTTAATAAAGACCAACACGACAAACAAATGCCAGCATTACATGTGTTTAATATTCAGTTTGTCGTAAAACGTTTGCCATTTGCGTCAACACATTCAATATCGCCAATAAAAATATGGAAAATCTGACTCACAGCAAATTAAAATAAATTACGTCATTTTGGAAAACCTGAAATTTATTTCCCCCCCCCGCCCTGAAGATAACACAGCGATGGCGGTCATTTTGAATTTCAAATATCGGTTAATATTGGATAACTTTTGTCAATCGTACCAAAATTTGCACTGTGATCCTGATGTTTATTCTTGATTTTAAAAAGGAATGTCGAAAGTAGGGCAAACATTTGAGTGTCGAGCCGCAAACTATTTGAGAACTAGATTAAATACATCGAGATAATTGTAAGAATATTGCAAGAATGTTGCTCTAAGAACTGTTTTACCACAGCATAAGACTTACGCACCGCCAAATCAGCGGTGTTATCTGCCATAGCCGAGTACAAAAGCTATGTATTCTCGCATCAACAATGCTCGGTTCCGGGGCTGAATTTTTGTCTGAAATTTCTGTTTCCGATTGCTCAATATTTGATTCTACTCTCTTCTGTTGTAGATGACAAAACTGCAGCGGAGGGAGCGGCTTTAAACGCCATGAACTCAAATGTTGATATAACATGATAGCAATACGCTATTCGCAGGCAGCAATACGCTAAATTTGTGTCTTTCCTGTGTCGAGCCACTTGGCGAGTGTTATGAAGTGCATTGTACCCATATCTCGTATACACGTCTACTCCGAAGGTTATTGCTTTCATTAAGCATTATGCTAATGGTACCATGTAGTTTTAAAATTCTAACACATACTGAGAAGTGTCTTTCATAGTTGCTAAACGGTAAATATTTTCACAAACAGACGACACATTCTATGTGTAAATTTCATCCAAGCTGTCAACCATTTTGTAATCATATTTTGTGAATGTCTTCAAGGTTCGTAAGGTTGGGTGGGTCAAGTTAGAAGGGCACGTCCTCACATTACACCACATGATTTAATAATAATAAAGCATTAGACGTGGCGACGCCTATTCAAGTATTTGCAAAGTTTCCTCACGAAAGATGAACTGATCAACGTTGACATTAAACAAATATCTCGGAACATATATTGTGCATATGTTGAAAATGTCCATTTTTATCTGTAAACAAGCAAACAGAGGTGAGCCCTTGGTACGCTTAGTAACGATGACATATTTGGAATCATATAAATTATGGCCAATTCTGCTGTTAAGCTTGTTTGATGTGGTTCTTTCTCAATACTAAAGTACAATGCTCTTGACAACCTGCTTGTTCATTCTCCCACCGCCGCCTGCCTTTTCTTTTCTTTTCTTATTGTTGTACGGTCTCGTGTTCCGCAGTGTTACTTTCTAATTTAAACGACTTGCCTTTCTTATTAGTTCTTTAGGGACTATTCCTTCAACCATGATTGTATTCAAACTAAATTCGGAACATTTAGAAATCAAAATACTTATAACTCGCTATCAAATGTTTTCTTCATCCCTACGTTTTCAGTTGTGAACGTACGCGTCTGCTTTCCTTACGAGTGAAAAAGTTGACAAGACCATGCAGAGGAGTATTGTGCACTATTGATTATTCAAAAATGCACGAATACAACTAAATCACGTGTTTGTAGCTAGCCAATGACCTTACTTCGTGTTTGACTCATTATTCGTAAGTGCTGACATATTTGCATCTTCAAGTGCGTCTTGTCAGCATAAATGTTGCCATGGCTGCAACGTTTTGAAAAATATACTATTCTTGGACATTGTACGCACCCACAGAGACACGCATCAGGGCTAACTTCGATTTTTGTCTGTTGAAAGAAGCGCTAATATGAACGAGAAGCAGTTAAGAATTATCGCCTATATTTAATATGACCATGGTATTTATAAACAAAAGAACTTGTATATGATATATTTCCTAGAAACCGCGGAATAAATGTTATTCGCTTAGTTGCTGAGCCAATGATGATAAACCCTCGTTCACTTGCATGAAAAATATTTCAAAAGTTAGTTTACAAACGTTTTGCCCAGTCAGAGATTGCATACGTCATTTTATCAAGAATCACGCCAAGATCACATTAGGTTGTCAGCTATTGGCAGACACGTGCACAAATATTATCCTTTCAGAATTTATCTACCCCAAATAACACATGAAGTTCCCATAAGCAAGACTTAGTTCTCTGCGGCAAGTTTCCAGAAACTAAGCTTAGATGTAAAGTATCTCCTTTCAGCATAGCCATGTCTGACATATGTTTAGGATAAGACGGTTACACTTTTTTCTCTAAGACACGAAATTTAGCCAACTTATTGCCTTTTAGTGAGATTGCCTTTTAGTGAACGCAGTCTGGAGGTTACGTTACGACAGCATCTCAGCCACATGCGCATCCTTTTTTAATGCCTTGCGAGCATTTGGGCCAGGATTTTGCTGATGAATTACAAAATGAATTTCTCCAATCGACAATCATCATTATCATTAAAGGTAAGTAAATTACCTGGTCGCAGAAACAAATGGAAAAATGATACTGGGCCACCTTGAACCACTGATTTGTGGTTGAAGAAATTAAGTGTGGCAGAGATGTAATGTTTTGAATAGGTGATTATTTTGATTTCTCTCCATATTTGGTGCTATATTAGAGCCGATAATGTACGTCTGTCCTGCTACGACATCCAAAATATCAATACACAGTCGCTCAGGCCATAGTCTGTATTGATACGAACAATAAATATTCAAAGAAAATATTCGGGTCATCGTCCCCTTCCACACTTTATTTCATGTTTCAACACCATAACGATTTTCTGACTTTGTTTTACAATGACATCTCACTTCATTGTCCGGTCTGCCCACCCCCCCGCACTGTGTTGCTATCATCTGTGGTTACTGATTACCCACACTGTCACTAGGATGTAGTCTTTTACAAACATTGCCATTTCTGACTTTGTTTTACAATGACATCTCACTTCATTGTCCGGTCTGCCCTCCCCGCACTGTGTTGCTATCATCTGTGGTTACTGATTACCCACACTGTCACTAGGATGTAGTCTTTTACAAACATTGCCATTTTAACTTTGTTTTACAATGACATCTCACTTCATTGTCCTGTCTGCCCCCGCACTGTGTTGCTATCATCTGTGGTTACTGATTACCCTCACTGTCACTAGGGTGTAGTCTTTTACAAACATTGCCACGATCTGACATTGTACACCTACACTGCACGTTAATTTGCAGCTAATTTTTAATAATTTAAAGCATTAGACGCGGCGACGCATATTTAATTATTTGCAAAGTTTCCTCACTTATATCAAAAGATTAACTGATCAACGTGGATAGTAGACAAATATCTCGGAAGTTATATATTTTGCACATGTTGCAAATATCCCTGTTTACTTTAGACAAGCCAACAAGCTCTTTGCGCGTTTGGAAGGTCGACAGATGTTGAATTAGAAATTATGACGTACTTGCGCTGTTAAGGTTGCTTGTTGTGGTTACTTTTCAAACATTAAACGTAGAACGCTCTTGACAACCCGCTTGTTGACTCTCCCACCGCCCCCGTTGGCTAATCTTTTTTATGTTATCGGCCTCAAGTTCCGTTGCAACAGCTAGTGTGACTGTTAAAAAAATTTTCGCCTTCCTAATTACACCCGTGGCTACTTTTACTGTTGATTAAGCCGACTTGATGCAAGTTAGAAATTTTGTTAGTACAAAGGCAAAATCAGTTCTATCTGGGGTTGTAGATGAGATTTTACGATTGGCACCCTGTACTCAAGATTGGGATACAATGTAACATTCTAGTACCATGCACTGGTCCATGTACAAGCCTTATTTATTTTAATTTCCACCGACATACGGCATTGGACACATAAATTTGCGTGATGCTATAGCAATGATCTCTTAAGAATGTTTTGCCTCGTTAGTATTTGAAATAACCTGTGAACGGTGTATTTGCTTGACTTATTGGAAGGTGTACCCGTGCTGCAATTTATTTTTATATCTTTTCTTTTAATAATCTGAACTGATAATTTGAACTGGTGACTCAACAAAAAGTAAATGAGCGAAACCCAAAATAATTAATGCGCAGATGTTCTTGGGACGACCCCTGTCTCAATTGGTTTTTACATCGTTGTGAAATTAAAGGCTGACATCCTTTTTTTTAGTTGAAAGATCACATTACATGACCAAGTAATTCGAAGGAGTGAAATATCTGGCAAGTTTTAGCCAAGTTGAAATTTTAATATTTTGGTCACGGAATGCGAGAGCAAAATGTCATTTGCGTGAAAGAAACCCTACAGACTTATTTAAACCATTATTAAGATTGTCAAAAGTAAAGACAGATATCAGAAACCTGCATTGCTTCTTACTTACCGTGTGCGTTGAGGACAAATTTGAAATTATTGACTTTGATAAAAAAAATTATATAAAATCCAACCATTTGCGTATAGCGGGAGATATGATTACTGCAGACGATTAATTCGAAAGCATTGACTACGGGACGGAAGTGTGAGAGCTGAGAACATTTAGGATTCAACATTCACCACAGTTTTAAGTCCTTCTTTACGCAGGCACGTTGGTCTGGTTAAATCCATTTTAGTACCATATTTTTTCCCACCAATTGTAGTGCAATATTTTGTAATTTTTGTATATTTTTCTATATTTTTTGTAATAAACTTGGACTGAATTGACATGATATCATATTGGCTTCAGATTTTTATTACAAATTCTCGGAATATGTGAAAGAAATTGTTTGAGTTTTATTTTACAAATGACAAAATTTATGTTGGCGCTTAAAGGATTAAATTTCTGAAAATAGACGGGCTTAGTTTCTTTCTCCATATAACTTAGTGCATCGGATAGAAATATTCGTAGTTGTTTTAAAATATATATTTATCAAGGAAAACATATAACTACAATATCTGTGTCCTCGAAATGATTGTATAATTATAGGGGCGGCTGTTTAGCTTTATATTCTTAGCTTGTTCAAGTATGTCTCTCTAAAATAGTGAAGTGCATGGTGTGCTCTTCTGATCATAAATGTGTAAAAATTGCGTTGAGAACATTCGTTAATAGATTTTCTGTTAGTGACACATCATCGTCTGGAAACTTTCCTGTCAAATTTTCACATTTTGAAAAATGTGAAGAAAAATGTTATAAATTACAATTTTAGACATGACTCCGATTTTAGGCAAAATATAATAAGAAGACTATGTAAATTTTTAAGGATTGATTTTGTTTGGTTAACAGGTTACAGGGCGTTACTAGAATGTCTTTTGAAAAGTTTTTTTTTCAAATTGACATTTTATTGGCATCTGTTAATTGTTGAGCAATACATTCCATAGCTTCCAAAGTTCATTATTTATAAATTACGCGCAGACACAGACAAAGACACACACACACACACACACACACACACACACACACACACACATATATAATATATATATATATATATAATAAAATATATATATATATATATATATAAAATATATATATAATATATATATATATATATATATATATATATATATATGACTGGTTAAATATATGTATTTTGAGGTTACGCTAATTAGTATTTGCTTAGTCATTTCAAGTTAAATTTTGATCAAAAAAGTGAAAAATAATGTAAAATAACCTGTGGAAGGCGTATTTGCTTGACTAATTTGTAGGTGTACTCGTGCTGCAATTTATTTTTTATTTTTTTTCCTTTAATAATCTGAACTAATAGTTTTAATTGCGATGACTCAACAAAAACTCAATGAGCGAAACCAAAAATTTATCTTCGGACGACACCTCTTTCAAAGTATCTTGAAATCGTTGTGAAATTAAAAGCTGACATTGTTTGTTTTTTTGTCGAAAGATTACGTGACCGGATACACTAGGTCTTGATAACTTGTTTTTAGGTTCCCAGCTGTACAGAAACTAATTTCGAGGCTTGCCTCTAGACACGTGCTGATCACATGACCTTGCAAGGTAACTGTGTATGCCGTCAAAATTCTGACTACAATGACGGCACATACCTGAGCCTAAGTAGATATAACGATAACGTTAACGCTCGTTACTGTTGACCAATGACAGCCATGCTAACAATAGCCCAAAGTACCTGACCCTATTTTCGTGAGCAGCGCAGCCGGCGGTAGAAATGGGGCTTGGAGCAAGACTACAATTGTTGCAGCTACTTATCGTGGGTAGACTTTGCAAAATTCGAAACAGCGCCAATGGCACCGATCCTCAAATGAGCAACTTCAAGTTGATAAAGACCAACACGACAAACAAATGCCAGCACTACATGTGTTTAATATTCACTTTGTCGTAAAACGTTTGCCATTTGCGTCAACTCATTCCATATCGCCGTATAAAATATGGAAAATCTGACTCACAGAACATTGTAATAAATTACGACATTTTTTGATAATCTTGAATTTTAACCCCCCCCCCCAAGATAATACAGCGATGGCGGCCATTTTGAATTTGAATATCGATTATATTGGATAACTTGTGTCAATCGCACCAAAATTTGCACCCCTGATGTTTATTCCTGATTTTAAAAAGGAATGTCGAAAGTAGGGCAAACATTTGAGTGTCGAGCCGCAAACTATTTGAAAACTAGATTAAATACATCGAGATAATTGTAAGAATATTGCAAGAATGTTGCTCTAAGAACTGTTTTACCACAGCATAAGACTTACGCACCGCCAAATCAGCGGTGTTATCTGCCATAGCAGAGTACAAAACTACGTATTATTGCATCAACAATGCTCGGTTTCAGGGCTGAATTTCTTCTGAAATTTCTGTTTCCGATTGCTCAATATTTGATTCTACTCTCTTCTGTTGTAGATGCAAAAACTACAGCAGAGGGAGCGGCTTTAAACGCCATGAACTCAAACGTTGATATAACATGATAGCAATACGCTATTCGCAGGCAGCAATACGCTAAATTTGTGTCTCTCCTGTGTCGAGCCACTTGGCGAGTGTTATGAAGTGCATTGTACCCATATCTCGTATACACGTCTACTCCGAAGGTTATTGCTTTCATTAAGCATTATGCTAATGGATACCATGTAGTTTTAAAATTCTAACACGTACTGAGAAGTGTCTTTCATAGTTGCTAAACGGTAAATATTTTCACAAACAGACGACACATTCTATGTGTAAATTTCCTCCAAGCTGTCAACCATTTTGTAATCATATTTTGTGAATGTCTTCAAGGTTCGTAAGGTTGGATGGGTCAACTTAGAAGGGCACGTCCTCACATTACACCACATGCGTGAAAGTTATACAACGGCAATATTATCAGATATATTCATCGATAGATTCATGGTTTATTGAGACTTATGAGAGTCAAATATATACTTTAGTAATACACATCATACAATGGCAGGGAAGGAAAGGGTTACAACTCAGAAAAAAAGAAAAAAAATCCAATGTTTCAGAAATCTCACTAAAAATACAAAGAAAAAGCCTTAAGGAACACACTAATTTGAAATATCAATAAAAAGACAACATTATTATTAAATATTGTTGCCATCACGCCATACATGATTGTATGTATTTTGCCGAGCGGAATTCCATTGTAAACTTTCCCATAATACAAACTTACTCGACATATTTTTGAAACTGAATGAAGTTCTTTTTCGAGGTAGCAAATAGACGAGTCTTTGGTTCTTATAAGCGGGGGATATGATAAACAATATTCATCTTCAATTTCATTAATGCGATACAAATCATATTAAGGTACACAAAATAATGTTAACTCCATCGCCTAGGCGGGTTTTAATTCAAATAAAGCTGATTGCTCCTGTTTGCAATAATGGAAGCTAGAGATGAGATCATCCATGAATTATCGATATGTCACATGTATATCTACCATGTGATTGGATCAGTGAATTTAGTAACAAAAGGCAGAAATTAAGGGATACGGTTATGTTATGGACTGATTACGTGAATACGGAACTATCGCTACAAGAATATGACCTCAAATTTAGGCCTAAGACTCACAAAGTCAAAATTTAAACAAACGGTAGTAACAATGCTAACCAAAATATTATTCAACAAATGCTAACACTGCGTACACTTCAAAATGACGATGGCATAGCAACCAAAGAAAAAGAACTATTTATTTTTTTACATTGACTATGAAATCGTTCTTGAGCAATGAGAAAACAGAATAATTGATTTCGTGGTTTTTGAACTGTCACATTTAAGAGTTTTCAGACACCACGCGTGGCTATTTATGTACAGTAAGGTATCTCTGGGATAAATCATCCTAAAAAAATCATCGACAAAAACAACACACAATTGACCGTCATTAGAGAAATCAGTATCAGTTGCCGTATAGGCGTTACGGCTTTTCCGCCGGAAAAAGGGTCTGCCATTACAAATGTATGCTGAGTTTCAATGTCACTGAGGGTCGTCTCAAAGGAACACTGACACGAAGATAATGCCGACACCCGCAACAAGGAGAAGCAGTACGGCACTGATGTTAAGTTTCATAGCAGTCATATCGTTTTCTTTTTTCTCATTATCTTTATCGTATTGATCTTGAAGAAAAAACTCTGAAAGAACAAAGCAAGAGTTCACGAGATGGTAAATAAAAAAATTGCAACTTTACAACCAAAATGTACACATATTTTACCTAAATGTATTCGCATGATTATTTGATGTGTGAATGAGTTTTGCTCCAAATGACATAAAACAAGAAAATAAAATTTTCACATGCATTGCTAAAAATCAATAAGAAATTTATTCTTTTGACACCATACTCGATGGGTTTCAGGTATCTAACCTAGAGTCAGTATAAATTGTTTTGTATTTATGTTTGCATAATGTGTTTGTTCTTTTGTTATTCTCCTCAACTTTGTGTCAACACATTTTCTATTTGGACATTACCCTTTTATGCGATAAAATTGATTTTTGCCTCGAACTCAATCGATTTCATAAAGTTTCATGATTGTCACAAATTATCATTACAGAAAAGATACATATCTGCGACACAAAATCATAATGTACAATCTTTAAAAGCATGCTTTAGTTTCAAAACTATAAATATACCCAGGCTAAAGTGTGGTGTAAAAGTCACATGCCATGCCAAGACGCGTAATAAGGAGCCTTGTGGAAAGTTTTAGAAAAAGAGCTTCAATGTCTGTAAACTTACCCCAATGGCCAACAAAATGCCAGCAATCACTTCCAAAACAATCGATATGATGATCATTGTGACTAACAAGTTGTAATTATCTGTTTCTTGTCCACGGGCAAGGACATCTTTTAATAGTCCTACATGGGAAAAAATCAACGCCCCATCCAATACTTCTTCAGCGAATATCTTTGCTTTCTGGAAGGTGGTAGCCATCTGTAAGAAAATAATCACGGAAAGCATCTGGTTTTCATTGATGATATAATTCAATTGTGCGCCGAACTTGACATTGTGAAAGAACAAATAGAGATCATTGCTGCAACTTGACTTTCTGATCAATTAAAACTCCCTTGCTCGTTTGCTACTTGCTAGCTTGCTTAGTTACATCTGCTGCAATGAATACTTCTTATCGATATTACTACACGAATTCATACTTTCACTAAAATCTTTCCCTTGCGAAGTTTAAAGCTATTTTCAACATTGATTATTCTCTATATGTAAATTCCAAAACCTTCCTTTGCAAAGTGCATGTCTTACCGACAAATTCGGAGCTCTACTTGACCAAATTGCGATGATTCTGATAAAAAAGACGCGACGTATGTGCTTTTATTCAAACACATGATTTTAAGGCTTAAAATCATCATTCTACGCCAGATTCAAAAAATTGCGAAACAAAGAATTACTTAATGAACATTACTGATGAACATCTGATTGCTACAATATATTTCAAATATATTGCAGGATAGTACATAAAACAATACAATAATGAAGCCATTGAAAATATGTACACAGAAGTGTACGGAACACTCACAAGCATAAATAAAAATTATATTTGCTAGTAGAAAGGACTCTCCCAATGACGACAATTTTAAAGCAAAGGGTCATAATTTAATATATATATATATATATATATATATATATATATATATATATATATATATATATATATATATATATATATATATCAGACTTGATGTGAGTACCGTCCGTGAGAGAGAGAGAGAGAGAGAGAGAGAGAGAGAGAGAGAGAGAGAGAGGGGGTGTCCCGTTACTATCCCACCCGCCACTTTCCCTCCGCTTTCTTTTTAATAGATTAGAACATTGTCTTTTTGTGTGATATTTAACTGATATTTATATTCGGTAGAACTCACCGGTGGATTCGGTGCTTCGGCCATCACCTTCCCGCGTACAATACTGTTGCAAATTGACAATAAGAAACGAAGGGATGACAAAAATATTTACGAAAGAACATCGATCAGAAGACGTTGATATATGGAATTTTAAAACTAACCAAAAAAAGATTTTTATTCAGATATATATTAATTACTGTGTATACCATCAACCATAACCAAAGATATGGGTGCAAATTAAAATAATAAAGTACAACATTAAAGGACATTACACAAATTGGTAAAACCATTCACTAACCCTTCCCTCTCCTATATTAAATGAACATCATGATGACGACATTGTCCCATATAGATAGTTAAACAGACGACACAAGAATTCAGCTCGGTGAATTTAGAAATGACTTGCAGAAAAAGATATAAACATACAGACAATAAAGTACGCAACATTAAACTGTCCTTTTCGGGCTTGCCTAGATCGTAAATGTGGTGTTACTGAAAACTACGCATTCCCTAGAATAAAAGCTACTGTGTTGAATTTTTTCTTTCAATTTATTTATGAATCTATTTTGAGATATTCCAAATTACTCTGATTACATAGAGTTTACAGCGTTAGCGTTGTGGAATCCCTTGCCCACCGAAGGCTGACTTGCTTGGCTAGGGACAGTGCTAGCGAAGATTGACAAGTTCAAGTGGCATATTCTTTATGTCTGATTGGTGAATATGGCATAAGTAAATAAAAAGTGAAACTTAATTATTTTTAATGGACGTAGAATCATACTCAGATGCATATCTTGGTGACGATCCGTTTTACCCGTTAAAAGAAGGCAATCCCGGAAAATAAACTCAGATCGCGACAACATTTTTTGCAATCTGGTAAAATATATTTTCTGTCCATATCAAACGAAAAGCAGAAAGACCATTAACGCGACAGATACATAATCCCATGGATTCTTTCTTCTTTTAGTGTTTTTCGCTTAGCCTTTTAACTTCTAGCCTTGGCCTTAACGAATATTGCTCCGCGAAATACAGTCGTATCATCTTATGACGTCAAAAAAAGTAGAATTTAGAACAATATATACACATAAGTATACACAGATTTCTAAACCATACAATGACGAATACATTTAATGATAGATGAACTTAAAAATAAGATAATCTCAGATACAGTAATCTACAGTCTGCTGAAAAGTGCATGTTGTACAGATATTATAAATCTGAAAAAGTGAAAATAATGAATAAAAGTGAAAGAGAATTTATTCTAAACTCACCGAACTCAATACTTAAATTTTAGTAACAGTATATCACAATTATGGACTGCTACATACCTCAAAACTTCCTTAAGTAGTATAGTAAGTCGTCCTTACAGGTAACGTGTCTGGTAGACGGGAATGCGTATGACAACCTTAGGGCAATCGTGAGGGGATTTATAACGTTTACAGGATTGTACCATTCTCATACGACAGGGGCATAAGGTAAGCTGATCAATAGACATTGAAGGTATGCAATCATAACACAAAATAAGAAAGGTTCCAAGGATTATTTAATCAAGCACATAGTACTCAAACGTAATTTAAAACATACACGATATCAAAATAGTTATTTTTCACAATCAAAATGTTTTTGTCACCCGACTGTTTCAGTTGTGAACGTACGCTTCTATCTTCCTTACCCCTACAAAAGTAGTAAGACCGTACCAATGCATGGGTTATTGCTCAAGATAGATTATTCAAGAATACACAAAGAAAAAGAAATCACACGTCTTTAGCTGGCCAATGGCCTTACTTCGTGTTTGCATATTTGCGTCGTCAAATGTGCCTTGTTAGCGTTTATGTTGCCATGGCTGCAATGTTTTGGAAAACATGCTAAGCTCGGACATTGTACGCAAACAGATCTAGGCGAAACTCCAGAGAAGCAAAATTATGGCTGATACTTATATTTTTCTCGAGTTACCATGGTATTTATAACAAAAGGAGCTATATATCCTATTCACTGGATAAAGCGGAATAAATGTTACTCGTTTAGTTGCTCGGACGATAATCAATTCTCGGTCATGTGCAGGAAAGTATTTCAAAAGATAATGTCAAAAGTTTGCCCAGTCAGGGATTCCATAGGCATATAATCATTTACCAGGCATCATGCTATGAGAGGCCGTTAATGTCTAGCCTTTAAGAATTCTCTACCCAAATAACAAATGAAATTCCAAAAGAAAGTTCTCTCTAGCCAGTTTCCCATAACCAAGCGAAGATTGCAAGTACCTCCTTTCCACATACCCATGTTTGACATGTATGTATATATATATATATATATATATATATATATATATATATATATATATAATATATATATATATATATATAATATGATAAAATGGTAATAGTTTTTGCAAGAAGATACGAAAATTAGCCACCTTATTGCTTTTTGAACCCCGTTACGATGTTATGTTACGACAGCATCTAAGTCATATGCGCATCTCTTTAATCTCATGATAGCATTTCGACCGAGATTTTGCCAAGATTTCTACAATCGACAGTTATCATTATCATTAAAGGTAAGTGAATTACCTGGTCGCAGAAACAAATGAAAAAAATATACTTGTAAATGGGCCATCTTGAACCACTGGTTAGTGGTTGAAGAACTTTAGTGCGGCAGTGATGTCATGTTTTGAATAGATTTTTGTTCTTGTTTTTTTTTAAAAAAGGTCGATTTCTCTCCATATTTGGTGTATATTAGAGACGATAATGTACGTCTGTTCTGCTACGACATTCAAAAAGTATAATACTCAGTCGATCCGTCGATAGTCTGTATAGATACGAACAATGATACTCAAAGAAAATATTTAGGTCCGCGTCCACTCCCACGCTTTATTTCATGTTCCAGCACGATTTTTTACTTTGTTTTACAAAACATCACACCACTTCATTGTCCTGTCTTCCCCCTCCGGAGTACTGTGTTGCTATCATCCGTGATAACTGATTATCCACACTGTCACTTGGGTGTAGTCTTTTACAACATTGCAACGATCTGACATCGTACATCTACGTTGCACGTTAATTTGCAGCTAATATCTTATAATTTAAAGCATTAGACATGGCGACGCCTATTAAATTATTTGCAAAGTTTCCTCGCTTATATCGTTGACAGTAAAAAATGCCTCGGAACTCATCTATTTCGCAAATGTTGCAAAGGTCCATCTAGTTTATCTTTAAACATGCAAACAGAGGTAAGCCCTTGGTGCTTATGGTAACGACGACACATAATGAATTATATAAATTATGACACACTTGCACTCTGAAGGTTGCTTATTGTGATCCTTTCGCAAATACTAACATAGGAACGCTCTTGATAACCCGCTCGTTGACTCTCCCACCGGCCCCCTGGTGACTCGTCTATTTTCTTGTTGTCCGGCCTCATGTTCCACAATGTTATTTTCTTAACGGTTCGCCTATCTTATTATTTCTTTAGGGATTATTCCACTAAATTTGGAACATTTACAATATATCAAAATACTTATTTCAACTCACTGTCAAAATGTTTTTCTACACCCTGCGTTTTGAGTTGTGAACGCACGCGTCTACTTTTCTTACGAGTACAAAAGTTGGCAAGACCAATGCAGGGGAATATTGTGCATTATTGATTATTCAAAAATGCACGAAGAAAACGAAATCACGTGTTTGTAGCAAATGACCTTACTTCGTGTTTGACACATTATTCGTGACTGATGACATATTTGCATCAAGGTATGTGTCCTGTCAGCGTTGATGTTGCCATGGCTGCAATGTTTTGAAAAATCTGCTATACAGTCTAATACATAGTACGCCTACACACAGACATACATCAGGGCATTCTTCCATCTTTTGTTTGTTGAAAGAAACACTTACATGAAGGAGAAGCAAGTAAAGAATTATCACACATTTAATATTTTTCCTAAGGTACCATGGTATTTATAAAAAATGGACCTGTATTTGACATATATCCTACAAAAACTGAAATAAATGTTACTCGTTTAGTTGCCCGGCCAATGATGATAAATCGTCGATCACGTGTATGAAAATATTTCAAAAGTTTGTAGGCAACTACTTGCCGGGTCAAAGATTCTATACGTCACCAAACAACATGCTATGACAATCCTTTGATGTCTGCTATCGGCAGACACCTGCACAAATATGGCCTTTTAGAATTTTTTCTATCCCAAATAACACATGAAGTTCCGAAAAGCAAAAATTAGTTCTCTCCAGCAAGTTTCCGATGACTGAGCTAAGATAGCAAGTACCTCCTTTCACCATAGCAATGTCTGGCATGTGTTTAGGATAAGATGAAACACTTTTTTCTCTAAGACACAGAATTTAGCAAACTTATTGCCTTTTAGTGAACGCCGTTTGGATGTTATATTACGACGGTATCTAAGCAACATGTGAATCGTTTTTACATGCAATGTGAGCATTTCGGCCGGGATTTTGCCGATGCATTACTTAATTAACTTCTCGAATCGACAATCATCATTATCATAAAAGGTAAGTAAATGGGTCACAGAGACAAAAAGAACAATTATACTAATAACTGGGCCACCCTGAATCACTGGATAGTGGAAGAACAACTTTAGCACCGCAGTGATGTCATGTTTGAATAAGTAATCATTTTTGATTCCTCTCCTTATTTGGTGCTATATTAGAGCCAATCGTACGTCTGTCCTGCTTCGACATTTAAAACGTTTAATACACAGTCGCTCCGCCCATAGTCTGTATGGATACGAACAATGAATACTCAAAGAAAATATTTGGGTCCGCGTCCTCCCACGCTTTATTTCATGTTTCAGCACGATTTCTTGACTTTGTTTTACAATGACATCTCACTTCATTGTCCTGTCTGCCTTCCCCCGCACTGTGTTGCTATCATCTGCGGTTACTGATTACCCTCACTGTCACTAGGGTGTAAGTCTTTTACAAACATTGCCACGATCTGACATTGTACACCTACACTGCACGTTAATTTGCAGCTAATTTTTAATAAAGCATGAGAATTGATGACTGCTATTAAATTATTTGAAAATTTCCCCCACTGTATATAAAATGATGAACTAATCAATGTTTATAGTAAACAAATTTCTCGGAACTTATACATGTTGTAAATGTTGCAAATGTCCGTGTTAACCTTTAGACAAGCAAATAAGCTCTTTGTGCGTTTAGTAAGGTCGACAGATGTTGAATTATATAAATTATGACGCACTCGCGCTGTTAAGGTCGTTTGTTGACACTAACACAGGAATGCTCTTGACAATCCGCTTGTTGACTATCCCACCGCCCCCTGCTGACTAATCTTTTTATCTTATTGTTGTCCGGCCTCATGCTCAGCGGCAACAGCCAATGTTACTTTCTTTAAAAAAACAACTCGCCTTCCTTATTACACCTGTGGCCACTTTTACTGTTGATTAAGCTCACTTGATCCAAGTCAGAAATTCTGTTTGTACAAAGGGAAAACTAGTTCTATCTGGGGTTATAAATTGAACTTTACAATCGGCACCGTGTGTACAAGATTGTGATACAATGTAACATTACCATGCACTGGTCTATCTTCAATCCTTGTTTATCTCAATTTCCCAGACACATTGTCTGCACTGGGAACACAAATTTGCGTCATGCTATAGCAGTGATCTCGTAAGAATGTGTTACCTAAATTATTAGAAGCGGTATTTTGTGTCTTAATTTTAACACAGGGTGCCAATTGTAAACTCTCATTAACAACCCTTTGTAGGGTCAGTTTTGTCTTTATACAAGCAGAGTTTCTGACTGCATCACGTAGGTTTAACAACAGTAAAGTGGCAATGGGTGTAGTTCTTTTATGGACGTATGATTGAATCAGTGTTAACAACTATTTATGCCTATTTCTTAGTTTCCATACGAAGCAACCATATGATGTGCTGTTGTCTTGCAACTGGTGTGTCTTCACAATAACTCAATTCTAACGAAAAAGTTGAGGGATGAAAGTAACTCGAAGTGATTTATTCTTAGAAAAGACGACGAAATTGACTGGAGCGCTGACAAAGTCACCCCACTGATGCTCAGGTATCGAGCCAAATCAGCTTGCCGTCAATAACAAATCATGTCCTAGACTATATAAAGATCATAAAAGCTTCAATTCTTCGATCCTCAATGCTAATCGTTTAAAAAATGAAAGTGTTGTTTATAAAGAAAAAACAATAGTTTAAGACCCTCTGTAGGTATAAGGAACGTCACACTTATAACCCATTTAATAACAATCTCTCCTCAAGATCTCAGTATTCTAATCCTGGATACGGTTTCTATTTGTTTTGCGATGATATTCAGTAAGGCCGCCTTGAGGCTATTTATCCTACAATTTTTCATGTCTGAAGCCATTACATATTGGATGCACCCCAACTCACTGAAATGCATGTTTAACGCACGTATACGTACAGTGCAGAATGACATGAAAAATTTCAACTTCTGTCAAACGATGCAAAATGAAAATGTGCATCTCGTAAATCGGGAAAGAATTGTAAAAGTTTGAGAGTTAAAACATTGAGTCCTGTCTGACTAAGACCAGGGGACAAATTGTTAATTGTCTATATACAACCATTATTGGCTTTAGAGCGCCTATGTCATTTAAACTGCCCGCGCTCATACGTTTTCACTGTCTGGGTTTCTAATAAAAGTCAACACAAGAACCAACTTAGTTGACGCTACACGCAAATCTGAAACAAGGAAAAACTGTAGTTTTTCAGATGATTTCTCTCTTCAAAGTAACAATTGCAATGTCACTATTCGGGACAGAGTACCATAGTCGAAGTGCGTGTAATTTGTCACGATTCTCACCTTTATTCCGCAGTTTTAGTTTGCAAAAATTAAACTTGTTTCCAACCAGCTTTGCAGGTAGCGTCAAGTTGAACTAGCTTGTTTCCTGTTGATTGTTCTGACAGCAAACGTCTAGACAAGCTGATGCTGTCAGTTACAAAAGAGTGAAACTGTGAAAACTGATAAGTGCAGGCAGTTTAAACGACGTTCAGATCAATCGTTTGCTGTCCAAAGCAAATACTGGTTGTAGAATGCTATACCAGCGATGTACACATGGACAGAGAAATAAAATATCATGCATCATCAATTACATTGAGGCTTTTTCCATATTTCAGCTTGCTGTTTTGACGTCACTTTACAATGAAATCTCATTTCCCTTGGCCTGACAGCCTTTTCAGCCCCTGTGTTGTTATCATACCTTTGAAAAACATTGCACCTACACTGTCATCATGTGCCTACCTTGCATTAAGCAAAATTTGCCTATTCTTATTTTAAGATTAACTCACCAACGAGGACATGAAACTCAATTAAATGGCACTCTTTTATAAAAAAACATGGCACCCAATAATACCCAGTTAGCCATATTTTCATATTCGATTAATTTTCTCAATTAGGGTGGTACATATGACAGGAAACACTGCAGTAACTTAATATAGATGTTGTTCTCATAGTGTTTAAATGGAATGCAAAGAAATATTTAGCAGTATCATGTAAATTAATTGCTAACTTGCATATGTTAAAGAGTTTCCGTACTTCATTACAGTCTTTAAATTGTTAAGGAAGATGTTTAGCGGTATCGTGTTAATTAATTTCTGATATGCGTATGTAATGAACGTTACTAATTAGTATGCTGTGTCCAGAAATACAGCATGGATTTTGGTGAATCTTGGTACAGTTCTCTATTTCTCAATACTGTAATAGTGTGCAAAGACATTTAAAAGTATCATGTCTTTTAATTGTTTATTTGCATAATTTAGTAGTTTTCTTAAATAGTGTGATATGTCTAGAAATACTTAAGCAAAATTGATGAAATTTGGTACAGATGCTGATCTCATAATTTTGTATTAGCATGCAAAGACAATTAGCAGTAGTTCGTTCAATAAAGTGCTGATTTCATATTAATGAATTTCATGATTGGGTTTATATGTCCAGAAAGACTGCGTCCAATTGATGACATGGGGTATAGCTGTAATGTTATATTGCTTTAACAGTGTACAAAAGTGTTTATTTTTAATAATAACACATGAGAACGAGGGCAATATCACGATTTATTGCCTGCCCAAGGGATGGTGGTCATGATCGAAATATTGATGATGCCCGAGCCGTAGGCGAGGGCATCATCAATATTTCGATCATGACCACCAGCCCGAGGGCAGGCAAAAAATCGTGATATTGCCCTAGCTCTCATGTGTTATTATTTTTATTACACCGAACAAGCAAACATGCAAAGACACAAAAACACAAAGACTTCTTCGAGTACAGTTCGCCTTTCTGAGTCCGGACCTCAGCGTAAGTTGTCAGTGCCGAGTCCAGGGTTGCCGCTGAAAGTTTGCCGATCTCCACGGTGGCGTATCCAAATTTGTCGCTTGCATAGTCGCTGAACACAGAAATTGCATTCCTTGTTGCTATTTTCGTTCGTTTGCTGTTTACTTGCATCAAAATATCGTCTAACTGTGCCGGTGACAGCTCTGCATGACGTTTCGCAGCGATAGTAGCAAGTACAAGCGAACGACAATTTGTTTTGCGCAGAAAGGATGCGCAGTAAGTAAAATGACGTCATCCATGTAATATCAAATGCAGAGGGCATCATCAAGTTCGCAGAGGGCATCATCACGTTCTTTTACATGTCACGTGAGTCGTGTTTAACCAATGGTAGTGCACGCTGAATGAGTGAGGTGTAATAATACCTGCTATCTTATTCAACATATTCCTTGCCAACCATCTCAAATGCCTATTTTTCCACTGGGGCCACAGTCCAGTAAACTGAACATACACTTTGACTTGACACCACCATACCTAGCTGATGTTCTCAGTGCATCAGGCACAAAATAACAAGTGGGGATTGTGTCTTTCACGGTAACTTGTCTGTTGATACTTTGTCCAGCAGGTGTATACTATTGCATAGTGAGTAACGGTAATTGACAGCAGTGTCTTCACTAGCAGAATGTTTATAATTATCCTATGATTAGCATCAGAAAAGATTCCACTTGGGGAACAATAGCAGTGCAGAACTTCAGTGACAGCAAAGTATGAAGAGTCAAATTTTTCCAATGGAAAATCGGTGAAATCTAGTCAACAAAGGTCCAAACAAGGGTGAAATATACAGAGATATTGTTATTAAATGTTCACAGAGGATCTGTAATGAAATGAGGCTCCTGTGGCTATGGCAAGATGTAAACTGCGGCAAAATTGAAGAGCGCAGTATGGAGGCTGCCTATAAGACGCTCTATCATCTGCAATGGTTAAATGTTAGCATAACTATGGCTTTAACGTAATGTTTCAAAGGTGAATAATGCACTGTATATAAGAAAATAAAATAAAACTGGTTTGAAATGTCTGGTGCCATAGCGAATACATCTACTAAAGAGAGGAGACGTTTGAACTTGTAATACTGATCCCATTCTTATAGTGAAATTTGACTATCTTCGAAGAAGTAGTATACGTAAACATTAGTTTAACACGCACGTTCTACACACTCTTTCCTTGCATTTATATTTGTAAGATGCAGGTTAAAGTAGAGCCTTGAAGTTCGTACAATGTAAATGAATTGATACTCAGCCAGCAGGCGGATCATAATCGACCCAAGGGTAAAATAATTTAACCCTAGTTACCGATGGATAACTTATAATTAAGAGCCAGCAAAAAATATTTACGTGATAAAGACATCACTACTGTAACAGTTAATGTCAATTTGTACAATTTGTAAAAAATCTATAATCTTAATCATCTTTGGCCATGAAGTAAAGAAAAAATTGCAGAGAACGAATTCTGAGGTCATTGTCAATACGTAAAATCCTACACCAAGAAAGAGAGACGCGTGACCTTATAATTATGACTCCATTAGTCCTGATTTTTTTTTAAGCATTTGCTTCGATAAACACAATTCTACTACTGTTACAGTCACCCACTTGCAGAATTCCTATGGTTTTTCCTCCCCCGCATTTACTTTGTGTGACCGAGAAGTAATAGATTCATTGAACAAAGAATACAAAAAAATCGATTGCAAAGTTTTATCATGCCTTATTACAGTTGCTTAGGTGCTGCGCTGACCAGCCCCTTGATGAACAAAGAGCTTTAGTACTTTCATTTGTCAATGCAGTGGTTGTAAAGGCTTGATTTCTTTCGCAATTGTTCTAATTCTTTAAAGAAAACAAAAGCGTCATGATTGACAGGCCCCATTCCCCATTTCTATTATTAAGTTTGGTGGTTTTCCATTTTACATTCAACAGTAAAAATTCCTATTCAAATGAAAAAAATGGAACTAAACGGAATTATTTTTACCACGTTTGTCATTATTACAGATAAAAGTTCTGAGATTAAATGTTCATTAAAATATTTTAAACTTCCAGTATTGCCAATTTTGAAAAACTTCTTAAGTAGCTTCTTATTCATATATGTCTTGTAGATTTGAAAAAAATAAAATTTGGTAGGTCACTGTGTGCTCAGCTTTTCACATTTTGCCACTATGTAGCCAGGAATTCATAATTTTCATACTCTGTCACGATCGTCATTTTTTGTGCTCTTCAGTACATACCAGCGACCTGGCCTGATTTGGGTTAACTCTAGTAGGTTTGACTGATAAATCCAAAAAGTCCACCGATGTATTTAAAATGCATCAATATAAGATTTGCCTTAGAAATGTGGCTTTACAAACTGCTGATAACAGGTAGTGTCGAACATCTGTAGGCAGAACTGTAAAATGCGTGTTTATTTTTTGTTTGCGTCGATCCCTAATAATTATGCGGCTATATGATAATTTTTTGGTGGGTAGGCTTGACATTTTCTGATCATATAGATGGGCTGGATTTGAAAACGTTTTGAGGGTATCAAGGGAGGATTTAAAAACGCATCAGATTTCAATCGCGATTCCTGTAGCATCCCCGCTCCCTTATCGCTATTTGTGAACGCAGCCATACGGGTGCTGGAAAAGGTTGGAAAGCATGCGCAGTGGAAAACACGTAATGACCAGCTTCCTCCTCTTCTGAGCATTAATAAGACGACCATGAATATGCTACTCGCTGAACTTATTAATCAGTAGATTTAGTATTATGTTGTCTGGAAAAGAATTAAATTTTTCAGATAAATGGTGTTCTATTATGTGTGTAACTTGACTTTTTTCTAAATACCATGCCAAGATGTCGAATTGTCAGTTTAAACCATCCAAATCTAAGATGCGTTTAGAACTATTTGGTGAAAATAATGTTCAAAAACACTAACAAAGCAGCGCTGCTATAATCCTGCATTTCTTTTTGTGACAGTTATGAGTTAAGACATTTCTTAAATCAGGCTATGATAATAAAGCCTGGAGGCCCAGACAGTGTTAAGGCATTGATGTTCAGGCGTCATGCCAACGAGCGTTGGCTAACGTCAGTCTTTGGTTTGCATATTCACGCCTCATACAACGATAAAATTATCGCAATCGGCTGTTTTCATTGACAATATTTTATCATTTAAAATCTGGTGGACTATTGCACAAAACATACCGCAAAGCGCCACAAGCGTTCCCCTTGTATTGTGCTTTTTTTGATGCTCAACGAACATTACATATAGTAGTGTCACATACGCACACTGCTATAAAAATCAGAGGCAAAAACTTACATCTTACAGATAGAATGGCAAGTTTCACAAGTGTTACTTCAACAAAGTCCCATGATTTCCTTGAGCTTGAATGATTTGAGATGGACCAGTGGAAATGCCTAATTGAAATAAATCTGCCTTGCTTCCCTGGTCATCCCGTTAAGAAAAGATGGGAATTTTAAATTTGTTGAAAGCAACTTGAAGTCAGTGTCAATATGTAAAAATATAACCAACTGAGGAAATCTGCAGGACGATATCTGAATAAAGTCATAATAAATGTGTAGAAACGTGTACTTGGCAATGTTGGAAGAAAAAGAGAAGTACGACATTGCAATTATGATCTCATCATTCCTGAAAGATTGGACTTGTTGAGTAGTTACTCCAATAAGCACAATTCTACTATGGTCACAGTCACCCACTTGCAGAATTTCTATGATGCTTCCTCCCCTGCATTTACTTTGTGTGTCCGAGAAGTAATAAATTCATCGAACAAAGAATACACAAAACGATTGCAAAGTTTGATTATGCCTTCTTACAGTTGCTTAGGTACCGCGCTCACCAGCCCCTTGATGATCAAAGAGCTTTTTACAAATAACTTTAATACTTTCATTTTTCAATGCAGTGTTTGTAAAGGCTTGATTTCTTTCGCAATTGTTCTAATTCTTTAAAGAAAACCGGAATGTCATGAATGTCAGGCCCCATTCCCCGTTTCTATAGTTTAGTTTGGTTGTGTTCTCATGACTCATACTGCATTATCCACGGGTTTTACAGACCTTCTTCTCCATCAATCTCAATGTGCATAAAGGTACTGTCACCTGAGCTTTTGACATGACTCTTGACAAAATTTTTTCGTGAGTGAACTTATGATATACAATGATTCCATCCCTTTCTGAAATCTGAAGAAATGTTATCATTAAATCGGCCTTTTTAAAGTTAATGTCTGATTCCCTTGTTTGGCAGTGACAGGAATTAGATCATTTCAACAAGAACGTTAATGACCAGCTAACGATAATGTCAACCGAAATGTGGATGCACATGATATGACTAGTTTGAAGGAAAACTACGCATGAAGCGTGAACGAAAGTTTCAAGATGGTACACTCATGCAACCTGCACACTCGAGAGAAATTAGATTTATTCTCGAAACTTGGTGCTTAACGTTCGCAAGTCTCATTTCGATACAATTACGGGCCTAAAACACAAAGTGTCTAAGTTACTTATTTACAAAACGATGTAACAGAAACAAAGTACTCAAATTGATTAGGTGGTACACACTCCTCCTCAACAAACACAATTGAAATGCGTACAGCTTCTTCGTTCAGTGGACATAAATATGAGCGCAAGAATTCTAAAAAAGTCAAAGAGATTTGTTTATTGCAAGACACCACACTGCCATATGCGCTGTTACGGTCTGAAAGCCACTGTTCAAAGTACAGGTCATAAAACATTCAAAGGTAGAAATTCATTACAAGTGCTTCAAGACACAAACTCAGTAGTTCGAAGGGCAATACTATTACTGCTGTGGAAGGAAGCGTCACACCTCACTGTCTTGAAAGAAATCACGTCAGGCTTCATTCACGAAAGTGGTGGTGGAGTGGAGGAATGCAGGGAGGTTTGAAAATTCGTGGGGTAGTAGAGGGGGTTTAAAAATTTTGCTCTGCGTATAATCGGGGGCCTAAAATTATTTTTGTTCCCTTCTACATTTTACATTATCCGATTCCAAAGTTTGGTGGGTAGTGCAATTAAAATGAATGACATGTTTCTGTTATACAATGGCACTAGTGTTAATAATAATTAAACACTATAGAGAAAAATTTTGTCGCATTTCATGAATTAATTCGAAAATATCTAAAGATATGAATGTCATTGAATTTTCGAATTAAAAAACAAGTAGGCCTCGTAACAGAGCTGAAACTACGACTGTTGATACTCTTTTCAATATTTCAATGTCAAATGCAGTTACTTGCTGTCTACCTACAGCATGCTGAAACACATAGAATTCAGTTTGTCGACAAAGTCTTCATACATAAATATTGATGATAAGTAAATTAGAGTCCAGACTGAAAGTTCTTTGTCAATTATACAAATGCACTGTACACATACACAATCAGTGATGGCAAGCTGAATACTTGACAGTTAAACATGCTGTCTTGTAACCTGAACAAAATATTGTTAACATTATTAAAGTTAATACAGCTATAGCCCCGCTAATGTTTAGGAACAGTGTCACTGTCACTGCATACCGGCCGTGACAAAGGTAGCTCTGATTCTGATGTAGTTGATGTAGAGTTTGGGTCATATGACGCTAATAACAGTGAAACATACATAAGATCAGGCCAGAGAGTAACACAGGAAAGACCAGGGGACTTGACAGTTATCAGCGATTTTTGAATTTTAGCATATTAAAATAATCCGATATTAAAGAAAAAAGATTGGGTCACCATGCATGTTTTTCTAAACAAAATTACAATGAAAGCCACTGTTTTTCACTAAAATCACTGAACATTAATATATAAAAGCTGTCATTTCAAGTTTATGCAGTCAATGAAAGATCACATTCTCGTCGTAAAACAACACAAAAGTGAAACTTTGAACGAAGAAGACTCCAATTTAAATGAAAAAATTGTGTGACTAAATGGAATTATGTACGTTTTACCAAATTTGTCATTCTTTCACCCATAAGTTAAAAGACTACAACGGTTTGATGGAATATTTTAAACTTCCAGTATTGTCAATTTTGTAAAACGTTGTAAGTAGCATTTAAGTCATATAAGCGTTTGTCTTGTGCTTTTGAAAATTATATTCGCTAGGTCATTGTGATCAGTTTTTCACATTTTGCAAAGTGCAGCCAGGAATTCCTAATTTGCAAGCTCTCTTATGATCGTTAATATGTGTGCTCTTCAGAGTTGGATTAACTCAAGTCAGTTTAGACTGATTCATCCAAAAAGTCCAGTGATGAATTTAAAAAGTGATTCATTTTAGGGACATGCCTAAGGAATATGACTCTAAAAGCTTCTGATAACGGGTAGTGTCGAACGTGTGCGAGCAGAATTGCGCAATACATGTTTATTTTTTTTTCTGTTTGTAGATAACTAATAGTTATGTGGCTATATGATCGTATAGATAGGGGACTTGACAATGTTTTAGGGTATTGAGGGAGGATCTGGAAAAATCGGATTGCAATCCCTATACATGAAGCCACCTGAACTCCCTCCTATCCCACCCACCATTATTTATAAACATAGCCTTAAGGACCCTTGAAAAGCTAGGAAAGCGATGGGAAACAAACGTGATGACAAGCTTCCTCCTCTTCTAAGCCTTAATAAGACCACTATGGATGTGTTACTCGCCGAACTAATATATCAATAGATGTAGCATTAAGTGCGAACAATTAATGTTTTCAGATAATTGGTGTTTTATTAAGAGTGTAACTTGACTTTGACTTGACCACTGTAATAGCTAAGGATACAGATGCTTCGTTTTACAGATTTTACAATTTTTTAAAATAAAATGACATTAGGTAATTTATTTCACAAAACTCAGATGTATTACATATTTTACTGTAATATATATGTGAAACTATTTGGTTCTCCACATAATGGGGACAAGCTGCTAAAAAGCCATATTATATAGTTTGTGAAGGAGGGGCATCACTATGCAGTGTCCTATAACTTCTTCTTTTATCAGTGGTTACCTTTGGATATAACAGAAATGAAATTACAAAGAACCACTTAATAGATTTATGTTTGACACAAAGTCGAGGGTGGCTAGAGCTTGTAATGAGCCTTTGGTATTCATATTCATGGCTCATATGACAATTAAGTTATCGCAATCGACTTTTTCATTGACAACATTTTATCATTAAAAATCTGGTCGACTATTGCAGCAAACATACTGCAAAGCGCCGCCAGTGGCCATGTTGTATTGTGCTTTTTGGGATGCTCAACAAGCATAACATATAGTAGTGTCACATACGCACACTACTATACTATGGTTAGTGTTAAGTGGTAGATGATGTAAAAATCAGAGGCAAAAAAACAGATCTTACAGATAGAATGGCAAGTTTCACAAGTAAGACTTAAGCAGAGATCATGTTGATTTCGCTGACATTGAATGATTTGAGATGGACCAGTGGAAATATCTAATAGAAAGAAAATCTGCCTGGTTTCCGCAGTCATCCCGGAAAGAGAAGATTGGAATCTTAAATTTGTTGAAAGCAACCTGAAGTCAGTATCAGTTGAGTATACACCAATGGTGGAAATTTGCAAAAAGAGATATGAATGAAGTCAGCATTTATGTGTAGAAACGTGTAACTGGCTTTGGTACACAAAAAAGAGACGCGTAACCACGCAGTTATGATCTCATTAGTCCTGAAAGATTGGACTTGTTTTGTAGTTGCTTCGATGACACATTTCTTCTTCTATCACAGGACGCCCACTTGCAGAAATTCTGTAGTGCTTCCTCCCCCGCATTTACTTTGTGTGACCAAGAAAGTGTAAGCTCATTGAACCCGCCCCCCCCCCCCCAACAAAAAAAAAACTTTTGCTGGATTCGATGTCTTCTTAACGGTGAATTGCTATGGCACCGTTCTGACCAGCTTGCTCTTGTTCATGAAAACGCAAAAGTGGGACGCCCGTATAATCCAAAACAATTACACATGATTCATTTTCGGAAACAACGAACTCGAAGCAGGCCCCATCACCGCGGATTCCGTGAGCATTGCAACCAGGGTTATAATCAGCTGGCTGGATCAATGTTACAGTGTCCGTACCGTTGAGATTCTGTCGATTTTTGTTCTCGAAAAACAACATAACTTTGGCCCGTGCACAAGCTGAGAACCCTTCTCGCTCAAGCGACCGACGACAAGAATGATTGATAACTTGACTGAGGCGTATCGATATTATTCAAAATGGAGTTCATCATTCGCCATCGCTCAACGGAGAATAAATGGTAAAAATATCTATTTATCGAATAAATTGTAAAATTGAAGAGAGCACGTTTAATTGATTTTTAAGTCGAGTGAAATATCACATTCACTCTTTACACCGAATGTCCCAAACATACTCTTTATTGGGGGACGGGGTTTCAGCAAAATGGTTTTGACTGGAATATCTTTGCTAGATGACAAGGTGCCGTACGGTACGAATTAGAATTCTATCTAGAATTTTATTGATCTTATACTCTGGGTTGATAGTACTGCTTCTGGACACAGTAGTCCCCAAAGATATGTCGAAACCCAGTTTAGCAATATATTCATTGGTTTGATTATGCTATTGGGAATTGTACGATAGCAAGTATATATATATATATAATATATATATATAATATATATATATATATATATATATATGTGTGTGTGTGTGTGTGTGTGTGTGTGTGTGTGTGTGTGTGTGTGTGTGTGTGTGTGTGTGTGTGTGACTGCCTAATTAACTCTACAGCCTGTGGAGGAGTCACAGCTAAAATATTGCAACACCTCGGTAATTTCACTGCTACTGTATTAAGGGTAGGGATAGCGCATTTTGTACCAGCAAAACGTCTTGAGCTGTATGTTGATATCACTCCTGAACTCGCGGGTAGTTAATATGTAAAGCGGGTCAGGGCGTCCGTAAAGTTTTTTTTCTTTTTCTTTTCGCCATGTGAGCTTTGATATTGAGCTGGGACTGTCCTGTTCTTCTTTATTGGAAATAGTTTATACATCTATGATAGTGTCAGCTGTAATATTGAGCAGGGACGGTCCCGTTCTTCTTTATGGGAAATAGTTTTTACAGCAGCAGCAATGTCTTCTGTTTTTCACAGTTCCTTGACCATGTGTGGGCGTGCATCACATGATTGGCCCACGTATATCATAAGTCTGTACAGGTCGTTACACATACACGCTTCATAGATGCTGAAATATGTTGAGCAGCCCATTTGCATATTAAATGAAGTTTTGTAATTAGTGATTTAAATCCGAGTGTTCTTTGCGAAAATTGATGAAATGCAACATGTAATGACCTGACAGATATCGTATTGTTCTGTGAAGCGTACCACTACGTTATGAACCTTTTGTAAACCACGTGAGCACATTTAGTTCACATTTGGTTTTATTAATTATTTCAAACACCTGTAATAATCATTTCATTCAACAATGATATCACACATATATATTTACATACAATAAAAAATATAACAAATGCCATTAACTTTACACATTAGTATATCACTGTAGGCGCCCTAAAGCGCACTGGTCAAACATTATTTATTAGCATACTGGTTGCTTTAGGCTGAGTAAAATACTACAGCTATCTAAATGTGCGTGATTGTCGTGGACATAATTAATTGTAGCCTCCACAATTAACACTTTCTCAATCTACGCGAATTCTTGGGTGCCTGCAAGATATAAATCACCATTAAAGGGATTTTAGCGATATCATGTCAGTTAGCTCAAAACCTTGCATAATTGATAAGCCTTTGCAACAAGGTAGGTTTTTTATCAAGAGAGCAGAAAGTCCAATACATTTTTTGATCAGAAGAATCTTTCGGAGCATGATACAATGCT
Organism: Ptychodera flava; assembly: GCF_041260155.1. Lineage (NCBI taxonomy): Eukaryota > Metazoa > Hemichordata > Enteropneusta > Ptychoderidae > Ptychodera > Ptychodera flava. The sequence continues at coordinate 18,770,383 of NC_091932.1, forward strand.
AATGTTGATGGGACTCTATACTGACTCACGACTTATTTATTGCCTTATATCTAATTTCTTTTTTTACTGATTTGTTTGTTTGTTTCTTTCTTTCCTTCTTTATCTTCTTACTCTCCTTGTGACTGATGAGTCAGTCATCTTTAAGTTGTCATTTCAACGGGGGTTAACCTGGACTTATTGCTTGCGTAGAAATGCTCTCTTTTTCTTTCAATGTTAAATGAATAAACATTTAGTATTTGTCACATTATGTGGAAGTGAATTCCACTTTGATTTGCAAAAGGGGGATAAGACCTGTTGGAGCAGCGTGTTAACAAAGCAACGACACCTTTGAGTGTCAATAGAAGTGCTAAATATATTTACATGGCAAGAAAAAACCTAAACAAACCATTCATATCCTCCCTATCCTGAAAATGGTATCAACCAAAGTGATTACCATGTGTGGTAGTTTGACAAGCATTGTTGGTAGCTTGTATGCAGTATTTTTGGGCAGGGTCACGTTTTTCAACTTTGTTAGGTGTTTGATGTAATTCATAATTGATAAAGCAACATTTTTGGCGAATAGGTTTATGTATCTCTGTAAAATTGTTGGCAGAAGTCATAACTACGTAAACAATAAGTTTTAGTTTTGTAAGTGTGAAGCGTAAACATCGGTAGCTGCAAAATCGTGTAGCTGGATGACGAGATGGTTGTGTTGCTTAAAGTTTAGACCTCAACTGATGACCTTAGCGACTACGACTTCGACGGCATATTTGATCACCTTTCAAATGGAAAGGTGAAGAAATAACTTGCAGTCACACCTAACAGAGGATAACGAGTAGCAAGTGATTCCTTTGGAAAAATCCTTTATGTTTTAAAGTGCCATGAGAGCTGATGCGTCACTTTGTTTCGATTTTTTGAAAGCTGCCTGGTTATTACCAAAAAATGAGTGGGTGTTACCGAGCTTGCCTGTCATGGCAGCGAGGTCAAGAGTTGACGAGAGGTTGTACTCTTCGCATTTTCTTCTGTACAACACTGTGGTAGCTTCTATTCATCCTCGGTCAATGGAACTTTTTTGCAAATCCCCCGATCTATTTGTGCGCTTAGTAATGCAGACAAAATGGGTCAACTGGGCTTCGACGTCATTACTTGGGCAAATGCGTGTTACGCGCTTTCTTGACATCATGTCTCCTCACTTTCATTGACGCTACGTCAGGCATGATATAATATCTGATTGGCCACGCTAACAAAACAAGTCAGGGACTTCCCAATGTAGTCCGTACTGAGACAGCTCTTCTCATATTTATGTGATCTGTTTTATAGCAGAATATGCCCTAGAAAGAGATATTTGAACACCAAAACAGCTACAATACTTTTTATTTTGATCTAATTATATACTTTGATAGGGGGGCTCATTTTTATGATCATAATGTGAATAAAATTTTCACAGGCATATTTTTGTTCAAAAGTATAAAATCGAAGTTTTCCTTAATGTTTAACATAGGGATGGCGGGCATTTTGAATTTCGAGCATGGGTACAAATCGGATACTTTTTTCTCTAGTACCAAATTTTGCATAGTGACCCCCTCCTTTTATTCCTTGATTTCGAAAAGACGTGGCTTCAAATTTCCTTCAGGAAAGTTTGAGCAAATTTAAAATCGTTCAATTTCGAGGCGTGTGCTATTAGGCTATAGAGTGTCATTTAGGCTAATGCTGTCGCTCTATTGCTGAAAGACATACTGTCACTGATTTAAATTCATCCCTACTAGCACACATAGTATATTCAAGAGATGTGATCGAAATTCGGATGGAATTTCTGCATAGTTATATTTTTGAAACGTTAGTGAATTGTCGTGCATGTCGTCAACGGCACAGTCTGAATTTTGAAAATTACTCTTGCCATTTAGTTTTAGGTACACTATGATTATATAAGTACACACCTTTAATGAATTATGTACTCACTTATGTTAAAGTGCTTGACCTCAAATTTCGGTGAGATACATTAATTTCATGTCATTGTTATTATCATTAACATCGTAGTATTGCTTGAAAACGTTATTATTAGCAATCATTGAGCTATTTTATTCTCACATAGTGAAGTTGTCTCATTTATTGACTGCAGTTAGTAAATTCTCATAATGAAAATCTTGCATATTATTCAAAATATGGTTCAATACTAAATACCTTATTCATATTAACCAAACTTTAATCGGTTCATATTGCATAATGCTAAACAGTGTTTTTTTTGCAGTAACCCTTTAATACTCACTGAATCCATTCCGTATCGGTGTCCACACTTTATTTTGAAGTTTTTACCTCGCAAACTTTGCAATAACGTTACATTGATTATTTGTACTTTCAAGACTAAATGCAAAGTTTGGTAATAACAAGTAATAATAAGTCGGTAATAACATTTTAATATCTGGCATAACGCGTTTTCCTCTTAATTATTATACTTACAAAAATATTGCGCTGACAGACAAAATTTTATAGTGTTATTTGAATTGTTGTTTAAGGCGATATTGCTAAATTCAAAAGGTTATCTCAAATTAACAAGTGATTCAGTTGAATAAAATGTTATCATTTTTGTATTCAAAGTATGAAATATAACTCAAATTCTACTTCCTGGCATACTTTCATTAATAAAAACACATGCCTAGACGGACAAACCTTGATAATTTGTTAGTGATTGAAATTTCACGACAGTTATATGATATATTAATACGTCAACTTACTTCATTATATATGTTTCTGAGTCTCAACATTATGCTCATACTATTTTTATGAACAATAGATCGCACGTTTGGAACAATGTCTCTTTAACATGTTAGTTGCACAAAGAGACCTAAGTGTTTCTTTCTTACATATAGCAGGAAAAGACTGTCATTGCCGTAAAAATTACTAGCCTAATAAGCACAATAAACAGATGATTTTCCCTCTGTGGCTATAAAGGCTGTCACAACACCGGCAAAAAAGATAATGCAATTCAAAAAGGAAATTGTGACATTAAAAAGAACATTAATTTTTGAACAAACAATTCATTTTGTAATTAATCCTTATCCGTGTAACTTGAGCGTTAGCAGCAGCTAAGTAAAATGCGAAAAAAATATCGTTTTTAAGTGAAAAAAGCAACTTTGCCCTTGACACATAAGTATCAAATTTTGTACTTTTCAATCTAAGGTTACCTTAAAAGTGTCTGGCATTTACCAGAGCGTAAGGGCAAACGTTCACACGACTTGGCTGGCAAAGTTTTACTAAGATTTGAAATGGCTTATGTTCACAAAACAGAGAAGCGTGATTTGGATTTGTACTATACAGACTATAATGGACACCTGCATGTTCTTTTCAAGCAGTCGCCGGAAGTAGGTACAAGTTCGAATCGGAGCACGAGTGGTAGCGACGATATCAATACATGTATATTCTAAATTCCCGTTAAGATATCTATATAAGAAAATCGATGATATAACTTGATGCTTTCTCTATACCTCCCATCAACCAATAAGCTTCTTTTCCGTACATGATTTGATAACGAAGACACAATTTGGGAGAATATTCAAAAAGTACCTTACGTTGTGGTGAAGAGGATATGTGCTGTTCATATTTCGGAAAGATGATTAGAATATAGATTTCAATAATATTTGAATTATTTTTGACATTTTGACGTCACATATAAGAACATATGCAAGAAAATTTGCACCCTTTCCAGGAAATAGAAACATGTAATTGGCAACTTTGAAAAAGTTTATGCAAATGCAAGATGATTAACAAAGTATCAATAGTTCACGCTACATACGCGCGCTAAATACAGGTTTTGGGTACGATTCCTGTTAACTTCCGTTTGTGAGCCATAGTGCTACTATTTAAGGGCGGTTAGTCACTATGCATTCAGTAACGCTGATGTATGTTTATATATACTCGCAAACGATTGTCGGGAAGATGTTACTTGACGCTATCCGGCAGAACGTACTTTTAAAATGATGCAGACTGAAATAGTGTCGACGTTCTCGAATGAAATTTAATTGTGTGATTTCACTCACAATCTGCATTTTACTAATCAAAGAAATCCCTTTGTATTTGGTATGAGAAAATATTGGAAATTGGTATAATTCTTGGAAATGCAAAATCACTTTTAAGAACTTACCTGTATCTTGTCCATGCCCAGTCGAGTCTCTAGAAGTAACCTTGCTAGTGTTACGTATCAGTCTTCGGGCACTCACCGATAGCGAACGTACATGAAAACAATCTGGCAATCGTACTACTTTTCTCCTAAGGTGATACCATTGTATAGGCGTGGAACATTCTGGTCATGACGTACGTCATAGATTAGGAATTTCATGAAAGTTATACAGCAGCGATTAAAATGCAACATCAGATCTTGTATCATGCAGAAATAGCAAGCTAAATTTGGCAGGTCAACTACGATACAAATAGTCTATTTGATGTTATTCATGTGTTACAGTCATTCACACATCCATACATCTTAAATCGGTACCCTCGAGAAGAGAATGGAATCGCCCCTGTCCATTGTCTATTTCTTAACTTTGAGATGACTTAAACGTAGAGGGCTCAATCAAAGGGAATCAAGTTTGTTTTAATCTGTAAGATTATGGAGGTGTCATAACCTATTGTTTTCCATTGAAACCTTAATCTAGTCAACAAAATTTCTGGCGCGATAGTCTGATGCCTGACACAGGCCTTTAAGCGGAACAATAAAAATCACATTTTTGAAGTCTCTTTTCTTACTTGATAGCCGGGACTTCCAATGGTCTGTAAAATGCCAAGTGAAATATTTTGTCATCCGTTCAGTATAGTTTTTAGCTTACCGGCGTGTTCACACACGTGAGCTCATGAAGCAGCGACGTCTGTCTGTCTGTCTGTATGTCTATCCGTCTGTGTGACTGTGTGCCTTTGTGTCTGTGGGCCCGATATCTCAAAACGGCTCATCAGATCAGAATCAAATCCGGTGCATAGATTAAGTTTGCAAATGGCAAGAACTGATGGGTGTGGTCTGCTTACTTTTGCTCATTTGCATAATTAATGATTTAAGAAAAAAACGGATATACAATGAGAACGACTGCACACAATTTGATGACATTTGCTACAAGTGTTGATCACACCAAGATATGTCAGCCGTGAAAGGGGTGACATGAAAGATAATATTTAATTTGCATATTTAATGAACTTTCCTCATTCGGGATATATCTGAATTGACTGGATCAAAATCGACAAAACTTAGTATGTTTATAGAAGATACTATGATTTTATATTATTAAAGGTCATTAAGCATTTATCTTTAGCACACAATTTGATGACATTTTCTACAAATGTTGATCACACCAAGATATATCAGCCGTGAAGCGGTGACATGAAAGATAATTCCTACTTTGCATAATTAATGAACTTTCCTAATTGGGCATATATCTGAATTGATTAGACTACATTTGACGAAACTTGCTACGAAGCCAACATTAAAGATACTAAGATACAACATTATTGAAAGTCATTAAACAGTTTTACTGTAGCCAATTTCTAATTTGCATATTTAATGAACTTTCCTAATTTGGAAAGTTGGCAAAACATGCTGTGTACATTGATGATACCAGGTTAAACATAATTAAAATTCATTTAACATTTTCATGTCAGCTAATTTACAATTTGCATATCTAATGAGCTTCACAGATTGGCATGTACAGTTTAAATGACTTGAAGAAAGGCAATTACACTTGCTATATAAAGTGGTGATACAATCACAGCAGTCAAAGAAATGTGGTACTTTTATTTAACCTAATTACATATTTGTATACTTAATGACCTTAAGAATTAATCTGTGGTGAATATTGTTGATAATGTTGATCATAAAACTTTCAATGAAGGCAAAAGTTTAAATTTACACACAACGGCAGTATATTGTGAAATACGTGAGTATTTTCAGTTCATATCTAGTTATTGAAATATTTTGAATAACGGTGGACAGTACATACAAGAGAGAGACAAAAAATGACCATGATTGTTTTGTGGTAGTTGTGCATTGGATAGGAGATTAGAGGTAATCCTTTCTTAAAGAAATCATAACAGGGAATATGACCGAAGAAGGGCAAGTACTACAAAATGTTTGCACAAGCCCCATATGTTACACATGTGGCATATTTACCAGTATTGTGAACAATAAATATACCATCCTTCGTTTTTGTTCAGAAACAAATTTGCATGTTCGACGATTCTCAGATGAGTAACTATCTGAAATAGACTAACAGTCATTGCTTCAAAATATAACTTCTAAGTGTGAACACTGTGTAAAAATTCCCTTTGCTTCATGCAGATATCTCTCTTGCACATGCACATATTGAATGATTGAATGGGGTCAGGGTGTCTGAAAAATTACTTTCCTCTTTAAAGGGACGAAGGTGGTCATTTCTTACATTTGTTTATGAATTTTATGAACTTTGTTGATGTTGTTTGACATATCGAAAGATTCTGAATGAATGGGTGACCATGCATAACTTCCACCCAGGTTTTATACACGAAAGATAAAACAGGCGGAAAAACATAACGTCTGTACCATTAAATCGAGCGTGACAGATAGCTTGTCAGATAAATATATTCGACTGTACGTTGGAATGATATCATTGCGTCTTAGAATGTGCATGTGTAAACACAAACTGAAACGTCATCCATATAATTATATGGCTTGAGATCTAGAACACAGCTTTGCGGTTTTTGTTCCCGATTGCTGATGTTGATTTTCCATTTTGTATTTTGATTGCAGACAGACCTTGACGACAAATCCTGATCTTTGATATTTCATTCTTTGCAAGAAAAGGGCACATTTTCGTAACTGACTTTTCAAATGCCTACAGGCTGCACCAGTCACACAGCCGAGGACAACACACTGAGTCTGAGTACAGTAATAATGAATCAGATTTCGTCTCGTTTGTACCGCAATGGAGACTTTTTCCAAAGTCTGTGGGCATGTAAATCAAAACAGAATAAAATGAAGGAACAAACTTTAGCAAACTGCCGCGTTAGTGTTGAGGTGATCGCGAAATTATCTGAAGCCATAAACGTTTGCAAATTGACGCTCGCGTAGATCGTGGGATGAACGCTAGTGAAGAGCCAAGTGACTATTCGGAATAGGGTCAGTCTAACTTCATTGGTCTGGTACACGTAATCTTGGTCGATCACAACTGCGGGTACGAAAACTTGCACGAGTCCAGATGATAGCTTGTCAGATAAATATATTCGACCGTACGTTGGAATGATATCAAATGCGCCATGGAGTTGGAGGCGCAGGTTGCAAAGTTGCTAATCGACTGGCCAGTCACTTTTGGTCCGAAGTACCATTCAACTTTGCCGATACAAATAATTACACATTGCACTGAGAATATCCGTTCAATAAGGCCTCTGTTATACCACGGTCCTCTATCACAAAGAGACTGTGGTTATACCCATGCTGGTGCGTTCGTCGGTGACAGTGTCAAAGTTAATCCGGTGATAATCCAGCGTCCACAGATTAGTAACAGGCCCTTGCTTAGCGCATCAGGCAATCAAGAGCATCAGATAATAGAATGCAGCATAGTGATAAACTAAATATCATCACAGGACAAATACAGGACACCGTGAAGGAGAAACAAACAACCTCTTCAAAACCAGTGCTAAGATAAGGCCAAGACACCCAAGGTTGGTAGTTTAAAGCTTTATCGGCAATATGTATTTGACATATTAGAATCATATAAAAAATAGAAACAAGCAACCTGTAGTGACACCTCACCCCACCATACTCAGAACGGACATGTAAGCTTTTCACTGATAACAGTAATTGATTCGTGGACGATGGTTCTCAATGTAAGTAAAACTGTCTTTAACAGGGAGATTAAATATTTTAAACCACCAACATTTTATTAAGTATGACAGAAATATGAACTAGCAAAAAAACCAAATGTGTCAGCACAAGAAACGTGAAACGCGTACAACATGAGTTGCTGGGATTGGTATGACGCAGGGATTACATACTGAACCCTTTATACTGTCAAAAGCTTGCCATTCAATCATCTCAGCTATATAAAATGTAGGTCTCGGGGGTGTGTTAACAGCGTAATACACATTTGGTCAGACTTTAAAGTGGCACATTGAGACCTCTTTCCTTTACAATGAGCACAACAGCGTTGTATTTCAATGCATATTGTCTGGACAGTAGGCCTCACAATACATGTACGCACATCATGGAATTTTAATTCGTTTTCAACATAGTCTTTGCTGAAAGGACCGGGGTCAAAATAAGTTGAGACTGATTACATTATTGTGCAAACTTATCACGTCTTCGATGTGTTTATTGTGACGCAAGCTTGTCGATTTCAAATTGAATCTCACAAGTCGGAATGGGCTACATCCAAATATAAACTATGACTTGAACTTATATCCGATTAATAAGCTGTCATAAATCTAATATCCTAACCGCGACATGTGGACAGGATCATGTCCATAGCCTTCAGGAGATATGAGGGAAAATACATGTGAAATGGATAAGTGTGTTCAGTGTGTTTCAATGCTTCAGCAATATTTCAGTTCAAATCCTTTCATTGTGTAACGATTTTGATGATTTCGATGACTTTGTTAGAGGAGGTATCATAACAAAGATGTGTCTGTGTCAATATGTATTGTTCATATTATGCTAACACTTTTAGTTTGCCGTACAAGAGAAAGAGCAAATGAATATTAAAAACCTCAAAGTGTTCGTTAAAGTTAGCATCACCAAAAGATGTATCATTTGCACTACTAGTTCCTCTATACTCTGTTGTGTAAGAAATTTACAAAGACTCGTCTGAGAAACTGCAAAGCAGCTGAGTCTATATCAAATAAAATGATGCCATTGGTCCTATTAGATATGGCACACAAAATCTGATATAAATATTCACCTGCATTAAACATGTTAAACATGCTACACGACATGTTTTAGTGATCAAAAACCAATAAGATCACGTGCACCATTTTTAATCTGACACTATCGAAAGGCAAATCACTGTCAACTACTAGACCAGTTTACACATTCTTACGTTTATCTCATTTGTACTTTAGAAGCTCGCGTTACCGGTACTATTAACAGATAATTTCTCCTGGCGTAATCATACTAAACAAAGTTGATTAATACGATGAATGAAAAGACTGCCGATTTCGTCTAAAAGATTTTTCCTGCTTCGTTCACTTATACTGTCCATCTCCTTCCACATTTGTTCGTGTGTTTTGATTTTTTCTGATCTGTAATTTTCAGCCATGTGTTCCTTTTTTCTTGTACAGGGAGCCCTCGTGCTCTGTAACACATATAGGTCGCTCAGAGTTCTCTTTCATCCTGCTACATGTGGTGACATCCTCTTTTCACCGGTCAGCCAACTTACGTCCCCGATCTGACCTGACGAGTGATTGTTTCGCAAATGATAGCATAGGGAGTCATTTGAATCATCCGCGTATTTATATATGCAGGTATGTCCACCACGTGATAGCCCGGCTGGCTCCGTGAGCCTCGCTTGCTAGAAAGACCGTCGAGGGCGCATCACCACATGGTTGAAGATAGAGCTGCACACTGCGTAGCGAACGAGGGAGGGGCTGTGAGAGAGTATATCATGTATTTATGATGTCTACTAAAATACCTTTAAAAACTTACACGACTAGTACTATTACCTTGAAATTTCATAAAATAATGTACGAGTGTACTTCGAACGTTTTTTTTTTGTGTGTGTGTTTTGTTTTGTACCGTACAGTTTTGATTTCTTCCATACTGTGAATGTAAAATGGCATACCAAAACTATCAAACGTCTTCCCAAAAATCATCAATCGGACACTAATTGAAATCTATCAATATGTCTTTGTTCAAATTTCCGTAGAATTGCAAAGCATTTCTTAAATATTTTTTCCGATTGCGTCAAATACATAATTATTATTCAAAACTCTAGTTTTCAGAAACCCAATAGATAGCCCAAGTGATAGCTTTAACACACTGCGAGACTTCATTTCAGTTTATTTAATTACGATGATAGTTATGTAGCTTTTATGGTACTATTTTCATATTTGTCTAAAACTGTTTTCTCCAAATTCACTCGTTCCATAGCTCAAACCAATAAAACAGAATGCTAGAGACTGCTAACATTATGCTGTTTTGTGAAACTGATGGTGAAATTTAAAAAATGTAGTTTTTTGTGGCCATTATTCCCTTACTTATATGAAAACATTGCTATCAAAGAGTGCGACTCAAACATGTTTCAAATTCTTTCTAGGGTTCCTCGACCTGCAATTTTTTTAATGATATGAAAATGAAATAATATTTCTCATTGAAGGTCAATGTCCTTCCTTTGGTAGCTTTCCGCCTTAGGTCATTAAAGCCTAGAAATGACTTACATAGCTTTCTAACGAAATTGCCATAAACTTCGCATATTGTTACATAGTATTTTCGGAGAATATTGCTAATATTTGTAAATGACTGCTTTTTAAAAAGCATCTGCCAGATACTCTTATTTGATTCTGCTATAATACATACATTGATTTCATGGACAAGATCACCAATATTTTGTCATATAGGTTATCTGACAGGTTCTAAATGACGGATTTCCTATGTTGATTAGCAAACCATAATATCAATGGGAGCACAGTGTCATCCACAGAAATATATCCGTGACAGACAAGTTTGGATGAGTTAAGTATCGCAAGTGGACTTGTGCCGATAATCGATAATACATTATTTTTCAGTGGCTATAATCTGTCCTTTCGGTTGTGAAAATCCTACTTTCTAGATACTGAAGAAGAGCGTGATCCAGTATACACCAAGGCGGCCGTATACCGACAACGAACTTTGCATAAATAAAACCTCAGCTAAATAAATGTTGCTAACAGCGATGTGCATTACAGTCTGTAAAGTCGCACATTAGAAAGTTTTCCTTTTAAACGTATACAATGGTCCATAGAGTTGTATTTGAATAAATACAGTAGGACACAATGATAAAAATATCTTTCGTCTTCCAAACAAGGTAATAGAACTGCAGGCGTCAAAATATGTTGAGACCAATTGTACTTGAGGTGTCATCCCATCTTTAGTGGAATTTTATTTGGCCTCATTTTTTACAGATTTCAAAGTGAATCCCGCCTACAGTATATTTGTGATTCAAAAGCTTCTCCCAGCTCTAATACCCCAACCGTAAGCCACAAACTTGATCCTATCAACATCTCGCCGAACATTCGGAGTTGGATTATCGGATTCCAACACCTAGAGTTGTAGAGGATACATCTATGCATCTCTTTCATAGTCAGGCTGCATTGTGATTCAAGCGTTACATTTTGAATTTTGGCACAGTTGTTCAGTGAAAATAGTGTTTTTCCCAACTTTTTGTGATATTATTAAATTGGTTTCGTGTTATTTTTTCTATCCTTTTTCCTCTTTTGAATAGACAGCACTAGTACTCGTTTCTCATGTTGTGCGACCCATGTATGTATGTATGGGTGTATGACTTTTTTCCTAATTGTTGCTAACTTAACTCCCTTACTTCTTTCTAATTACTTTCTTATTACGCTTGTAGTAATGATTTAAAGTTAGTATTAAATAGCATTTCGTTTAACTGTTTTGAATAATATTTAAATTTCATACTTTCCTTCATTATATTTTTATTTCTTTTTCTTCATTTCCCCTTAATTCCACCAAAGCTTTATTTCAATAGAGAAAGACTAGCAGTTTTATAGAATGGCATCTTCATTCTTACATGCACAGTCAAATACACAATAACATTTCCCCTATTATAATAGGTCTTATTTTGAATGACTCTGAAAAATGTTACCCAATTAAGGTCGAACGCGCCTCGGGGAAATAAATTTGGATTCTCAAACCTTTAAAATTCTCTTCTAATATACCACTTGTTGGGATTCATTTTAAAGCTTTTCTTGCAAGAAAACTTGTCACTGGCTTAGTTTTTCAAAAATTGAAAATGTTATTTTTCGCCATAGGGTTAACACAGGGATGTCGGCTACTTTGAATATTAAATATCGGTAAATCTTGGGTGATTTGTTTCTCTAATAATAGCAAAATTTGTATTGTGACCCCCGATTTTTATTCTTCATTTTGAAAGAGAATGTTTGAAATATTTCTTGAGAAAAGTTTGAGCAAAAGTTTAAGTCTTTTACTTTTGAGGCGCGTACTACCGTAAGCTGCAATTAGATTTGCATGCTTATGAACACCTTAACGTCCTAAGCAAACCTGTATTCATACCGTGGTTATCAGCGTAAAACATGTCGCTGAAAAAGCCGTACTTTTCTAAGAAAATCGGAAATCACACTTCCTTTTAAATGCTGGTCCCATATTAGACTGCCATTATTTTTCATTTACTACGAAAATTTGAGAGCAGAACATTTCCAACAGAGAGACCAAAACTGTGTTAACGTTTGTCTTATTAATTTGATGAATAATATCTATCTTTCGAACGCCATAATGTAGCAAGACATGAACTGAAGGTCCCGTGTTTTAGTTTATGAAGTATTTTCATTTGTCTGTTCTCTAATCGGAAGGCAATCAAAAATCTGGCTAATACCTTCTGCCAAATGGAGGTGATGATCATTTGATAGTGTGGATTAAATGGGATTTTTTAATCAGTTGGCATCTGTAAAGGCACCTCATTATTTCTATTAAAAATATGGTATGCATTTATCTACTCCAAATGCGTGAGAAGGTTTGACTTATCTCCAGTTATGACATGCAGCATTCCAGTCAGCCATAGACTACGTATCAGTATGCAGCTCCATGGGATAGGATCGACCGATAAATTTCATACGGCTTGTCCTTCGCCTTAAATCTCCATATGTATTTTGATAATCCTTTACAATTGGCATGTATCACCCACCATTGTTGGTCAAACCCAGCTGCTGTTGCAAGCAAGAAAAAACAAACAAACACATGTCTTTCAAAGGACCTTTGAATCGTAGACACAGCGTTGGCATAGACAGTCTGGGCTACAGTCTGAAGAGTAACATGTTGACATTACACCCACCAGGAGAACTTGTATATACACCCGGATAATAGTTACTGTCTGATATTGAAAATCATAAACACTAACAAATGATATCAAACAAGTACTATATTCTCACAGATTATAGTACTCTGTGTACGTAACTCAGAACTTATCAACTCTATGAAAGAAACAATCAAATCGTATTGTCCAAGCGTTAAAATTACTCAAACACAAAGGTCTCGACCTCGCAGAAGTAATCTCTACTAGTACTGGAGTAACCGCGAGAAATTCCCAACAGTTATGGTAACCACGATCAAGTGCTGTTTATTCCCAACGACGTTCTGTACAACCAGGCGATGGCGTCACACATGGAAAATTCCAGATCGCACGTTGATGCAGATCCTCACAAACGATGACCAGTTTTTGTTTGTCAAAGACTATTATATCACTATTTGCCATTAAAAGTTTATTTTGGCTCCCCTACAATAGTTTGGTTTCTCCTCTCAATTTACAACACTGCACTCTCGCCATACTCTTTCCCTGTAAATCACATTCACACAGAAAGTTTTTGATATAACACGCTTGACTAAGAGTCGCTATCCAGACAGTGTGGCTTATGGTCTTCAACTTTTGAAGAGGATGGGAAATGTTCAGTTCTTATCCGATTCTCTAAAAACTGTCGTCGCTAAAGGCTTTAACACTTCAATTTACACTCAAATAAGGTAAATTTTCTGGTCCATCGGTTTGGATGAACATTCCATCACTTTCGATGTCTAAGAAATTCCTTACAACTTATTCACGCAAAGGAAACCCTTTAAATTCCTTTTTTGATCTACCACTTGTGGGGTTGCATTTTTAATCTCTTTATAAAAGAAAACTTTTCACAATCTTAGGTTTCAGAAAATAGAAAATATTATTTTTCTTCATAGGGTTAACACGGGGATGGCGGCCATTTTGAATTTTAAATATCGGTAAATCTTTGGTAATTTGTTTGTCTGGCATCAAAATTTGCACGATGACCCCTAATTTTTCTTCTTGATTTTACAACAGAATGGTTGAAAGTTTTAGGGCGTACAGTTCGAGCAAAAGTTTGAGTCTTTCACTTTCGTCGCACATACTACCTTAAACAAAATAGTTCATCGTTATGATAATGGTAAAGTGTTTCTCAGTACAAAAGCTTGTTTCTTCAGCGAGTACTTCAGGTTGCTTCTTTAGAAACTGGTCTCCGAAGATTGATCGGCTTTTCGACGTTACAGCGTGGTCGTAAATGCTGTCAGATGATTGCACAGGCACACTGTAGAATTGATACTAGACTTTGGCGACACCTTGAACAAAAATGAGTGTGGATAAGTCACGACTGTCTTTTTCAATGTATACACTAAACTCTGACACAGAATGACATATCAAAACTTTCACCGTCTTGGTTTTTCGAAACTCCAAACTGTAATTTTCTCCATAGAGTTAACGCAGGCAATGGCGGCCATTTTTAATTTCCAAAGTAGCAAAATGATAGTAAATTTGTTTCCCTAGTTCCAAACTTTGCATGGTGACCCCTGATTTTTATCGTTGATTTGGTAAAAGTCTCAGAATGGTTGAAAGTTTCATTTGTTTTAAGAAGTTTCAGCAAAATTTGGATTTTTCACTTTCGAGACGCAACACCGATACGTTTTAGAGCTTTCATACTTGAAAGTAAAGCCTAGAAAGGCTGAATTTTCCCCAGTTCTTGATGGACTGTGCCAACTTTTTATGCCCAAAGAGCCATACCTAAAAATACTCGAAACTATCGGATGACCCTACTCCAGATTGCTCGGTAAACAGATGTTCCACAAATGCAAAGGTTAGTAACTTCAAGTTTATTTTTATATATAATCCCATGGTATTTTTCTCTGTTTGACGGCATCGTATATGAGTGTTTTTCGCGAAGCCGTACAACTTCGAGCCGAAGGCGAGAAGTTGTGCGGCTCCGCGAAAAACACGAGTACATACGATGACGTCAAACAGAGGAAAATACCTTGGGATTATATATTGGGATTATATATTTACACATGAACAGTCTTCTTATTTTTCTTTTGACGTGAATGGATCAAAATTATCGTAACAAATTGCATGGATTTCGTCGCGATTTGTGTTTTACTTACGCGGATTACTTTCATTTAAAGAGTAAAGCGGCCCGTCACCCAGGAGATACTTTCATTCATAAATCCCATCAAGGTGAAATTTGCAACATCAAATGGTATCTCCACCAACCAGACATACGGATTCTGTCACGTGAACCTGTCAATCATTGTCTCGCGCTGTACCGATGCCAAGGCAAGTCGGCCATCGGTACGGTGGACATAATCGTGAAGTAAATGCAACGACACGATCGAAACAGTAATTCTCATTCTCAGAAATTCCGTGGCTTTTCAAAATATCACACAAGTTTACGACCGTGGCAAGCGCGAAATATTCCGTTCGATGACACACAGAGTGTACCGCATTGCATGTTTATGCCCACAACGCTGCCGTCACCAGTCTCTGCCATGCCGGTGGCAACTCGTTAATTCCGATCTCGGTCGTCAATATTTTCGTCCTAAGGACTTTGATGTTTGCGGTGACATATATCTCACCCGTAGATATATCCTAATTTTACTTGACGGAAACTCTGTTTTGAGTGTTGTCTGAGTCAACTTTCGAAGTACATCGGATTCCACAGCGCTGCAGCGCAGCTCAACAGTTGATGTCTTCGCTACATAGCGCTACAGCCTTACGCCGCGCTACAGGTTTGATTCCGAGCAAGAATCTACGAATTTTTTGTATGATGAAGGAAATTTATCGTTGTTTGTCGAATAACTTTATGCTTGTGCCTGAATGTCGCTTTCCCGAGGATTATACTGTACTCATTTATTCAGTTGAACTACCGTTGAGGTGAAGATTTCAGGTTTATCGCCAACCGGAATCGCCAGGTACGACGTCCACATTGAGCCTTACGAGGCGACTCGACTGGATCGGTGGTATCCCTATTCGATTCTCGGGAACAGCTATAGTTTTAGCGACTCAAAATTCCGCTGGACATGACTTCTATGTTTCCATGTGTGGATCTATCGGGTCACCATTTTTGAAAAAGTGTCATGAGAGCACGGCATCGATCACGACAAATCGCTCTATGTTCACGTCTTGACCCGCATGAATGAACGGTACCATGCAAGAAAAAAGTTCCGGTTGGTGACATACAACAGGGGTAATTCGGATTTCTTATCCGTCCTGTTCTACATAACACAGGTGGGAATTCGGGCCAGTTCATGTGATAATCAATATAATGACATCACCAGACACTTAATATCACAGTTATGTTTGTTTCCTTTTCCCTACAAGACAAACACAGCAAAGTGTAGTATACCACAATATGGCAAGTTTTGGCGATCAGTCACGAGTAATTTGGAATTTAAACAACGGACTTGTAAGGCATTGCGTTTAACACTCATGCCATGTGCTCGAGGTTTCAAAATACTCGACAGCGAGCATGGAGAGTTCCAAGACATTTTAAGAGTATCAAAGTTTTATTTCTGTTTGTTTTGTTTGTTTTTGTTTTTTGTCTTTTTGCATTTAGCCATGAATAAGTCCCGCCGTTAGAATTATACATCGATATGAGGCACAATCCTAAGCAATTTGTGAAGTCGAAATATACTTATAACAAAATGAAACATACTATACTGGCAGTGCTTTTTATCGATAGACCAAAGGGTTGCATTGATTATGTTTAAAAATATGTTGACGTGTGATGTCTGGATCTAAACAAATCATTTCCTGATGACTCAAAAAAGAATTGTATGTGATTATAAATTTGCAACAAGTTGCTTACTTTACAACCATCAGTATTCCATCTATTCTCAGCCTCGTCCCAAAAGCTGCACCTGTGTTGTGTAGCGCTAATGGTAAAATCCACTCCTGCATCAGAACAACAATCGTTTTCTTATTTATGTAACCATGTTTGTTTGAGGATACTTGTACATTGAATTCAATCTTGCCAAGAGTACACCAACGTGTTTAAATTACTATCAATCATACAAATCCTTTATACAAAAATCTTAGGTCACAGTAATATTACATGTAGGACAAACTCAATGCAGACACTGAATAATAGCAGTAAGACACTGAATATCAGCGCTCTCTTGGTCGCGGATTAAATTCTCATGTAGTATTTTCAATTGACCAGAGGGACATTTCATATACTATAGCATCAGAAGGGTTTTAGAGTTTATAACGTTTTATATGCTTGCCTTTGACCAGAAGAGCTATTGGAATATATCCTTATTTCTGTACAAGATATCTTGCATAACATCACGCCTTTTTATACCTCTATAGGACTACAGTATTTAGGCTTTCAATCTCACCGGAATTATGTTCAAAGGTCAGGCAGTAATCTCCTGATTGAATCATCCGGTATTCAGCAACGAACAGATTAGCTCTGTACCCCTTGAATTTGATTGTAGACACAATCTTGAATTTGTCCTGGTAGTGGCTGACGTCACAGTTATCATCTTTTGACACGATCACCGTGATGTTTTCATCCAGTGATTCTGATCCATTAAATACAAGCTGAAGTGCATAGAATGGTCGTAGATTCTGGGACAAAGGAAAATGAAACAATCGCTTTACCGGTATTTAAGTCCGTGTAACTTTTACAAATGTCATTTTTTTCGCCAAGCAGGAATAGATACCCTTGTGGATGTTGTACATATTCAAATACTCTGAATTGTAAGCGTCAGAACATGCTCTTGTAATAAAACCCGTACCTTAAGAACCCATCGAAAATTCCTATTCAAGGTATGGTTGACCGTTTCTTCTTTCACCATATTTCCATCAACAAGCAAGAACCCTTGTTTGCCAAAGTGTATCCCAATGTCAGTGGATACATTTTTCACTGAATAAACATAAATATAACAATTATTTAATACCCCGTATTCCCAACATAATTTGTTCAAGAGATAACTTCAGAAATTGAAGTCAAATACTGTCAGAGCGACATTTAGGTCAATGATGATGATGAAGAAGATGATGATTATGATGATGATGATGATAATAATTATGTTGGTGATGGTGGTTATGACGATGATTACAGGTAAAGGCGTTTCTATAATAATATAGTAGTGCAAAAAATGTGATAATATTTTGTTAGAAAAGAAACTGCAGCCCCCATGATACATTGCAAATTGAAGTGTCGTCAAAGTCGGTCTCCGTCTCATTGTGCTAAAGGGTTATTTTATTCTTTTTCCCCGACAGTCAAATCATCTATTCGATGAATATTAAAAAGTCAAAATATCTGTAAAACTCATTCACATCAATGATTATCTAGACTCGCGAGCGCATGAAGACGTACATCTGTGGACCAAAAAGAATAAATTTGATTGAGCTTTAATTTTGCCGGTGCATTCTCTCAAGACACTAGCTAAACTTGATGAAATATATGTTGCTATATAAATCAGAGGCAAAAGTGCTCAGAGGCTAGGGCTGCTAAGATGTTAAGTCGATTATTCGATCTTGTACTTGGCTTTCTGCACACTTATCTCAGAAATTACCTTAGCCTACTGTACCGATGAAAGCATCTGGGGTTAATGTTGGATATGATCGAGAAAGTGAAAATGAAATCTCAAGAGAAAGATAGACAAAATTATCACCTTTTAAATGGATGGAACATATGGTATGGAAAAGTCGAAAATCAAAAAAGGAATAACTTTCAACAATTTTCAAAAAGGTGTACAGATGGTTGATGGGGGAACAATGTAAATGTGCTAATATGCAGATGGATAAGCATGACCATTAATAGCAGGAAAAAATATAAGAAGTTACAAAAGTAAGGAACTTTATCTCCTGCAAACGTTCATACAGCGCCACCTGTGGCGGGGTCAAGAGGTCATCGTGTAGGCTTGTCCTATCCTCTTTTGCCCTGAGACGGTCCTTCAGGCAAAACTGCCATTTCGGCAGCTGGACCTCATCTGAACTTTAACAACGCCCTTCTCCTCCCCTTTCCATCAACATTTTACCATGTATGGATTTGTGTTTGGGCCCAATAAGGGGCAAGATTAAATGAGTTACCTATGTAGGTGAATTCTTTGTTAGACTGCTAATTGGTCACCCATTTTGTGGCCCACTTTATGTATTTCACAGTTATGAGCATGTTAATCATTGTAAGGAAATTTGTTTGTGTGTCAGTTTATTGGCCACCAATTTTCTGGCCTAATTGATGTATCTCATCTTTACAACTTTATTACACGTAGAAGTAGGTTAGTTATTGTAAGGTCAAACGTTTTGTACTATCTTTGTGAGAATTAGTGGCCTGTTTGATGTATTTTACAGTTACAGTTTTTCATTAAATGGTCACCCATTTGGTGGCCCATTTCACCCACAAAGACAGGAGTTGGGTATTCCTTAATTTTGCCGGTGTTATAGCTGGCCGGGGTACAGCATCACTACCAGTGATGTGGCGCCTTGTCCAGATCATACAGCATTAAAAAATTAAAAGATACTAATATATTTTCACATAATAATTTAGGATGAAATGCCCTAATCATATCATTAAGAATATACCAGATTTTTACGATGATATCCAAAGTAACTGATGTGAAATCATTCCACGTGATGATGAACATCAGTTTTAATCCATGTAAAATTAGGAGATTAACTGATTCGGGGTATTAGAAACGTAGAAATATATAATCATGCGGCATTTTAACTGAATTCATTAGCTCTAGTTTTTTTAGAATTACAGACTTGGTCATAATCGGCAAATTCGTCCAGCAGCAGTACCCTTCTAAACAAGTTACAGGATACTGACAAATGAGAATGGCTTGTTCAGTAACCAACTCTCTGGAAAATTTCTTCCATGTCAATGGAAACAGCGCTTGAGACCCCTGAATAGTATTTAACAGAAACAGACCATGTTATTGATACAGAATAGTTTACCTTGAATTTTGTTCAATTCAGGGTCCAGGAATTCCAACATAAGCAATGCCGGCCAAACGTTTCCTGACACTATTTCTTGGTAGTCATTGCCCATTTGAAATACCTAGTGGAAAATTATTTCATATTAGCCATATTAAATTAATGTCGGTTATGTATGAACGCGACCTAAATTACTTATTGTTACGTTTGCAAATAATGGACGTAGCAAAATAGTACGTTCACTTGATAAATATGGAGACAAATATCGTCTATGAACGACATTAAATTTAAAGTGAACACAGTCATACGGTATTCTAATTATAAAGCTGACATCAATTTAAGAACTCACAGAGAGAATACTATATACCTTCCTGTTTGGTTATATTTGTCAGAACTACTGTGATAAGGTTAGCTAAGGAACACACAAGTAATGTCTATAGGCACAATCGAGCAAATGAACAAACCTCTTACCACAATGGACATTGTCATGTTTAGTGTCTCTTTTGAAAAGATGCTCTTCGCTGGTGGAATGTCAAACCCACTGCCATGCCGTAACATTATTTGTCTGTCACAGATATCCTCAGGCGAACCATGTTCAAGGTATAAGACAAATGATGAGGTGTTTAATGTAACTGGGCCGTTGATTCGATCGCTCTCGGCAAGAATGAACTTCGACATTAAATTCACGATAGAGAGAATTGTGCTGGTCAAAACCTTTGTTTCGTCATGAGCCGTTTCAGATGCTGGCATTACTCTCTCCATTTCATTAAGAATTTCTGTTCGGGAATTGAGAATTGCATTTATACCTAAACTAATTTCTGCTATGTAGAAATACTCACCCAGTTACTATCGGGAAATAACCCTTGGGGCTCCATTTATGCAAGATTAAAACTTGAACTTCCTGCCTAGACTTCCTGTGACGTAGGTCACCGGACTCCCTAAGTTACTCAGTTATACTCCGTAAGCGACTGTCCACGCTCGTTAGAGTACGACAGTTAGGAAGTGACAATTTCCCCAAACTACTAGAAGAACCGCCTGGTGCAAAATAACCAGAAAAGAACGGTTAGTCAAGTGTTGAGGGGGGTGCAACACACCCATCAACCGCAAAAACAGTGTAACACACTCCCCCAGGTTATACAAAAACACCAAGTGGGGAGGCGGGCAGGTGTGCTGGGTGAGTATTTCTACATAGCAGAAATTAGTTTAGGTATAAACTACAATTCTGCTTATTTGAAATACTCACCCAGTTACTATCGGAAAAACACAGAATCCCACAGACCTTAGGAGGCGGGGAAACTAGTATTTATTACCAGGGATAACCTGTTGGCCTACAGAAAGCGGACCAAGGGAAAACAAACCGTCCGATTCTGATGCCATGTCCCGAAGATAGAAACTGACAAATGAGTTAGGTGATCGCCATGTACCTGCGCGAAGGACATCGTCCGCAGGAATACCGGCCGAATACACCAAGGAAGCAGAGATAGCCCTAACCTCATGGGCTGTTACTCTGGTAAGGCGACGGTCAGTTTCTGAACTTTCATTATAAGTCCAACGGACCGTTTTTGTAATCCAATTAGAAATGGTCAACTTGGAAATGTCCTGTGAAGAAGCAGGGGGAATAGGTAGAAAAAGTCTAACTCTCCCCGCACGAAAGGACTCGGTTCGTTTTAAATACCAACGAAGACAACGAACCAGGCATAATCGACGCTCTTGAGGGTCTGGGCCTGTCAGCGAGTCAAGAGCTTTAATAGTAACCGGGTGGTTTTAGCACCCAGTACTTGATTCTTAGCCAAGAAACCCGGTCTAGTACGCAAGACTGCTTCCGTCTTGGTAATAGTCAACAACCCATCTGTGGCACCAAAAGCATGAATCTCGCTCCTGCGACTGCCAGATGCTAGTGCTACAAGAAAAACAGTTTTAAGGGTAAGTGCCTTTAAACTGATAGAATCCAATGGTTCAAATGGCGGCCGTTGTAGGCCACTCAGAACCAAAGATAAACTCCATTGAGGGACCAAACGCCGCGCAGGGGGTCTCTCAATTTTAAAATTCTTGAGCATTGCAGTCAAGGCTGTATTGTGACTAAAATCCGGGCCCCCGACACTTCTGATCGTCGCTGCGATGGAAGTGCGATAAACAGACAAGGTGCTCGGGAGAATTCTTTGTCATTATGTAAAAATAGAAAGAATTCAGCTAATTGGCTAACAGAGACTTTGAGCGGATCAACACTCTGTTTACCACACCAATCACAGAATTTTGACCACTTGTCCTCGTAAGTTGCCAAGGTGCTGGCTCTCTGAGGTCTAGCGATGGTGGCGGCAGCTGCTCGAGAAAATCCGCTCGCAACGAGGGATTGCTCGACAACTTGAATGCGTGAAGTTTGAACACGCCTGGGTCGGGATGAACCAGCTGTGGACCCTGGAATAGTAGGTCCTCGTGGAGGGGTAGCTCCAGAGGGCGCTCTACTAACAGATCCAGCAGCATCGGATACCATGACCGTTTGGGCCATGCTGGTGCTACTAGTATCACGGTGGTGACCTCGTCTGCTATTTTCCGTAGAACTAGTGGCAAGAGAGGCAATGGAGGGAACGCGTACAGGAGCAGGTTCCTCCATGACATTGACAGTGCGTCGACCGCCAAGGCTCTGTGGTCCGGGACCGGCGACACAAACAGAGGTAGTTTGCGGTTCTTGAACGTCGCAAACAAGTCTGCCATGGGTGTTCCCCAAATTGCGAAAATCCTGTTGGCAATTTCCTGGGAATTCCCATTCCGTCGGAATCACTTTTCGATCCCGAGATAGGGCGTCGGCAATGTGATTCCGCTTGCCGGGCAGGTGACGAGCTCGAAGGCGGATGTTGTGTTCCTTGCACCACATGAATAAGTCCCATGCCAGGTAACACAGTGTTGGGGATCTGGTCCCTCCCATCTTGTTTATGTAGGCAACCACTGTAGCATTGTCTGTATTGACCAGGACATGCTGGTTGGCTACTGACAGCTGAAAGCGCCAATGTCCGAGAGCATCCTTTGCGGTATTTTCATAATAACCTGAATATATGAGTAATCAGCTAACTTGTTAACAACATTACAAATAAGAATTGCATACGGGATGATTCTGCGAGTACCTCAATTTGCATATGACGGTGCTGTCATATCTCTCACAATAGGCCTAAGTGAAATGTCGTAACTCTCTCGAAAGAGGTTCAACTTCGGAATACAGTAGTTGAAATGATATACGTAAGCAAACCATGTACGTAGAGTGGAACCCGAAGACTTTATTGTCGACCAGGTAAACCAGGACCAGGGCTTTACAGCTACCGGGCTTCGTCTACGGCCACGCCTGAGAGCATGCAGAAGGAGTCTGAAATATGAGAATCTGAACGTCCTCTCAAAAGTCTGTACAGACCACGGCAGCACCTAGGAGCTGCAAAGCATAAACATCTGAATATGGAAAAAATCTTTGATCTCCTATCTATCTTACATTCGAATAAAAACATGTTCTTTTCTAAGATAATAGTTCTTGATAAAGTGTCTTTATCTATTGATCGGACCCCAAAAAACATATTGTTCAAAATACTAGCTGTTAGAAAATTTACAAATGCATAATAACAGTAACGTCATGATACCTGACTCTAATGTCAAACTATAATTGAACCTGCATGATATTAGTAAATAGTGCCAGTAACAAGAGTGGAACTAATTAGGGATAATTGGATAGCGAAGTAAGGTCATTTTAATCTTTAAATGTAAGCTCATCTGCTTTTCTTTTTAAGTTACACACTAGTTTTTTAGAAAAATTTTTAATATTGCTAAAATCAGCTGTATATGGCACCACACACTTTTGCGAAATGTGAAAAATATGAAGATCCAATTATCCCAAATTAGTTTCAATCGTGTTCAGTATGTCTCTGATGTGCATTTCAATAAAAAGGAAAATACTTCTTAATTCCTAAAAGTGAGAAGAGGGTTTCCATGTTCATCGGAATCTTGTAGTTGTTAACGGGAAAATATGAAATAGCCAGTGACATCAAAAACTGCCTAAAGCGATGCGGTACGTTTGTTGACCCATATCTAGCATAAAGTCAAGATATACGGGTTCTTTGTCCATAATAATATTTGTCTCGGATCATAGTCATGCATGGCAATGTGATGGATGAACTGTAAAGCATTCCTCTGCTTTGCAAGAAGCGTGCAATCCTAGTTGATTGTAGACTATAGATAGAAGCGTTGCACGACGAATACGAACTGTTAACAGGAACCGCTCTCTGGATGCTAGTTCAAGCGGCAAATCTGTCTAGACTGTAGCCTACATATTTGTAGCTAATGACTTTCAAACACAGCACATGTTCAGAAAACAGGGTTTTATATATATAAAGCATTTCAAACGCCGATTAAGCGCGGTTGTGATAGAGCAATGGTGGCGAGCAGCGACAACACTATACCGTTTCTTGAAAGTTCGTTTTCGACAGAGAGCTGCTCCTTAAATCCAAGCTACGCCGGATTGCCTTCGCTCATCCTGTGCGCCGTAAGAAGATGTTTGTATTTGTTGAAAGTTGCTTAATTAGGCCGGCAGCGCGAAGCTGTCTATGTAATTCCAAGTGCTTACAATTGTTGGCTTTCAATGCCTCTAAAGTAGAATGAATAATTAACAAGTAAGAACACATCAATTTTCAGAATAAATGATATATTAATTTTAAGCATGATGAGTTAATGTTCGAAGGACATTGCTCTGTGTTTTCTCAGAGAATGAGAAACTCTGCATGTCACTGTGCGTGTTGTGTCGGTGCTTATATACTGGTAACTTATCAAATGAATGTACGGTGGACAAGCTGGACGGAAAAATCTGTCCAGTAAAGAAGAAGAATCGAGGTGACCTGACGTTTGATTATAGATATGCGTGCATCGTCGATATTTTTATGGCAGCTTTGCCTGAATGTCTACGGTAGGTGTCTATAAATCATTAACGCACTGTAGCATGGTGAAACACAACGGTGATATAGGCAAATAGATAAACTATAAGACGAATACGCGATCTGCAGAAAAATGTACCCATACGTTGAAAAACATTTAACAAAGGAGTAATATTGCTCCTAAGTACAGTAGGGATGATGATTAGAAATACCTAAAGCTGGTTTTTGTTAATATTGTGCAAGAACAAACCTTCCCATTTCTCTTCGACTGAAAACTACTTCATTCAGTTCACCTTTAGTTCACGTTCAAATTACTGGACAACATTCAGTTGTGGCCTAATACTCTAACCCTACAGATGATTTCTCAAAAGAGTTGTATATATAGGGAAAAGTGCAGGACGGATAGTTAATGTGGTAGTACTGATGTTTAATATATAATACAGTATAACAATATGCAAACCTTGTTATTAAGTATGATCACCGACAACAACAGATAAGTGTGGTACCACTGAGGCGGGTGTCGTAAATTGGTAACAGCCATGTACCTGACTAGCCCAGATTACACAAAGAGACTAAATCTGTTTGTAATTCACTAAAGCCACTGAATCACTGATTTGTGTCGACGCAATGAATGCAATGTCTAAGCCACTCGTCATTTACTTGAGCAAAGGACAAGTGCAATATAATATGTCAATTGTACTTAGTCTGTAGGAATTATTAAATGATCTTGCTGAGGGGTGGACCATTTGATATTGGCGGACAGGCTTGGAATATCTCGGAAAAAAGAGATTCCAACATTCAAGTCTCCTGAAAAAGTCCAGCAAAAGATAAGAGAAAAATTAAAAAAGATTTCCAGCGGATATGAATGAAAAAATACTGCACGAACTGATATTTTAAGTTTTGCTTAAAATTTTCGACGGCCCTTGGGCTAACCATTTTTATAATTTTTTTTTATGTGAGCGCGCCCTTCGGGCGCCTTAGTATTTTCATGACACTTTTCATTTTCGGCACATCCTTTAGTTACGACATTTCCATAACACCGAATTCATTATATTTCATGTGATTATGCCTTGATTTGATTGATATTTTAAGTCATAGCTCTGCAGTTGTTTTACATGTGTCTGTTTCGAGTTGAAACATTAGGCAGAATTATTCAAGTGTTGCACTTGTAGGGTTTCTCATCCTTACACCTAAATATATCTTGAAAACTCAATTCAGCTTGCCCACATATAGCTGCAACGTACTGGATATCGCGTGTCGTTTGTCGTACTTTGAAAATGGTGCCATCCTCCTCATTCTCGCACTCATCCCAATATTGAATGTTTCTAGAAGTACTTTTTTCAATTTATAACAACTTAAAGCACAACATTAGTAATGCAATGTGAGGAGGGTTGCACAAGGGTTTAGGGCAAGAATTTGCCGTGAAATAGCCCCACTAATAAATTTCTTTATCATATACCCATGTGATTGCCCATATCGCCTCATCATAGTGACGTTTACAGTAAAATGTCAGCCGTGATGTATCACGGTAAGAGTCGTGTTATGCACGATAAATGTCATCGGTTCTGTGGTATTCCCGAATTTCATTTGCAATTTGATAGTTAAGAACGTAACCAAACACCAGATATAAACTGAAAATGCTCACGTGTTTCATTATATATTGCATTTATTTGTAAATTTGAACCTTTGCAACATGTTTGCAACTTCATTGAAAGTATTATGATCAACATAATGAACAATATTCACTACAGATCAACTCTAAAGGTCATTAAGGATTCAAATAAGTAATTAGCTGAAATAAAAATAATTAATTTCTTTGAGTGCTGTCATTGTATCACCACTTAATGTAGCACGTCTAATTGCCTTTGGTAAAGTCCTTCAAGCTATATATGCCAAACTGTGGAAAGCTTATTAGATATGCAAATTATAAATAAGCTGACATGAAAATGCGAAATGACTTTCAATATTGTACAACAGGTTCATTACAGCCGTCGCATCAGCGGTTCGCCCAGCAATGTTGTTAATAACTCAGCTAATTCACTGGATGTTCTGCAACATACCTAGACAATCAGCTGAATGAAACTTCGTTTACCAAACCCTAGTGTAAACATCTGTAATTTTAGCTAACAAAGTCTTAGCCATACCTCACTGATAAAGATAAGAAGAATGACGTGACAACAAAACGGGTATACACAACGGCCTTTAGTCTTTTCATCAAAACCAGCCTAATCAAACAATTTTAAAAATAACTGGAAAATAATAGAGGCCGATCAAACACTGGCCAAAGTTTTTTTCCAGAAAAACCTATTACAGCATTAAAAAGGAATAAAAACATTAGACATCCTCGTTCAAGCAAAAATCAACACGAAAATACAAATGAACATGAAACAGTCTGACCCACAAATCCCTCAAAGTCCAGACCAGAACATAACAACACTAGCATCTCTCTTTGATGAAAAATCGCTACCATCAAACTTACATGCACGGAAAACAAAACGAATCAAGCGATTGATGAAGGAACCGCACTTTTGGTTCCGAAATACCGTAAGACGAATTATTCTAACATATAACCGGTTTTCTCGGGGACCTAGATCACATGACTAGGGTCAAAGCACTATCAATTTACCAGTGTCTTGCCATGTTTCTCCGTATCATAAAACCACACTGGTCGATTCAAAGGTAGAAAACGATGTGTGAAGTTGCCCCCTCTTTTCTTTATGTTTATAATGTATATTTTATTCCGACTTCCGATCCCATTCAACTTTCCTAATATAAAATGGTTTGATCCAGTATGTATCAATGTATCAGTTTTCGCAATCATGCTGAGCGCTACCGCCACAGCCCATATCCGATGTTTACACTATAGGTTTTGACTCTGAAAAATAACCATACGCTTTTATGAAATTTACGAGGCCTACCAAAAATCAGGTCAAAATTGACCTCGCGCAGCACACGGAGGTATGTAGCCACAGATATCTACGGCGTGTTAAAGTACAAATGCAATGTGGACGTACGTTTAACATGTTTAATAGTAGTTGTGCCAGTCACTTCATCTTCAAGAATTACCACGTCCTTACACGTCCCACATGCCGAACCTATCATCTTAGAAAGGAATTTGTGAGCGGATTAGGGAATACTTGAAGTGAGTACAGCTTGATATACACTTTGCTGCAATATACGAATAAACATTTCATAGGTATTTACATCGTCTGCTCGTATATTTTCGTCACTCAACTGGCTTGCCTAAATATGACTAAACTAGCATGAAAGTTTGTATTTCTTGGGAGTATCTTTACTAGTAATATGCTTTGTGTCAAAAACTTACACGGAAAAGGATCACGAACTTGTACTTGCTGGGTCACACTACGAATCGTAAAGTTTGGTGGCATGGTCTGCACCTTCTCTGTCGTGTATTTAAGAAGTGTAGTCGGATTTTGTGGCGCATTTGTCGTATGTTTATTTTATCAAAAGCCTGATTACTGGTACAGTATGTATTTTTACTTATATGTGATCATAACTTTCAAACCAATAATTTGCCAAGACTCGGCTGCAAAATCGGCTCCCTGAACTGAGCAAAAATAATCCTTTAATGCTGGGTCAAGGTACTCGAAAGCTACAGGAGAAACGAGGATGATTACAAGCTTATCCGTAAAGTTCGGCATAAGGTTTACTGCAAAAGCTTGGAACAAGATTTGGAACTTTAAGCTTTTATAAAGGTTAGTTGTTCCATGGTTTAACAAATGTATGCAAGGACAAGCCTCAGTGAATCTTGGGCGTACCAGTCTTAAATCAACGTCGGCACGCTCAACATTGTACTGAGCTTCGGCGCCAAACTTCATATAACCTTTGACTAAGCTTTGACCAAGGCACTACACATCGCATGTGTAGAAGTAGAGCGATTGTGAAAGTTTTGGGGAAGGAAGAAGAGGGGGAGTGAGAGACAAAGTCGGTAAGGGTGAATCATTGGATATACCCGAAAACACTTGGTAACCGTATGACATCTTCGGATCGTTCAGTATTACCGAAATGCGGAAGACGTTTCTTTTTTATGTTAAGAGAAATGAAAATGTTTCTTTCATAGTCTCATTTTCAGGAGCATCCTTGCCTACACCGTCATTCTCCAGTGACTGGTTGCGAATGAGATCACAGGATGAAAGCCAGTCATACATTGCTATAAATCACAACTTAAATGAATTGCCCATTTTTGTGCAGGTGAGCTTGACCATATGTTCGTTTGAATCTATCAGATACACACATCGAATATTTTTTCTTTACATCACACTCTCGATGTAGTCATGTGTTATATACCACCTTTCACTTTCTAATAAAGAGGATTGAAGACAAACTATTATTTTGTCGTAAAATTGTATCACCGCTTACACTGTTGATCGGGTAACAGTTGGAAGACAGAAACCCAACTTATGTAAACTAAAATCTCATTAAAGTTTGTCAAAGGCAATAATGTTATCCTGCTTTTAATTATTCAAGGCAGTTATTGGTCTATTTTAGAAGTTTGATCAACGGGGTATGTATGGCGCAAGATTTTGACTAGAGTACGACATGTATTCAGTAGCGATGAACGTGCGGATTTAACAGTTGCTTCGGTGGTTTAATTCTAGTATATTATAACAGTATATCGAAAGTCGGGCATGAAACGCTGAAAACGGATTTTTCTGCAAGCGTGAGCTCATGCGCGTACCAACTGAGCTATATTGCGAATATAATACTATTACTTTAACGTCTTGACCAATTAGATTGTTTTTATTTCGCGATCAATATTCTTGTACTAAATAATGTTAAATTGACTACTGTGTTTAAACATTTCTATGTCGGCTATGGGAATTGGATGATGCGTTTTGAGTACACCTTCACACTGCAATTTTCTTGATTTCAATGTTTTAAAAAGGTACACCTGCGTGCGATTGATGGCGCAAATGACGGGTTTATTTTCAATGGAGTTGGATCTGCTCAGCGAGGAGACACTACCAGCAATCCATATGGGGGCGTCGTCTACACATACAATGAAAACTGGGTACGAGTGATGGCGCCTCAGAAAGCAAATCGCTATGCAAGTGGATGTCTGATATATACAGGTGAGAATTCATCCAATACTCTCTCTTCGCCTTTGTAAATGACTTTGCTAAGTTAAGAGCAAACCAACTATGTTATTCGCAAAATATCTTTAGTGTTTTTACAATTAGAATCTTCATCTGGTGTGGCTAAACGATTAATTTCCACGGAGAACATCGTATTTTATTTGTAAAAATGGAAATTAAGTCACTGCATGAATGCATGCATGCACGCACACATGCCTGCATATATTTTTGCACACGTTCATACATTGATTCATAGATGGCTACATACGTAGGTAGGTAGGTAGGTAGGTAGGTAGGTACATACAAACATACATACATACATACATACATACATACATACATGCATGCATGCATGCATGCATACATACATACATACATACATACATACATACATACAACATACATACATATATACATACATACATACATACATACATACATACATACATACATACATACATACATACATACATACATACAGTACGTTTGTTCGGAAACTTGTAAATGTATATCATAGCACTACGCAGGGATTATTATTAGCTGCGTCACACAACAGATTTCACAGAATAACTTTTCTTTGGTAGTGAAATAGCACTTGAAGAAGTGGAATGAAACATGTTATAATACAAGGAAGAACGTTTAATTACTTTTAATGTTATTAACGTGCTGTTGAGAAATTTCTGTCGTGTGTAGATTTGACGACTGCAAGCAATGTTTTTTTTTTAGTTTATTCTTTCTAACATGTTGGCCTGTGTGAGAACAAGGAGCAAAATTAATACCCCAAATTGATAATTCCTGTGCTTGAACATAAATACAGGGAGCTGGACGAAGTGCGATATGTTGAGAGCGAAGTTGACGCTGCTTTACAACAAGTTAAAAGTTTGCGTCTTACTTAAACATTAATTTGTTCAAGCGAAGGATATTGCACTAGTCCTTTTGTCCGTCAATGAGACGGCCATATCCCTTTCAAGTTCGCCAAAATATAGAGAAGTATCTGTACAGAGAATTTGTGGCTCCAATATGTCGAAGGCGTACAATTTATCGAACACATGGACAGTGACAAATGCATTACACATGTGCATTGATCAGCGGTCTCCTAAACTCTAGGCGGTCGGCATTGGGGTTATCCCCATAAACAATGCAGTCACGACGGCGAGGTCAAAGTTGAAGTCTGGATAAGTGACAGCTTTCCATCGCCTGGATTTACGTCAGACTGGTTTTCATTTAGTTCTAACCAAAAAGAAAACTCTTTTAAAGAGGTAGAGCACAATCTTGGACGGCAGCCATCGATGGTCCGCGTCCAATACCAAGATACTAACCCATCGCCTGCTGACATCGGATTCACCTCAGATGGTTTTGGTAAGCCTTTGAGTTAATGTAAATCGTTTTCGGATATAGAAACTACTTATTTCTTGGCTTAATAACAGCCTAGATTTCTAACAGCGTATCAAACTCTTCCTTCTGTCGAACTTTAAATTTCATCTTTCAAAGCACCTTTTGTTAAATCGTACATTCGCAAAAATTTATGTGACCATAGTCGGCCGATTGAATACTCATTAAAGGCTCAAAATAATTCGACAGATCTCTATGGGACAAATATTACTTTCTACTCAGTTTAAATAATGCCATTATGACCATTAAGCTGTCATCGCCTGCTCACGTTACACTCTGGTTAATATCTGCGTGCCTTATTTCCCAGTTTGTTTTTGCTGACCTTTCTAACAAATCGTTGTAATGCAGGGTCTGCCCAATGTGATGACGATATTGATTCCAAGGAGTACGGTGGTATAGTATTTGCGTACAGACAGGGCAGTCGTCCGAATATGGGCTCCTAGTTCTACGAAGTCCGAGAAATTTCGGGGTAAGACCTAGCGTTCACTTTCACGAGTGAAAATTGCGTTGATTAGAGAGATAAGGTTTTTATTTGCCGCCTTCTTTGTTGCACAATATTCAACTGTAGGTCGACTTGGAGAGGTTTGCAGTTAGATCGAATGACTACAGGGAAGAGCACGAACTTTGGATATTCTTTTGGTTATAGCTATGATATTCCAATAGAAAACTGTATTTGGTAAATGGTCTCATCTCCATTTACTAGACACTTTAACAGCGCAGTTTGCGGTTTCAGGTTTGTTACTAAATGTAACGGCACGCGCGTGACATCGGACACTACTGCTTGAAATTCGGACACATTTTGTTGTTGCATGCGTGGATGTTGTTGCAGCTTGTAGTGTGAGTCATAAATTAGTGTAGCTTTTAATATCCATTGATACACTAGCAGGCTTTACTACGCCATTTGCGAACAGCACTTGTGCAACCTCTGATCATTTGACCACCACCTGCTTTTATCGACAAATGTTGATAGAATCGGTCGGTTGACATCTCGCAACATTATAACGTGAAAGAAAGAAAGAAAGTATATCGTGGGACGTCAGTTGACTGATTTAATGCTCTGATAAGGTCAACACGGTAGCTCATTTGATAGTGTTTATGGACTAAGAGCAATATTTCGTCGAGTGATCAAAAGTTGCATTTAAAGTGTCGAGTAAACGGAGAGGAGAGTTCTTTCTTGAAAGTATGGCTGACATCATCAAAAGGATACCTGAATTTCGTGCTTTCCCCTGTGGTATGACATAGCCACTCGAATGATCATATATCGGCGAAATGACAATGAACGGAAAGAAAACGTGAACAATAAAGTGCAATAGAATTGTTATCATCCTTTAAAATCACATGGAGCAACAGACTGCCATTCCAATTACAGGTCACTTATTTTTTGCTGGAAGTGGTTGGGGCAATGGAGTAAACAACACAGCTTTTGATGACGGTATCGTCAGAGTTATTGTCTGGGCTGGCGATTTCCCCGATCCAGATTTCAAAACGAACGGCTACGCACTAATGGGCGTTGAAAGTGGTCATCCCACGTACCTAACATTTGAAATACCACCAGGTGTCATCGAAGGGTTTCTACTTCTCGAGGTAAGTCACAAGTGACTAGATATTGGATCTCTTGTTGCCAGGTGGTCTGTTCTGCACGGCGAAGGTGTTGATGAACTATGAAGTTACATGTGATGTTAATTTTGCTCATTTATTCACATAGAATTGATGACCTTTCTGCTGAAAGAACATTATGACGGGGCCTGCTGAGAAAAATCCAAGTCTTCCGACAAAAAAGTTCTATTTCTAATAACGATTAGCGAAACAAATTCATCTTCTTGTTTTACTTCCCAAGGCATGTGACATTTACTGTATGGCCTATCCAAAGTTAAGTTCACCAATGTTGTCAGCAACCATGTTCATAATTCACCTGCTGGCAATGTGACAAACCCAATTCTATGATACAGTTCGTTTGGTCAAGCATGTTCGAGTGAGCATTTGTTATACAATACTTTTCAATTTATAACTTGAACAGGCTGACCAACTGTTTGGTATTTTTTCTCCTCTTTCGGTTAGTATAGAGTTCTACTTGGCTACACAAATATTGTATAAAAGCTGTTACGTTGTCACCGACACAGAGTCAAGCGGCCTGGCCATAGGTTGAGCAGGACATTTTCCATCATCTCACAAGACAGATAACTTATACATGGATGAGTTGCATAACATGGAACTAAATGAGTGCAGTTTTGTTGATAAAATAATGAGGACATCATACAGGCATAAGCTCTAAATATACAAAATTTCAAAAGGGATTGGTTGTACTCAAACTCCGCTCGATATTCAAAGTTGATATTCAGGATTACATTTGTGTCATATGCTGTGCAGGATGCGTTACTCACTGAAAATAACTGAACCTGAATGGTGATAAGGTAGGCTAATGACATATTATATGTCAATAATATTTCTGCACCAAAACGGCTGCCAAAAGAAGACATACCCCAAATTGTTAAAAATATATCTTTTTTTGTTATTTATTTGCGATAAATACAACGTAAGGGTGAAAGGGCCGGCGTTTGAGGTCATACTTCGCCTTACCGCATGCTACTCGCGATAAGCGCAATAATTGCAGCGGGCACGTCTTCGTTGTCTTTGTTTTGTTTGAAAAAAAAACCAACACAGGTACTTGCTGTGAATGGAAGGAACGAAGGTTTCTCGTTCGAAGGGGTCGGTGCTCAGCAAGTCTGCTCTCCACGTGAGATGAATTATGGTGGTATTATATATGCATACAACGACAGCTATGTAAGAGTTTGGGCACCGTCAACTGGACCCGTCATTAGAGTGGGCGACGGTTGGGGTAAGCAACCCGGAGAAGGAGACGCAGACTTTGTAAATGTAACAGTGAAAGTCTACCGTGCTGGTGTGGAAGGTAAGAATAAACGTGATTAATTGTATTTGTGTAATTGGATATGGGATTATCACAGATCCTTCCTGACAAAACAAGGTTCATGCCGGGCCTGACTTTTATGACAAATTGAATCGAGCGGTTGTTTAAATTTTAGATTATTTGCAGAATGTATCATCATCTTAAGATACCTAAACAAATTTGACACATAATTACACAACTCTCACTGAGATAAACAATCACTGGACGTATGACTGATGAAGACAAATTACATGGAAAACGATTGGAACTAATTTGGGATAATTGGATTTTCATATTTTTTAAATTTCGCAAAAGTGTTAGGTGCCAGAAAATTGAATGTTGCAATAATACAAATTACTCATAAAAAACAAGTGTGTAATGTAAAAAGAAAAGCAGATGAGATTACATTTGTAGAATAAATCAGCATTACTTAACCATCCAATTATCCCAAATAAGTTCAAATAGTGTTATGGCTAGAAAATACCCCAGAGAAACATTATTCCAAGGGTTAATTTGCAAATCTGTACAACAATTATCAAATATCTTGTAACCTTGCCCTACATTTAGATAGGTCAATTCCTGGGAAGTCGCACTTTTGATCTCAAAATCAATAGTTTTCGTCATACAATCGAAAATTATTTTGACATCCGCCAGCATGCTCATTTCACATGTGCACCTTATGAAAGCAACTCCAACTTATGAACTATACAGATTGTAAACCCTGCACACTTTGCTCGTCAAAAAAACACAAAATGTTCTGACTATCCCCTTAATAGCTTTTGCTGAGAAAGTTACAGTAAAATTAAAATGTTGCACTACCGCATTTTTCACATAGGTACGACAGCTACGCCTGCGTTAACAGCAACCGATACATTAGCAAATGGGCAGAGTACACATTCCCAATTAACTACAGGGACGCCAATAAAGGTAATAAGATAAGTAAATTAATTTGCAGTGTGCTCAAACGTGCCGAGTGTGCAATTAAGATACTAGTAATACTGACGTTTACTTAAAACATTAATCAGAGTCAGTAAGGCACTACATAGACGCCAAGTTCAGGTTCCGTGATGTGCTTGTCGGTTTGGAAGTTTTTACTTAATTTTTTGTATCCAAGTAATCACAGTAAATATATAAGCGAATTCAGTGCAACAAGCATTTAGGATTATTGCTGCAGTGCCTTGCTGGACCAACGAAAGATTTCAGAAAAAAAAACACTTTTGTAAACATCACTTTTCTATTGATGAATTTCTTGGGACCAGTTTAGAATTTTGTAAATTGTAATCAGGACAGTATGAAGAGCAAGTGATTCTTAGCAGCAATTATAAACCAAATTTGCTATACGTTAATCTCTTTAACGCGATATTAATAATATATATATTTCGTTATATGGTGCTCAGTCACTATCCTTGGAAGGTGCAACATGTTTGTTGCAATAACGTTTCGTATATTGTACTCTTCAGATAACTGACGGAATGCTCGATATACTAGACCAAACCAAAAATTTCGTAAATGTAAATTCTTCAACGATGGATCAGAAGGTTACGCTTGGCAAAGGTATGTAAATTGTGAAACTGTAACCAACCGGGAAGAAAATATAAACGTTTTCACATATTACTTTAAAAGAACAAATCTAATCTAGTCGCTACTGGTGTTTATGGCGCGAATATTTCCCGATTCTGAAATTTAAGTTTCATATACCATTATTATATGAACGGCTCTTGTACGTTTTGGAAGAATAGTACACCATGTTCACGTGGTTCAGTTTTAAAGTGTTCAATGCCAAAAACCAAAACACAAAATGTTTTGACTATTCCCTTGATAGCTTTTGCTGAGAAATTATTTGTAAATTAAATGTTGTACTGCTACATTTTTCACATAGGTACGACAGCGACGCCCGCATTAAAGGAAACCGATACATTGGCAAATAGGCAGAGTACACATTCCCAATTAACTACAGGGACGCCAATAAAGGTAAAAAAGATAAGTACATTAATTTGCAGTGTGCTCAAACGTGCCAAGTGTGCAATTAAGATAATACTGACGTTTAATTAAAACATTAAGCAGAGTCAGTAAGGCACTACATTGACGCCAAGTTCAGATTCCGTGATGTGCTTGTCGGTTTGGAAGTTTTTACTTAATTTTTTTGTATCGAAGTAATCACAGTTAATGTATAAGCGAATTCAGTGCAACAAGCATGTAGGATTATTGCTGCAGTGCCTTGCTGGACCAACGAAAGATTTCAGAAAATACACTTTCGTAAATATCACTTTTCTATTGATGATTTTCTTGGGACCAGTTTAGCATTTTGTAAATTGAAATATTGGACAGTATGGAAGAACAAGTGGGTCTTGGCAGAAATTATAAACAAAGATTTGCTAAACGTAAATCTCTTTAACGCGATATTAATAATATCTTTATTTCGTCATATGGTGCTCAGTCACTATCCTTGGAAGGTGCAAAATGTTTGCTGCAATAACGTTTCATATTTGTACTCTTCAGATAACTGACGGAATGCTCGATATACTAGACCAAACCAAAAATTTCGTGAATGTAAATTCTTCAACGATGGATAAGAAGGTTGCACTTGGCAAAGGTATGTAAATGTGAAACTGTAACCAACAGGGAAAAAAATATAAACGTTTTCACATATTACTTTAAAAGAACAAATCTAATCAAGTCGCTACTGGTATTTATGGCGCGAATATTTCCCGATTCTGATTTTATATGAACGGCTCTTGTACGTTTTGGATGAATAGTACACCATATTCATGTGGTTCAGTTTTAAAGTATTCAATGACACATGTTTGGATCATAGGGGTTGGCAAGGTATGAAAAGGTTTATCAATTTCTTTTTAACGTCTCATCAAATCTAAAAACCAGTCGAGGTTATTATTTAAGCAATTACACACACTTTGTCTATCATTAAACACAGATGTTCTTCGTAACATGGAGAGAGTACTATTAACAACTCGAAACGACCAATTCGTTGAACAAACGGAAAACCAAACCAAGGTTTTGACAACGACAATTATTTCTATCGTGAAGTTGCTGTCAAAGTTTATTCTTTCGGGGAAGTATCCTATCAGCGGCTCGCTTGCACTTAATACGTCAGCGTTTGTCTTGTACCTGGAAAGTGATTCGCCCGATGTAGTCTGTGACAGGGCAATCATGCTTCTACATGGAAGCGGCTTTTACGTCCCGCCAGCTAACAGTATCTTCCAAAGCCCTGTTCCATGGGAGAACATTTCTGTTATTGTAAGTTTTATGTTAATACGTTTGTTACTTCGCCAATAATTTTGTTGTGTTTTACATCATTGCTTTCAGGAATCTGGAACCTATTGTGAAAAGCCTCAGATTCCTTGTAACGAGAGACCGAAATTAATGTATATTTTTCAAAATATATAGCATAGTGACACCATATTCAAGCATTACATATGACTACAAATTTCTGCCTAAGTTTAAATATAGGTTATACATCATACACCCCTCTCTTTGGAAAAACACACAAAGAGAAGTGTTTTGATTATCTTGAAGAATGAAACACTAACTTACGATTATCCCCTGCAGTTTGCAACATCGATACTTCGTCAACCTTAACCCAGTACGCCTAGAAATAATCTTTTTGCTTGTTTCAGATATTCCAAATGATTTCAACGTATCGTTACACAACACAGGGACATTCAGGACCGACAACCGAGCTGCTAATTTTGGAATTCCTTGACCCTTCTTTCGATGAAATTCAAGGTAAACTGTTTTCTATCATTCGTATGGCGGGAAACGTAAACCATGTCAACTACTCACACTTGAATCCTATAAGTCATGATTTTGCGACGTTACATCAATCGATCACCATCATATGAGATACTAAAATATCTTTAGAGGAAGTTGACCAAATTGTGATCTCTCAGGATATAAAAAACCGGCTGACCAGACTTCAGCATGCGAAAGTGTATTAAAATTGAGTGGTATGGTATTTACTGGGAAAAAATCTCGAGCACAAATACTGGTAGGAGGTGCGATTGATTCGAGCAAGCCTGGTTGGAAAGAATCTATGTAGGTAAAAGTTGGAATGAAGTATACATAGTGATACAATTCCTTGGAAATAAAAACTTATATCTAATTCTCCCGTCACGCAAATGTGATAAAACTTGCCAAATATCGTATTAACTTTTAAATTGTCTGTTTCAATGCCTCTTGTGACATGGAATATCAAGGTTATAAATCGAAGATTTAATCTGAAAAACTCGAGTAAATATACCCTTTTTGAAGTACTCCTCGATCTCTTCTAGATATTTTCACAAATCCTATTTCTGACATGGCTATGCATACTCATTTTCCCTGTGAAACTCGATCTTGTAAATATGATTATTAACCATGTCCATATCCATGTCTGCACCTTGCTTGGCTGTAAGCTAGTCGACGTAAACGTTGCTAGAAAATGTGAATGCGTTTGAAATGTTCTCGCTTTTATGCAGAATATACTTAAATACACTATGGATAACGATTTAATGAACATGTATGCCTTAAGTTGTGTAGCGTGGATTAATTACAAATAATAAATTTCCATGCTAATGATGAAGAATATAATTATAATTATCAATCCTCATAATATTGGACCTTATTCAAAACATATCCGGTATATTTATCCACAGTGAACAACGTATCCTCAGAGTTTGGGATATACTTTGGCAATCTGGGTGTCTCTCTCGTCGATGGAACTATGGTTGGAGAAGAAAGTTTCGCCAGCGAATTAAAACGGGTTTCTCGATGGATTCTCAGGGTATGGGTGCTTTTATTGCAAATCATGATGTCAAGGTATAGTGGATATACAAACCAAGGCAAGAAAGCAAACACTGTAAACTTGAGCAAATTTTGCATCTATTGTACAGAGGTATCAACTGGCACGAACTTATAGGAAAACGAAGTTTTTAAGGATTATACAAATTTGATCATAATCAGTATTATTGCCTATTTCTATCTTCCAGAATCTAAGGTCATACCATGCCCTTAAGATCGTTTTCCATAGTTCAGAAACTTTGAATGGGAACACCACCGTATTCATGTCGAAAGGGGACTGTAGCGATATCGACAATTACTATGACAATGGGACCTTCTCGGCCACCATTAAATTCAAGGGAAATACGGCTAATCTGTTCATCCCTGAATATATGATGGCACAGCAGGGAAATTATTGTCTCTCATGCAAACTGAATACCAGTGAGTATAAGTGCTAAAGTACAATAGATTGGCATTACCAAACAGACATTTAAGCATCGATGTGGTACATTACCTTATAAATTATTATCCTTATCAAAAGACAACTAAATACTTCTAAAAAAATTTAAGATCCTAGTGCTAGATACAAGCCCACAATAATCAGTTTTGCAATACATTTAATCGGCATAATCTTAGATAAGTTAAAGTTATCAAACTATTACAACACAACTTTCCATCATACTGGAATTCACTTTCTTTCTCATTAGATACAGGGTCGCATTTTACGTTGGTCGTGACACAGCATAAATGCAGCTTTTGGGAAGAGCAAAACGGTACTTGGGATACTAATGGTTGTAGAGTAAGTTAAACAATTATCATTATGTTCAAATTCACCAGTATCTTATTCCCATTGAATATAGATTTCATCATCAAAATTTGATCTCTCCATCCTCGTTTATTCATTCATTCATTCATTCATTCATTCATTCATTCATTCATTCATTCATTCATTCATTCATTCATTCATTCATTCATTCATTCATTCATTCATTCATTCTATCAATCGTTCATTCATTCAATCCATTTTGTACATTAAGGGACGACTGCATTAACTTGCATGGTACCTGAAACCCGAGTCCTTGCCTGACCAACTCGGGTGACAAACAGAAGACTCTTAATCCCCAAGGTGTGAATGTTCCATTGTTATGTTTACCTAATCCAGCTGGTGCCATTGTAGTGCCATTGTAGAAAAGGCAGGTCTGTGAAATCGATCCTCTAGCGAAGTAGGGTATTCCTAAGTTAATGGAGCCTTCCTGTAATGATTTGTGTATCGATAAATTCATTCGTCCATTCATTCATTCCCTTATTGTAGGCTTTGCAAGCCACTATGAGTTCATAAAATCACGTTACACTTATTGAACGAGTTAAGAAGATATTACACGATAGCATAAAAGCGTTGCAATAAATTAATTTAATGTAAATCAGTTAGCTTGAGAGACTCGGTGCATACATTGATATAGATATACGAGATCTTCACTTGTTTACATTTATGCTTATTTTGTTTAAGGTTTCGTCAAAGTCAAACATCAATTCTACAGTGTGCCTCTGCAATCATCTCACGGCATTTACCTCGGAGTCCACGATCGGAACCAAGAAGAAACAAACCTTGCAAGTTCAGTAAAAAAGCGCCCTCAAGTGAGAGAATTCGCTAATGGAGACGAGTTTATACTTTTATCGTCATTTATTATCTATTTATTATTAAGCGTTGATTTCCTTGTGCAATTACACATTTTTGTCATCGACAGATTTTAAAAGAGAACATTTTAAACAATCTGAATGATTAATTTGTAGTTGTCTTATATATGGAGTAAAAATGCATTTTAATAAATATTTTATGACAATAGCATTAAAAGCTAGATATTTACAGTAGGAAATATTTGCGATTTAACCAACGAGAAAACTAACCTAGATAACTGAGGAAATCAAAAAAATAAAATAAATTCCCACTTTATCGAAATCTCCCTGCATTATTTCATTGTGCAATTATTTGCATTATTGCGTTCAACTATTTGGGAATTTTAATCGATACAATACACATACTACATTATTTAAGATGGCAAAAACTCTTACGTTACATAAATGTTCAGATGATATTTTAAAAATCGAAGTAGAATGTAATGTGATAGTATCTATTTTATATTATTTGTTATGTAAAAGATAGCCAAGAAATACAAGTTCATGGCGCAAATGGTTTATGACTGAATTTACAAAGGGATATGATTTGCTTTCTGTAGAAAAATTATTATTCATATCACGCGGGTTTTAGAACACAACCTTCCACAATTCTCTGTAACATAAAAACAACGAAAGATTTCAGAAGACACACTTTTGTAAATACCACTTCTCTATTAATGGATTTCTTGATACAAATTACATCGGACTCGAAAAGGCACTTTGAAATAACAAACAGGACAGAAAAAATGATGCCCGCTTATTTGTACAAAGAAATGCTCTTTGTGCCTATACTGAGTCAGCGGCTGACCGATTTATGAACTCACACTTTCAGATCTTTCAATCAAGAGTGAAAGATTGCCGATCAGCGATCACCGAGTCCGTCTTATTGAAAAAATACAATTATTTTCCTGTTTAACCACGTGACCTTAATGCCCAAGCTCTTCTGAATATGTAGAATGGTTTGAAGTTATATTGACCTTTCTGCTCAACCACCCCTTGGCACGTTTAAACATTTGTTTTTTTTCATAATATTTTTTTAACCATGTCAATTTCCTACCAAGTCGTCAAAACCGTAAAAGCAGCACACACTGGGCGATACAGTCCGCTTTATTAAAATTTAGGGTTTCCATCGCATATGTATTTAGGTTAGCTGAAAGAATTCATTTATTGTCTTGCATTGCCATATCAAATCAAGCTCAAGACATCCACTTTCTTATCAAGCTTAACTTAGTGAAGTGATCTAGAACTTTTCATCAAGATGTAATAAACGCTTTATCAATTGATGTCAATCCTGTGTTGATATTTTGTACGAGTCTCATGCATGTAAGTATGCGCTTTACAAAAAAACATAAAATAAAATTAACAAAAAAAGTTTAGTACAAAAACTCATCAGTTTAAATTAGGTAAACAGAAAAGTTTTAAACTGAGTTTTAAAAGATCCGATTTATACCGGCGGAACTGTTTTTAAACTCAAGAGACCGTGACCGAGCTCCATCATTTTGGACCTGTGACAGAGGAAACCCGTTCACCATTAGCAGAGGTTGCAAAACCCGGGACAGTTAAGGTAGTATATATTGTGGTTGGATCGCAAATTAAGCGGTTATTGAATTTGAAAATGTCATCAATTTTTCCTTTCTCCTTCATGATGGATAGTCGATTGTATTCAAACGCTAAAGCTCAATTTGCAGAGTCCATACTTGAGTAGCATGCTAAAAACCATGAAATTGTTAAACTATAGGTAATATTCTGTGTTCGTCACAAACATTTGGAAAAACGTTCAGCTTACACACTGTAGGAATTATTTGTATGACTAAGTTGCATTTGATCTCGAACAATCTTATTGAACAGTGCTAAAATACAGCTATCGCGGCCTTAACTAAAATCTCCACTGAATTGTTTCTTTTTTTATCTGCAGACTGAAATTTAACGCCC
The DNA here is from genome assembly GCF_041260155.1 of Ptychodera flava. NCBI lineage: Eukaryota > Metazoa > Hemichordata > Enteropneusta > Ptychoderidae > Ptychodera > Ptychodera flava. The sequence goes on from NC_091932.1 coordinate 18,812,936, forward strand.
ATTCCGCGGATCACTTCCTATCTTGTTATCATTAGGCATGGGTTTGAATAATAATTTGTGAAATATAAACCATTTTTTATATATATTTCCATATATACAGAATGTCTTTTTATTAACACGTCATGAAAATAGCTTTACAGCGACGTCGTTACAAATTCAATGGAACAATTTCAATTTAACCCTTTGAGTGCTGTAATTTTTCCCACCAAAATTTTAATGCAACATTTTACCAATTTTTATGAATTTTTATGTAATTTTTTGGATAATTTTGGACCACAAGGATATCAAATTTCATTGGCTAATGTTTTTTATCAAAATTTTGTCAAACTCTGAAAAAAATTTTATTTCATAAGGGCGACAAAAATTGACTTTGGCGCTCAAAGGGTTAACCACCAACCAACAAGGTAACGTCAATTGTCCTTCTTTCCTGATAACTTTGAATCTCGCTGCATTATCTATCTTTTGGGCAGAAGTTGAACGCCAATTCGACAGATAGCTCTTACTTCCATTCTTATGGTAGCGACTCAGGTTCATTGTCACTTATTTTCAATCCTCATTTTCACAAAGAAGAAGTGGTCACACACCCGACATGTGGTACTTTTTTATCTGCTCGGTCACCGAAGAGTTCAGAAAATTTGTTAGTTTTTCAAAAACAGTGCGCATACGGCTGTTTTACTCAAAAACACGTGTTTTTTAGTTTTTTTACTCAAAAAAAGTGTAAGTACAAATCTCCAATCGGCCTTGGTGATCTGTTTGCGGCAATCGACGGCTGGGTATACTGGGCAAAAAACCGTGTCCCGGATTTTTGAAATTCGCTTTTGTTTTCGCACAATGCGCCTTCAAAGTGTCAACTTGACGTTTTTTGCATAAATTATCGGCCTTTGTTCACGTTTGTCAGGATATCTTCACTTCCAGGCCTTTTATCGGAAATCTGAGACAAGATCTTTCAGATATATTTATTCACTGTCCACTGGTGAAAAATCAAGCTAATCTGTCCGCGCGCCGCCGACTTATACTTATTTGAATAATGTACGCACTGCTAAAAACGGAACTGAGAAAATCGACGATTTGTGTAAACGACCTATGCGTCACACATTGTGACCAAAAAGTCAGACTCGCTCTCTATTTTCTGCGAATTTTCTTACACCAGGACTAAGTTGAAATATTTAGAGTCAGTTTTGGGAATTTTGAATATGTTTAGGATTGGCAGATTGTGTGCAAAATAGAAAGAAATTACACACTGAACTGACAAATGCTTAATGCCAGCAGTTGGTGTATTTACACAACAAACACAGAGGGGTGCTTAGCGATTTAACCCATTTTTCGAACGTTTAACTAGCATATTAACTGTATACTGTTGTCTCAACGGTTACAATCTGGTTACCAGAGTTCACAGTCAAGACGAAGACGTCGAAACTTGTGTAAAAAAGTCTATCTGATCGAGACTTGTGTGCTGTCATCGTGCGATCGCGTCGGGCATTCACTTGTTCTTGACTCAAGTGTCTCGCGATCGGCAATTTATGCATGTTCTTTGTGAAAAATGATTGTCAAGTTCATGTTAGCGCCGACACTGTGCGAACGGGACGTCACTTGCTAGTTTTCCTACCCCAAGATGAGACGAACGCATGTAACTCTTGACAACATAAAATGTCTGTTGTATTTTCTTAGCTTTAAAAATTTGCACCGCAGTGCAAACTTGTCTCCCTTCGTTACGACGGGAGAGATTGACTCGTGTTATTTTTTCAAACTTTATTTATATGTGTTCTTGTACCGATTTTATCAAACTAACAATAATCACGCCGTAGCGTAGAACAGTGCAGGCTGTCATCGACAGCCTGTTCCGAGAGACAGAGTATCGACTAGTCTACAGTGGAGTCACTCGACTTGCGCAATACCAGCGCACGCATAATTTTTTCGGAGATTTTTACTTTTAGTCAAACTTTTGATGACTGACCTCATATAGCAAAAATTGTTAGTTTCAGCAATTCTAGAAGTTGAGCCGGGTTCGTTTTAACGTTCAATGTTGAGGTCCAGCTAGCGGCTGCGGAGTCTGCGGGTAATTGATAAGTTTGGACAACACGCATACAAGAATCATTCGTGAACCCTCGCAAATCACGTTTGACGTAATTTAATTTTTGGGTTATATTTAAAGAAAGAAAAGGCATGAAAAAAGAAAATATTTTCATTTCGTTTCGAAAAATAAGCAGATCGGTGAACTTGCTCTTGTGAATCTGCATTATGTGTGTATGAACTCCTGCACTCGCTTGGGAAACTCCTTGATATAATGTCGCGTGATGTCGGGTATGGTGTTGTTTAAGGTTTCTCAGCAGACACGAAAAGGCTGCACGATAGAAAGATGAAACTTCGAGTTTAAAAATATAAAAGAACACGATACTAACACCAAGCATGTACAGCAAGAGTGATAACATTATCGCAACTAATAGAAGTTTCATCTCGGTCAGGCTAATTATATCTCATGATTTACAATTGATTTTGACAAGCTGAGAAGCTAAAATAAGCTAAATAATATAGTTAAATTTGCATATTTGTGTTTTTAGAGCAATTGTTGCCCTTTTTTGATCAAAACATCTATTTCTCTGTAGCAGCATGTCCAAATTGATTGGATGTGTATAGATGTGTTGAAATTTCAATATTTGTCTTTTTAGGGCAATTTACAATAATTCCCGTACCGAAGAACTTTCCAGTCAAGTGCTTGAATGATTATAGACCAGTTGCACTCACGTCCCGTCATCATGAAATGCTTTGAACGATTAGTCCTTCACCATTTAAAGTCTATACTTCCAAAACTCTCGGTAGACCAGTTGTCTGATGTAAATAATCTTTACATCAGAACACCAGGAATTGTTGATTAAAAAACAAACGCCACCTCCCTTCGCTTTACCAGTAATTTCCTTGGACCGATCCATTCTATAAATTGAAAAACCCTGTGGCTGAAGAGCATTGTCTGGAATGTCAGCATCCAACCATGTTTCCGTGAAACATAACACGCAGCAATCTCTCATATCACGTTCATTTTTGATACGGCAAAAGATTTCGTCCAGTTTGTTGTCAATTGATTGTAGGTTTGCTAGATGGATGCTTGGAAGAGGGGGTCTCGATGAACGTCGTCGAAGTTTCGCCAGAACACCACCCCTTCTACCCCGTTTGCGTTTACGACGATCGGTGGTATCATCTATTCCATATTTGCTTTGGTGACCGTTGTCAGTGGTTGAGGTACAAAATAGAACGTTGCAAGAATGACACAACAGCCATAGGTTTAATAACTGAAAATGACGAGTCTGCATACAGAAGTGAAATTGCAAATTTAACTGATTGGTGCAATGTGAACATCTTGAACTCAATGTAACAAACCAAAGAAATAATTATCGATTTTAGGAAAGTACATTTTACCCACACCCCAATTACCATAAATGGGAGTGCAGTTGAAATCGTCACTGTTTTCAAGTTTCTTGGTGTTCACCTTTCATATGGCTTGTCATGGCATGAAAATATAGAACACCTAGTAAAGAAAGCACAGCAGCGTCTCTATTTTCTCAGACGTTTAAAGAAATTTGGTATGAATCGCTCTATCCTGGTCAAATTTTATCGTTCTGTAAAAGTATTTTAACATATGGCATCACTATCTGGTTCAACAATATCACTAAGAATGAATTGAATGCTCTTGAACGTGTTGTACGTGTATCACAAACAATCATTGGGGCAGAATTGCCATCTTTACAATCCATCTATCACTCAAGATCTATCCGCAAAGCTGAGGCAATAATCAACGACTCGAGTCATCCCGCTCACAATTTTTTCACATTGTTACCCTCTGGTAGGCGATATCGGAGTATCAAAACGAGAACAGTCCGCTTTAATAATAGTTTTTATCCATCTGCAATACGCATTTTAAATCAATCCTAGCTTTGTGCGCCATTGTTTTAAGGTTTTGCTCAATAATTGTATTTTTATCAGCGTTTTTGACAGCATTTTTAGTATGTATAATTTTATTTGTATGTTCGGTTTGTCTTGTCTTTTATGAGCGCATGTGGAAAGGCAATTTCCAATGCTTTGTATGCATATGGCAATAAAGTTATAAAGTTAAAGTTAAAGTTATGCCATTCATGGTCAAAAAATCTGTATTCTCTGCAAGGGCTTGTCCAATATCTTTGAAATTTGCTAAACAAAAACGATTATTCATGCAGATTTATTCAGTATTTGCTATCGAGAAACTTTCAAAGTTCAACCCTTTTGTGTGTTTTTTGTGTTGGGATTTGTTAGATAGATGGCATTCTACGTAGTGTATTGTTGAATGTTAAAACATGTGTTGCTGTTGTTTTTTGAGGCTGTTTTTTGAGAAAAAATTGAAAATGCTTTTTAAAAGCAAAATAATACATAATGACTTGATATGTTGTTTTATCATTATTGACGTGTTTCTACTTGTTTACCCATTCTTGCATTCATCATTGCAATAACTGCTGTGAAAAAAATGAAACTGATGTGGCCTGCATCTGTTTACCTTGATCTTAAAAGGCAAATACAACTTTCTGTCTTGACAACCATACCATAGTTTCAATGTGTTACCTAGTGTACCTGCTTGGTTTGTACGCAGGACAAGTAGAAAACAGGCTCTATTATTTCATAATTTTCAAGAGATCAGAATACAAAAGTCCTGAAAAGATAAGATAATCACAACTTCCAGTATAAGGGATACAGTCACTCTAAATGTATAAATTAAAATTAAAATGTGTCGGAGGATGTACTAAAAAAATACAGAGGTTTGCTTTCTGTCAGTAAAATCTAAAAAAAATTCAAAATTTTAAAGACTTTTGCAGATTTTTTTTACGCCTTTGTCTTCTTATTTATTTTTTTTTATTTTGCAAACTAGTTTGAAGATTTTTTTTTTCCTAACTTTCTGCTCTGAAAAATTTTTTTTTCTGTTTTTGACCACCCCCCTCCCAAGATCTAATGGTCCGTCCCTAAGATATACTCACTGTGTAAAGCCCTGTACGAACCCGACTCACGACACAAAGGCTAGAAAGAGAAAAAGTGTCGCACATCTTTGTCATCGTCACTAGTGAGCTCCCCGGTGTGGCACTTCCGGGCTTGTAGATCGTCGCGTCAGTGTGTGTATCTCAGAGTGAGTAGCAGTGTGTGTGTTGTGTTTGTTGTGTGTGTGTGTGTGTGTGTGCGCGAGAGGATATACGCATGCGTACTTCGTCCCCCTCATGTAAACTTTTCAGAGCAGTGTGTGTGTGTGTGTGTGTGCGAGTAGATATACGCATGCGTATTTCGTTCCCCCTCATGTAAACTTTTCGATCCTGTATGTATGTATGTATGTATGTATGTATGTATGTATGTATGTATGTATGTATGTATGTATGTATGTATGTATGTATGTATGTATGTATGTATGTATGTATATGAGTGTGTGTTAGTGTGTGTTATGTGCGTGCGTGCGTGCATGAGTGCATATGGGCTTGTGTATGTATGTAGTATGTATGTATGTATGTATGTATGTATGTAGTATGTATGTATGTATGTATGTATGTATGTATGTATGTATGTATGTGCGTGCGTGCGTGCGTGAGTGCATGCATGCATGTATGTATGTATGTATGTATGTATGTATGTATGTATGTATGTATGTATGTATGTATGTATGTATGTATGTATGTATGTATGCACGTACGTATGTATGTATGTATGCACGTACGTATGCACGTATGTATGTATGTGTCTGTCTTCATATGTCTTGTGTGAATTGGTTCACATATATGTATGTTTTTTCACTCATATATGTATTTACTTATGTCTGTATTGATTTATTTATACTTATGCTATAGTAGTTTTTTTATTGATAAATGCATGCAAATACACCCTTTTCGTATGAATATGTTCTTCTAATGTGTAAAATAATTATTTTACATTTGGCGCCTGGTAGAGACAAGTTTGCACTGCGGTGCAAATTTTTAAAGCTAAGAAAATACAACAGACATTTTATGTTGTCAAGAGTTACATGCGTTCGTCTCATCTTGGGGTAGGAAAACTAGCAAGTGACGTCCCGTTCGCACAGTGTCGGCGCTAACATGAACTTGACAATCATTTTTCACAAAGAACATGCATAAATTGCCGATCGCGAGACAGGAAGTAGACAACTTGAGTCAAGAACAAGTGAATGCCCGACGCGATCGCACGATGACAGCACACAAGTCTCGATCAGATAGACTTTTTTACACAAGTTTCGACGTCTTCGTCTTGACTGTGAACTCTGGTAACCAGATTGTAACCGTTGAGACAACAGTATACAGTTAATATGCTAGTAAAACGTTCCAAAAATGGATTAAATCGCTAAGTACCCCTCTGTGTTTGTTGTGTAAATACCACCAACTGCTGGCACTAAGCATTTGTCAGTTCAGTGTGTAATTTCTTTCTATTTTCACACAATCTGCAATCCTAAACATATTCAAAATTCCCAAAACTGACTCTAAATATTTCAACTTAGTCCTGGTGTAAGAAAATTCGCAGAAAATAGAGAGCGAGTCGGACTTTTTGGTCACAATGTGTGACGCATAGGTCGTTTACACAAATCGTCGATTTTCTCAGTTCCGTTTTTAGCAGTGCGTACATTATTCAAATAAGTATAAGTCGGCGGCGCCCGGACAGATTAGCCTGATTTTTCACCAGTGGACAGTGAATAAATATATCTGAAAGATCTTGTCTCAGATTTCCGATAAAAGGCCTGGAAGTGAAGATATCCTGACAAACGTGAACAAAGGCCGATAATTTATGCAAAAAACGTCAAGTTGACACTTTGAAGGCGCATTGTGCGAAAACAAAAGCGAATTTCAAAAATCCGGGACACGGTTTTTTGCCCAGTATACCCAGCCGTCGATTGCCGCAAACAGATCACCAAGGCCGATTGGAGATTTGTACTTACACTTTTTTTGAGTAAAAAAACTAAAAAACACGTGTTTTTGAGTAAAACAGCCGTATGCGCACTGTTTTTGAAAAACTAACAAATTTTCTGAACTCTTCGGTGACCGAGCAGATAAAAAAAGTACCACATGTCGGGTGTGTGACCACTTCTTCTTTGTGAAAATGAGGATTGAAAATAAGTGACAATGAACCTGAGTCGCTACCATAAGAATGGAAGTAAGAGCTATCTGTCGAATTGGCGTTCAACTTCTGCCCAAAAGATAGATAATGCAGCGAGATTCAAAGTTATCAGGAAAGAAGGACAATTGACGTTACCTTGTTGGTTGGTGGTTAACCCTTTGAGCGCCAAAGTCAATTTTTGTCGCCCTTATGAAATGAAGTTTGACAAAATTTTGATAAAAAACATTAGCCAATGAAATTTGATATCCTTGTGGTCCAAAATTATCCAAAAAATTACATAAAAATTCATAAAAATTGGTAAAATGTTGCATTGAAATTTTGGTGGGAAAAATTACAGCACTCAAAGGGTTAAATTGAAATTGTTCCATTGAATTTGTAACGACGTCGCTTTAAAGCTATTTTCATGACGTGTTAATTAAAAGACATTCTGTATATATGGAAATATATATAAAAATGGTTTATATTTCACAAATTATTATTCAAACCCATGCCTAATGATAACAAGATAGGAAGTGATCCGCGGAATGGGCGTTAAATTTCAGTCTGCAGATAAAAAAAGAAACAATTCAGTGGAGATTTTAGTTAAGGCCGCGATAGCTGTATTTTAGCACTGTTCAATAAGATTGTTCGAGATCAAATGCAACTTAGTCATACAAATAATTCCTACAGTGTGTAAGCTGAACGTTTTTCCAAATGTTTGTGACGAACACAGAATATTACCTATAGTTTAACAATTTCATGGTTTTTAGCATGCTACTCAAGTATGGACTCTGCAAATTGAGCTTTAGCGTTTGAATACAATCGACTATCCATCATGAAGGAGAAAGGAAAAATTGATGACATTTTCAAATTCAATAACCGCTTAATTTGCGATCCAACCACAATATATACTACCTTAACTGTCCCGGGTTTTGCAACCTCTGCTAATGATGAACGGGTTTCCTCTGTCACAGGTCCAAAATGATGGAGCTCGGTCACGGTCTCTTGAGTTTAAAAACAGTTCCGCCGGTATAAATCGGATCTTTTAAAACTCAGTTTAAAACTTTTCTGTTTTACCTAATTTAAACTGATGAGTTTTTGTACTAAACTTTTTTGTTAATTTTATTGTATATATTTTTTTGTAAAGCGCATACTTACATGCATGAGACTCGTACAAAATATCAACACAGGATTGACATCAATTGATAAAGCGTTTATTACATCTTGATGAAAAGTTCTAGATCACTTCACTAAGTTAAGCTTGATAAGAAAGTGGATGTCTTGAGCTTGATTTGATATGGCAATGCAAGACAATAAATGAATTCTTTCAGCTAACCTAAATACATATGCGATGGAAACCCTAAATTTTAATAAAGCGGACTGTATCGCCCAGTGTGTGCTGCTTTTACGGTTTTGACGACTTGGTAGGAAATTGACATGGTTAAAAAAATATTATGAAAAAAAACAAATGTTTAAACGTGCCAAGGGGTGGTTGAGCAGAAAGGTCAATATAACTTCAAACCATTCTACATATTCAGAAGAGCTTGGGCATTAAGGTCACGTGGTTAAACAGGAAAATAATTGTATTTTTTCAATAAGACGGACTCGGTGATCGCTGATCGGCAATCTTTCACTCTTGATTGAAAGATCTGAAAGTGTGAGTTCATAAATCGGTCAGCCGCTGACTCAGTATAGGCACAAAGAGCATTTCTTTGTACAAATAAGCGGGCATCATTTTTTCTGTCCTGTTTGTTATTTCAAAGTGCCTTTTCGAGTCCGATGTAATTTCTATCAAGAAATCCATTAATAGAGAAGTGGTATTTACAAAAGTGTGTCTTCTGAAATCTTTCGTTGTTTTTATGTTACAGAGAATTGTGGAAGGTTGTGTTCTAAAACCCGCGTGATATGAATAATAATTTTTCTACAGAAAGCAAATCATATTCCTTTGTAAATTCAGTCATAAACCATTTGCGCCATGAACTTGTATTTCTTGGCTATCTTTTACATAACAAATAATATAAAATAGATACTATCACATTACATTCTACTTCGATTTTTAAAATATCATCTGAACATTTATGTAACGTAAGAGTTTTTGCCATCTTAAATAATGTAGTATGTGTATTGTATCGATTAAAATTCCCAAATAGTTGAACGCAATAATGCAAATAATTGCACAATGAAATAATGCAGGGAGATTTCGATAAAGTGGGAATTTATTTTATTTTTTTGATTTTCCTCAGTTATCTAGGTTAGTTTTCTCGTTGGTTAAATCGCAAATATTTCCTACTGTAAATATCTAGCTTTTAATGCTATTGTCATAAAATATTTATTAAAATGCATTTTTACTCCATATATAAGACAACTACAAATTAATCATTCAGATTGTTTAAAATGTTCTCTTTTAAAATCTGTCGATGACAAAAATGTGTAATTGCACAAGGAAATCAACGCTTAATAATAAATAGATAATAAATGACGATAAAAGTATAAGCTCGTCTCCATTAGCGAATTCTCTCACTTGAGGGCGCTTTTTTACTGAACTTGCAAGGTTTGTTTCTTCTTGGTTCCGATCGTGGACTCCGAGGTAAAGGCCGTGAGATGATTGCAGAGGCACACTGTAGAATTGATGTTTGACTTTGACGAAACCTTAAACAAAATAAGCATAAATGTAAACAAGTGAAGATCTCGTATATCTATATCAATGTATGCACCGAGTCTCTCAAGCTAACTGATTTACATTAAATTAATTTATTGCAACGCTTTTATGCTATCGTGTAATATCTTCTTAACTCGTTCAATAAGTGTAACGTGATTTTATGAACTCATAGTGGCTTGCAAAGCCTACAATAAGGGAATGAATGAATGGACGAATGAATTTATCGATACACAAATACAAAATGGATTGAATGAATGAACGATTGATTGAATGAATGAATGAATGAATGAATGAATGAATGAATGAATTAATGAATGAATGAATTAATGGATGAATGAATGAATGAATGAATGAATGAATAAACGAGGATGGAGAGATCAAATTTTGATGATGAAATCTATATTCAATGGGAATAAGATACTGGTGAATTTGAACATAATGATAATTGTTTAACTTACTCTACAACCATTAGTATCCCAAGTACCGTTTTGCTCTTCCCAAAAGCTGCATTTATGCTGTGTCACGACCAACGTAAAATGCGACCCTGTATCTAATGAGAAAGAAAGTGAATTCCAGTATGATGGAAAGTTGTGTTGTAATAGTTTGATAACTTTAACTTATCTAAGATTATGCCGATTAAATGTATTGCAAAACTGATTATTGTGGGCTTGTATCTAGCACTAGGATCTTAAATTTTTTTAGAAGTATTTAGTTGTCTTTTGATAAGGATAATAATTTATAAGGTAATGTACCACATCGATGCTTAAATGTCTGTTTGGTAATGCCAATCTATTGTACTTTAGCACTTATACTCACTGGTATTCAGTTTGCATGAGAGACAATAATTTCCCGGTTGTGTCATCATATATTCAGGGATGAACAGATTAGCCGTATTTCCCTTGAATTCAATGGTGGCCGAGAAGGTCCCATTGTCATAGTAATTGTCGATATCGCTACAGTCCCCTTTCGACATGAATACGGTGGTGTTCCCATTCAAAGTTTCTGAACTATGGAAAACGATCTTAACGGCATGGTATGACCTTAGATTCTGGAAGATAGAAATAGGCAATAATACTGATTATGATCAAATTTGTATAATCCTTAAAAACTTCGTTTTCCTATAAGTTCGTGCCAGTTGATACCTCTGTACAATAGATGCAAAATTTGCTCAAGTTTACAGTGTTTGCTTTCTTGCCTTGGTTTGTATATCCACTATACCTTGACATCATGATTTGCAATAAAAGCACCCATACCCTGAGAATCCATCGAGAAACCCGTTTTAATTCGCTGGCGAAACTTTCTTCTCCAACCATAGTTCCATCGACGAGAGAGACACCCAGATTGCCAAAGTATATCCCAAACTCTGAGGATACGTTGTTCACTGTGGATAAATATACCGGATATGTTTTGAATAAGGTCCAATATTATGAGGATTGATAATTATAATTATATTCTTCATCATTAGCATGGAAATTTATTATTTGTAATTAATCCACGCTACACAACTTAAGGCATACATGTTCATTAAATCGTTATCCATAGTGTATTTAAGTATATTCTGCATAAAAGCGAGAACATTTCAAACGCATTCACATTTTCTAGCAACGTTTACGTCGACTAGCTTACAGCCAAGCAAGGTGCAGACATGGATATGGACATGGTTAATAATCATATTTACAAGATCGAGTTTCACAGGGAAAATGAGTATGCATAGCCATGTCAGAAATAGGATTTGTGAAAATATCTAGAAGAGATCGAGGAGTACTTCAAAAAGGGTATATTTACTCGAGTTTTTCAGATTAAATCTTCGATTTATAACCTTGATATTCCATGTCACAAGAGGCATTGAAACAGACAATTTAAAAGTTAATACGATATTTGGCAAGTTTTATCACATTTGCGTGACGGGAGAATTAGATATAGTATTTATTTCAAGGAATTGTATCACTATGTATACTTCATTCCAACTTTTACCTACATAGATTCTTTCCAACCAGGCTTGCTTGAATCAATCGCACCTCCTACCAGTATTTGTGCTCGAGATTTTTTCCCAGTAAATACCATACCACTCAATTTTAACACTTTCGCATGCTGAAGTCTGGTCAGCCGGTTTTTTATATTCTGAGAGATCACAATTTGGTCAACTTCCTCTAATGATATTTGAGTATCTCATATGGTGGTGATCGATTGATGTAACGTCGCAAAATCATGACTTATAGGATTCAAGTGTGAGTAGTTGACATGGTTTACGTTTCCCGCCATACGAATAATAGAAAACAGTTTACCTTGAATTTCATCGAAAGAAGGGTCAAGGAATTCCAAAATTAGCAGCTCGGTTGTCGGTCCTGAATGTCCCTGTGTTGTGTAACGATACGTTGAAATCATTTGGAATATCTGAAACAAGCAAAAAGATTATTTCTAGGTGTACTGGGTTAAGGTTGACGAAGTATCGATGTTGCAAACTGCAGGGGATAATCGTAAGTTAGTGTTTCATTCTTCAAGATAATCAAAACACTTCTCTTTGTGTGTTTTTCCAAAGAGAGGGGTGTATGATGTATAACCTATATTTAAACTTAGGCAGAAATTTGTAGTCATACGTAATGCTTGAATATGGTGTCACTATGCTATATATTTTAAAAAATATACATTAATTTCGGTCTCTCGTTACAAGGAACCTGAGCCTTTTCACAATAGGTTCCAGATTCCTGAAAGCAATGATGTAAAACACAACAAAATTATTGGCGAAGTAACAAACATATTAACATAAAACTTACAATAACAGAAATGTTCTCCCATGGGACAGGGCTTTGGAAGATACTGTTAGCTGGCGGGACGTAAAAGCCGCTTCCATGTAGAAGCATGATTGCCCTGTCACAGACTACATCGGGCGAATCACTTTCCAGGTACAAGACAAACGCTGACGTATTAAGTGCAAGCGAGCCGCTGATAGGATACTTCCCCGAAAGAATAAACTTTGACAGCAACTTCACGATAGAAATAATTGTCGTTGTCAAAACCTTGGTTTGGTTTTCCGTTTGTTCAACGAATTGGTCGTTTCGAGTTGTTAATAGTACTCTCTCCATGTTACGAAGAACATCTGTGTTTAATGATATACAAAGTGTGTGTAATTGCTTTAATAATAACCTCGACTGGTTTTTAGATTTGATGAGACGTTATAAAGGAATGGATAAACCTTTTCATACCTTGCCAACCCTTATGATCCAAACACATGTCATTGAACACTTTAAAACTGAACAACATGAATATGGTGTACTATTCTTCCAAAACGTACAAGAGCCGTTCATATAATAATGGTATATGAAACTTAAATTTCAGAATCGGGCAATAATCGCGCCATAAATACCAGTACCGGCTTGATTAGATTTGTTCTTTTAAAGTAATATGTGAAAACGCTTATATTTTCTTCCCGGTTGGTTACAGTTTCACAATTTACATACCTTTGCCGAGTGCAACCTTCTGATCCATCGTTGAAGAATTTACATTTACGAAATTTTTGGTTTGGTCTAGTATATCGAGCATTCCGTCAGCTATCTGAAGAGTACAATATATGAAACGTTATTGCATCAAACATGTTGCACCTTCCAAGGAGAGTGACTGAGCACCATAACGAAATAAATATATTATTAATATCGCGTTAAAGAAATTTACGTATAGCAAATTTTGGTTTATTATTTCAGCTAAGACCCACTTGTTCTTAATACTGTCCAATTTTTCAATTTACAACATTCTAAACTGGTCCCAAGAAATTCATCAATAGAAAAGTGATATTTACAAAAGTGTTTTTTTTTTCTGAAATCTTTCGTTGGTCCAGCAAGGCACTGCAGCAATAATCCTACATGCTTGTTGCACTGAATTCGCTTATACATTAACTGTGATTACTTCGATACAAAAAAACTTAAGTAAAAACTTCCAAACCGACAAGCATATCACGGAACCTGAACTTGGCGTCAATGTAGTGCCTTACTGACTCTGATTAATGTTTTAAGTAAACCTCAGTATTATCTTAATTGCTCACTTGGCACGTTGAGCACACTGCAAATTAATGTACTTATCTTTCTACCTTTATTGGCGTCCCTGAAGTTAATTGGGTGGGCGTACTCTGCCTATTTGCCAACGTATCGGTTTCCGTTAATGCGGGCGTCGCTGTCGTACCTATGTGAAAAATGTGGTAGTACAACATTTTAATTTTACAAATAACTTTCTCAGCAAAAGCTATCAAGGGGATAGTCAAAACAATTTGTGTTTTGTTTTTTTGTCATTGAACACTTTAAAACTGAAGCACGTGAATATGTTGTACTATTCTTCCAAAACGCACAAGAGCCGTTCATATAATAATGGTATATGAAACTTAAATTTCAGAATCGGGAAATATTCGCGCCATAAACACCAGTAGCGACTTGATTAGATTTGTTCTTTTAAAGTAATATGTGAAAACGTTTATATTTTCTTCCCGGTTGGTTACAGTTTCACAATTTACATACCTTTGCCAAGCGTAACCTTCTGATCCATCGTTGAAGAATTTACATTTACGAAATTTTTGGTTTGGTCTAGTATATCGAGCATTCCGTCAGTTATCTGAAGAGTACAATATACGAAACGTTATTGAAAAAAAACATGTTGCACCTTCCAAGGATAGTGACTGAGCACCATATAACGAAATATATATATTATTAATATCGCATTAAAGAGATTAACGTATAGCAAATTTTGGTTTATAATTTCTGCTAAGACTCACTTGCTCTTCATACTGTCCAATATTACAATTTACAAAATTCTAAACTGGTCCCAAGAAATTCATCAATAGAAAAGTGATATTTAGAAAAGTGTGTTGTTGTTTTTCTGAAATCTTTTGTTGGTCCAGCAAGGCACTGCTGCAATAATCCTACATGCTTGTTGCACTGAACTCGCTTATATATTTACTGTGATTACTTGGATACAAAAAATTAAGTAAAAACTTCCAAATCGACAAGCACATCACGGAACCTGAACTTGGCGTCTATGTAGTGCCTTACTGACTCTGATTAATGTTTTAAGTAAACCTCAGTATTATCTTAATTGCACACTCGGCACGTTTGAGCACACTGCAAATTAATGTACTTATCTTATTACCTTTATTGGCGTCCCTGTAGTTAACTGGGTGGGTGTACTCTGCCTATTTGCTATTGTATCGGTTGCTGTTAACGCAGGCGTCGCTGTCGTACCTATGTGAAAAATGCGGTAGTGCAACATTTTAATTTTACAAATAACTTTCTCAGCAAAAGCTATTAAGGGGATAGTCAGAACATTTTGTGTTTTTTTTGACGAGCAAAGTGTGCAGGGTTTACAATCTGTATAGTTCATAAGTTGGAGTTGCTTTCATAAGGTGCACATTTGAATTGAGCATGCTGGCGGATGTCAAAATAATTTTCGATTGTATGACGTAAATTATTGATTTTGAGATCAAAAGTGCGACTTCCCAGGAATTGACCTATCTAAATGTAGGGCAAGGTTACATGATATTTGATAATTGTTGTACAGCTTTGCAAATTAACCCCTGGAATAATGTTTCTCTGGGGTATTTTCTAGCCATAACACTATTTGAACTTATTTGGGATAATTGGATGGTTAAGTAATGCTGATTTAATCTACAAATGTAATCTCATCTGCTTTTCTTTTTACATTACACACTTGTTTTTTATGAGTAATTTGTATTATTGCAACATTCAATTTTCTGGCACCTAACACTTTTGCGAAATTTAAAAAATATGAAAATCCAATTATCCCAAATTAGTTCCAATCGTTTTCCATGTGATTTGTCTTCATCAGTCAAACGTCCATTGTTTATCTCAGTGAGAGTTGTGTAATTATGTGTCAAATTTGTTTAGGTATCTTAAGATGATGATACATTCTGCAAATAATCTAAAATTTAAACAACCGCTCGATTCAATTTGTCCTAAAAGTCAGGCCCGGCATGAACCTTTTAAATTTGCGTAAACTGTATGCTATATGGCTTTGAATAATAGCTATCCAATCAACTGTAAGTTATGAATTTGTAATTGATTAAAAAAAGTCGAATGGAAGTCTCTTTACAAAACAGTGTGAGGACATCAAAAGTTAAACGACTCAAATAGAGCTTGTCTTCAGCTTGAAGGCGATTATAATATTTTGGTATCTATGCCTGCTATTAATTCTTCGGTTGGTGTGCCCTATCTTATTAATATTGCAATCCCTGCTTTTTCTAAGCTTGCCCGTTGTGTCAACACATTCCAATGCATTGGTGATTTCTCAATTGCACAACCAACTCGATGTCTTCTCTCGCGCTTAACTATTATAATTGTTTTGTCAGGAAGGATCTGTGATAATCCCATATCCCATTACACAAATACAATTAATCACGTTTATTCTTACCTTCCACACCAGCACGGTAGACTTTCACTGTTACATCTACAAGGTCTTCGTTTCCTTTTCCGGTTTGCTTACCCCAACCGTCGCCCACTCTAATGACGGGTCCAGTTGTCGGTGCCCAAACTCTCACATAGCTGTCGTTGTATGCATATATAATACCACCATAATTCATCTCACGTGAAGAGCAGGTTTGCTGAGCACCGACCCCTTCGAACGAGAAACCTTCGTTCCTTCCATTCAAAGCAAGCCCCTGTGTTGTTTTTTTCAAACAAAACAAAGACAGTGAAGACGTGCCCGCTGCAATTATTGCGCTTAATCGCGAGTAGCATGCGGTAGGGCGAAGTATGACCTCAAACGCCGGCCCTTTCACCCTTACGTTGTATTTATGGCACATAAATAACAAAAAAAAGATATATTTTTAACAATTTGGGGTATGTCTTCTTTTGGCAGCCGTTTTGTTGCAGAAATATTATAGACATATAATATGTCATTAGTCATTAGTCATTAATATGTCATGAATTTGTTTCGCTAATCGTTGTAGAACGCTTTTGTCGGAAGACTTGGATTTTTCTCACCAGGCCCCGTCATAATGTTCTTTCAGCAGAAAGGTCATCAATTCTATGTGAATAAAAAGAACAAAATTAACATCACAGGCAACTTCATAGTGCATTAACACTTTCGCCGTGCAGTGCACCTGGCAACAATTACGTAAGAGATCCAATATCTAGTCACTTGTGACTTACCTCGAGAAGTAGAAACCCTCCGATGACACCTGGTGGTATTTCAAATGTCAGGTACGTGGGATGACCACTTTTAACGCCCATTAGTGCGTCGCCGTCCGTTTTGAAATCTGGATCGGGGAAATCGCCAGCCCAGACAATAATTCTGACGATACCGTCATCAAAAGCTGTGCTATTTACTCCATTGCCCCAACCACTTCCAGCAAAAAATAAGTGACCTGTAATTGGATGGCAGTCTGTTGCTCCATGTGATTTTAAAGGATGATAACAATTCTATAGCAGTTTATTGTTCACGTTTTCTTTCCGTTCATTGTCATTTCGCCGATATATAATCATTCGAGTGACTATGTCATACCACAGGGGAAAGCACGAAATTCTGGTATCCTTTTGATGATGTCTGTCATACTTTCAAGAAAGAACTGTATTCCCTATCAACGGTCTCCTCTCCGTTTACTCGACACTTTAAATGCAACTTTTGATCTCTCGACGAAATATTTCTCTTAGTCCATAAACACTATCAAATGAGCTAACGTGTTGACCTTATCAGAGCATTAAATCAGTCAACTGACGCCCCATGATATACTTTCTTTCTTTCTTTCTTTCACGTTATAATGTTGCGAGATGTCGACCGACCGATTCTATCAACATTTGTCGATAAAAGCGGGTGGTGGTCAAATGATCAGAGGTTGCATCAGTGCTGTTCGCAAATGGCGTAGTAAAGCCTGCTAGTGTATCAATGGATATTAAAAGCCACACTAATTTATGACTCAGACTACAAGCTGCAACAACCTCCCCTCATGCAACAACAAAATTTGTCCGAATTTCAAGCAGTAGTGTCCATTTAGTAACAAACCTGAAACCGCAAACTGCGCTATTAAAGTGTCAAGTTAATGGAGATGATACCATTTACCAAATACAGTTTTCTATTGGAATATAATAGATATCACAAAAAGGGTACCCAAAGTTCGTGCTCTTCCCTGTAGTCATTCGATCTAACTGCAAACCTCTCCAAGCCGACCTACAATTGAATAATGTGCAACGAAGTAGGCGGCAAATACAAACCTTATATCTCCAATCAATGCAATTTTCACTCGTGAAAGTGAACGCTAGGTGCAGTCTTACCCTGAAATTTCTTAGAATTCGTAGAACTAGGAGCCCATATTCGGACGACTGCCTTGTTGTATGCAAATACTATACCACCGTACTCCTTGGAAGCAACATCGTCATCACATTGGGCAGACCCTGCATTACAACGATTTGTTAGAAAGGTCAGCAAAAACAAACTGGGAAATAAGGCATACAGATATTAACCAGAGTGTAACGTGAGCAGGCGATGACAGCTTAATGGTCATAATGGCATTATTTAAACTGAGAAGAAAGTAATATTTGTCCCATAGAGATCTGTCGAATTATTTTGAGCCTTTTATGAGTATTCAATCGGCCGACTATGGTCACATAAATTTTTGCGAATGTGCGATTTAATCAAAGGTGATCTGAATGATGAAATTTAAAGTTCGACTGAAGGAAGAGTTTGATACGCTGTTAGAGATTTAGACTGTTATTAAGCCAAGAAATAAGTAGTTTATATATCCGAAAACGATTTACATTAACTCAAAGGCTTACCAAAACCATCTGAGGTGAATCCGATGTCAGCAGGCGATGGGTTAGTATCTTGGTATTGGACGCGGACCATCGATGGCTGCTGTCCAAGATTGTGCTCTATCTCTTTAAAAGAGTTTTCTTTTTGGTTAGAACTAAATGCAAACCAGTCCGACACAAATCCAGGCGATGGAAAGTTGTCACTTATCCAGACTTCAACTTTGACCTCGCCGTCGTGACTGCATTGTTTATGGGGAGAACCCCAATGCCGACCGCCTAGAGTTTAGGAGACCGCTGATCAATGCACATGTGTAATGCATTTGTCACTGTCCATGTGTTCGATAAACTTGCAATTGTACGCCTTCGACATATTGGAGCAACAAATTCTCTGTACAGATACTTCTCTATATTTTGGCGAACTTGAAAGGGATATGGCCGTCTCATTGACGGACAAAAGGACTAGTGCAATATCCGTCGCTTGAACAAATTAAAGTTTAAGTAAGACGCAAACTTTTAACTTGTTGTAAAGCAGCGTCAACTTCGCTCTCAACATATCGCACTTCGTCCAGCTCCCTGTATTTATGTTCAAGCACAGGAATTATCAATTTGGGGTATTAATTTTGCTCCTTGTTCTCACACAGGCCAACATGTTAGAAAGAATAAACTAAAAAAAAAACATTGCTTGCAGTCATCAAATCTATACACGACAAAAATTTCTCAACAGCACGTTAATAACATTAAAAGTAATTAAACGTTCTTCCTTGTATTATAACATGTTTCATTCCACTTCTTCAAGTGCTATTTCACTACCAAAGAAAAGTTATTCTGTGAAATCTGTTGTGTGACGCAGCTAATAATAATCCCTGCGTAGTGCTATGATATACATTTACAAGTTTCCGAACAAACGTACTGTATGTATGTATGTATGTATGTATGTATGTATGTATGTATGTATGTATGTATGTATGTATGTAATACTATGTATGTATGTATGTATGTATGTATGTATGTATGTATGTATGTATGTATGTATGTATGTATGTATGTATGTACCTACCTACCTACCTACCTACCTACCTACCTACCTACCTACCTACCTACCTACCTACGTATGTAGCCATCTATGAATCCATGTATGAACGTGTGCAAAAATATATGCAGGCATGTGTGCGTGCATGCATGCATTCATGCAGTGACTTAATTTCCATTTTTACAAATAAAATACGATGTTCTCCGTGAAAATTAATCGTTTAGCCACACCAGATGAAGATTCTAATCGTAAAAACACTAAAGATATTTTGCGAATAACATAGTTGGTTTGCTCTTAACTTAGCAAAGTCATTTACAAAGGCGAAGAGAGAGTATTGGATGAATTCTCACCTGTATATATCAGACATCCACTTGCATAGCGATTTGCTTTCTGAGGCGCCATCACTCGTACCCAGTTTTCATTGTATGTGTAGACGACGCCCCCATATGGATTGCTGGTAGTGTCTCCTCGCTGAGCAGATCCAACTCCATTGAAAATAAACCCGTCATTTGCGCCATCAATCGCACGCAGGTGTACCTTTTTAAAACATTGAAATCAAGAAAATTGCAGTGTGAAGGTGTACTCAAAACGCACCATCCAATTCCAATAGCCGACATAGAAATGTTTAAACAGCAGTCAATTTAACATCATTTATACAAGAATATTGATCGCGAAATAAAAACAATCTAATTGGTCAAGACGTACGCGTTAAAGTAATATATTATATTCGCAATATAGCTCAGTTGGTAAACGCATAAGCTCACGCTTGCAGAAAAATCTGTTTTCAACGTTTCATACCAGACTTTCGATATACTGTTATAATATACTAGAATTAAACCACCGAAGCAACTGTTAAATCCGCACGTTCATCGCTACTGAATACATGTCGTACTCTAGTCAAAATCTTGCGCCATACATACCCCGTTGATCAAACTTCTAAAATAGACCAATAACTGCCTTGAATAATTAAAAGCAGGATAACATTATTGCCTTTGACAAACTTTAATGAGATTTTAGTTTATATAAGTTGGGTTTCTGTCTTCCAACTCTTACCCGATCAACAGTGTAAGCGGTGATACAATTTTACGACAAAATAAAATGTTTGTCTTCAATCTTCTTTATTAGAAAGTGAAAGGTGGTATATAACACATGACTACATCGAGAGTGTGATGTAAAGAAAAAATATTCGATATGTGTATCTGATAGATTCAAACGAACATATGGTCAAGCTCACCTGCACAAAAATGGGCAATTCATTTAAGTTGTGATTTATAGCAATGTATGACTGGCTTTCATCCTGTGATCTCATTCGCAACCAGTCACTGGAGAATGACGGTGTAGGCAAGGATGCTCCTGAAAATGAGACTATGAAAGAAACATTTTCATTTCTCTTAACATAAAAAAGAAACGTCTTCCGCATTTCGGTAATACTGAACATCCGAAGATGTCATATGTTTACAAAGTGTTTTCGGGTATATCCAATGATTCACCCTTACCGACTTTGTCTCTCACTCCCCCTCTTCTTCCTTCCCCAAAACTTTCACAATCGCTCTACTTCTACACATGCGATGTGTAGTGCCTTGGTCAAAGCTTAGTCAAAGGTTATATGAAGTTTGGCGCCGAAGCTCAGTACAATGTTGAGCGTGCCGACGTTGATTTAAGACTGGTACGCCCAAGATTCACTGAGGCTTGTCCTTGCATACATTTGTTAAACCATGGGACAACTAACCTTTATAAAAGCTTAAAGTTCCAAATCTTGTTCCAAGCTTTTGCAGTAAACCTTATGCCGAACTTTACGGATAAGCTTGTAATCATCCTCGTTTCTCCTGTAGCTTTCGAGTCCCCTGACCCAGCATTAAAGGGTTATTTTTTGCTCAGTTCAGGGAGCCGATTTTGCAAGACCGAGTCTTGGCAAATTATTGGTTTGAAAGTTATGATCACATATAAGTAAAAATACATACTGTACCAGTAATCAGGCTTTTGATAAAATAAACATACGACAAATGCGCTACAAAATCCGACTACACTTCTTAAATACACGACAGAGAAGGTGCAGACCATGCCACCAAACTTTACGATTCGTAGTGTGACCCAGCAAGTACAAGTTCGTGATCCTTTTCCGTGTAAGTTTTTGACACAAAGCATATTACTAGTAAAGATACTCCCAAGAAATACAAACTTTCATGCTAGTTTAGTCATATTTAGGCAAGCCAGTTGAGTGACGAAAATATACGAGCAGACGATGTAAATACCTATTGTATTGTATTGTATTTGTTTGTTTCGGACAACATTCGTCCATATAAATTACACAAAGGAAATACAGATACTGTGATACAAAAAATGGTGTTGGATATACTATCCATATATAGATTCATTCACTAACCATGAAAGATCGACTTTCTCCACAGGTTACGCAAGTCAGAACTGTAAAACAGTACATCATTAACCATTCTTACAATTGTATTTTCACTGTAAGATATTCTTTTCATCAGACTATACATTTGCTTTCGTAAAAGAGCATCAAAACTATCAATCCTATTAGAAACAAACATAGAGCTTGCACTACTTCGTCTCTCATAGCCAAGAAAAATGCGAAATGTTTTATTCGTATATTGCAGCAAAGTGTATATCAAGCTGTACTCACTTCAAGTATTCTCTAATCCGCTCACAAATTCCTGTCTAAGATGATAAATTCGGTATATGGGACGTGTAACGACGTGGATAATTCTTGAAAATGAACTGACTTGCACAACTACTATTAAACATGTTAAGGTAGCTTTCCGCCTTTGCGACGACCTCTTTTCGAACGTGCATTTTGCCATCAAGTTGTGTATTTCTACCCAAGTATTATATATCACCTGAAATCTTTCTGTGAATTTTTTTGATTGATCAAGAAAATTAATGAGCGATGAATTTTAATGAAGATTTTAGTGAAAGTGTAAAGAAATTGGGTAAACTGACGTAAAGAAGTTTAAGTCAGAGTGGAAGGGGGCCATTGTCTAGGTGTCAATGAGTAATTGCACTTCAGAATACTGGCTACAAAACAGTGTCTCAGATTTTTGAAAAAAGCCTTAGTTTTTTCACAGTGCTGAATCAAAGTTTATCAACCGATTAGTCTCACAATGTCGTCTAATTAAACAGTGATAACTCGACTCTAAAGACCTACATTAAAAAACTGAGACACTGTTTTGGAGACAACCTATTCGAGAAACATCTGTGAAAATCTGGTGGACTTCCGTTCACGCGTTCTCGAGTTAAACTCTTTTGAGCGTGCTGCAAAGTGACAAAATGCCGAACTGAGAAAAGGGCGATTTAGTAAATTGCTTCGGTTTTTCCTTTATGAATGGCCATAAACAATTTACTCGACAAATAAAACACCAAAACAAGATAGTGCTATCAACTTGTTAGCCCAAACAGTATTTTCACTCATTGAAATCAGTGTTAGCGGTTGAAATGAGGCTAAAAAGGGCAATTTTTAGGAGCGATGTTTCCTCTCAGAGCACAATGTACACAGTGGAAGATGACTAAATAAACTTGAGGAGTGCCCAGGAAGGGATTATGCATAATTATGACGGATTAGCTGTAAGATGTAGACAGAGTATTAACTGTTCGACCTAACTGTCGGGACTGCTACGGCATCTCGATGCCGTCGACACAAGCGTAAATGTAATGAAATTTTATGTCAGCATTCGATCTCGAAAAGGTTTCATAGCCGCGAAAGGTTCTGATTGAGCGATCCCGATTAATGAGTGACATAGCGAATGGAATATCGGTTGACACCACAACTAATTCACCTGCATTTATATGTAGATATAGATTGGCAATGTCTGTGATCATGAGGGTAAAAAAGACCTCCATGCTGTGATTCAGTCAGCTGCTATTTTTTTCGAACTTCACGCACCTTGAAAACAGATTAACACTACTCAACTCCGAGCCTTTCTAAGACAATAGCTTGCCTTCGCTCTGTACGACATTTCTGAAGTGAAGACCGTTTCTCGAGTCATTTTGGCTGACATAGCCAAATGCCAGTCAACGGCAACAAAGTCAAGGGAGAGAGTTCGAGAAAACCTGAAGATTAAGACAAGAACGTCAATCTGAGCCGCTGTTCCCGTCGAGGGCTGTCCAAAATCCGTGTCATCGGTATCGTTACAGATGCTCTCATCGTAGGACAAACTATCGGCCATCGGCGTTAAAGTTTGGCTGTAGTATGATCCTTTGTCTAACATTCTCGGGCTATCTTTTACACTCGCGGACATCGGTGTGGTTGTTTTGGACTTTCGATGATCCCTTTTTCGTTTTCTTCCTTTCACGATGCTGCTTTTGTCTCTGCCTTGGATGCTGAACGTGAACGTGTACGTCACGGTATTCCATGTATTCGCCATCGCTATGCGGCCTCCAGTGGAACGTACCATTTAGGTATACGGGACGGCCGGAGCTTCTCCAAGAAATGTATCCACAGCTCCGGCTGCTTTTTCAAACGTGAAAAAGTGTCTCAAATAAAACATTCAGTATGTGGCAAAGCAACTACAAATACACAGCTCGCCGACACGACTCGTCTGACTCGGATTACGCTGCCAAATATAGTCTTAGGATTCTGATCGACCAAACTACTGTCTGCCCCGATGATCATTGAAACACGGTCCCTCCACAAAAACGTCAATAGGCGGGCGATCTCTGACAAGCGAACTTGACCGTGACTTTTTATCAATTTTATTTAATAATGACTTCAGGCCCTGCCATTACTCATGCTGTAGATTGTAACACTCGATATATGCTGCTATTTGTGATCCGTACTAACCTGAAATTTAATCGTACAAAATTTCACGTCTGGACTCGTTGTGTCGCTAATACTCAGAAGTTGCCAGCTTTTGGGAGCGGCCACCCCTATGAGAAAAACGTACGATCCACCGTTCTGCGCCTGATAGCTACGCATACACACGATGGTCTTAGATACACGCAGTTACGGTAGGTGTCAATGGGATTTTCACAGCGGATGTTACACAAGTGCATGCTACAATACAGTGCCCCTGCCGCTTAGCTTAATCCCTTGCCAATCAAGACTTAGCGGTTGTCTCAAAACGCAAAAACGTGCATCTGTTCCTCTTGTAGATTTTTATCGCAAAATTTCAGCCAGAAACAGAAGCTTTCAGACCAAGATACTCTTCACACATGAAGATCAATATTTTAGGAATACTTTTCAGGGATAAAAAAAAAATCGTGTTTTTGACTTAAAATACCAAAACAAAGGCGGAAAGCTACCTTAAACGTAAATCAACATTGCATTTGTACTTTAACACACAGGCGACCCAATAAGTACTACTGAGTTTTTCAGTGTTTTCTCTATCATTTTCTCTTCTTTCTTCATGCTCTGAATGATCGGAATAAATAAAATAAATGGTTTATATAACATAACCTAGCCTCTGTGACTCTTTATTTATTTTACACTCCATTACAAGGACGTATATCTCTCATACACACATGCTGTAATTAATTAGTCAACACAACTAATTATGCTAATCCGTGGACTTATCAGGGATTTTACGGGTTGGTCAACATCGCGAAAGATAGGAATGGTTAACATCACTATCTTTTCGATGTTGACCAACCTCTGATAAGTCCACGGATTAGCATAATTAGTTGTGTTGACTAATCAATTACAGCATGTGTGTATGAGAGATATACGTCCTTGTAATGGAGTGTAAAATGAATAAAGAGTCAAGAGGCTATAGGTTAGGCTATATAGTCATTTATTTTATTTACTACGATCAGTCAGAGCATGAAGAAAAGGAGAGGGGCTGACAGTGACAGAGAAAACTGGAAAAACTCATAATAAGCTTATCAATATGTATGGGCCCCCTATGCTTTAAACGCCGTAGATATCTGTGGCTACATAGCTCCGTGTGCTGCGCGAGGTCAATTTTGACCTGATTTTTGGTAGGCCTCGTAAATTTCATAAAAGGCTATGGTTATTTTTCAGAGTCAAAACCTATAGTGTAAACATCCGATATGGGCTGTGGCGGTAGCGCTCAGCATGATTGCGAAAACTGATACATTGATACGTTTTTATTCCTTTTTAATGCTGTAATAGGTTTTTCTGGAAAAAAACTTTGGCCAGTGTTTGATCGGCCTCTATTACTTTCCAGTTATTTTTAAAATTGTTTGATTAGGCTGGTTTTGATGAAAAGACTAAAGGCCGTTGTGTATACCCGTTTTGTTGTCACGTCATTCTTCTTATCTTTATCAGTGAGGTATGGCTAAGACTTTGTTCGCTAAAATTACAGATGTTTACACTAGGGTTTGGTAAACGAAGTTTCATTCAGCTGATTGTCTAGGTATGTTGCAGAACATCCAGTGAATTAGCTGAGTTATTAACAACATTGCTGGGCGAACCGCTGATGCGACGGCTGTAATGAACCTGTTGTACAATATTGAAAGTCATTTCGCATTTTCACGTCAGCTAATTTATAATTTGCATATCTAATAAGCGTTCCACAGTTTGGCATATATAGCTTGAAGGACTTTACAAAAGGCAATTAGACGTGCTACATTAAGTGGTGATACAATGACAGCACTCAAAGAAATTACTTATTTTTATTTTAGGTAATTACATATTTGAATACCTAATGACCTTTAGAATTGATCTGTGGTGAATATTGTTCATTATGTTGATCATAACACTTTCAATGAAGTAGCAAACATGTGGCAAAGGTTCAAATTTACAAATAAATGCAATATATAATGAAACACGTGAGCATCTTCAGTTTATATCTGGTGTTTGTTTACGTTCTTTACCATCAAATTGCAAATGAAATTCGGGAATTCCACAAAACCGATGACGTTTACCGTGCATAACACGACTTTTACCGTGAAATATCACGGCTGACATTTTACTGTAAACGTCACTAGGATGAGGTGATATGGGCAATCCCATGGGTATATGATTAAGAAATTTATTAGTTGGGCTTTTCACGGCAAATTCTTGCCCTAAACCCTTGTGCAACCCTCCTCGCATTGCATTACTAATGTTGTGCTTAAAGTTGTTATAAATTGAAAAAAGTAGTTCTAGAAACATTCAATATTGGGGTGAGTGCGGGAATGAGGAGGCTGGCACTATTTTCAAAGTACGACAACCGATCCCGACACGCGATATCCGGTACGGTGCAGCTATATGTGGGCAAGCTGAATTGAGTTTTTAAGATATATTTGGTGTAAGGATGAGAAACTGTACAAGTGCAACACTTGAATAATGCTACTTATTGTTTCATCTCGAAACAGACACATGTAAAACAACTGCAGAGCTATGACTTAAAATATCAATCAAATCAAGGCATAATCACATGAAATATAATGAATTCGATGTTATGGAAATGTCGTGACTAAAGGATGTGCCGAAAATGAAAAATGTCATGAAAATACTAAGGCGCCCGAAGGGCGCGCTCACATAAAAAAAAATTATAAAAATGGTTAGCCCAAGGGCCGCCGAAAATTTTAAGCAAAACTTAAAATATCACTTCGTGCAGTATTTTTTATTCATATCAGCTGGAAATCTTGTTTATTTTTTCTGTTATCTTTTGCTGGACCTTTTGAGGAGACTTGAATGTTGGAATCTCTTTTTTCCGAGATATTCCAAGCCTGTCCGCCAATATCAAATGGTCCACCCCTCAGCAAGATCATTTAATAGTTCCTACACAGACTGAGTAGATATTGACATATTATATTGGACTTGTCCTTTACTCAAGTAGATGACGAGTAGCGTAGACATTGCATTCATTGCGTCGACACAAAACAGTGATTCTGTGGCTTTATTAAATTACAAATCGATTTAGTGACTTTTGGTAATCTGGGCTAGTCAGGTACATGGCTGTTACCAATTCACGACACCCGCCTCAGTGGTCCGACACTTATCTGTTGTTGTCGGTGATCATACTTAATAACAAGGTTTGCATATTACTGTATTATATATTAAACATCAGTACTACCACATTAACTATTCGTCCTGCACTTTTCCCTATATATACAACTCTTTTGAGAAATCATCTGTAGGGTTAGAGTATTAGGCCACAACTGAATGTTGTCCAGTAATTTGAACGTGAACTAAAGGTGAACTGAATGAAGTAGTTTTCAGTCGAAGAGAAATGGGAAGGTATGTTCTTGCACAATATTAACAAAAACCAGCTTTAGGTATTTCTAATCATCATCCCTACTGTACTTAGGAGCAATATTACTACTTTGTTAAATGTTTTTCAACGTATGGGTACATTTTTCTGCAGATCGCGTATTCATCTTATAGTTTATCTATTTGCCTATATCACCGTTGTGTTTCACCATTGCTACAGTGCTGTTAATGATTTATACGATCACCTACCGTAGACATTCAGGCAAAGCTGCCATAAAAATATCGACGATGCACGCATATCTATAATCAAACGTCAGGTCACCTCGATTCTTCTTCTTTACCGGACCGTCAAACGACAGATTTTTCCGTCCAGCTTGTCCACCGTACATTCATTTGATAAGTTACTAGTATTTAAGCACCGACACAACACGCACAGTGACATGCAGAGTTTCTCATTCTCTGAGAAAACACAGAGCAATGTCCTTCCGAACATTAACCCATCATGCTTAAAATTAATATATCATTTATTCTGAAAATTTATGTGTTCTTACTTGTTAATTATTCATTCTACTTTAGAGGCATTGAAATTACACAGACAGCTTCGCGCTGCCGGCCTAATTAAGCAACTTTCAACAAATACAAACGTCTTCTTACGGTACTCATGATGAGCGAAGGCAATCAAGCGTAGCTGGATTTAAGGAGCAGCTCTCTGTCGAAAACGAACTTTCAAGAAACGGTATAGTGTTGTCGCTGCACGCCACCATTGCTCCTGTGTCTAGGTTTCTCAAATATCAAGACCGCGCTTAATCGGCGTTTGAAATGCTTAATATATATAGAACCCTGTTTTCTGAACATTTGCTGTGTTTGAAAGTCATTTGCTACAAATATGTAGGCTACAGTCTAGACACATTTGCCGCTTGAACTAGCATCCAGGGAGCGGTTCCTGTTAACAGTTCGTATTCGTCGTGCAACGCTTCTATCTATAGTCTACAATCAACTAGGATTGCACGCTTCTTGCAAAGCAGAGAAATGCTTTACAGTTCATCCATCACACTGCCATGCATGACTATGATCCGAGACAAATATTATTATGGACAAAAAACCCGTATATCTTGACTTTATGCTAGATATGGGTCAACAAAAGTACCGCATCGCTTTAGGCAGTTTGTCTTTGGCTATTTCATATTTTCCCGTTAACAACTGCAAATTTCCGATGAATATGGAAACCTTCTCACTTTTAGAAATGAAGAAGTATTTTGCTTTTTATTGAGATGCACATCAGAGACATACTGGCACCAATTACTAATATCATGCAGGTTCAATTATTGTTTGACATTAGTGTCATGTATCATGACGTTACTGTTATTATGCATTTGTCATAACGTAAAGGAAAGAAGCTGGAACTGATGAGTTTTGATGTATAACTGGAACTCGTTATTGAATACGGAACCATGCCTGCGCCTAACGGCGCAGTCAACGATACATAAATCTGCCTGTGTGTCAGTCGGACCGAGTTAATTTGTCCTCTGTTGAGTCTTGGTCACACCACGGAGGAGTGACCGTGTCAAGTTCTCCGTAGTTTCCACCATGTCATAACGTGAAGGAAAGAAGCTGAACTGACGACGAGTGTTGATGTATAACTGGAACTTATTAATTGAATACGAAACCATGACTACGCCTAACGGCGCAGTCAACGATACATGACAGAGAAGTGACAGTGGTCCAAGTTTTAGTTTCTGAGTGAATGTCCTGTCTCGGTCACTCCACAAGAGAGTGACCGTGGTTATCGGTCCTTCAGTTCTCCTTCCTTTTCCTCTGAGTTAGTGTGTCCATTTATACAGTATCTTGGCTATGTCGGATGCCGACGCCATAAAGAATATAATAAGACAATACTTTGATTTACCGACATTACAAAAGATTACAAAAGTAGAAATTATCACATGCCCGTGCGTGGTTTGCTACAATTCTTTTGTTTCAAACCCACGCCATGAATAAATTAAAATGATAACAACGGCTCAATATTACGATTGGTTGAAACACAATAGAACATGGGGGTAGTACGCAGAATACCTCCATGAGAAAAATTAGTTACTGGGTAATTCTTTTAAATGTGTAAATGAGCGAGATCATGTTGTCGATACTGTGCTGGTATTTCGTGGCGCCAGCATTGTTAGAGTCCAAACAAAGAAACGTCAGCTTGATCACTTGCGTCCAAGAACGCTAATGTATTGTGAGCGTGAAATTATTCTGTGCGCCAATTTGGAAGATTATGACATGGGCAAATTTCGATATAGAAAATGACCTCATTTTCTATTTCGAAATTGGCCCATGTCATAATCTTCCAATTGTATTTTGAACAATATGTTTTTTGTGTCCGAACAATAGATAAAGACAATTTATCAAGAACTACTATCTTAGAAAAGAACATGTTTTTATTCGAATGTTAGATAGATGGGAGATCAAAGATTTTTCAATATTCAAATGCTTATGCTTTGCTGCTTCTGGGTGCTGCCGTGGTCTGTACAGACTTTCTAGAGGACGTTCAGATTCTCATATTTGACACTCCTTCTGCACGCTCTCAGGCGCGGTCGTAGACCAAGCCCGGTAGCTGTATAGCCCGGGTCCTGGTTTACCTGGTCGACAATAAAGTCTTCGGGTTCCACTCTACGTACATGGTTTGCTGTCGTTCATCATTTCAACTACTGTATTCCGAAGTTGAACCTCTTTCGAGAGAGTTACGACATTCACTTATTGTGAGAGACATGACAGCACCGTCATATGCAAATTGAGGCACCGTGCGAAATTCACGCTAACCCGATGGCCCGAGACCAGCTATTTTCATTACGGACCGGTAACTCTTGAAAGATGTCCTGCTGTTCCTAAGGCGCGGGCCATAACTTTTACTATATGGAAAGAAGTTTGCCCAAATATTTTGCTAAGCTAAATACCTGACAAAATTATTCAAAGAAACGAAATTTACTCTTTCAAGAGATTTGCAAAACGTGAAATTCACAATTAAAAACTCAACAGACAGATCGGTACTATATCTAGGCGGAAGACTTACCTCATGTTTTCTCGCGAGAGTAGTGGCGCTATTCAATACGCTCCCCATTTGTTAAGCATGTGTGCGGGTCGAGATCTCGTTGTGGTCATAAAAGAGTTATTGTTCAGCGTATCGACCGTGTCGAGGTAAACTGGATTTCGAAGACACTGCACCGCGACCTTGCACTTTTATATGATATCGGATATTTAAAACTACTAGACAACGCGATATCGAACTTACAATTGTTTTGTCAGATATTTGAGTTGGTGAAATCTCCAATACAGGATATGCCCACAGTTTTAGACAAGTCTAGTAGAGTTGCACCAGGGAAATTGGGCTTGGCCAGACCGCGGGACCAGATCTGCAAGGTGCAAGTGAAATCCCCGATATACATCGTTACACGCGATTTGACAAGTATCGACGTGAGGGTCGGATTAAGGAATTTGGGCTGGTCAAGATCTGTGAGGTGGTAAAATCCCCTATATAAAGTGGATATTTACCCGCGATTTAAAAGTCTAGAGTTGAC
This sequence comes from Ptychodera flava, assembly GCF_041260155.1. Classification (NCBI taxonomy): domain Eukaryota; kingdom Metazoa; phylum Hemichordata; class Enteropneusta; family Ptychoderidae; genus Ptychodera; species Ptychodera flava. The sequence goes on from NC_091932.1 coordinate 18,844,152, forward strand.
TAGTATCGACATTAGAGTCAGTAGCTGGTTTTGGCCTTTACGTTTTTAACCCCGCCACCATAGATGTGCAAGAGACACAAGGCAAGTCATTGTATAGTATCGATATTAGTGTCTAAGCCGATAAATATCAAGTAAACATCTGTGATTTCACAGATCCGGCGTGTCGTGTCGAGACGCGAGGCAAGTCATTCTGGAATTGTCTAGTATCGATTATGAGAGTCCCAAAATCGCCGATAGGTATCAGCCTGAGGTAAAATATTGGCAATTTCGCAAACCCGGCGTGCTGCACAGAAGGCAGGACATTATTGTATTGTCTGGTATCGATGTTAACCCCATAAATAGATTGCTATGTATGACAGAAATATTTTGGAGGTCCAACTTCGATACTAGAAAGCAAATGTTCGAGATTTAAACATTGTGCAAAATCTCGCCTTGATTGTAATTTTACCTTGATGGCCATTTGCCCTGGTCACCTGTTAAAATTACATTTTTGAGATTCGTCTTTTCACGTGGGTTTCGACACTTCAGTATTTTTTTCGCTTCATCAATTGCCCTAATCTTTTGTATTCCCTTCCTTGAATTTTATGATAGTCATCTTCCCTCAAAGAGGGGAAGCCAGAATCGTTTTTGAAATAATCAACTGTTGTAATGACTCCATTTATGTGTGATCCGGTGTTTGTACTCAACCCTGATCGGAGTTCTGGACGCTTAGGTTTTTCGTGTTGGCACGTATTTCAAGCCCACGCTCGTGGTCGTTTTCTCCATGTTAGAAATACTTGTTGTTAAATACTGTTTTAAGAAATAAAAGTGTTTTATGTGTTTGTGCTTAACCTTTCACTGATTTCATATGTTTTTTTAGTTGCCAAAATTTTGGTTTTGATAGTCATCTTCATTTGCTCTCCTTAAAGTTTAAAAGAATTAAAAGGCACAAAATTAGTTTGATGTTAGGATGTTGAAGTGGTGTCTTTTTATTTTTTCGATCAAATTTTCTAGGCCCCTATACTGAGCGCGGGTAAAAATCTGCACTATATATATTTGGATTTGAACTGAGGATCGGACCAGTTGATTTTCTTTAGGGCCAGTGATTTTTTAAAGTTGCTGGCCCGCTTGGCCAGTAGAGATTTTGTGTGAGTTTCACACACTGAATTGAGGTACTCGCAGAATCAACCCGTATCCCATTCTTATTTGCAATGTTGTTAACCAATGAGCTGATTACTCACATATTATGAGGTTATTATGAAAATACCAAAAAGGATGCACAAGGACATTGGCGCAGCGTACCGCCCGATGCGAAGCGGAGGGCGATACGCAGTGCCGATGTCCGAGTGCATCCTTTGCGGTATTTTCGTAATAACCTTATTATTACACTTCTTACATTCGTGACTGACGCGTCAAATTGTCAGAGTAGTGACCGTTTTCGTGCAATATCAACAATTTTTCTTCCGATTTATAGCGCAACTGTGCATGTTGAATGCTATCTCGGACGCGCTTCTGCAAGGTCTGGACAGTGTGTATACACTACAGAGCGCGCGCGAAACATGTTCTGGCACTCGTCCAATGGGTCCTTTGAAACTGTTCAACAGTGAACGCGAAGATACAGCGGCCGGGAATGGGGCTCCTTGTAAAGCATTAAATAGTGTAAAGTTAATTAAGGGTTCATTTGCATATTTAATGAACTTTGTAATTAGGCATATAACTCTGATGAAATTACGGCACCCAATGCGGTGAAACCTGCTACAGATATTGATCTGATAAATACCTAATTGTATTGCAAAGCATTGGGCAGTGTCAAGTTAATAGATAGCTCATTTTCATATTTTAAAAGTTTTGTAATTAGTCATATAACTCCGAAATAAATGCACCAAAATTTGATGAAAGCTGCAACAGATATTAATCTTATAAATTTCTAATCGTGCTTTGAAATATTGATCACTTTCTAGTTAATTGAGGGTTTATTTGCATATTAAATGAACTTTATAATTAGTGATCTTACTGCAGAATTGCAGCATTAAATTTGATGAAACGTGCTACAGATGTTGATCTAATAATTTTTAATTGCTCCATGGTGCATTGAGCAGTGTCAGTAATATAAGGGTCATTTGCATATTAAATAAGGTTTTGTAATTAGTGATTTAACTCGGACAGTACTGTGCGAAAGTTGATAAAATCTGCTACATATAATTATGTTACAGATATCTGATTGTTCTGTGAAGCGTACTACTATTACGGACGTCGCATTTGCGTACGCCCAGCAATGTTGTTCATTACTCAGCCCAAAAACCTAGTGTAAACATCTGATATGGGCTGATGCGGAAGCGTTCAGCATGATTACGAAAAGTGATACATTGATACATACTGGATCAAACAAGTTTATATCAGGAACGTTTAATGGAATCGGAAGCGGGAATGAAATTTACATTATACATATAAGGGAAAGTGAGGGCAACTTCATTCTTCGTTTTCTACCTTTGAATCGACCAATGTCGTTTTATGATACGGAGAAACATAGCAAGACACTAGTGAATTGATAGTGCGTTGACCCTAGTCATGTGATCTAGGTCCCCGGGAAAACCGGTTATATGTTGGAGTGATTCGTCTTAAAGGTTTTCGGAACCAAAGTGCGATTCCTTCACCAGTCGCTCGATTCGTTTTGTTTTCCGTGCTTGTTGGTTTTATGGTAGCGATTTTTCATCAAAGAGAGATGCTAGTGTTGTTATGTTGTGGTCTGGATTTTGAGGGATTTGTGGGTCACACTGTTTCATGTTCATTTGTATTTTCGTGTTGATTTTTGCTTGAACGAGGATGTCTAATACGTTTTTATTCCTTTATAATGCTGTAATAGATTTTGCTGGAAAAAAAAACTTTTGCCAGTGTTTGATCGGCCTCAATTATTTTCCAGTTATTTTTAAAATTGTTTGATTAGGCTGGTTTTGATGACTGGACAAAAGGTCGTTGTGTATACCCGTTTCGTTGTCACGTCATTCTTCTTATCTTTATCAGTGAGGTATGGCTAGGCTTTGTTACTAAAATTACAGATGTTTACACTAGGGTTTGGTAAACGAAGTTTCATTCAGCAAATTGTCTAGGCATGTTGCAGGACACCCAGTGAATTAGCTGATTATTAAAGACATTGCTGGGCTAACCGCTGATGTGACGGCTGTAATGAACCTGTTGTACAATATTGAAAGTCATTTCGCATTTTCATGTCAGCTTATTTATAATTTGCATATCTAATAAGCTTTCCACACTTTGGCATATATAGCTTGAAGGACTTTACAAAAGGCAATTAGACGTACTACATTAAGTGGTGATACAATGACAGCACTCACAGAAATTACTTATTTTTATTTCAGGTAATTACATATTTGAATACCTAATGACCTTTAGAATTGATCTGTGGTGAATATTGTTCTTATGTTGATCATAACACTTTTAATGAAGTAGCAAACATGTGGAAAAGGTTCAAATTTACAAATAAATGCAATATATAATGAAACACGTGAGCATTTTCAGTTCATATCTGGTATTTGTTTACGTTGTTGACCATCAAATTGCAAATGAAATTCGGGAATACCACAAAACCGATGACGTTTATCGTGCATAACATGACTTTTACCGTGAAATATCACGGCTGACATTTTACTGTAAACGTCACTAGGATGAGGCGATATGGGCAATCCCATGGGTATAGGTCAAAGAAATTTATTAGTGGGGCTATTTCACGGCAAATTCTTGCCCGAAACCCTTGTCCAACCCTCCTCACATTGCATTACCATTGTTGTCAGTGTGCTTAATGTTGTTCGAAATTGAAAATGTAGTTCCAGAAACATTCAATATTGGGGTGAGTGCGGGAATGAGGAGGCTGGCACCATTTTCAAAGTACGACAAACTACACGCGATATCCCGCACGGTGCAGCTAAATGTTGGCAAGCTGAATTGAGTTTTCAAGATATATTTAAGTGTAAGGATGAGAAATGGTACAAGTGCAACATTGAATAATATACATTATGAGCTTGTTACGAAAATACCAAAAAGGATGCACAAGGACATTGGCGCAGCGTATCGCCCGATGCGAAGCGGAGGGCGATACGCAGTGCCGATGTCGGAGTGCATCCTTTGCGGTATTTTCCTAATAACCTTATTATTACACATCTTAAAGATGAATCTCCCGTATCCCATTCTTATTTGTAATGTTGTTAACCAGTGCACGTGAGCTGATTACTCATATATTGAGGTTATTATGAAAATACCGCAAAGGATGCTCTCGGACATTGGCGCAGCGTATCGCCCGATGCGAAGCGGAGGGCGATGCGCGGCACCGATGTCCGAGTGCATCCTTTGCGGTATTTTCGTAATAACCTTATTATGCTTATTATACATCTTACATTCGTGACTGAGGCGTCAAATTGTCAGAGTAGTGACCGTTTTCGTGCAATATCAACAATTTTTCTTCCGATTTATAGCGCAACTGTGCATGTTGAATGCTATCTCGGAAGCGCTTCTGCAAGGTCTGGATAGTGTGTATACACTACAGAGCGCGCGCGAAACATGTTCTGGCACTCGTCCAATGGGTCCTTTGAAACTGTTCAACAGTGAACGCGAAGATACAGCGGCCGGGAATGGGGCTCCTTGTAAAGCATTAAGTAGTGTAAAGTTAATTAAGGGTTCATTTGCATATTTAATGAACTTTGTAATTAGGCATATAACTCTGATGAAATTACGGCACCCAATGCGGTGAAACCTGCTACAGATATTGATCTGATAAATATCTAATTGTATTGCAAAGCATTGGGCAGTGTCAAGTTAATAGATAGCTCATTTTCATATTTTAAAAGTTTTGTAATTAGTCATATAACTCCGAAATAAATGCACCAAAATTTGATGAAAGCTGCAACAGATATTAATCTGATAAATTTCTAATCGTGCTTTGAAATATTGATCACTTTCTAGTTAATTGAGGGTTTATTTGCATATTAAATGAACTTTATAATTAGTGATCTTACTGCAGAATTACAGCATTAAATTTGATGTAACGTGCTACAGATGTTGATCTAATAATTATCTAATTGTCCCATGGTGCATTGAGCAGTGTCAAGTAATGTAAGGGTCATTTGCATATAAATAAAGTTTTGTAATTAGTGATTTAACTCTGACAGTACTGTGCGAAAGTTGATAAAATCTGCTACATATAATTATGTTACAGATATCTGATTGTTCTGTGAAGCGTACTACTATTACTGACGTCGCATTTGCGTACGCCCAGCAATGTTGTTAATTACTCAGCCCAAAAACCTAGTGTAAACATCTGATATGGGCTGATGCGGAAGCGCTCAGCATGATTACGAAAAGTGATACATTGATACATACTGGATCAAACAAGTTTATATCAGGAACGTTTAATGGAATCGGAAGCGGGAATAAAATTTACATTATAAATATAACGGAAAGTGAGGGCAACTTCATTCTTCGTTTTCTACCTTTGAATCGACCAATGTCGTTTTATGATACGGAGAAACATAGCAAGACACTACTGAATTGATAGTTCGTTGACCCTAGTCATGTGATCTAGGTCCCCGGGAAAACCGGTTATATGTTGGAGTGATTCGTCTTAAAGGTTTTCGGAACCAAAGTGCGATTCCTTCACCAGTCGCTCGATTCGTTTTGTTTTCCGTGCTTGTTGGTTTTATGGTAGCGATTTTTCATCAAAGAGAGATGCTAGTGTTGTTATGTTGTGGTCTGGATTTTGAGGGATTTGTGGGTCACACTGTTTCATGTTCATTTGTATTTTCGTGTTGATTTTTGCTTGAACGAGGATGTCTAATACGTTTTTATTCCTTTATAATGCTGTAATAGATTTTGCTGGAAAAAAACTTTTGCCAGTGTTTGATCGGCCTCAATTATTTTCCAGTTATTTTTAAAATTGTTTGATTAGGCTGGTTTTGATGACTGGACAAAAGGTCGTTGTGTATACCCGTTTCGTTGTCACGTCATTCTTCTTATCTTTATCAGTGAGGTATGGCTAGGCTTTGTTACTAAAATTACAGATGTTTACACTAGGGTTTGGTAAACGAAGTTTCATTCAGCAAATTGTCTAGGCATGTTGCAGGACACCCAGTGAATTAGCTGATTATTAAAGACATTGCTGGGCTAACCGCTGATGTGACGGCTGTAATGAACCTGTTGTACAATATTGAAAGTCATTTCGCATTTTCATGTCAGCTTATTTATAATTTGCATAACTAATAAGCTTTCCACAGTTTGGCATATATAGCTTGAAGGACTTTACAAAAGGCAATTAGATCTAGACGTACTACATTAAGTGGTGATACAATGACAGCACTCAAAGAAATTACTTATCTTTATTTCAGGTAATTACCTAATGATCTTTAGAATTGATCTGTGGTGAATATTGTTCTTATGTTGATCATAACACTTTCAATGAAGTAGCAAACATGTGGAAAAGGTTCAAATTTACAAATAAATGCAATATATAATGAAACACGTGAGCATTTTCAGTTCATATCTGGTATTTGTTTAAGTTGTTTACCATCAAATTGCAAATGAAATTCGGGAATACCACAAAACCGATGACGTTTATCGTGCATAACATGACTTTTACCGTGAAATATCACGGCTGACATTTTACTGTAAACGTAACTAGGATGAGGCGATATGGGCAATCCCAGGGGTATAGGATAAATAAATTTATTAGTGGGGCTATTTCACGGCAAATTCTTGCCCTAAACCCTTGTCCAACCCTCCTCACATTGCATTACCATTGTTGTCATTGTGCTTAAAGTTGTTCGAAATTGAAAAAAGTAGTTCCAGAAACATTCAATATTGGGGTGAGTGCGGGAATGAGGAGGCTGGCACCATTTTCAAAGTACGACAAACTACACGCGATATCCCGCACGGTGCAGCTAAATGTTGGCAAGCTGAATTGAGTTTTCAAGATATATTTAAGTGTAAGGATGAGAAATGGTACAAGTGCAACACTTGAATAATGCTACTTAATGTTTCAAATTGAAACAGATACTCGTAAAACAACAGCAGAGCTATGACTTAAAATATCAATCAAATCAAGGCATACTGACATGAAATGTAATGAATTCGATGTTATGGAAATGTCGTGACTAAAGGATGTGCCGAAAATGAAAAATGTCATGAAAATAATAAGGCGCCCGAAGGGCGCACCGACATCGAAAGATTTTATAAAAATGGTGTGCCCAGAGAGCAGGCTGAAGATATGTTATAAAATGGGCCGAAGAAAATTTTAAGCAAAACTTAAAATATCTGTTCATGCAGTATTTTTTTACTTCCTTTCCGCTGGCTATCTTTTTTATTTTTTCTTTTGTCTTTTGCTGGACTTTTAAAGGCAACTTAAATGTCTCGGAATCTCCTTTTTCCGAGATATTCCAAGCTTTTCCGCCAATATCAAATAATCCATCCCTCAGCAGGATCATTTAATAATTCCTACAGACTAAATAGATATTGACATATTATATTGGACTTGTTCTTTACTGAAGTACATGACGAATGGCTTACACATTGCATTCATTGCGTCGACAAAAACAGTGATTCGGTGGCTTTAGTGAATGACAAATCGATTTTAGTCACTTTTGGTAATCTGGGCTAGTCAGTTACATGGCTGTTACCAATTCACGACACCCACCTCATTGGTACCACGCTTATCGGTTGTTTATGTTGATCATACTTAATAACAACAACGTTTGCATGTTGTTATACTGTATTATATATTCAGTACTACCACATTAACTATTCGTCCTGCACTTTTCCCTGTAATGTACAACTCTTTTGAGAAATCATCTGTAGGTTTAGAGTATTAGGCCACAATGTTGTCCAGTAATTTGAACGTGAACTGAAGGTGAAGTGAATGAAGTAGTTTTCAGTCGAAGAGAAATAGGAAGGTATGTTCTTGCACAATGTTAACAAAAGCCAGCTTATGGTATTTCTAAACATCATCCCTACTGTACGCAGGAGCAATATTACTACTTTGTTAAATGTTTTTCAACGTATGGGTACATTTTTCTGCAGATCGCGTGTTCGTCTTATAGTTTATCTATTTGCCTATATCACCGTTGTGTTTCACCATTGCTACAGTGCTGTTAATGATTTATACGATCACCTACCGTAGACATTCAGGCAAAGCTGCCATAAAAATATCGACGATGCACGCATATCTACCGGGTATAATCAAACGTCGGGTCACCTCGATTCTTCTTCTTCTTTACCGGACCGTCAAACGACAGATTTTTCCGTCCAGCTTGTCCACCGTACATTCATTTGATTAGTTACTTGTATTTAAGCACCAACATTACACGCACAGTGACGTGCAGGGTTTCTCATTCTCTCAGAAACACAGAGCAATGTCCTTCCGAACATTAACCCATCATGCTTAAAATTAATATATCATTTATTCTGAAAATTTATGTGTTCTTACTTGTTAATTATTCATTCTATTTTAGAGGCATTGAAAGCCAACAATTGTAAGCACTTGGAATTACACAGACAGCTTCGCGCTGCCGGCCTAATAAAGCAACTTTCAACAAATACAAACGTCCTCTTACGGTACTCATGATGAGCGAAGGCAATCAAGCGCAGCTTGGATTTAAGGAGCAGCTCTCTGTCGAAAACGAACTTTCAAGAAACGGTATAGTGTTGTCGCTGCTCGTCAACATTGCTCCTGTGTCTAGGTTTCTCAAATATCAAGACCGCGCTTAGTCGGCGTTTGAATTGCTTATATAAAACCCTGTTTTCTGAACATGTGCTGTGTTTGAAAGTCATTTGCTACAAATATGTAGGCTACAGTCTAGACACATTTGCCGCTTGAACTAGCATCCAGGGAGCGGTTCCTGTTAACAGTTCGTATTCGTCGTGCAACGCTTCTATCTATAGTCTACAATCAACTAGGATTGCACGCTTCTTGCAAAGCAGAGAAATGCTTTGCAATTCATCCATCACACTGCCATGCATGACTTTGATCCGAGACAAATATTATTATGGACAAAGAACCCGTATATCTTGACTTTATTCGAGATATCGGTCAACAAAAGTACCGCATTGCTTTAGACAGTTTTTGATGTCATTGGCTATTTCATATTTTCCCGTTAACAACTGCAAATTTCCGATGAATATGGAAACCCTCTTCTCATTTTTAGGAATTAAGAAGTATTTTCCTTTTTATTGAAATGCACATCAGAGACATACTGAACACGATTGAACTAATTTGGGATAATCGGATCTTCATATTTTTCACAGTTCTGAAAAGTGTGTTGTGCCATATAGCTGAATGGTGCAATATTACAAATTGTTCATAAAAAACAAGTGTGTAACTTGAAAAGAAAAGCAGATGAGCTTACATTTAAAGATTAAAATGACCTTACTTCACTATCCAATTATCCCAAATTAGTTCCAACTCTTGTTACTGGCACTATTTACTAATATCATGCAGGTTCAATTATAGTTTGACATAAGTGTCAGTTATCATGACGTTACTGTTATTATGCATTTGTAATTTCTAACAGCTAGTATTATGAACAATGTTTTTTTGTCCGAACAATAGATAAAGACAATTTATCAAGAACTGTTATCTTAGAAAAGAACGTGTTTTTATTCGAATGTAAGTTATATAGGAGATCAAAGATTTTTTCCATATCAGATGCTTATGCTTTGCTGCTCCTGGGTGCTGCCGTGGTCTGTACAGACTTTCTAGAGGACGTTCAGATTCTCATATTTGAGACTCCTTCTGCATGTCAGGAGCGGCCGTAGACCAAGCCCGGTAGCTGTAAAGCCCGGGACCTGGTTTACCTGGTCGACAATAAAGTCTTCGGGTTCCACTCTACGTACATAGTTTGCTGTCGTACATCATTTCAACAACTGTATTCCGAAGTTGAACCTCTTTCGAGAGAGTTGTGACATTTCTCTAATTGTGAGAGATATGACAGCGCCGTCATATGCAAATTGAGGTCACGGTACTCGCAGAATCATCCTGTATCCCCTTTGTAATGTTGTTAACCAGTGATCTGATTACTCATATATTATGAGGTTATTACGAAAATATCGCAAAGGATGCTTTCGGACATTGGCGCAGCGTATCGCCCAATGCGAAGCGGTGGGCGATGCGCGGCACCGATGTCTGAGTGCATCCTTTGCAGTATTATCGTAATAACCTTATTATGCTTATTATACATCTTACATTCGTTACTGAGGCGTCAAATTGTCAGTGTAGTGACCGTTTTCGTGCAATATCAACAATTTTTATTCCGATTTATAGCGCAAGTGTACATGTTGAATGCTCCCTGACGCGCTTCTGCAAGGTCTGGACAGTGTGTATACACTACAGAGCGCGCGTGAGACATGTTCTGGCCCTCGTCCAATCGGTCCCTTGCAACCGTTAAAGAGTAAACGCGCGGATACAGCGGCAGGGAATGGGGCGCCTTGAAACCGTTCCGTAACGGCTTTTATAGGGCACGCAAAATTCTATTAAAGAGTATTATTTTAACTTATTTGTGATATTTAAAGAAGATCCAAGATTATTGCAGTTAAAATCTACCTCTTTGTGTCTGCGTTTATCTTACGAAGTTTCGTTTGAATAAGAATATTTTGATGTTTCGGCTAACCTAGCCCTGCCCTCATTGGACAACTTAGGGACTGGTCAGTTTCTTCAGCCTGGGGAGATGGATTCCTTCGGGAGGGTTTACCCTGGTTTTAACTTTGGTGATATTGGCGTCCCCATTTTTTCAAATGCTCGATGGGAGGGGGTCAATGTTTGTTCCGAATTAAGGGACTGGACATAAATTACAGGAGGGGGGGCGGTGTTTTTCGAAACACCGCTGCATCAAAAATAGTGACCCTTCAAAAGTTCATGCACAAAAATTAGTGACCCTCCCCCTTATCCGTGCATGAAAATAAGTGACCCTCCCCTGTTACTCAATACCCCCCCCCCCCCACAAACCTGCAATATGTTCAAGACCTCCTTCTGACTTGCTATACTTTTGAAGTCCCCTCCCAAAAGGAAGGCAAAATGTGGCCGATATAACGCTTTGTCCAAAAAATATCAAATCATATGTGTGTGATAATTCATGTAAATGTTCTTTGCTTGAAGTGGCACAGATGCACTTTTTAGTGCATCTGTGTACAATAATGTATTTTTTAGATTTTATCGATAATGTTGATTCACTATTTATTTATTTATTTATTTATTTATTTATTTATTTATTTATTTATTCATTCTGACATCCAACAGGCATAGCCCAATAACTGGATGCAAACAGAGAAAAATTAAAAAATGAAAAAGACAAATTACAACATGCAGAAACTAATTTAAAAAAAAAAAGGCACTAAACAAGTACAACAGAGACTGACAAACATCAAAAACTCTCGGTAGTAAAATGACTATCAGCAAGAGATAATAAAACAGATGACACTTGTGTTTTAAAAGTACTAAGACTGGTAAACAAATCAATATCAAAACGATAGACACTATTTAAAAAGTGACATTGCCCGAGACGAAAAACAATATTTAGACAGGTTAACGCGGTGATTTGGAATCCGGAAAAGGTCAGAAGACCTGAGACGCCTTGGGGGCACAAAGAAAGTGAAGGAGCTATTAATATCTGGACAATCGGTAATGAAATTGACACACACTTGTGAATAAAACAAAGATCTAAAACTTGACGACGAATAAAAAGAGGCGAAAGTTTAAAATAAGAACATAATGTAAAATAATTATCAACATTGTACTCCACACCCTCCTTAAAACAAAGAAATTTAATAAATTTCTTCTGAACTCGTTCAATTTTGTCAATGTACGACTTCTGGTGTGGAGACCACACTACTGAACAATACTCAAGGATACTCCTAACAAGTGCAATGTAAATACTTTTGATGGCAGTGGTATTAGTGAAGTCGCAGCAAGTCCGTTTAATAAAACCGACCAATTGATGTGCTCTTTTGATTGTGCAATTGATGTGATGTACAAAGCTTAGATTTTTGGAGAAATAAACACCAAGATCCTTGATGACATCAACACGTGTGATTGATTGCTTATAAGCTTATAATTGGAATGAACTGGAATACGCTTGTTGGAGAATGAAATAACAAAACATTTTTTAAGATTTAGTTTAACTTTCCATGCTTTGCACCAATTACCAACAAGAGAGATATCTGATTGCAATAGTCTGCAATCCGATTCAGTTTTGATGATCCGAGAAAATTTCGAATCATCGGCATACAGAAACATGGTCGAATGATGGATAGACATGGGCAGGTCATTGATATATAAAATAAATAAAAGCGGACCCAGTAGTGAGCCTTGAGGAACACCAGAGGGAACACACATCTCCGCAGACTCGTGCCCACCGATGACAACCCTTTGTCTCCTACCCTCTAGGTACGAATAAAACCAAGAGAGTAGGTTTCCATGTATGCCGTAATAATTTAATTTGTGAACCAAAAGCTGATGATTAACTGAATCGAAAGCTTTTGAAAAATCGGTGTAAATGGTATCTACTTGAAGACCAGTGGAAACAGCCTCAGTAATAAACTTGTTGTATGACAGAAGATTAGTGGCTGTTGATCTGCGCGGAAGAAACCCATGCTGAGAATCGTGAATTGTACTTTTAACGTGATTGTAAATATACTTATGAACTAAACCCTCAAAAATCTTGCTAAAAAGTGGCAAAAGAGATATAGGTCTATAGTTTGTGACATCGTTTCTAGCACATGGCAGTCGACTATAAGAAGACTGTGAACGTGTATTTTCCAATATAAAACTAGCAATATCTGTTCATCTATAGATGTTTATAACTGATAGAAATATACTTGATTAGCATGGGTTGTTTACATAGTGTTCATGTGAACAAGATATTTGTTTTTGGAATTTCGCTCAAAATGTTGATCCACTATACATGGGAGTCTATGACAAAACTGTAATAAAAAAAAAATCCGAATAATTGATATAATTGTACTTGATTAGAAGAGGGTGGTAACACATGCATCTGTGTACAAGAAATTTGTTTTGGGAATTTCGCATAAAATGTTGATCCATTATAAATTGTTGTCTATGACGAAACTATAATTTTTTTTAAATACAAAACTTGGCAAATCTGTGTATTTATGTATGCTTGATTATTGATATTTATGTTCTTGATTAGACTAGAGTGGTTGAAATTTGATTTGAATTTCACCGAAATGTCGATTCACTATGCATGGCAGCCTATGATGAAACTATGAATATTTTTTTTTAAATTCAAAACTAGGTAAATCTGTGCATTTATTAACACCTAATTATTAGTATTAATGTTCATGACTAGACTAGAGTGGTTTCAAGTCAATGGTTGTGCAAAAAATTTGATTTTGGAATTTCACTGAAATGTCGATTCACTATGCATGGCAGCCTATGATGAAACTATGAATATATTTTTTTAATTCAAAACTAGATAAATCTATGCATTTATGTACACCTAATTATTAGTATTAATGGTCATGACTAGACTAGAGTGTTTCAAGTCAATGGTTGTGCAAGAAATTTGATTTTGGAATTTCACTGAAATGTCGATTCACTATGCATGGCAGCCTATGATGAAACTATGAATATTTTTTTTTCAATACAAAACTAGGTAAATCTGTGCATTTATGTACACCTAATTATTAGTATTAATGTTCATGATTAGACTAGAGTGGTTTCAAGTCAATGGTTGTGCAAGAAATTTGATTTTGGAATTTAACCAAAATGTTGATTCACTATACATTGTAGGTTATGAGGAAACTACAAATAACTCATAGGTTATCTGATCCTAAATTGTTATTCAAAAGTTGTTCGACCTGAAGCTTCATGTTGTTATTGATGACATTTTGCACTATTCTGAATAGTTTGTATTCTGTCAATGTCCTCAAAGATAAAAAAATGTACATACAGCGACATGAACATTTGACACTATACCCAATGTATTGTCAATGGGAGAATGATATCAAATAAGTGATCTCCCAAATTGTTATTGAAAGCGTCATTATAGGGGAAAGTTTATATGCACAATAGGGGAGTTTGATAAGTAGAAATCATGACAACTTAAATCAATGTGGCTGCTTGGATCATCAATACATTGTTTATTATACCCTTAATCTTGCGCCCAATGACAGAAACTGAAAGTGCCAGGAGGTATTTTTTCTTTTCTCAGTATTCCATATTCTTTAATACGTTGTCACATGCAATTTCAGCTTTGATGCATAAAAAGGTGACCCTCCCCATAGGCTTGAACAAAATTTTATGACCCTTCAAAAATGCTTGCGCGAAAATGGCGACCCACCCCCAAAAACACCGCCCCCCCCCCCCCCCTGTAATTTGTGTCCAGTCCCTAAAACACCGGCTTATACTTGTAAAAAATGCGTCACACGAGCCATGAACTTAAATTGTATCGTTCATGTGCAGTTTTAGGGCGTCCTTAGGGCGCGTCACTTTAATATATCTTTAATATACACTTTGCCGTTAGGTCTTAAAATAAAACCAGATATGAACTGAAAATGCTCACTTGTTTCATTATATATTGCAGTTATGTGTAAGTTTGAACCTTTGGCACATGTTTGCAACTCCATTGAAATTATTATGATAAACAATATTCACCGCAGATTAATTCTGAAAGGCCATGAAGTATAAAAATATGTAATTAGCTGAAAAAAAATATTAAATTTCTTTGAAGGCTGTCACTGTATCAACACTTTATATAGGAAGTACAATTATCTTTGGCCAAGTCCTTCAAGCCATATATGCCAAACTGTGAAAAGTCATTAGATATACAAATTATAAATAAGCTGACATGAAATGTGAAATGACATTCAATACTGTTTTAACCTTGTGTAATCATCAATGTACATAGCATGTTTTGCCACCTTTGATCAAGTAAATCCCAGTATATATCCGTAATTAGAAAAGATCATTGAAAATGCAAATTAGGAATTGGCTGAAGAAAAATGCTTAATGACTTTCAATAATGTTGTATCATAGTATCGTTAATGTATATAGCAAGTTGCGTCAACTTTGGTCTAGTCAATTCAGATAAATATCCCTAATTAAGAAAGTTCATTAAATATGCAAATTAGGAATTGGCTGAAGTAAAAATGCTTAATGATTTTCAATAATGTTGTATCATAGAATCTTCAATATATGTAGCAAGTTTCATCAACTTTGGTCCAGTTAATTCAGATATATATCCCTAATTAGCAAAGTTCATTAAATATGCAAATTAGGAATTGGCTGAAGTAAAAATGCTTAATGATTTTCAATAATGTTGTATCATAGTATCTTCAATATATGTAGCAAGTTTTGTCAACTTTGGTCAAGTCAATTCAGATAAATATCCCTAATTAGGAAAGTTCATTAAATATGCAAATTAGGAATTATATTCAATGTCATCCCTTAATATCTTCCACTGCTGATATATCTTGGTGTGATCAACATATGTAGCAAATCTCATCAAATTGTGTGCAGTCGTTCTCAATATATAGCAAATGAGCAAAAAGTAAGCAAGCCACACCCACTAACTAATCTTCCCATTTGGAAACTGAATGTATATACCAAATTTGATTCTGATCTGATACAGTGCGTTTCATCTAGGTACCGCAACTCAGCGTATGAGCCGGACACAATCCACGTACAAAACAAACGATTAGCTCGGGTATCACGACACATTTCAAAGCTACCAACTCATTGATTAATTACAGTGAACCAGCATGCATATGGAGCAGCCCCTCTGTCTAGACTGAGAGATACACTTGATCTACAATGTAACTGTTTTTACAATTTCAGCTAAGAGTTGAAGAGCTGAAGATTTTCTCAACAGAAACGCCTGCTCTTGAAATGAAACGTTACTATGAAACTCTAACTTGAAAGGAATGAAATAAACTTTGTTTCTTGCGTTGACAACTGACATTTGAGGTTCATGTCAGATATCGAAGTCAGCATCGTGTTCGAGCCCTGTGCATTTCATTTCTTACAAGGTTAAAGTTTCACCTCTTCAACTCTTAGCTGAAATTGTAAAAACAATTACATTGTAGATCAAGTGTATCTCTCAGTCTAGACTGCGGAGGCCCTATCAATAAGTCGGTGACTTTCAAACGCGTCGTGATACCCAAGCTAATCGTTTGTGATGTTTTTGAGATATCGAGCGCGCAGACAGACGGACAGACAGACACATACACACTGCGATATTAGCTCACGTGTGTGAACACGTGAGCTAAAAATCAAAACGTACTTTTCCAATTCCTCCTGTGCGTTTTTGAAATCAGCAAACAACGTTCTTACCTCCCAGGCATATACAGTATAGTAATTAGCAACCATAAACAACTGTGTTCCCATGCATGTAAACAATTACATGAACGCTATGTGTTTTTTAAGAGTCTGTGTGCTTAATGCTTGAGTAAGAAAAAACGTTAAACGGGCGATCTCAATATCAAGAGCTCTCAGCTCTACCGAAAAGCCAGGCATTTGAGCTTTTAGGTTCCGTGTAGATCAAGGAATGCAAACCTATATATATATTTAGATCATCAGCCTCGAGGTTACAGGCCCTTACAGGAAAGCATGACACTCGTAGATTTTTGAAGTAAAATAAGAGAACGTGGCTCGACACATCGGCTAGATTACGTTAGGAGTTGCATGGTGTTTTTATGGCCTCTCATTTAATGACTATTTTTGTATTAAACGAATTTCTTAGCGGTGAATATATATGCAGCTGCAGAGCCATTACGCTGGGCCAGGCCTGCTAGCTAGATACGTATTCAAGGCGTGAGGTGTCAAATAAGAGGCCATTATCTCTTGCTAGAAAAGTATGTTTTCGTTTCAATTGTTCAGTGGTCATTCCCTTAAGCTCGTCAAAGGACTGTTACAAGTAGCATTGAAATCTTAGTATGGCCGCCTCTTTTCAGAGAGTTATTATAGCCAAACGGTAGCTAAAAAGGTAGTGGACTTTGACTACATAGACCTTGGTTCGATCCCTATTCAGTCTGCATGACAACCCGGCTTTTGAAGGTGTTGGCGGTACCAGTGATATGATTGGCAATTATCGGGTTATTTGCATTTATGTGATCGTGTCAAATGGGTGGCTTCATTTTCTTAATGCATGAACAACAATTTATATTTATAATCATACTAATATATTCTACGGTAATTCGAATTTTTTATTAACCTGCTCAAAATTATCATTTTCTTGACGATTTACGAACGTTGACGACCTCAGTTGGCAAATGTTACATTATATTTGAATCGCCCGCCCGTACATAAATGATGTCATCCCCATTGCCACCACTATATTTTCTGTTGACATTTGCTAGACTCCTTTAAGTGACCTCCTTGGTGTGTCACTCTATCTGTTACACTTGACATCTGACTTTTTCAAGTGTTTGCGTTTCTATTTGGTATAAATGATTTTCCTGTCAAGTCAAAAAAAAATAATTGTGAACCGATTTTGACAATGTGATTCCTCAAATGACTCCCATATGCGTACATTTTTTTATGTACAATAATGAAAGGTATTAGTTCTTGTAAAGAGAACTATCATTATTTATTTATTCATTTATTTATTTTTGATGTACATGAATGAAAAATGTCAGTTCTTGTAAAGAGAACTATCAAAAGTAATTATCTTTCTAGTGTAGCAAAAAAGACATGTACAATTAAAGTTACAAGCAGCTTCATGAGGCCCAAGCACTTGCAAACACTGACAAAAGGTACCAGAATGATAATCATTAACCCTCTAATGCTGTTAGGTGCTCTATTTCAGAAAATTTAAAGGGTGAAGCACTTGTGGTCACTGATTTATAGGCATATTGGTGAAATCAAGGTCAATGATCGTTCGGGTCTCTTGAAGATTAAGGAAAAACAATTGTTCTCAAATTTATTCCTGTATAGCAAAAATCAGACCTCCAGCTCTATTGCTTAGCCAAGAATTAGATATGTGCATATTGAATAAGGTAGAGGATGTGGTGCCTTCAGGCTGTCCATCCCATTAAATATGGAGGCAGTAGCACTTCTGAAATTGATATCAAATGTCATCTGGTCACATGAAATTTTGGAAAACATTTGTTCCCATATTTACCCCTTTGTACCAAAAGTCACACCTCAAACTCTATTGGCTAGCCCGGAATTCATTACGTACATACTTAATGAGGTACAAGATGTTATGCTATATTATAAAGGTCCCCCATCATACTCAGAATAGTAAAGCCCGTGTGATTACTGATTTATGGCCATATAGGCCTATTTTAGGTCAAAGATCATCGACGCCACGTCAAGGTTATTAGACTATGTGCAATTTTCTTGAAATGAACAAAAATATCTGTCAACATCCTTTTCATGACAGCGCATTCGTATGTAATTAACGACCAAATGACCACTGAGGGCGCCCTCTGGCTCCCCCAATCATAAAATGTTGTCTGGTCCCCGCAGCGCCTCAGTGACAAGCACAAGGAGGCAGGTAATGCGAAACTGCCATATATCGAATTACAAAATCTGATTGGTTGAATCACGGGGCGCTGTCATTGGCTGTTCAATTGTACTTGGAAGTAAAGCTAAAATTATCAGAGTTTCATGATGCGAACATGGCTAGAATTTTACCAAGGATTTAATAACATGATGAATTGAAAATACTCAAGTGTTTCGTTATATATTGCAGTTGTGCGTAAATTTTAACTTTTTCCATATATTTTCATTTTCTTTGAAAGTGTTATGATCAACATCATAAACAATATTCATCAAAGATTAATTATACAGGGCACAAATTATACAAATATGTAATTAGCTGAAATAAAAATACTAAATTTCTTTGACTGCTGTCATTGTATCACCACTTTATATAGCAAGTGTAATTACCTTTGGTCAAGTCCTTCAAACTAAATATGCCAAACTGTGAAGGCTCATTAGATGTGCAAATTATAAATTAGCTGACATGAAAATGCGAAATGACTTTCAATATTATTTTAACTTGGTATCATCAATGTACACAGCATGTTTTGCAAACTTTGATCAAGTAAATCCGGTATATATCCCTAATTAGGAAAGTTCATTAAATATGCAAATTAGAAATTGGCTGAAATTAAATGCAAAAGTGACTTTGAATAATGTTGTATCGAAGTATCTTCAATGTACATAGCAAGTTTTGTCAACTTTGGTCAAGTCAATAAAGATATATATCCTTAATTAGGAAAGTTTATTAGGTATGCAAATTAGGAATTTGCAGAAGTAAAAATACTTAATTACTTTCAATAATGTTGTATCATAGTACCTTCAATTTAAATACCAAGTTTTATCAACTTTGGTAGAGTCAATTCAGACATATATCCCTAATTAGGAAAGTTCATTAAATATGCAAATTAGCAATTGGCTGAAGTACAAATGCTTAGTAACTTTCAATAATATTGTATCAAAGTATCTTCAATGTACATAGCAAGTTTCGTCAACTGTAGTCAAGTCGATTCAGATGAATATCCCTAATTAGGAAAGTTCATAAAATATGCAAATTAGGACTTTGCTGAAGTTAAAAAAGTTGAATGACTTTCAATGATGTTATATCATAGTATCTTTAATGTACATAGCGAGTTTCATCAACTTTGGTCCAGTCAATTCAGATATATATCCCTAATTAGGAAAGTTTATCAAATATGCAAATTAATAATCGGCTGAAGTAAATGTGTTTAATGACCTTCAATAATGTTAAGTCATAGTGTCCTCGATATACATATCATTTTTCGTCAATTTTGATCCGGTCCATTAAGATATATATCCCTAAGAAGGAAAGTTCATTAAATATGCAAATTAGCAATTATCTTTCATGTCATCCCTTAATACCTTTCACAGGTGATATATATTTATTAAACACATAACTTCCCTCTGAAGGGAAGAAAAGCGTTACAAAAACAAACGAGGAAGTTACTCAAACGAAACCAAAACAGTGTTTTGAAGTAATAATACGCAAAAGAAATAAATTCAAGCAAAAAAACCAAATCAAATGATTACATTTCTGATAGGCGTTCCATTCTCAATTTCATACATGTAGATATGTACTGTGCTAGAGGAATTGATATGCTAGTATTTTTCATTATGAATTCAAATTTGTTAGGCATATCATAAAATGTGGTGTTATATTTTGCAGCTGCAGCAAACAGAGATTTCTTTGGCTGGTGTAAAATTTGCAAGAAATGATGAAATGTTGTTCATCTTCTACACATTTACTATCGCAAAGTTTGCAGATTCTTTCATGTACCGGAATTTTATTGTGGCGTCCTGTTTCAATTTTTAATGAATGGTTACTTAATCTAAATTTGACAAGACTGTCTCGGAGATCAATATTATTGATAGTAGTAATGTGATATAACTTGTTGTGATTGTCATTTGTTACATATCTTATCAAATTGTGTGCAGTCGTTCTCAATGTATGTCTGTTTTATCTAAAACCATTATGCAAATGAGCAAAAAGTAAGCAAGCCACACCCACCAAAAACTAATCAGTTCTTGCCATTTGCAAACTGAATCTTTGCACAAAATTTGATTTTGACCTGATGAGCCGTTTTGGAGATTCAGGCCAACAGACAGTCATCGCTGCGATATATGCTCGTGTTTGTGAACACGTGAGCGAAAAAGGATGCACTATTTTGCAGACATGTGCAATTAACAACTTCCGGGAGACCAAAAACTAGCACATTTCAAAATGGCGTTTCGCCTGTATCTGCGTCTTATTACATGCTGCTTGTCTGGTCACGTGAGACGCAGTGATCAGCAAATCATAAAATGATGACTATTAGGAACTGTTCCTCAAATCTCTGTAAATGGGGCAAATTACACAAAGTGATATTCGGTTTTGACTTGTCCAATATATAATGATGCCGAAACCAAAACTAAATAAAAGCTCAACTTTTTTGCCTAACAAGTATAGCCCTTCTCAGCCATTCCGTATTGGTAAACATAGCATTGTCTGATACATTTATCGTTATCACTGTAAATTAACAATACGTAGAATGAGGAGTGTTTTCGAAGAATGCCTTCCATGTTCACACAGGATATTATACTGGCCCTTTAATCAATCAAACTGAACAGCTAATTAGCCCTCACCCCCTCAAAGAGTATCTTTTTCATCCAACTGCAAATCAAAGTCAAATGCCAGAACACCAGGAATGACTTTTGATGCTCACTCAGTCTTAGATTGTTTTGCCGAGGTTTCACTTTAACTGAACCATATATCAAAGTTGTATTTATAAATCAGAACCTAAAGTCACACCTGAAAGTGGTACTTATAATCTGTAATCTTGTGTGTTATGCAGTACTGTGACAGTTCCACAGAATGAAATACCCAGTATTTTCACATACTGCAGATACGATATTAGGTTGAATTAAGCTGTCATTTTAATTTCAAACAATACATATTGAAATTAAAATTGTATAAAACTAGATGTACATACAGTGAAACCTGTGTATGGTGGGCACTCAAGGGTCCAAGAAAAAGTGACCACTATATGGCGGTGGTCTTTCTATTGAGGGTTGGTGTGGCATTACTTTCAGTGTAGGTGGTGTGCTGGATTTTAGGAATAGAGAACAGCAAAAATAAACTCTGTAATATAAATGTGTTGAGAATCATAATACATCCATTTAGTTTCTGAAAGCTTGTAATGCAGATCCAAAATCATCAAAAACAGACAAATATCTTGCTTTCAAGTCTGAGCAGTTTTACACAGGTTTTGTACCAAATTGGGACAATTACATGTGGCCACTGACCACATAACAGAAGTTGCTGTTCTGTAGAAGAGCTTTAACATATAAAATGTTATGCAACTGCTACAAAGTGATCACAATAGAGAGGCGACTGCTCTGTAAGGGTGACCACTGAGACAGATTTGACTGTACCTGATAGAAAGACATGACTGATGTGTAGGATAAGATAAATTAGGTTTAAACCAAAGAATGGACATTAAAAAAAAATAGACAGCAGTTCTGATTTCAAAAGTTTTTAGGTTTTAATACCTCCCATCACACTCCTGTATAATAATACATTTCACACTATCCTAACTCTTGAGTGTGGGTTAGAAGAACAGGCAGTACACACAGGGCATTGTTGGTAGATTGGGCTCAGCAAAATACTTGGTTTGTGGATCCCACTTAGGATCTGAATCTCAAGAGATCCGGTCAAAGATGGCAATGGCGGGCTTTACAACCATTGCGCAAAAACTCGCAAAAATGACAGATAACTGACCAAATATACTGACCAAATAGTCGCCAAGGTCGCCGCAGCAGCGGGAGTAACCATCGAAAAACGGATATCGATGTGAGCCATCGTTTACCAAATAAGCAACAAGCAAACCCACCCCCAATAATCGTCCGCTTTACGAGGAGAAATCTTCGAAACAAACTGTACGAAGCCAAAAAACAACTGAGAAACAAAAGTAGCAGAGACATAGATATCGTTGGTGAAAAAGGTGAACATAACCAAATCTATATCAATGAACAGTTAACTGCCAAGAACAAACAACTCTTCTACGAAAGTAGAAGAAACTCAAGGAAATTGGATGGAAATATGTATGGACTCAGAACGGGAATATCTTCGTCAGAAAAGACAAAGGTCTGAGACATGTGTGCATCAAATCCATCGAAGATGTACAACGCATACAATAGTGAGCCAGTATTTTACAACATTAAAGTCCTGCATAACTTATGGATCCTTCACCATCCGACGACACAGGTTGTAAGTCTATTTGTAATGCACTCGTATTTGATGAACTATGTGAATTTCATCGTAAGAACTCTTCCCGTGCCTCATTCAACTTACTACATATCAATATTCGCTCTCTCAGCAAGCACATTGAAGACCTTATGCTACTTAAGGATAGTATTGAACACGTACCACTCCATGTCATCGCAATGTCTGAAGTTTGGCAAGTAGGAAACCCTTCATTGCACAGTATTCCAGGCTATCAACTAATTCTACATCAAAGACAGTCCGGTCAACAAGGAGGTGGCGTTGGAGCATACATTAACACTTCCATTAACTTTGAGATCATTGAAGACATAACTGTAGCGCATAGCGAAACTCTCTGGATCAAACTTCATACTGGCCAGGAAACCTTACTCATTGGAATAGTTTACAGAAAACCTGGGACATCGATTGATCTGTTTACTGAAGGCATTGAACAAGCCCTTCACAAAGTTAAGTCAACTAAATACCAATGTATTCTTGTTGGTGACTTCAACATAGATTACCTTGACTCACAGAATCTCCAGACATGTAATTTTATCAATACACTTGCAGCGAGTAATTTTACACAGTTGATTACTGTTCCAACACGTATTTCCGATCACTCTAGAACCTTAATAGACCATATTTATTGTAATTTCAGCAACTATTTCATTAATTCTGGCACAATTTCAGCTGATATATCCGATCACCTACCAATTTTTGCAACATTCAGCAATCCCATTGTGCTTTCACTAGAGAGAACACAATCAAAGTCAGGAGTTATTTAAATTACAATGTAGCCTCCTTTCAAAATGACTTAGCTTGTACAAATTGGGATTCTGTGTTACTCAACAATGATGTCAACGATTCTTACCACAATTTTTCCAGTATTCTTGAAAGTGTTTGTTCTAAACATGCTCCATTTGTTACCCCATCACATAAAAAGAACAACAAAGATAAGCCCTGGATCACCCAAGGTTTAAAAAAGTCCATCAGGGCAAAATATAAGCTATACCATAAACTTGTCAAAAGTAATTTCAATTAGCAGTCAGGGCAAAATTTAACTCTTACAGGAACATTTTGACCACCCTCCTTAGGAAATCAAAGAAACTTTACTACAGTAATAAATTCAGTGAATGCCAGACAGATTCTGCCAAGACATGGAAAGTGATTAATGATATCTTGGGTAAAACAGAGAAAACAAGCACAAAACTTCCCAACAAAATAATTATTGATAATAGTAGTACAGCCATAAATACTGTTACAGAACCATCTTCCATCATTGAGAATTTTAACGACTTCTTTTGTAACATTGGTAAAACACTAGCAGATAACATAGACTCAGGAATTAGTCACAAGAAGTACATTACTCTCTCTCAGCCAACAAATATTTTTCTTCACCCTGTTGTAGAGCAAGATGTTGTTAAAGAATTATTATCACTTAATCCATCTAAATCAATTGGTCATGATAATATCCCAGCTCGCTTGCTACTTGATGGGGCTCACATTATTGCCAAACCATTGTGTCATATCATTAATTTATCTTTTAAACATGGTGTTTTTCCTGATCCTCTTAAAATTGCTAAGATTACTCGAATATTCAAAAGAGGCTCCCCCTACTACTTCAGTAAATACCGCCAAACGTCCATCCTACCCCAACTCAGTAAAATCTTTGAAAGCATAATTTTTAAACAGCTTGTTGCTTTTCTTGATAAACATTCTCTGATCTACCCTCAACAGTATGGCTTCAGAAAAACCTATAGTACAAAATTGGCTCTTATTAATCTTATTGACGAAGTTTTACACAATGTTGATGAGGGAAATGTTCTCCTGGGGATCTGTCTTGATTTGACTAAAGCCTTTGATACCATCGACCATAGTATTTTATTAGACAAATTGCCATGTTATGGAGTTAGAGGTATCCCTCTGAAGTGGTTTGAAAGCTATCTGACTTCAAGGAAACAATATGTTTGTACAGGAAATTATACTTCAACACTCAAATCCATAACACATGGAGTACCTCAAGGTTCAATCCTAGGTCCCATTCTTTTTCTTATTTACATCAACGACTTACCTGATTGCTCTCATTACTTTTCATCAAAACTTTTTGCTGACGACTCTAACTTTTTTCATGCTTTCCCAGACAATGTAGTAGATATGACTGAAGCAAATGATGAGTTCTCACATGTTGTAGAATGGTGTGAAGCCAACAAACTTACAGTTAATCAGGATAAAACAAACTATGTTCTCATTGCTCCCCATCAACGTCACTTTAGTAAAGCTGATTTTATTGACATTCACTCATGTGAGATCAGACAGGAAGATTATGTATGTTACCTTGGAGTTCATATAGACCACCATCTTTCCTGGAAATCACACATTAAGAAAGTTTGCAACCAGATTAGTCCTAAAATTGGTCTCTTTTCTAAACTCAGGCATTTT
The DNA here is from genome assembly GCF_041260155.1 of Ptychodera flava. Classification (NCBI taxonomy): domain Eukaryota; kingdom Metazoa; phylum Hemichordata; class Enteropneusta; family Ptychoderidae; genus Ptychodera; species Ptychodera flava. The sequence continues at coordinate 18,869,324 of NC_091932.1, forward strand.
GTCCCAAGACATATTCTTATACGCTTGTACAAGTCTCTTATCCTACCACATATTTCTTACTGTCTCGAGGTTTGGGGTAGTACTTACCCTTCCACACTTCTTCCTGTTCATAAGCTATTAAAAAACTTGTTGGAATCATCACGTTCAATCCCCCTCGCAAGCCTAAAGCGCACCCTTTTTCAGAGAATTAAATATGTTGAACATTTATGAACAATTTTGTTTCCAGACAGGAATTTTTATTCATGATCTTTTGTATGGCAGACTCCCCCACAATTTCTCAGACTACTTTTCCTACATCAGTCACCAGTATTATACCAGATCAGTAGCCAGTTCCCACTTAATTGTACCAAAAAGAACACTGCGTCTAGGCCAGTTTTCATTTAGTTACCACGGAGCCAAATTTTGGAACAGTTTACCAGCTACTATAAAAAATATAAACAATAGACACCAGTTTAAACAAACTCTTAAATCTTGGATTTTAAACCACGACTAGTTGTCTTTTTCTGATTATACCCTCCGTCCTCGTTTAATTTAGTTTTTTTGTTTATTTAATTCTCAGCTACCACCCACCAGGAGCTAGACACTCATTAGCTTTGCATTAGCTATTTTCTAGCTCCTATTCACATTCATTCCCCTTCATAAAAGAGAATATATTCCTCATAATTCTCGTGTGTCTTTTTTGTAACAGCATTTCTTTATTGACTAATTTAATTATATGTAAGTTTTTGTTTCTATTTATTTGTACACTGAGATATTTACTGTTGTATATACTTTTGTAATACACAGTGAGAGTTTATAATGTGGGGTCTTTATACCTCATAAGAATACCAGTCTCTGTATCTTGCAATCATAGATTGTGATGTAATTACAGTCTTGTAATTATGGAAATGAATGAATGAATGAATAAACTAAACTAAACTAAAAAATAATAACAAAATATTACAAGCTCTTTAAATGATCAGATCTAAAAATAAGACCAAAGGCACAAAAAAATCATCATCTACATAAAAGTGACAAAGTCATGGCAAGGTGAACACTGGTAAAAATTATTATTACTACCAGTTCTAGATTAAAGTCTCTTTGTTCAGGCATAGGAAAGAAAAACAAACAAGCAAACAAACAAACAAGCAAACAAACATGTATTTTGCCTTTATAACTCCCAATCAGGGAACAGAAACAAGATCTAGATTCCAACAATGTCTGAACAGCTTTCAGTTTCAGTTTTGCTCAAATTCAAGTATTATCTTGAGAACCATTTTCTTCAAGTACAGCAGAATGATAAATATATCACACTCTATTTATTTCGCTTTCGATACCATCCAATACAGATGCCAGCAGTATAATACAATATTGTCATCAACTTGAGATCACAGCAAAAACTGACTGCCTGACAAGGATATTCTGAAAAAGGCCTCCTTTTTGCATGGTGAGTTTCAGGCATGAACTTGACGGTGAAGTGAATGTGCGAATTGTATCAGAAGTACACAGAATGCACATGTACACTTATAGCTACACTCTCAGGACTCTAGAATGTTCTGTATCCACTGCAAGCGAACACCTGGTATTGAAACCATTCTGTGAATATCAGCAGGCACACAATGCCAGAGGCAAGTAGCTACTAGTATCATTGAAAATGTATCTGTAGTCAGTAGCAAAGCATGTCAGCAAAACAACACTACAGCGTTGTATTGTGACAGTCTTACAGTACTGCATGTGAAGAGGTCAACGAAAATTGACAAATTTTTCAATATGTTATCATCTAACACTTGTTTATAAATTATACAGCTAAAAAATTACACATACCACTTATATATATGGTTTTCCAAGATTCAGATGGTCACAAGAACAAAGAATTGCCTTACTTTCCTGTCCCCTTGGGTGCAATAAATTTTGGCATGTATGTACAAACATGTGAATAAATTTCACCGTTCCATATTATTAGATATAAAAACAATAAATACACTCTGTGAATGAATGAATGATCTCATTTTAGAATGGTGAAATTTTACACGTCACTGTAAACACACTCTTGAAAAAAAATCCAAGTTCTTGAAGGTCTGCAGGAAAAAATAAAACATACGTTGAAGCATCCTGCATTGTCACACAAAACAGAGAGTCTGTCAGCAACTTCCTTCTCTATAAAAGAAACACTATTTAAACTATTCCCAACACCAGCTTTAAAATAATTCAATAAAATAACAAATGAGGAGGACAAAATTTTTAAACAAGCTATATGTAGTTTTCACTAAAATAAACACTTTTAATTCTCTTATTTTTCAAGTCCTGATTTCAAAATCATAATACTTTTACAAAGCTTATTTGACTAAAAGAGGTGATCATACATATTGATAAATATCTTTAATGCAGTAAGAACTCTATTTTAAAGACTGTCGATATAAAATAGTTGGTTAGTTAATGCATTTCTCTGATTATAAATTCCTGTTAAAAAAATTGGATCCTGCAATGATGACTGATTATTAGCTTGGGTATCACAACACATTTCAAACTACGACTCATTGCTTAATTACACTAAACCAGCTTACAGCCGCTCTGTCTGGACTGAGAAATGACCAGTTGATTACATTTGATCTGCAATATAACTGCTTTTAAAATTTCAGCTGAGAGTTGAAGAGCTGCAGACGTTTTCTCAGCTGAAACTACAATGTATATAAAATACACACACATTTTCTAGTATTCAGCTTTCAACTGTGAAAACAGCTACATTGTAGATAAAGTGTAATCAATTGATCAGGTAACAGTCTAGACAGAGCTGTCCCATGCTTATTTACAGTAATCAATCAATGAGTCCATGACACTGAAATGGGTCATGATCACACATCGATCGTGAGTTGTGGCACCGATGTGAAATGCACTGTCATTGCCAGTAATCTTAAATGATATATGATAACATTAAAATCAGTGAGGAAATATCTGTGCTTTTTGTACATGCCATGTGTCCGTCTCATATACTGAGTCAAGTTTGAGATCTTCCCCCTCTACTGTCTATGATTAATTGAAGCTCTTCTGGGTGGTTGCCACAACATTGCTTGCCGCAAGAAAATTAGAAAAACATAAACACACAAAACAAAAAACTTCAAGATGCATTGCCTTGCTCACAGATTCACTAATAAACCAAAATACAGTTCAAAATGAGGTACATTGGTAGTCTTCATGTACACACGTGTCAACTGATTCATACAGTAGCTCTGATGGGAATAAACCATATTTAGTTGATCAAAACAAACTTCATGATAGTTTGTTTTTGTTTTGCATTACTTATCTTTATCACTTTGTCGTGATATCAATTTCTTATTTTTCCTCAGAAACCATTTGACATAAATAAGACAGTAAAGGATACTATTCCCAATTCAACTTGAAAACTACAGGAAGAAGCCAGTTAAGCATTTTGCACAATAAATGCAATTCCTTTTGTTTCATTCAAAATGTATAATATTTTCATCTGTAAAGCTGTTAAAAGGACGGCTCTTATTAGTAGCATTAACATTATGCCTGATTTATTATATCTTAATGCATTTAAAGCAGAACGCATCTGGGGGACAGATATGCGGACTCTATTCAGAAACGTTATACAAAGATAGCTACTTCTTAATCTCTTGACAATGAAGACAAATTGTCATCTCTTCAGTTCCTTCCAATATCCTGTGTTTACACATAGTTTTAATTCTTTCTGACGTGACTCATCTCTGACCAATCAAAGTCAAAGACACTTCTAATTTTCCCGCCAAACCCGGCTATATCACAGCCTGAATCAACCACTTTACTTTAGTATATATTTATGTACAGTATACTGTATGCGTATACTCAGAGCACATCGCTCACCACTGGATCTGGTTGTCACTTATCCACCCACTGATACATTATATTATTGTAGCAGTAATTCATCGTAGCTGTAGTAGTACAGTTTGAAGAAATAGAGCCACCCACCGCCTCTGTCTCCATCACTTGAACACAAAAGATCCTGCTTCATATACAATCTGATACAGACTCTCAATTTTCTTAAAATTTTTAATCTACCTCTTGTAGGGGCTCATTTAAAAGCTTGGCCAGTACGGGAAATTTTCAAGGTCTTTGTTTTATAGTCGATATTTGTAATTTTTTCCACAGATTTAACACAGGGATGGTGTCCATGTTGAATTTTTAACATAGGTAAGTGTTAGAGAATTGGTTTCTTGTGCCAAACATTGCATGATTATCCCTGATTTTTATTCTTGATTTGGTAAGAGAAAGGTTGAAAGTTTCACTGAAGAAAGTTTGAGCAAAAGTTTAAATCTTCACTTTTGAGGTGCATACTACTTTAAAATACCTAGCTTTTGAGACATAAAGTCTTTCAAAGTACATGTAATAATCAGGATTTGTTGGGCGAGAAAGAAAGATCAGTTTAATTTACACCATCGGAACCGGAAGCTGTTGTGTTGCTTGGCTGAATCTTACCATTGTAATCGATTTATACACAATAGACTCCCTAAGTTGCTGTGGATTGTGACAATCAGATATAACATTCTGAGCCCATCACCAGCACAGCTGACCCTCATTGCACACGGACATAATGAGTAGATACAATCTTTTGCTGAACATTGTTGCATCACAAAATATTAATTGGAAACTAGAAAATGCAAAAAAAATTATCTTGAAATTAAGCTGGAGAAGCTATAACACTACTGGTATTGCATAACAATTTTTTTAATAACGCACGACCATAAAGCTTTGCTATGAAAGGACAGTATGCAATGAATTTGCCTGCACTTCAAATATCAATGTCAAATCTTGACAGCAGTTGCAGTGTGAACAAAATCACAATTTTCTCGCCAATCGTTATTCAACCACACTATGCCCAAATGACGGAAAAATTGTGTTAAATACATATCGGTATGAAAAAGGTACAAAATCATAACATTCTCATAATTTAAATAGCTGTTCGAAATCAAGAAGGTGGCTGACATTATGTCTTCCACGTTATCATCGAACACAATGACAGGTAAACACAGAAAGTTTAAAAGATTGCCATGGACTGCAGTTTATTTCTGCCAGCCATTGCTTGTATCATACATGTACGCCAATTTCATAAACAATTTGTCCCCGTAAATGTTACGGCGGCAGCGTGCAGCATGGAGGGACGTGCTGTGTCACGTGCAACTGAAAACTGCACTAACTCACCATAGAACTGGTAGATATTCTCACTATCCTGCAGTGTTGACTGATTCATGTGGAAACAAGCCTTTTATAGATGTTTTTTTTGATGTGCAAAGTTAATCAGCTGCTTGACTGCATTACTTGTGGATTACAGTCATTCAACTTGTACTCTTTAATGGTAAATCTTCAGCACTGACTCAGCATTGTACGGGTTGGTGGGTGATACATGAAGTCAATAACAGTGAATGCCAGCATTTTCATCGCATTGAAAAACACACAAATTATCTACTTGGATAGGTTTTCATGATATGCTTATATTTGTGTGGCTACCTCACTTTCAAAACATTCTTCAAAACTATCTCCTCTGTTTTGAGAACTTTGCTTACAAGCAGTATTTGTTCGACAGCTAGCAGAAAAAGCCGACTGGATGAACTTCTGACATCAGAAGTGGCGGAATATGGAAATTCTGTAAACTGTATTATTATTGTATGATATCATCAGAAAAACTGGTTCTATTAAAGTGATAAAGACACCCAAACACACAACATGTATTTCATACATACAAACACATAGTGTTACAATTTTTCTGATTGCAATAATGTGTTAGCCATAGTTCATAATTATTTTATGACAAAATAGCAAGTCAGCTGATATCAGTCAATTCAGAAATACACATTGCATCAAAAGTCTACCTTATTTTCCTTTCCAGGCTTTTAAACAAATCAATTTGCATGCAGCAAATTTGTAATATGCTTTACAAGCTCAATATGAAAATAAATTCCTTTTCATTATTGAATTCATTGTGCATATATTTATATTGACGGTCACACCATAATTGTTTCAATACCAATGTTACACATGATTAATCCCACAGTATAGATCTGGATCTGCCCAAACTTTACAACTGCTTTGACAAAAGTTTTTTTTTCTTTTGTTTTCCCAAGTTCATGAAATTTGCACTCTGTAATAGAACAGCATCACATTCTTTGAAAACTAAGTCATTTTAACCTATACACTTCCAATTCCCTATAAACAGGTCCACAATCACCATTGCTAACAATGGGTTTGGGCTAAACCATGGGAAGGGTTAATTTACACTATCTTTAAATAGAGCTCTTAGCATATTAGGGCTTCCTGCAGCCCAACATGTCGATCATATATTTGCCACTGTAGACACAAAGTGACAGAAAAAATGCATGAAAGTTTTACTTTAAAAGAAAGATAATTTTTGAATGCCAGAGTAAATTTTGTGCACAATTCTGTGCATAATTCTAAATCATAATCCATCACTTCATGTGTTATGTCCTTGCTGCTTTAGTTTGAGGTAGATCAAGCTTCATAAATTTCCTCTTAAGTTCAAGCATTAACTTCACCATGCCATCTAGGTCATAATGGTGGGTCCAGCCCCAATCGTTTCGTGCTCTTGAATCGTCAAAGGCTTGAGGCCAGGAGTCAGCTGTTGGAAGAGATGTGAAATGTAAAGCTAGTTATACATAAAATTGATCCATTGAGAAGGCATTGGCATTTCAAAGTTCACAATAGTTGATTTTCCTTTCATTTGAAAATAGAATGCACCTCAGTGGGCAGATATTCTGACTCTCAAACTTTCACAATATTCTTTTGGCACTTGTTGACGGCTCATTTTGAAGCTTATGCCAGTAGTAAAAGTTTTCACAGGCTTAATTTTGTAAAACTCAGAAACTTTTTATTTTTCCCATAGAGATAATACAGGGATGGTGGCCATTTTGAATTTAAAATATTGGTAAATGTTAGGTAATTTGTTTCTCTAGTACGGTACCAAACTTTGCACGGTGACCCCGGTTTTTATTCTGGATTTTGAAAAAGATTGGTTGAAGTTTGGCGAAAATTACCTTAAAGACCATTCACACTGTCTCCCATGTGTTAAAGTTCCTGCTTACAAAATTGAAAAACTTGCAAATGTAATGTTTCATTTGATTTCATACGTCATTTGTTCAATGTCCATGAGTATGGACCTTTACAGAGGCGGTCCCCTCTTCTCAGCGGTCACATGGTGGCACTACCCTAACGTTTTACATGGTGCAGGCCCCCTATAATGAAGTCAGTGCATGGCCACAAGTAATTGCTCCAATTTTGGATACAAAACCAGTGTACAATGGGTCAGCATATCTGACTCTGAGAGAAATCTGTTAAACATGCTTTGTCTGAAAGCAAGAAATGAGTTTACATTCATTGACTTTACAACTATCCATAATTATCTCAGAAATTAGAGTGCATGTATCATGATATTCATGAGATTTTTATTCTAATTTTGTTTATTGCTGTTATCTTTTCTAAGATTATCACTCGGCTCCCCACCCTACACCAAAAATTATGCCACGCCAACCCTCTATAGAAAGCTGCTTAATAATGTAGTTGTCACTTTTTCTTGTAAATTTTGACTACAGGTAATTTATTCATCACTGGATGGAATGTGTTGTGATCAAAAAAGACAGCCCTGTCAGATACCACAACATCAAAGTGACCTGACTGATCAATAACTGCTACTCTGAGAGTAATTAGACCATCCTCATCACAGTGAAAGCTAAAAGGTACACTCATGACGAGTCTCACTGCAAAAAAGGTATACAGTCACCTGTAATCTAAATATGCCCATATATGGTCAAAGGGCGTTCCTCGGTATTCAAAATGCCCATGTGAGGGCGCTGTTTTAAAAAGTGGTCACCCGCTTAAAATTTGTGATTGGTTGGATTTTCTCTTTCCATGGTAACTGTGGCAAAATTGGAACAGGTGACTGTATACCTTTAAGTTGTGGTGAAGGACTGAGCCACAATGTGACCACAAACTGGTACACAAATGGTGCAGAAAATGCACCACATTCCAGATGTTCAACAACACAGTACAGAGACAATAAAGAAGCACATACTAACCGATGTCCTGCCTTGAATCAGGTTTGTACTCAGTTTCAAAATGAGGCATGTGTTTCCTGATAGCATCGGTAATTATCTCTGGGCTAAAGCTCATGGCTGCTATGTTATACGTCCTGAGTTTCAACTGTTCTTGGGGGGCTTCCAGCATTTCAACGACTCCCCTTAAACAGTCATCGATGTACATCATGGGCAACATTGCGTCCGGTCTCAGGTAGCAGACATGTTTCCCTGTTATGAGTGCATCTTCAAAAATCTCTACTGCATAGTCTAAAATAAATAGAAAATATTTAAAGACAATTGTGGAGGGCTTAACATATGTAGCCAATGTGTTTCCCTTTATCTTTATGCACTCTGAAATATGAATTATTTTTAGGTGCTCTGAAATTACATTTATTTCATGCGTTGCACTATAAAATTGTGAATAATTCAATGAAATGCACGGAAAATCTGAGTTTGATAACAATACTGGTATCAAATTGTACACAATGTACATCTTCAGCGGTACACATATTGAGATTTTAAATTCTTGACAATTCCTTTCTGATCTTCAGTTTTGAGGGGGGGCTCATTTTAAAGCTCTTTGTGTAAGACACATTTTCAATGTCTTAGTCTTCTGAAAATCAAAAATTTATTTCTTCCTCGATAGAGTTCAGGGTCAGGAATTTTGTTTGATACGAGATGTTACTTATATTGTTTGACATATAAAAGATACTGAATAAATGGATGACCATGCATACCGGTATATTCGACAGTTCACGGTTTTAGACACGATATATCAAACCATCGCAAAAATGAATTAGTGGTCATGACCATTAATTCATTTTCACGATGGTTTCATTTAATTTGTCTAAAACCAGAGTCAAATATATGCATGGTCACCCATTTATTCAGTATCTTTCGGTGTGTCGAACGATGTAAGTAGTATCTCGTATCAAACTGTTACAAAATTCATGAAAAACAAGTCATTGACAATGACATAGTCCCCACTTGTAATAGGAGTATTAGTCTTGAGGGGGCAGGGAAATGAGGTCATTAAGAAGTATCACTAAAGTGTATATGTTCAGATCTATGGACACATAGGTCTATGTCATTGTTCCCAATTTGAAACAAGAGGCATGTCTAAGTTATGGTTCTAAATCGGGAAAAAAGATCAAACCTCTAGCTGTATTGGCCAGCCAAGAAATACATATGTGCATAATAAATGAGGTACAAGATGTGACATCTTAAGGTCTATTATCCTATCAAAATTGAAGCATAAAGAACTTGTGGTTACTGAGTTATGCATATATATGCATATTCAAGGTCAAAGGTCATCAAGGTCACGTGACATTTTGAAAAAAAACATTGTATTGCTAATTAATCCATATATGCCAAAATTCAGACCTCTAGCTCTATTGGCTTGCCCACAATTATATATGGGCATAATTAACGAGGTAAAGCATGTGTTGTCATAAAGTCTCCCATCCTACTAAATATAAAGGACATAGCACTTGTGGTTACTTATTTATTGACATAATCGTGTATTTTAGGTAAAAGGTTATCGAGGTCACATGACATTTTGTCAAAAAATTTCTATCCTATAGTCTATCCCTATATACTAAAAATCATACATTTACCTCTATTGGCTTGTTCAAAATTAGATATGCACATAATGAATGAGGTACAATATGTGGCGTCATAAGGTGTCCCATCATACCAAATATGAAGGGTGTAGCACTTGTGGTTCCTGGGTTATGGACAAATATGTATATTTGGGGTCAAAGGTCACCGAGGTCACGTGACATTTTGTCAAAAAATTGTATTGCTAAGTTATCCCTACATACCAAAAATCAGACCTCTAGCTCTATTGGCTTGCTCAAAATTAGATATGCACATAATTAATGAGGTACAATATGTGGCGTCATAAGGTGTCCCATTATACCATATATGAAGGGTGTAGCACTTGTGGTTACTGAGTTATGGACAAATATGTATATTTGAGGTCAAAGGTCACCAAGGTCACGTGACATTTTGTCAAAAAAATTGTATTGCTAAGTTATCCCTATATACCAAAAATCAGACCTCTAGCTCTATTCGCTCACTCAAAATTAGATATGTGCATAATTAATGAGGTACAATATGTGGCGTCATAAGGTGTCCCATCATACCAAATATGAAGGGTGTAGCATTTGTGGTTACTGAGTTTTGGACAAATATGTATATTTGAGGTCAAAGGTCATTGAGGTCACATTACATTTTTTCAAAATAATTGTATTGCTAAGTTATCCCTATATACCAAAAATCAGACCTCTAGCTCTTTTGGCTCGCTCAAAATTACATATGCGCATAATTAATGAGGTACAATATGTGGCGTCATAAGGTGTCCCATCATACCAAATATGAAGAGTGTAGCACTTGTGGTTACTGAGTTATGCACAAATATGTATATTTGAGGTCAAAGGTCATTGAGATCACTTGACATTTTGTCAAAAAAATTGTATTGCTAAGTTATCCCTACATACCAAAAATCAGACCTCTGGCTGTATTGGCTCGCTCAAAATTAGATATGCACATAATTAATGAGGTACAATATGTGGTGTCATAAGGTGTCCCATCATACCAAATATGAAGGGTGTAGCATTAGTGATTACTGAGTTATGGACAAATATGTATATTTGAGGTTAAAGGTCACCAAGGTCACGTGACATTTTGTCAAAAAAATTGTATTGCTAAGTTATCCATATATACCAAAAATCAGACCTCTAGCTCTATTGGCTCGCTCAAAATTAGATATGCACATAATTAATGAGGTACAATATGTGGCGTCATAGGGTGTCCCATCATACCATATATGAAAGGTTTACCACTTGTGGTTACTGAGTTATGGACAAATATGTATATTCGAGGTCAAAGGTCACCAAGGTCACATGACATTTTTGTCAAAGTGTCTGAGATATCTGCGTGAACGGATGGACTCATGGACTGACATGACCCAATCTATGAGCCCCCTGGACTTTATCTGTGGGGACTAAAAACTGTGTCACTGCATCCTTTTTGCAATATGAATACGATGAGAAACTAAATTTTTATTTTTCTTGGCCTTATACATGGGAGTCTATGTACTGCCTTATACATGGGAGTCTATGGACTGCCTTATACATGGGAGTCTATGGACTGCCTTATACATGGGAGTCTAAGGACTGCCTTATACATGGGAGTCTATGGACTGCCTTATACATGGGAGTCTATGGACTGCCTTATACATGGGAGTCTATGGTCGCCTTATACATGGGAGTCTATGGTCTGCCTTATACATGGGAGTCTATGGAGGTGAAAACTAAAAAGTCCTCTACCACGGCCAAATTTGATCGCATTGTGAAACAAATCGACGTGCATCTGTATGAGGTATGGTACTATCCTTGTACCAAGTTTGAACGAAATCGCTCCAGGCGTCTCTGAGATATCTGCGTGAACGGACGGACGCACGGACGGACGGACGCACGGACGCACGGACGGACGCACGGACATGACCAAACCTATAAGTCCCCCCGGACGGTGTCCGTGGGGACTAATGACCGACTTTGTCCTTTTAACACAAGGATGGCGGCCATTTGAATTTAGGTAATATTTGTTCAGTACCAAAATTTGCCTGGTGACCCCGATTTTATTCTGGATTTTGAAGAGAAAAGTAGAAAATTGCCTCTGGCACGTTTGAGCAAAGTTTAAGATTTTGAATATTGCAGCCCAAACTGCCACAAGGTCTAAAGATTTACAGTATGTATCTTTGATAATATTTTCATTTTTTTGTTATTTGATACATTTTCTTATTTTTTTTTCCTAGAGTATCTTCAAAAATAAAGTTGTACCTACGAAAACAACGTGTTATTGTTGACATATAAATTCTTGTCCGGTCGAAAGTTTGTTTGATAAAAGTAATGATTGAATGCATGCTGAGCATGTCAACATAATTTGAGGAGAATAATATGAAAATATTTTGCAAAACATGTCACAATTACCAGGAACAGTTTCAAAAGTTACAGCTATGATGGTAGTTAAACAGTATATAAGGACATTTATATGATCAAACATTCATAATTACCTGTCGTGCCTCCACCAGGTGTAGTTTCAGCAGATATCACACCGGGAAAACGGAGGGATCGAAAATCTACACCATGTTTGTAGTGGTAATACTGGAAATTAAACGAAGAATGATCAAGCTGACTGTTTTCACAAATTTCACGTGAAAAAGAGAGTTGTTTCTCGTTCCAATAATGCATCAACTCTATTTTTTAATTTTCGATTGTCTTTTCGGGTCACAAAATCTGACGAACAATAGGAAAATATCAGAAAGGGGCACCTTTGCAAGCTGAGAAAATTCTGTGATACAGGAAGCAACAATCTTTCTGTTTACATCTGCACAGTGTGTATGTGTTATCCTGAAAACGACATTTATTACAGTACACAGTTCATTTTTATATCCAATTTTATCAAGTGAATGTGAAAAAGGGCAGACGTGTCTAGTCCATGGTGACTTGTACTGGGACGAGAAAAAAATTTCTCTTCGTTATCGTTATCAATGTGCAATAATAATACATTTCACATGTGAATGTTCTATGCACATCCGCTTCATGTATCTCGTATATTCTACTACACCCAACTTTATCCCATAGTAAAGACAAGCACTTAAAGGTCCATGAGGTACATGTGTACATCTTATAAATGCAATTACACCAGTACTTACTTCTCCAAAAAGTTCCGTGTGTACTTTTGATACCCCATAAATTGTCCTGGGCCGTTGAATGGTTAGATCTGGCGTTGGGTTTCTTGGCGAGTCAGGACCAAAGGCACCTATGGTGCTAGGAATGAATATCCGTAGTTTGTATCGCTTTGCAAGCTCCATGACGTTGTGTACGCCCTCTATGTTCACTTTGACTGCGAGTGGAACATCCATTTCTCCAACTGCACTTAAGAGGGCACCAAAGTGAATGAGCCAGTCAATCCGTTCATTGACAATGATCTGTTGTAGGTTTTTCGGATCCAAAATATCCGCAAATACATAAGGCCCTGTGAAAATATTAGGAACATAGATCATATATTTTACACACAGAGTCTAATATCTATGATAAGTCAATGCTATCATTTGCCAGCAAAGGGCAGTTTAAAGCCCCCCTTCAATTATCAGATTTATCTAATATAAATAAAATTTACTTGATGAAATATTCAATGGAAAACAAAAGAATGACAAACTTTTAATGGGCTATTAACACGTTCGCTAATGCGAGAACCTGGGATTGAGAAGGGCGCCTTTAATAACAGAGCCAATACATTAATGCATCGATAGAAATAAAATCAGGTCCGAGAAAGAATCAATACTATTTAAATCAATGCATTAATGGAAACATAGTGAATATAATTTCTACACGTTTCTTCATTCCCAATCGAAAACTTGAATATCATAGTCTATAAATGAACCCTGTGGGCGGATAAAAATAATTAATTGAATAATTGATAATTGAATAGGCATGTATTCAGTAAGGATTTAATTTAGCTTCCTAATCTACTAGGTATTTGTGACTTGAAGATTGATCATTTTCTCTCAATTTATCATTTATTTGAATTTTAGGCATCATCAATGGTAATTTCTTACATTTCCTGTATATCGTTAACTTTGTTTTTATTATACTTCAATAACGGCTGGTAAAACAATTTTTATTGCGTTTCCTTGTTTACTCTGTTCAACATGCCATAAAAAAGTTGATACACCTGCCGGCACATAACACAGACTGGATGTACATAAACTCAGTACAGTGCAAAGTTCCTGGATATCGGACCAATCTGACAGCATGTCCACATACACATACTTTAAGAAATTAAATTTCCCTTTTAACACTGTACCTTTTCCCTACAGCTGGTAAATTTGGCATAGTGCTCAAGTAATGTGCGAAGCAATATGCACTGTCCAAAATTTTTCAATCTAGCTTGCTACATGAAAGTAGCATCAATGGATCCTTATCGCTAAAAATTCTGAATGGATATAACGGTATGTACCGGTATGTATCATACAAGACAGCAAACACTCTTGTCAAAACAGTGGAATTTACAAGGAATTTCAAAGGAAAATGAAATACTGAAAGGATATCATCAAAGACCTATGACTTGTGAGACTTACCACTCTCCAGGATATGTTTCGGTGCTTTAATAATATCTGACAGTATGACATTGTCTTCACCATATTTTTTACGTAAAAGTTTTGCGAGTCCTGGTCCAAGCTGTCCCAGGCCACCTAGAGACACGGTAAAAACCAAAAAAAAAACAAAATACATATATTGTTAAAGTTCAATTTGATTCCGTAATTTAAACTTAAAATATCATTGTCGTTGTATGCAATGCAATTCTGTACCACTGAGAAGGCATCAGAGATATAAAGTGCAGACCAACAAAAAAAGGCTTGCTGAAATACATGTACTATAGCCAAGGGCCAGTCTGGAGCTGATCAAACTTAGCACAGGATGTTGTTTCATTTTAGAAGTTATGAAATTTCATGTTTTCTTCCATTAAAATCTTAGCTTTCCTATCGTTCAATACTTGCTTCAGGGTACACACTGAGAGAAAATCTTATGAGCTGCAGGAACAGAAAACACTTTCAACACTATAAGCTAAGCAATGCTGCTCTCACACTCACACTACAGGTAAGTGTACATGTACATGTACAGGAATTAAGGAATAAATTTTGTCTCTCAAACAATATTGCTAAAATATAGCTGCATGCACAAGACGACAGACATGCTGCTTGAATATGGACAAATTTTGTCACTGTTGCTGTTGTTGCAGCTTGTAGTCTGAGCCATTCATGTCTTTTACAGTGTTCATTGTAACATAGCAGTCGCATATAGTTGTGTTTTTGTCCTTGCATCCATAATTTTCAAAATTGCCATCTAAATTTGCGGACAAATATTTACTTTTGC
The DNA here is from genome assembly GCF_041260155.1 of Ptychodera flava. Classification (NCBI taxonomy): domain Eukaryota; kingdom Metazoa; phylum Hemichordata; class Enteropneusta; family Ptychoderidae; genus Ptychodera; species Ptychodera flava. Next base: position 18,884,328 of record NC_091932.1, read on the forward strand.
ATATTAATGTTAGAGCAATGATATCATTTGAAAACAGCCCTATTCCTTTTGCCATTTTTTTCTGACTAGAGACGACATTTTCCTGTTAGCAGTATTAGATTTTGTTATTTCATGGGTACCTCAACAAAAGAACTGATACCGCACAGTACTTCAAAATGACCATGAGGCACAATGCAATGTTGAGCAACACTGAATGATCCATCACTTGAGGGCGCTCTCCACACTCCCCCAGGAGAGCTGACTGTCAAATACACTGTTGGCTTCTGCACCCACACACTGTTAGTTGGTAGTAACCTGTCATTCAACTAATTCTGTTCTTTGCTTCACTTCTAATTATCAGTTACAGTGCCAGGTCTCTGTGTCTCACTCTTCTCATGTATCAAGTATCTGCTGCAACTACTGTAGTGGTTAATGGTTGACCTGACAATTATGGCTCAATGAGGCAGCTTGTGACCTCACTACCCAGGTATTTGACAGACATGAATCTACTGCATAGTAAGTACACCTCTGCAGTGAAGTTCAAACTATTGCTAATACTTTAGTATTATCAGATTTTCCCTTTCACATTGAAAAAGAAAACCTGGCATGAACTGGCAAAGTTTTTGAATAAAATAGGCAACTGTGGGGCCAGAATTTTATTGATGTTTGAAAATTTGAAATTCAAAATAGCTGCCAACCCTACTGCAATTCTCTGTTGAAAAAATTGAATTTTTTATTCAATCTAAGACAACAGTGTATGAAAACATCATTTCATCAATATCGAATATGAAGACAGTTCTGTGTTGCAACAACAGCAACAAACAGATCAAGTAATAACCCATATATCCAAAATTCAAGCACTGTCAATGGATAAAAAATACTGGACATCAGAGAGTGACAGTATCTAATAAATGCAGGAGTGGTAATTAACGCTTAGTGAATATCAATCTGAAAACTGTGTGGTAAACATGAGATATCTTTGTTCAGTTCGACAAAACTGTACATAATCTGACATAAATTTGCAGTCCAATGGATTTTAATTTTAGACTCTGAAAGTCTCTCATATTGCCACGCACCTTATATTATCTGCCAGTTAGCGTCTGGTATAATGATACTTGGTGCTAGATTTAATGTGTCAATTTGAACATTTCACAATACAGTTTAGAGAAACAAAAAAAGAGTACATGGAAAGGTGATGTACTTTCCAATAGTTTTATACGGGTAAGATTCATTTTGACACTTATACTGTATTTACATGTACAGAATAGGGAAATTGTTGAGACAAGTTTTCTAGCCATTACATATACAGTGCGTTTCACCTAGGTACCACAACTCAGCGTATGAGACAAACAAATTTCAAATACAAAACACATGATTAGCTTGGGTATCAGTCGACACATACAGTTGACTAGACTTGATCTACAATGTAACTGTTTCTTTTACAATTAAGAGTTCAAGAGGTGAAGGTATTCTAAACAGAAACTAAGCCACACATTGTAGATAAAGTGTATCTCTCAGTCTACCGTAGACAGAGCGGCTGCCCCCATACTGGTTTACCGAAATTGATCAATGCATAGGTGACTTTCAAATGTGTTGTGATACCCAGGCTAATCGTTTGTTTTGTACCTGGATTGTGTCCGTCTCATACGCTGAGTTGCGGTACCTAGGTGAAACGCACTGTATCTGTATCACTGTATCCACTGTATCACTGTAGTACAATTTTAAAAAAGGACTAAATCATATATCAATGTCTCTATGTATGATATGTGTCTAGTATCATTCTGTTTACATTACCATGAACATTTCTGAAGAAAAACATGAATCTGCAGATAATATACAAATGTAATGTGTAAAACGCAAAAAAGGAAAAAGAGAAAAATTCTGTGGACATTCTCTATACCTTGACCCCTGTATCTTCCACACATAAACTTTGAACAGCCAGGATGCTTTTAAACTTTCATAGTCACGAGGAGTTTGTGACATGCTGATAATAGGTAAACACAGATGCATGAGTAAGGTACAATTATTTGATTAATGTACCTACTTCAAATATTAATAACTTTACATTTAAAACTATAAAAAGACTTAACAAGTTATTTTCAATTCTAGATTAGATAAATGATGGAATGAACTTCCTATCATTGGTTGAGGAAATGATAAGCTATTTTATTGCTCTGTTTATTGTGAGATAAGAGGTACCCTTGCAGGTAGTACAAAGTATTAGACAGGTGAAGTGTGTCAGAGTACGTGCTTAAAACAGTTTGCCCAGGTCCTGTATGATTGATAATATTTGGCGTAATGAAAAAATATGTTTCAAGTAACCCGACCTACCCTACAAAAACCTGCCAAACTTCAGCATATTTTCAAAAGGCTTTGAGTAAATTCACTAAATTTTACCGTATTTTGCTGGTCTCAGCCAACAAAAAAATTTAAAAAATTCCTCTAATCTACCAGTACCTGCTTTAATTTTCAGACCCATATTAGCGAAAATACAATTTTTTGTAATTTGGTCTCAGTGAACTACAGTAGTACTGTTCTGGAATTAATTGTAAAATGCACAAAGTGGCAATACACTTGTACATGTAACTTCTGTTATTGTATCGGTACACCTGCATCTGTAACCTATAAAGTTTAATTGTACTGTGTTTCCGTATCAGAGGAGGCAGAGTTCAATAACTTTGACTTAGAGTCAAATAACTTTAGGTGTTATTGGACCTTTGACTTCATAACACCTTTACAGGAGAAACAAGAGAAACTATAACATTTTTTACAAAATACATGTACCGGTATATACGTTGAAACATTAAGTACTTCATTAAGTGAATAACGGTCATTCTGAAACGTGAAATGGAGTCAAATTATGCTTTTGACCATTTACTACCTCGTGCACTGTGCTGCACGTTTGTATTTCTCTCTGCACACTTATTGGACGCGCTCAACGCGTTCCCAGTCTGTTCGCAATTGCTCTGTGCAGTGTGCGATGGGCATCTTAAAAATGCCTTAATGTTGACTGCTTAATTCTGGTAAAATTGGACTAAAATGTATGCTATATACACAAAGTACCGGGATTTACGGTATGTCCTCTTACATTGTATGTTTTGGTATTGTCCTCAACGCTACACTGTACGTGCCTTGGACAATTGAATACCACCGCTACATGATGTACAGGTACTCTCAAATTTCAGTATTTTGTGAATAACCTATTATGCTGATACAATCTACCACTATGAATATACTGTACCGGTAGGCTACTACAGTATCTATGAATGGATAATATTGGGACGCTAAATGACCATCTTTGATTTCCCTTTTTTTGAATTAGCCAGAAAAATCATGCTTATTGAAAGATAGAGAAGTTAGTGTAAAATTTTGAAACTGTATAACCAGTCACATAAAATAGTTTACAGGACACTAGGTCAGCTATGGAGACATCTTGGTTAGCAAGTAAAAAGGCATTCATTTTATTTTTCAAAAGGACACACAAAAGACATGTTAAAAGTTCAACACAGGATGGCCACTTCAATTTGTCACTACTTGCCTCTCAAAAGAATGACATTTGTAGTCACTACTTCCACCACCAGCAAAACTTATTAATGGCAATTCAGTGTGCAAATTTGATGCTTTTACCGCACGACAAAATATCAAGGTGTATTTCATATATATGTATATTATATATATATATATATATATATATATATACACACACACACACACACACACACACACACACACACACACAGTGTGTGTGTATATATATATATATATATATATCATATATATGTATATTTAGTAGGAACTAGGGCATGGGTACACCTGCCAAAGTGCATGACCTGAAACTAGGTCAAGAGGACTGGGGTCTTGGTGTTGTGACTGACTGCAAATTTACATAGCTAGGTCACATTTAATCTTGTCTACTCTACTAATCACGATTAAGTGATCATTAGAGAAGTGTAAATATGGTAAAGTGATTTTCAGTGATCCTATCTTATCTGAATTGCCTAAGTACATCTAAAATTGTTGATTACAGAACTGTGCACTAACAGGTACAGCATTTGTGATCATAAAATATACATCAATTCACAGGCAGCTGTACAGTACCAGTCTGGTTTGGCCAGCATAGATCCCATATCTAGGTCACATAATGGCATCACAGGTGGGATATAACAGGCAAATGTAGATTGCTGCGAATCACTCACGCACAACAGACGAATGTCACAGAAAAAGTCACGCTTGCTTCCCATGAAACATCCCGGTATCACACGACCAGGGATGACAGGCAATTAATTGTGGATTGGTGTGAATCACACATGATACATCAGATGTACATCAAAGAGAAAGTCAAACATGCTTCCTACGAAACATTGGAGAAAAGTCAATTATCTAGGAAATTAGAAAGCATCACAGGTCATTGACTATGGACAAGCAACTCTTTTACCCTTGATGTACAGGATTTTCTGGTGAAGTGACAGTTAATTTACATAACAATTGATACAAATGTTATGGTAATGGTTTCTATTGTTTACAAAAAATGAAAGAGTGGTGGCCACTGGTATAATTGTTCTTGGGAGTACAATGTACTTTAACAATCAAAAGAGTTTTTATTGCGGACTTTTTAGCTGAGTAAATATTGCTTAATGTTCCTGTTACATTGTGCATTTACAGACATCTGGCCAACATTCCTGCACTATAAAGTACACGTAGTAATTTTCAAAACTTGAAAAGATACATTAGATCATTCAAAAAGTTTACTATATTGGTCAACTATTTTACGGACAAGGATTTCAACTGTCACCAAAGTATCTGCTGTAACTGTACGCACCTACTGTTATATCAGTCAACAGTGGTTTCGTTAAATCCGCACTTTTCAATTCCAGGTTCTCGCATAAGTGGAGTTCTCCTCCCAGTCAAACACTTGGCCGGTATGATGTTAGATTTTCATAACATTAATTTCACAAACTGATCTCAACTTTTTGTCACCTTCTGCTAATCCTGCAAACAGAGTTTATACAAGCGTTTGATTGATGGTCGGTTCAAATCGCCAACGGTCATTGATTCCCCACCACAAACGCTCGAATTTCCTAAAAAATTGTCTTCCAGTCGCGTTAGACTTTGAATATAACCACAGAGTTCATTCGGCAGCAACTTCGCGCTAACCACTTGGCAGTCTGTCTGCGTTTTTGCAGCCGGAGAAAACTAAAATGTGGCATTTTCTGGAGCGTGTGCCTGCGTGTTGCCTGTTTGGTGTCCACTTACAAAATGAACGCCGCCATAGCTTCGCATCCTTTTAAAGGCTCAGGCTCCCCCTTTAAGGGCAGTATACCTTGATAAGTTTTACCTGGGCTCCCTTGCCATGGTACGAGGGTTCCCTCAGAATATCCATGCAATGAGATTAGGGACTACAGAATTGGTACCGGGGTTCCCAACCCATTTACCTATGTACCCAAATCTTAGCAAAAACACAGATAGTCAAACCATAATTTGAATAACCTTATTAATGTCACTGCATACAAAGAAAATACAGAAAAATTTGAAACATTATGTCATACAATGAGAATGAATGAACTTACAGCATTTAGAAGGTCAAATTTAAAACAAATCTGTCTCCTGCCATGACAACTTACTCAACCCATCTGAGTATAAGTTACGTAGCAAGCATTACTTTATACTCTGCCACTAAGCTTGCAAACCTGAACACAGAAGTAACTGTTAAACGTAGCATGCCTCAAACTGACTGCCGCAAAGGAAAGGTGAGCTCTCTTTGTAAGCTTATCTAAAGGTGCCAGTACAGAAGTATTCACTTCAAAGGAAAATGCCATGGAGCCAAAACAAAGGTCCCCTTGTGAAGAGATATCATATTTTAGACAGGTGTGTCAATGGTAGCCAAGTAATTGGGTTCCGCACACACTGTTTGTGAAACAGGCACTTTTCAGTTCAAGTGATGGGGACAGAGACGGCAACTCTCTTCAAACTTTATAACTTTTATGCCATGATGTACACTAAATATTAACTAAGGCTGTGATTTTATGCAACCAGTTTTGACAGGAGTAGCTAGAAGTGTGTTTGAGTTGGATCAGTGACAGATGAATATGAGGTTATTACGAAAATACAGCAAAGGATGCATGAGGACATTGGCGCAGTGTATCGCCCTCCGCTTTGCATCAGGCGATGCATGAAGCAATTTCCGAGTGCATCCTCAGCGGTATTTTCATGATAACCTTATTATTATACATCTTACATTCATGACTGGGGCATCAGATTGTCAGAGTAGTGATAGTTTTCGTACAATGGCAACAATTGTTCTAACTTCCGATTTTATGGCGCCAGTGAGGAACGCTGTCTTGGACGCGCTTCTGAAAGTTTTGGAGTGTGTGTACGACATGTACGTACATTTTACGTAGAGAGCGCGCGAGACATGTTCTGGCACTCTTTCAATGGGTCCATTAAACCGTTCAACAGTGAACGTCTAGATACAGCCGCAGAATGGGCGTCCCATACAGCTTTTTTAGTGCACACAAAATTCTATTGTTCTCGATGGTAGATCATGTATAATAATCATTCATTACTTGAAAGAATTAAAGAACTATGAATGAACAAGAGAGACAGGATCTGACAAGATAGTAATCTGTCTTCATTGTCAAGGAGTTAAGAAGTAAGAAGGTGGTGATTCCACTTTATTCCTTTTCCCCTGTTACTTTCTAGAACTGGAGACAATACACTGATAAATTCAAAATGTATCCTGTATAGCATATGTAGAGTGCAATTTAATTCTTCAGTACATTGGCGGTGTGGCCATACATAGACAATTTTAAAAGGCAGTCACCACACTGCCTTTTTAAGTAACCCCTACTAATGTGCAAATCCTGGAATGCGATGCATTATCAGTGAAGCATTCCGACTCTGCTGAGATGTTAAAGTATTTATTGGGCTTTGGAAAACTTAAGCCTTCTCTGTATGATTATCTATACTGGCGGTGGCTCCTACAATGTATTACAGCTAGGTCACAAATACTAGCGCACTCTGGTGATTGGTGGCAGGTATTTTAGAAACCTCTTCTTAACGATTGTTTCCGACCAAATATGCTAATTTTCCCAATGAGATATCTCATATATATAATGCTACAAAAAATATAGCATACAGTTTATAACCTTATTATACTAAGAAAAAATCACGAAAATGTTACATAAAGGTGTTATTCATATGTGATATTGATTGATAAGTGCATCATGAAAAGTTTTGGCTGGTATGTACCAGAAGGCGGCAATGAGTGCTCTGTACATTCATGTATAAAATTCTTGACAAGCTCTGGTAGGAGACTGTGGAATTTAAATACTAAGATCACAATCAACCAATGGCTGCCACTTTTGAAAATTTTGACTTTTGAAATCAGCAAAATATTACAGATGCATTGCAGCTGGTGATTGTCATCATGCCAAAGAACTGATAAAATGCTTTGAAATTTACTTTTTTGTTCATTATTTATCACTCCAGGCCCAAATCTTCAGGTTGAGCAGCCAAATTCTTGCCTAAACCAATCAGAGGGCTTGATTCAGACAATGTTACTACAGTGGTATTCTGTTGGTCTCAGGGTCCCATAAAGAACCCCTAAGATAGTGCTGAATTGTAATGTGGCCAAGAGTGGCCTCTGCATTTGAAGCTGCTGCTGATCCCATTTTCAGTGCACTGTGCTCAGAGTCTCTGTAATTAATCAAGATTACAGCCAATACAGCGGTAATTTGGTCTGGACTGTGTGAATCAGAAGATTACCTATTATGGCAACAGTCAGTTGAGTTCATTGAGTTACTTCTGATCAATAGATGATCTACTACGGTATATTGACAATTTGCCAAAAACTTGTTAAAATGGGCATCCATTTCAGGAAAATGGCCCCCCCACCCCCACCCTCCCCTGTCGTGCTCAAATATATTTCAAAACTTTTTGTACATTATTTGGTAAAACACATTTGAAGTCAATTACAGTCATGTGATTTGATATGTCAGAAGAAATGCTGCTATTTATAACTTGGGGGGAAATCATTTCAGGCACAATTTGATAAGTGTGCAGGTATCACAAAACACCTATCCCAGATACGTAATGAATTTTGTGAACTTTATACATTCATCCTAATAATAATATTGACTTCTCGATAGATCCTTCATGAGTCACAGTTTCAAAGCAACTTTTCAAGGTTTTGAATTCATGTGGTAATTTTTTAACAACTACACTGCACTTCTAGGGAATGCAGTCAGGTACATCAAGCTACTGCACAGTACATGTATAGATATGCTGAACTGTAATGATCATATCTGCAGGAGATACGTTGTGGTATTAGTGGCAGACTTGGAAGTTGTTCAACTATGCCTTGTACTTTGTGTTCATTACGCTGATAGAATACAGCTATACACATCACAGTCAGATAAATACTTCAGTTTGGGGCAAGTCAGTACAATCTATGTAAAATGTGAGTGTGTTCATGTATCTTTTAACCCTTTCACCTCCATTTCTCACTCTTAAGGTCCAACTTTACCATACAAAACAATGGGACTGTTCCAAACCATGGTGGTGAAAGGGATAAAGGGCCAGTTGTTGCAGCAATAGATTATTTTTTTCACAGTTTTTTTCAGTCAATTGCAACTTATTGTTCTACTCCCCAAAAGCATTTTACATCACCTACTATTAATTAGGTTTGCCATCACAGCATATACTGGTATGTGCGCCTAGAATGCACTGGGTTTGTGTAATTTATATTTATTCAGTAGCCAATAGACCAGATTTCACTTGTCAACAATAACAATGCAGTCTACAAATGTACAGGATGAGTAAACAAGCTGAATATTGTGTATCTCAACATGCTTATACCGGTACTGGTAGGCCACAGTAGGAACAAGAAACAGTCACTAAAAATAGATCAAACGTTAAACTACTGGCCCTCAAAGGTAGAGTACTGGTAGTAAGCACTTTGGGGACAGATATTCTGACTCAGAAAGTTGTACAATGCTTTTCTTGTCTACTCTTTGTTTGAGTTCATTCTGAAGCTATGGAAGCTTCAAGTAAATGAAGCTTCCAGAGTCTTAGTTTTGTGAAAAACAAGATATTTTCCTGCATAGAGATAACAAAAGGATGGAGCAATTTTGATTTCAAAGTATTGGTAAATGTTAGGTACATGTACTGTATTTTGTCTGATGGTACCAAAATACCATAGATACAGTGATTGTTACTTTTATTCTTGATTTTGAAAGAAAATGATTTTTAAGTTTCCTTGAGAAAAGTTCAGGCACAGAGTTAAGTCTCAATATATGTTTCAAGACGCATCCCTCTGTATTGGGTTTTCAGGTGGTCAAGTCTGATATTAAAACCTGGGTACATTATCTGGAATTGCTGTATTGAGTTTTCAGGTGGTCAAGTCTGTTATTAAAGGCCCGTGAGCTGTAACTTTTAACATTTTATTTACCCTAAAATAACCCCCAAACGTCTCGAATGTTGATTGAATTCTTGCAATTAAGCGATATACCCTTCAACTAACATACTAGGACAGTCACAAACGACACAGAACGCAAGGAAATTCTCGCGATATCGCCTCATTTTAAATGTACCGCCATTTCGCAAAAGCAGTCACGTGACAAAGAACACAGCAAATGCAACGTCACACGGAGGACGAGAGCGGGATCTTACTGTGTGATACTGCGCGATGTGGGAGCGTGACCCCATTCGCAACTCGACAACAATGGAGTCTACACATGAGGTAATGTAACTTAGCTTATGTCTATTTTGTAAACAAACTCACGTGTTTTCTGCCCCCTCAAACCTAGTATTTAATGCTGATTGTTCTCCAGTTCGATGTTTCATTTGAACAAAGAGGGTGTTACAACAGTTGTAGGCATAAACGATGCGATTGAAATGACAAGGAACTAGAGCTTGTTTGTGAATTTGGCCCGGCCAGGCGGCCGCTGGTCGCAGTCCGGTAAAGCGTACGCTACGGGTAGCTGCCCATCGCGTACGCTAGAGTCTCGTTGTGGTTCGTTGTTTCGCATGGATTTCCAGAACTAGTAATTCGTTTTGAATCTGGATTTACCCAGAATGGTTTTCAGTTAGCGATACGCCGTTCGGGTTTTGTAATTACGAACGTATTCGATTATATTTGGCTTGAGTGAGCCATGCGCATGATGCGTGAACCATGAGCGGCATTGACCAAATGCAGTCGATCTTATTTCTGAACACTGTCAATTTCCGAGTCATTTTGCAAACGGATTACTTACTTCACATAGATTCGGAATTATTGTGTGAATAACCTTGAGTTTAACAATGCCTTTCGTGTGTTTTTAGTCAGCTCTAATCGAACTGTTGAGACATACGGCCCCGATCCTACTTCTATGTTTGAGAGGACGAGTTTAGCAAGCTTCGTGATGATTACGGTAGCATTACAACCATGGAGGTAGAAAGAAAGGTACACGGCGGCTGTGTGATGTGTAGTACAGCTGTAAACTTATGCCAACTCGTTTTAGAAATTTTCTTTTCAAAGCGATGAACTTTGAGCATGGAGAAAACGGCGTTGTTCGCACTTGTGACTATAACGTTGCTATGGTGATACCAAAACAAGGACAAACAGCTGTTTTATTGTGATTTGTATTTTCGCCATGGCTTTTGATTGAAGTACAATTTGCTGGGAAATTTGAAGGGTAAACAACACATTTTCAGTGGATTTCTCTAGGGTCTATGATACAACATAAATGACAAAGGTGGTCCTTTTATGCAGTGGCTTTGAAAATGTCAAATATATATGTTATGCATCAAAAGCATATTTCCTTCCAAATTTTTAGTCTGACTTTACACATCTTAATTTCCACCAAGAGTTAACCCACAGTTTACTTGCCATGTTATGGTCAAGAATTAAAGTAAAGTGTCGACTACTTACTTGGCTTTGTTTAGAAGAGAAGATGGTCACAAAGAAAAACTCAACACTGATCAGTGACCGGCAGAGTGCAGTATATCTACATTTGCATCTCCTTCGTAATTTTTCTGATTCTTTCATTTTGCAGACATCACCGACCGATTCTACTGATAGTTCTGTAATAACTGAATCCCAAGCAAGAAGAGGGAGACAGGGGTAGAGGGAGAGGCACAGGGAGAGGGTGAGGACAGGGATGCAGAGGTTGGGGCAGAGAAAGAGGGGCTAGATGGGGAAGGCTTGTGACAAGAGCAGATGAGGCATTGCGAGATGTGCAGCAACGGAAAAAATACTCTTCATGTAAGTAAAATTTTTGCTTTGTATACACACCGTGATAATGGGGCATACAGATTGACATCAGCATATAGCCATCGCAATAATATCATCTTCTTTTCAGGAGATGCTGCAGAAAATGACACCAGAACAGAAGCATGATCTTCTGTTGCAGGTGGTTGAGAGGGACATAAGTTTAATATTTGACTTTGCAGTCCTATCTGAACAGGCTGGAGGATCCCATCCTGGACCTTCACAAAGCAGTCAGGATTGATGTGTCCGTCAAAACTGTCGGCAGATGCCAACCCTTGCTGAGAGAAAATGTTGTGGGGAGGTGCCTGGGCTCTGTATCTCCAGATTGCTAGTCAGCATGTTTATGAACTGAATGCAAACAAGCAGACAGTTTGCCATGAAATTTTTCTAAGAAAATCATCATACAAGTTATTAGGGAATTCCTACTTTAACCATATTGTCCCTACCATGATCATTTATGGCTGAATTGTCAATTTAATGCAATAAATCCAATCAACTGCAAGTCATCCTTTGCGTTTAGATCAGATCTGGTAAACAGTCTTGATGCATATGTAATAATTGTTCTAAATGTGATGAATATCAACTGACTGAGATGGAAAGCCATGTGTGCTGGGCAAATTATTTATGTAATGACTTTTGGATATGTAATGCTCTTGAGTGTTGAGAATGCACTGGCATGGTCACAGAGGAATTCTAAAATGTAAGACGAGACTGTTACATGTGTACATAAAAATCCTCATTTTGGTATTTCAAAGGAAGGACACCTCTCAGAAGATCAGCATAGATACTGTAAGTGTTACTGTTCTTCCAAAAATATTTTTGAGACAAGCAAACCAGTACCAAACTCAGAACTTTGGGAAAGGAAGTAGAGATCAATGAGAATTTATCCAATAATGGCAAATATACTCAAAAGCAATACATATTGAAACAAATATCATATTTTTCATGATTTCAGAGTTATCTGCCTTGATGAAGGAGTCCTTGCAGTTGCTAGAGCCTATCGGATGGTATGATGGCCACCAATGACTTTGATGACTACCACAAGTGCAACAGGCATGCTGCATACCAGCAATTTATTTTGTGGGAGCATGGGAAACCTGATATAGCCACAAACTGATGACGTCAAAACTGCCATACACGATACACAGTGCCATAACTTTCAGGGCGTCTGTGTCTTGTGTACAGTGATTTGATGTAATCAGTTTGTGGCTATACCACTTGTAAAATGGTGCTGAATTGCATAATTGTGACCAAATTATAACAAGATATATAGCTCATTTAACCCAAACACAGCAGCTTGGTTACCTCCCATTTGGCACAGTACTTGATATTTCCTATACATGTTAATCATGATTTATACACTCAGACTCTTCAGTGAAATCTACAAAGTTTCCCCTGTGTACACAATTTCACAGACTGGTTTCTTTAATTCTGAAAATGTACTTTTAAGGACACCATTCTTCTAAATTGCCATTTTAAATGACTCAGAAAATTATGCTTGATTGAGAGAGGAGATAGTATTTTCATAAATTTCCACTGATTGTGTCCTCAGCCATACAGAATGTGATTGAAAGTAGGGAGACTAGTTGCACCTGTTTCATGATACAAAAGGATATTGTTTCCCCATCCACCAGAAAGACAAAAGAAATTTACATGCTGACTTTTCTATCTAAGAGAATGACCTCTTCAGTTTGTCATAAATTGCTCACCAAAAGTATGGCATTTGTCTAGAGGGTTTGCCTTATTGCTTTCAGGCAGAACTGAAAAAGTTACAAAAATTCTAATGTCGTGTGTAGAAATCAAACCAAATTGTGGGAATTTATTGTGTGGTGTATGTATATATACCAGGGGGAAGTCTCATGAACTGTACTGTTTTAATTTGTTGACCTCAACATATCATGTTTACCGTACCATCCATTGTATTGGTAACTGTTGTGTGTCAAGTAGTTGTGGAGTACAGTTGGCTTTGGCCAAACAACTGTATCACCCTTTCATGGTGATATGTATTGGTGTGCCACATTTCTCATTTCATGTACAAATTTGAATATCTGCTTCCATCAAATTCATCAATGGCTATCTTCATGTCTACGGAGCAACTGATGTGAATTTTTCACGCAAAGTTTTATATGTACACTTATTGTTGTACACGTTTATTTGCATACATGTCATGTATTTACAGAGACACTCGTCCAATAACCAGGATTTTGCCAGTCCTGGGGGACAGACATTCCTCAATGTGACAAGACATTCAGTGCAATCATTGTCCTAATTTTTTTATTTATTTCCTGCCTGAGTTCCCAGTAAAGTACCCGAATTCAGCCTATAAATAGGGGTTAGACCTGAAAGGGATTTACCCTAATTGTACATGAATTTTTTTCTTATTTTGAATGTTTTATCTTGCATGCTTACTGTCTCATTTACTGTAAAAAAGGTGAAAGCTTTTTTTAAGATTGAAAACAGTGACGATGTGTTGAATAAAAGGTAACATTTTAAAATATACAATTGTCATGCTTTTTAAGAAAGTTTACATCTCTACTAAAAGGGAAGATGGTAAATGTATCCATATAGAGTACTTTCTGTACATCACAACTTGGGCAGCTACAGCATACTGAAGACACCATTCAATTCACAACATTGCACGGTAGTTCGCAAAACCTGAAACTGAAAGGAATAAAATGTAAGCAGACTTGTGTGATGAAAATTGAAGAAAAAGGCTGAACAATCTAAACATCTGGCATTATCAGTTTTTTGCTTGTCACCATGACCGAATGGCTGAAGTAAGTCTACAATCATGAGGTTTGAGTGTCCATGGATAAACAGAAACACAGTAAGTGAGGCTACCCACAATTCTCCATGATCTGTACACACGGAGATCACTAACTGAACTGAAGCAAATTTCTTCTGTACAGAGAACAACTCAGTCCATATTTTAAAATTCTGGCAACATAGTTCTGATAATCATAATTTTCTGATTTCTCCCTGTGAATAATGAGAAGATCAACCCCTTTTCCGCGGAGGAGATAGCAATTTTGTAATTTTGTCGACATAGATTTTTGACAGTCATACACAATATTTTCAAGTAAACTACGGGAATAAGTTGGTCTGTGTTGGTAAAAGAAAGGATATTGATTTTTTTTAATGTTCGTAACAAGGAAATTTGCGTGTCTGACAGGTGGTATGATGAGACCATCTTAGTTGCTGATAACTTTATCTTGACAAGTGTGCAATTTTTAGCACCTCCAAACATCGACTTCTCATTCAATTTATTCTTGAATTTTAAACATAATCAATAATTTTGGAACATAGTTTTAACAAATAATCCTGAACTTAAATTGCAAGTTAAAATTGTTAAGAAACTGATAAAATTAAAAAAGCCTTTAGCAAAAAAATATCTGAGTGAACAAATCAAGGGGAATTGTGGGTAGCCTCACTTACTGTGAGAAAGTGGTTACTTTACAAATATGTTTACATTATATTTTGGCTCAAGACAGATACACTTGTAAAGCAAATGGAATTTTTTACTTTGCTTGAAAGGATCGGTAGTTACACCTTAATTGAATCATGTTGAATACAAATCTTAAATCGTCACTTCCTACTACCATAGACCCTCTTTTTTAGTGTCTGTGCTACTACTAACAAGTATTTTCTGACTCATTAAGCAAAGATGTATCCATAGTTCGGACAATTTATACAGAAAGGTTACACAACAGGATAATTTATTTCCATGACCAGATGAAACTGATGATGTGCACGAAATTTCTTGCTGTACTGGCTCAACACAGGTGCAGCCAATTAACAATGCACTTTTAAAGGGGTCATTACTATGACAAGATATATTGTGCATTACAAGTAATGTGAACTGACTAATTTTAAGTCATGAGAGTAATTAATTAGTTGTTCATAATTTGCCCTGTCACTGAAAATTTTTCGACTTGCTCTCCCACACTCAAACTTCATTTTACCCTCCCCACTTATTTTTGCCTGTTTCCCCTCCCCACTGTCAATTTTTGAAGCTCCCCTGCCCTGTGGCGGAAAAACTTGCCTATTTCCCCTGCCCTGCAAAAATTCCCCCCTAAATTTCGTCATTCCATTTCCCCTGCAGACATGGAGCTACCCTACCCTGTGATGAAAAACCTGTTGATTTTCCCCAGCCCTGTGAAAAAATTTCCCCTTAAAACATAATGGCTCAACTTCCCGTCCCCGTTTTAAAAGTAGCTCCCCCTCTCCTCGTTTTTCGCAAAGCCCTGTCCCCGGGACAACCAACCGATATCTGCCCTGCCCGACAAAAATAAAATTTGCTCCCCTGCCAGCTAAAAATATGTCCCCTACCCAAGCAAAATAAATAGTTCCCCTGCCCTCAAATATTGCTGTAGCTCCGTTAGCTGCACCTGTCACCACATGTTACGAGAGCCGATGTTTGCCAACTCGTAACATGCGCTTAGAACTGGCGGTATTAAAAACAGTAGCAATAGCAGTCGCTTGGTCCGGGGAGGACAGTGACTGTTTACTTCGATTCTTGTTGTAACTGCGACAAGATGTGTGAAACGATTCAGTACGTAACTCACTGTGTGTAAAAGCTTACCGTACGCGAGTATGAGATTTTGTTGTGATTTCTATTCAAGCTATGGTGTTTCCTAGCATTTGGAGAGTCAAAAGTTGATCTTTCAAAGGCTAAAACGTGACCTTCTTTGAATATTAATACATGTATAGTGAATTTATCAAGGCATCGTTGCACAACCCATGGTGCGTCAAGCACTCGCACGCACTATTCGACACGGTATATTGACAGTCACTCGCTGTCCGGTCCTATACTTACCAATCAATTAACTCCTCCGCCAAATCGGGATTTACAAGCCCTGTTTTTTCCTCTAACTGAAGCCATCTCCAAATCTGGTTTTCGATGTCTAGTTTGCTAAGGCGTTTAGACGCATTACTGCGCTGTTGTCTCCATTCCTTGTCAGAATCCGATATGACCGGGCGTACGTTTCCCACTGTGAGACGCCATTTTCTTGTGAGGAATCTAATGCGCATGCGCAACACTCACACTTTATGTGTACTCTTGCGAACTCAAGCCATGGGCGCCGCCATAATCGGGTGCGGCACCGTTTTATTATTTGACTCGTTCAAAGTTACACGTGCGATTTGAGTACGTGGCCGATAACACGTCTTTGCACACCCTTCAGTAAGTTAATCCACATGAACTAATTCTAATTTGAATGTAAAATCATGGAAATAATGCAAAAAGTTACAGCTCATGTGCCTTTAAAACCTGGGTACATTATCTGGCATTGTTGTGCTTTACTCAGTGTTTTTAAGCAAAACAGACCTGGCACAGCAAGCATCCTACATGTACATGCATGTAGCTGGAAACGAGTCAAATCAATGCCTTGCTGCCAGAGTTTTGCTTTTCAAGTATTTGAACAAGTTCCATGTAAAATGCAATGACTCCAAGTCCAATAAAATATACAATTTTTCAAGTTATGGCATGTGCATAAATTGCTTTGTTATGTTATTGAATCTACAAAAGTTACTGTAAACCCAGAATAAGTCATCAAGGATCTTTTCTATTTTAAAGGGGAAGTTCACCAAGGCTGATTTTTACATAATGTGCTAGCTTTGGGATCACTTATTCCGGAAAAGCTATTTTGATTCGCAATTTATAAACATGCAATTTTTTTCAAAAACAGACAAAAATAGTAGCAGAAGTTGCCATTTACCGTACGGCAAAGTGTTTTGAATCATAGCAAAAAAGCACAAAATTACGCGCTATTTCATCACATGATATGGCAGGGACTCTCTTCTGTGAGAATGGCATTGTCCACTCACACACATTCACACCAGGCTTTTGTCTATTTGCATAACATAAACAATAATTATGCAAATACGTACAGCCCGATATGAACGTGAATGACAATGCCCAAAGATGGTCCCTGACAATCATGTGATGACAGCTCCAAGCTTGGCATTTTTTCCCCATGATTCAAAAGACATTGTCCCTACTGCAACTTCAGCTACTATTTTTGTCTGTTTTTGTAAAATATCGTGCAAGTTATGAACGGCAAAAATGACTTTTCTGGAATAAGCAACCCAAAAGCTAACACACACAGACCAAACAAATGCCTGCCTGGATGTCCAAGCAGTGAGAGGAAAGGTCGAACTTGCGAACTTCATACCTGTTATCAAAATCCTTGGGTTATCCAATGCATTGTATCTATCAAAGTTTGGAATGCTGGAAGAGGTATCTGTCGTGGATGTCAGTAATGTCCTTGACGTTGAGAAGCGGCAAGCACACTGCGGCACTTGGAGTCTCACAGTTGCTATCCTGGCAGACTGTAAAAATTGTGTAAATGACCGCATCATTGGTAATTGCATCTGTGTGGAAGTCTGGTACTATGGTGAAGAACTGAAACTTGAAAAAAATAAACATGAATTCTTTGTGAGTTATTACTTAGGAAAGTTTGGAAATGGTTTCAACAACACACACACAACTTTCTTCAATAAATGAGTCAAATGCATAACACGTGTTACCAGGGTGAATTTGTGGATCCAGAACTTAGCAAAACTAGTGTGCAATATTTGGTGACACTTGGGGGGGGGGGGGTATCGATGTCAGTCACAGTCCTGTCACCAACTGGTATGATCTGGTGTGCACATCCTGCATATATCTTGTACACATGTACAGAAGAATAATTAGTCATTAGAACATCATAATCCGATGACCCTAGAATGGCAAAGTACTGATCCATGGAGTACATCTATTCGGTGTACATGTACCTGGACCTCCCATTGTTGGACTTATACATTCCTAATATCAGTAGGAATCAAACCTGTAACAACAACATTATTACAATTAGTAAATATATGGGGTGGCTGTTACACCTGTAATTTCAGATCAAAAAACAACAAGCATAACGATTTTCTGATGCCAGACATCTTGCTTTGAACATTCAGAATTCATACACCTAGCAGTTATGGTGGAAATTGAGCCTTGGGGAAACTTTTACATATTCTTTTGGCCTACCACTTGTTGGGGGCTAATTTTGAAGCTGCATGAAGTAAACAAATTTTTCTCAGGCTTAGTTTTGTGACAATCCGGAATTTTATTTCCCACTGAAGATAAAACTGCGATGGCAGCCACCTTTAATTGCAAAATATCGGCAAGTAGAATTGGCTAATTTGTTTCTCTAGTATCAAAATCTGCATGGTATACCCTAGATTTTCAGTCTTGATTTTGAAACAGGTTGGTTGAAAGTTTGCTTGAGGAAACTTTCATCTTCGAACTACCCTAATGTGAGATCCAGAAGAAAGGAGTAAAATAGGCTACTGTAACACACTAGTTACATGTATATCTGCATATATCCTGTACCAGTTCTTCTGTATAAAAACAAATTGATCATACAATGTTAACGTTTAATAAGAGAATGCCAGGAAATGAAGGAAACTGACAGATTGTGGAATACACTGCATATATTTTTAACAAGCATGTACAGAGGCACATTTGTTCTGGTTAGTGAGTCTCTAAATCTAAAGGTTTGTAAGTTGTTTTGTAACCTCAGATACATGTACTGTACTACCACAGTACTTGTCCATGTGATGCGACAGTATTGGCAAACAGCCACTGTTGACGGACTGTCTATGACAACAACAAAAAGTTAGCGCCGATAATGTCTTTGTAATGTATGACAATTAAATTATACCGTACTTTTGGAAAAGTGCCCAGTTCAATGACGCCACTAAATTAACCTAAGTACAAGCAATATGTTGCATGTACATAGTGTAGATGAGTTATACAAAGAAGATGTCACTGAACTCATAACTACAAACTCTAAGCACTGCTTCAAGTGTTTTCTATTTCTTGATCAGATTCAACAGAGAGAAAATTGACTCAATGGCTTTTGTTTACAACAGAAACAAAAGCTTACAAAGTGTGAATTACTGTATAGATGCACACATGAAACAACAGCTGTACTGTGTGTTGCCTGTAACTGTCACAGACATGTACCGGTACATGATGACTTTTTTCATTAAGTGAATTTAAGAAGTTCAGTAACATTCATGATATATTAATTTATGTAATATTTCAAGTTGTCCATATTCACTCGACAAATAGCAATACAAGTAATAGCTGAAATATATTTATTATACAGCTTTTAAAGACAGATTGGAGGACAATACTGGTTACCATGGTGAAATCACTTTGGTGAGTTTGCCATTGCTGTAGCAGACAGAATAACAGATCATGTTAATAAATTCTCCCAACATGGAGAACAGGTAAACTTTGACATAATAAACTGTGTTTGACTTCTACAAACTGTATCTGAGTAAGGTTACTTAATAATATTGGTACAAAATATTCACACAGATTTAAATTTAGCACTTCAGGATATACTGCACTCACACCTCACACAATCAGAAAATACAGTTAGGCTGTAGAGTCTTTGCTTCGAAATTTCCCTTTCACTGAAAACGCATTATTAGTAAACATAATTACATTTTGTAATTTTTTCAGTTTATAAAGGTGGAACGTGCCATGGGAATGTTCGGACTCTCACACTTTTCACAGAATTTTCTTGTTTATCACTTGTGGGGGCTCATTCTGAAGCTCTTGGAGTGAGAGAAATTTTCACAGTTCTAGATTTGTGAAAATAAAAAAAATTCAATTTTCCCTCGACATTCACATGAAAATGGCAGCCATTTTGAATTCCAAATATTGAAAGTTGTTTGTTAGGTAAAATTTGCTTGGTGACTCTAGCTTATATTCTCAATTTGACATGACTGTGCTTAAAAGTTTCCTGTAGGAAGTTTGAGCAAAAGTTTCAATATTTTAGTTTTGAGGTGCATATTTCCTTAAATGTCCCAGTAACTAACATAAAGGTGATTGAAACTCTCATTGCTATCACACAGCATGACATCAAATGGCTGGGACATAGTTGTTTAATCACCATGGAAATATGCATTGTAGCCATGAGACAATGTTATTTGGATAATGGTTTTACAATCAAGCAGTCAATTATGCGTGTATGTCATTATGGGTGTACATTTTGGTAAATATGAATGTGTGTGAAGAATCTATGGAGCAGTATTTCAAATTTTTCTCCATATTTTTTTAAACTCAAAGAATATCAGTATATATGTACATGTGGAGTAACCAATTTTCCAATATTTACGCATACACTCATAATGTTATGCATGTACCTATCCTCACTCATGAAAACTATGATACTGTTTCATAACATTACTTTCATTTTCATTTTGCTTTCATTTTTGACACAGTTCGTCAGTGGCTTGACAGGAGATCAGCATCACTTGCCTGATCAAATATGCCCTCTTATCCTTCAGGTGAGACGTGTTGCAATGATAATGGGGTCACACCTGGGGATCTATGGAGGGGGAGGAGGTACAAATGTACGCAGGTTGCCAACATGCCAATTTTTTTTCCGCACAATTTACAATTCAACAGTTTTCTATTTGAGCAATACATGTAAACCCTACCGAAGGTACAATATATGGGATTTGGGTGCATTACTCTACATAGAGAACAAGCTGTTGATATTACGTAATTTAATATTTTGCATGGCATTGAAAATGACTATGTGGCAAGCTAATTCAATCAATGCAAAATATTCCAAAAAATAAAACAACATGAACAAGAGACATTTTCTTATTACTGCTTTGATGTACACTGATTGGCCACTTTTGATCACATGCAATTCATGCTTCGTGTAATGTGTGTACAAGAATAAAATGTGTTTAACAGTCTACACTGACACTCTTGCACCAACCTTGCCAACGAAACTCTTTCCTTATCATTTTCATGCATCGTATCACATGCAGAGATACATACGGGTACTGGCAAAATGGATACCATGAAAGAGTATGGCATATGCTTTTCTCTGTAGCCAATATGCCACAATGGCAGTGCGACGGGTAGTTGCTATTTTTATTGAGTAAAGGGCATAACATATGTTACTTAAATACACAGCTTTTAGCATTTCTTACACAATGTCAACTGCAAAATGTAAAGATCATGATAGGGAGTGTATAATTTTCAACACTGAAATGCCTCACGAATACCGGTATATACCTAGAACAGCCATTGATATTACATTATGGCTGAAATCTAAAATGCAAAGAAGAATGAGGAAATTTGAATTTAGTTTGCCTGACGACAAATATCCAATTATGGCTGAAATCTGACATACCATTATCAAACAGGGGCTTTGCTGATAATCTTTGATTGTGTGCTTATCGATGAGAGGGCACTTTAAAATCCACTTATCAATCTGAAATACTGATAAGCAAAACTACTGCCATCACTTTCTGGACATGCCGTACAGTTTTAGCTTGCCTGTCTTTTCAAGTGGCACCACCTTTACAATTTGCAGGTAGTACGTGCATGTAGTACATACAATTTACAACCTGTATTCATATTCTATCATGCATAAGGTCCAACAACAGCAAGGCTTTCAGACTCCCTGTTCACCAACTGTGGTTAATTTATGACCATCTAAACCTGTGACTTCATTCACCGCTTACAAATGAACTTTCTGCCCTGCACTTTTCAAATGCAAAATTTGACCCGCATTTTGGATCGAGGAGTGCAGGGCTTTATTCTGACCCACTTTGGTATTACTCATGGACGGCATTGGTCAAGATATTTTTGAAAAATATGCATGCCGATGAAAAGTTTTCTTACACCTACAAGTGGTAGATCAGAAAAGAACTGTAAAAGTTTGCGTGTCTGAATATCTGTCCCCGAGGTGTATTCTACCACAATTCTGATACTATCCTATCCTCTATCACCCTTGACCTAAATGCAGAGAAGTGAAAATGAAAAGGTTAAACTATGTAGTACCAATTTCCAAATATACTAAACTGCAAAGCACTGGTATTATGAATTACATTTATTTCTCTTTGGAAAGATCAAATTAAAAGATAGAAGACAATATGGATTAACGTACTCAATATCGTAATTTGCATGAACATACAGGTACCAAATAAACTAAAGTCTAAAGAGGTGACCTACATGTATGATAAAATACATTTGTACGCGTGACAGTAGAAAACTAGTGTACCACGTACATGTACTACTAGTGAACTGGAATCATCATTATTTAAATTTGCATTTAATATTAAGGGTACATCGTATGTATGTTTCTATTATTTCATGAATGAAAGGCACCCTAGGCTTGGCGAAATTAACACCACAAGTGCATTTTTCACATAGCACTCTTAAGCAGATATGTACTGCACATGTACAAGGACAATCGTGGACACAAATTATAAAGACTTCAATCGAGTTGCCAATTCCACAATTATCATGGGGGTGGGGGGTGGGGGGGGGGGTGTCTCTTCCGATACCATCGCCATTGCTGTTTGCCATTAATGTATCACAAACCACACCTGAGTGGGTTTAGGTTAGATATAGCATCATCATGATAATCATATGTCTGAGTGCCTTCTAAGTCAGCAATCCATGACACAAGGTACACGGTACAGTGGCATAATATGGAAAGCATTGTCCTTTAATATGTGCCATCGAGAAATTTTTAACATTTTTATTACACTATAAATATTCTATGGTTCCTCATTAGGTGGAAATAAAAAATATGTTCCGGTTGCCATGCCTCAAAGAAATAATTCAGTCTGGAATGTTTTGAACTTTTCGTGGGGTGTGACTCCTGAAATTCATTTAGCACAATAATTATTTTAAAAATTGGGACCATAATTTAGAGGTTTTACATAGCCTATGTTCAGATACATGTTTGCATCTCCCCTGATGTGAAACCAAAGACTTAGGAGTACAGCTCTGATTTCTCAACTTCAGTCACAGCCAAATCAGGTATTCTGAAGGTCAAAGGTCACAACAAACAAATTAAGAGCACTTAAGGCATGTGTACGGCATACTGTTAATGCTATATTGACATGTTTATGCAGAATGGTTCAGGACAGCCTTTTAAGCAAAGTATGCGAGTCGTGTTCTCAACTTACTGTCTGAGCCAAATTTGGAAAGCACAAATGAGACTTTCATTTTGTAATGTAAACATGTGTGCCATTGTATACCATGGGTCAAGATATTTCTAAAATACATGCATGTAGTTTCACATGTTTCGGAAATTCCAACCAAACAAATGAAAGTGTTTTTTTCTGCAAATATATTCTATTAGTGCATGAACATGTGAAAGCGCTCGTTGAAATAAGCTCTTCAAGGATACTCTGTCATACAACATTATTTTATATTGTAAATTATTCTCACCAAAATATTAATCGTCACAAAACAATATGATAAGCTTGATTGTTAACATCACCGACAGCAAACATTTTGAATCCTTAGTAATATGCTACACTGATGCTATCTGGAACCGTAGCTGCGGAATAAAGGACACTGTTATATTCACTGTTATATTCACGTTGTTACTAAATTGGAAATATTTCAAATTTCCTTATTGAAGAGTCTCAGATTCTGACAGCATTGATACTAGAGGAACCGAAAGTTAAACAGTTGATGTAACACAATTGCACATTTATGAGCCTGGACCTAGTCTAGACTACCGGAAGTACAAATCTAGACTATATCGTGTGTACGGCCGTTCAGAACCCAAGACCTCAAACCGTATAGGACACTAGTCCTGAACACAAATAGTCATAGCATGGCGGCAAAGCAACCTCCATGGTCATAGATCAATAAGTAGGATTTTGAAACCATCACAGTCATCAGCAATCGTTTGAATTCCAAGTCATCATCGCAATCATTTTGGACTTTTCACTCTCTCGCAAGTCTCGTATCCAATCCTTTGCCACAGAGCTGAGACTGAATTGTGACCAGCGAGCAATCAGACTGATTTGACCATTGCAATATTTTGCGATGTCATCTCCAACCATTAAAAGATATGATGTGATATCGCGATTTCACCCGCACGTGTTTTTGTTTTGGCCCCAACACGTGGTATCACCCGACTCGGAATACGTCAACTTGGCAAGTAGGTAATCAGACAGACGATAGTGTAGCCATGACAGTTTCCCACGTAACATGAGATACGGATATCCTTAAACTAGTGATCACGATCTTTGACAACGTTTGAATGGACTAGTATGGTACTCAAAGTAAACCACGTGATAGTCGTAAATACCAGATATATTTCTGTGTCACAGGGCATTATCATCGACAGGACAAGCAAATCGAATGCAGCATACACGTAGTAGACGTGCCGGCGTCATGACATTTGAGCCATGCGGTACAACGCGTAGCCACGCACAAAACATCTGCCATATTTTCATCGCTATTTCCGAATTTTCGCCCAAAGAGTGCCAATAAACCGTTCCAAACATAACGGCAATTAGCAGTGTCCTGTCGTTAGAAATACTTGAGATGTCATAAATACTTACCCTTGCACAAGAGCACACGAATCCTTGCTCCAAAAATAATTAAAGTGGCCAAGTCTGTATCGCAGTAAATACTATACTGCCCACGGCCGTGCCCACGAATTACACCAATCAGATTCGTGTTTACATGCAAAAATGTTTCCTTACAAGCATTCTTATTGGTTAGCCTCGAATGGAACGCCAGCTATTCATGAAACGCCCTCAACGTATAATGATTTTTTTTCTTTCATTTACACTAAGAATAAGACCAAGTTAGTCCACAATCCGTGTAGTTTGTCAGATCTTTGCGTCAGACCTCCATATAATTTTACAATAATTTTCGATTCAGGTATGTGATTTATGTTAAATTATATCGCCGACTACTCTTATAAAAAACCACAGGGGACCAAGAAGTCTGGTCGTTGTTTGTATATTTGTTTATGTTTATATTAGTCGTATTGTTGTTGACCAATCAAATTCAACGAACATAACTGCTGTGTTGTTTCGTTGTTTCAAACTTATGTAGATGTCATAAGATACACTATAAGGACACGATCATTATTTGATCCAATGCATACAGCTCTCTCCCAACGTACACTCTCTACCTGTATGTAGAGAGTGTACTGGGACCGGTCCTTCACTCTCGCACACACAACCAATGGCCTCAGGGTGTTTTACTCATATTTCCATTTCTCGTCATTTTTATGAAATGTTGACGCAGTTCGTTGTACTACAGATGACAACCAAGAATATGCAGTCTCGAGAACAATTCTCATTTTAAATCCCGTATTTCATACAGAAAAACAAAAAACTAAGGAAGCCGCCATTATTTACGGCCTTGAGGAGGGCTGAAGCGAATTGTTTCCATACCTTACGGTCGTGTATAGAAGTGACCGTGCATGCAATGTAATGAATGAAAAAACGGAAAGTAGGTTACGACCGACTATTAGTGTATCCTTTTCTTTAACCAAATACCGACAAAAGTGGTCCGTACTTAAAAGTACCCTTCTCTCGCATTCGGTTTTTTTAGCATTCAATGGCAAACTCGTTACGCCGAACACTGATTTTGCATATTTCAATGTTAGATTCGTGTTTTTTTTTCTCTATTAACAATGTCTTTCTAGTCGTGTCTCAGCCTATAGGTCACAGTGATACTTTTTCAGCCGTGATTCCAATTTTTACTCATTCCGACAAAGTCCAAGTGCGGTATGATACGCATGATCATTATCATACATTCGTCAATTCAACAATCCATATGGTTCTATAGTTACATATCCCTATGCATGTCCTTTTGCATAGAATGCCCACATAATTGTAACATCACAAGTACTACAAAAATGATGCCAACGTATAAAAAAATAATCAACCCCCTGTTAGTTCTAGTTTCGCGGATTTTAGACCTTTCTTTACGATTAACCGAGTTCAATGTTTGGAATAAGAACAAAGCAAAGTTGCCGCGACAGCAGCATCTAAAGTGTAACTTCATCACCTTTGGATTTGTTCCACTCTAGCTAAAAGTGTAGCTCCAAATTTCGGGAAAGTATCTGTACGACGTCAGTGCAGCATCAATGTGCAAATTGACGACATGTCTGAAAGACCTCACTTCGTGGCTGAGCCAATCTCTCTCTCTCTCTCTCTCTCTCTCTCTCTCTCTCTCTGTCTCTCTCTCTCTCTCTCTCTCTCTCTCTCTCTCTCTCTCTCTCTCTCTCTCTCTCTCTCTCTCTCGTGTCAAGTCCAGCCATTTCAATGTTTTGTAAATTTGTCGACATTAACAGGGGTTTCATTAAGAGCCGACAGCCGGCGAAATTGACCGGTTACTCTCACGATTTCGCCGGCAACTTTTTCTTGAAAATTTGAACTCTTTCATCGCTGAAATATTTTTTACCTTCTGAAATGATACGGACAAGTTTCACAAACTGTGTAGTCAAACTTTGCAACGGCTTTTATGTGAAACAAAATTTAGAAGACGAGCGACTACTACGATCGCCTTGTACTACGATGCAGCACGGTCGGTCTTGCGTATACTGCCTTAATAAAAATCAGAATTGCAACGGACGATTCTAATTGGCTACCTGAATTGCTGATCCCGATGTGGAGACCTTTATATACGCCAATGAAAACGTGCGTACTACACCTGTCGGCTGTCATTAGCTCAATTCAAAATGGTCGATGAACAAATAAAGAGTCAAGCTTCTCTGTACGATCTTCGGTTTTGAAGTGGACCAAGAAACAAGAGAAGGATAATTACGTGGATTTAAACTGTTTTCGAAGACAATAACCTGATTTTTTTCTCACGAAAAACTTCCCGATTACAGTTCGAATTTTAGGAAGCCGACGTGCGTTGCACCGTGGTAGGCGTAAATGTCAAGGTATATAACCAGCTGGACGTATTAAGCTTATATGTACTGCTTTTCGGTCTATCGACGCCAATAAAAACGTCATCCAGAGAGTGGTTAAAATACGATCAGACCTTTAAAATTCACTTCAAAAGCGATCGTCAGGTTAAATCCAAATGTGAGCTACTGAACGTACTAATTTTCATATTCTATATCAAGGTTCTTACTTTGCATACCCATATAGTCAAATAACCTTGAGGGTCTTTGTTTCTATTTGCGAAATATGGTAACGATTGCCATTTTTTATCGTTATTGTTAAATAAATTATCCTTTTTACCTCCCCAGTGGTATAAAAGTTCTTCATCTACAGATTGCCACACCAAACATCAGGGTTCTTACATTAATTTTTAAAGCATAAAATTATACATTAATGAAAATTTTCCCATTTACTGTGCTTAAAATATCAGTGTTTCATCCAGGATGGCATCAACAAGAGGGATTTCCCGTTTAATAGAAAATTTCGGGGGGATTTTCATCAGTTCATGTGTTGTACTTGTACCTCTACATTTCACTGGGGGGAGTGGTCCGCCTTGACAAATTAATTGGGGTGCCAACATTTCAACAGAGGGGCAATGCCCTAACCCCCTGTCTAGATGTAACACTTATAACATCGTCTACAATATCAAATTTATATCATTAATAATAGTGAATTATTATAGTTTACCTCCAAAAAGCATAGAGGTACTTAGGTTCTAAGACTTCACTTTCTTTGTTCAAAATATCGTCAACATTACAATATTTTATTATTGTAATTATGAATTATCATATTTAGGCCTAATATCCCAGGTAAAATGGCTTTTTATGATATGAACACAAATTGCCCTGGAACATTGCTGACAATTCTCCTGAAAATACTAGAAATTATGTGACTGTGAGCTGTAAAAGTAAATTTTAACTCATTTTTCAGGGTTTCCGGCCTTTTGCCGGGAGGGGGAACACCCCCTCCCGGACCCTCCCCCACGACAACTGCTTTGTGGTCCTGGCAGCTGCAAGCCGCCTACTTTTTCATTCTGGCCCCTACTTCAAAACTTAATGAAACCCCTGCATTAATGTAACGGTTGTTGCTGTCGATTCTAGACTGTCGACAGTCCGTTGTGCTTTTCCCTCACTATTATTGTAGTCTCTCGCACATACAGGGGTGGGGAATGTCGGAAGCATAACCGCGAGCTTCTCGTTTGTCTTTAATAGTGTACGGCACTCGCGGCTCGCTTCTTCGTCGCTCCGCCGTCGTATGAGAGAGAGACTACACCAATACCGTAATACGGTAAGGGGTGGACCATTTGATATCCGGGGGGGGGGGTTGGAAGATTGGTGGAGAGGCATTATTTTTTTCCCCACCTGCTTCACCATGAATTTTTTTTTTCTACAGGGCATATGCTGGCAACTTTTTTTTCACTTTCCTTCTTCGAGATATATTTTTTTTACCACATTTCGGTGCAATGTTTGTTTGCTTGGTTTTTCACACCCAGTAACAAGATGCTGTTCTATCACACAGAGACTATATTCAAGAAACTAAATAAAGATATGTAAATACATGTACATTTTTGATTCACTTTACAAAAATATCAGTTTATAGATCTTATTTATACCATGGGTAACACATCTTAAATCTACAACTTCATAACTGGTGACATGTCACTGCCTGGAGCAAGCTATCATCATCGAAAGTCTGTAAATACTGTATTTAAATGCACAGGAAACTTCGTCCGTAAAATATTGTGAATGAATTTCACCGCTAAGAAAGTCTTTGACTTTTAAACTGGTCCTTCAACAAACATTATATTACCATGCCCTGCCTGTCGCATTTTGATTGGTCGAGCTGAACCACGTGACTGACCACAAATACACAGTAATGGTCTGTTTTCATGCCCGTGAATATGAATAATAAGATTAACAACTCAAAGTATCGTAACTTTACAGCTCAAACGTAAATCATAATCAATCACAAAATAAAATGAAGCACTTGTGGGCCCAGTTGAGATACTTTTTTCTGAAAATATCTCCGGATTTTCCAATATTTTACAGCGCGTGTGACAGTGCGTCGCGTATTGCTCGGTTCTTGGGTTCAGTTGTCGTTCGCTCCGAAAATTTTCGCAAATTTTGACGGTTTTCTCCGGTTCGTTGTAATATAATTGAAATAACGGACTCCGCGCTGACTATTAACGTTTATTTATGGGGGCGCGGGCTCGAGGAAAGCCAAATTAACGGGCTCGGCAAGCCTCGCCCGTTAATTTTTGGCTTTCCTCTCGCCCTAGCCCATAAATAAACGTTAATGGTCAGCGCGGAGTCCGTTATTTCTACAATAAACATATAAATGGAGCAACGATAAGCTTACCGACTTCGAGACTCCGCGTATTTTTTTTTCCATCAGGACTGCTGGTGAGAGCGAGTCGTAGAAATTTTACACTGTGGCAATTTGCTTGGAATTTTTAATTTTCCTCGTGTGCTGGGTCAAAACTAAAAACAGGAAAAGTTTAGTATTCTCTCTGTAAATCAAGAAACCGTTTGAATACGAAAGATTCGGATATGTGAACGTCAACATATCTGCGCAGCTCGAAAGTTATTCTCCGAATAATTCGCCGGGAACATTGGTCAAAGCCAGATTTCACATGGTAGCTATGGAAACCGGCGGTTCTTTCTCAGAAACCATGCGATGTACTGTCTGCATACTACTCATACTCCCTTGGGCCGTGGACTTATGAGGTCTCGACCCCACACCGGTAGCCTGTGAATTCCGTAATTCCGACGTAGTGCCGGCGTAATTACATGTGCGGAATCACGCCAGAAAAATATCGGAAGTCAGATATTCAGGTGCCACCGACTGGTAAATTTGTCAATTTTACAAAATCATCACAAAACATGTTTCGAAGGCTGATATACTGATTTTACATATTTATGACCTTGACCTAAAGATTGAAGGGAAAAGTAGAGCTGCTCGTAACTGCCCTCCCACTGGCATATGCGGAAAATATGCCCTCCCACTGAATTTTGATGCCCTCTGCGCTCAATGTCTATAGTCTGCCTGCACCCGCTCCCCACTCCTTGCAACAACTTCCCCGCCCGCTGAAAAACTGTGCAAAACAGTCATTTGCGGCACCGGGATATTTTTTTATCCTCCTGATGGAGAGCGTTAATGACTCAAAATCGTTTTGAAAATAAATGAAAACATAGCGTAAAAAGTCACTCGGCCTACATTTCTGTTCCTGTGTCAGCAGTACCGGGTCACACGTCATTTTATTTGTTTTTCCCACTGTCTTACCAAGTTTTGTCAAAAATCATGTCACCCTTTTCAGTTTTCTTCCCTTTTAATATCCTTCCGTAACGGAAATAAGGAAGTCTTAGACCCAATATAAGAAGTTCAAATTTCTCTTCTCCACAGTTGTTACGGACATGAAGTCGACGTAATTACGCCGGAATTACGTAGATTCCGGAATTTACAGGTTACCCCTAAACCGCCAACATACGAGGGCAAAATGTCAAAAAATAGGCATTCAAGCCTATTTACATATTCATACATACACATACATGCATGCATACATACACATACATACATACATACACACATACATACATACATACATACATACATACATACATACATACATACTTACAAACATACATACACACCTATTTACGTAAAAACACACACAAACATACACACACACACATATATATATATATATATATATATTTGTATTATATATATATGTTGTATATATATAATATATATATATTATATATATATATATATATATATATATATATATATATATATATATATATATATATATGTCAACTGACGTCTAAAGACGATATTTCGATGGTGAAAATGTTAATGTTTATTTATTTAATTGAAAATGTGCATATACCGGTAGATTAAAAGATTAATAATGAATATCAATCTAAAATACATTTAATACGGAGGATGTTTACGCAATAAAATGTCATACATTTCAATAAATGTCACAAAGCGTAACCACTGTGTTCATCAAGTATACAATCGTTGTGGCGCTATCATGGTATATTATTTGTGTTGTCCAATCGTTTTTAGTGTCGGAAAAGTATGCATTTACAATCTACGACTGAATGTGTTTGAATTCCTACATAGAGCAAATATCTTCCATTACCCACAATATCAACAATATTTCAACACTGTAATATACTAGAAAATATACGCATCTATGCATAATTTGTGCTATTGTAAATAGTTCATATAAGAAATGTGAATATTTAGGACGAAACAAAGGGTACATGGTGAACACGGCCATGTATAGGCGCAGAGAGAGAGAGAGAGAGAGAGAGAGAGAGAGAGAGAGAGAGAGAGAGAGAGAGAGAGAGAGAGAGAGAGATGCAATAATTACGTAAAAACAACATGACTTGAAACAGAAAACCAATGCACCATTCCAACACCTACGTGACATACTTTAGTTAACGTACAGAAATAGCATACAACGATATCACAGCTATTTTCTTATATTATGTACAATGAAAATATTGAAACACTGCAGAAAAACCTGAATGACTTATTCTCGAATATGTATAAATATGATTAATAATCATGCAATTCAATGTTAAGAAGCATATTAATAGATAAATAGGCAATAATATAGGAAAAAATATACTCTGACATAACGTAATAACATACAACTAAATCACAACCATTTTTTATAAAGTACACTGAAAATATTGAAACACTTAGAAAAAAACTTTAATGACTTATTCTCCAATGTGTGCAGATATTATTATTAATCATGCGATTCAATGTTAAGAAGCATATTAATAGATAAGTACGCAATCATATTTAGGCAAAAATACTCTGACATACTTATTAAGTTAATATGCAGAAATTTCATACAAAAACATCACACTTATCTTTTATAATTACTCTGAAAATATTGAAACACTACGAAAATAACGATAACGACTTATTCTCAAATGAGTATAGATATTATTAATAATCATACAATGCATTGTTAAGAAGCACATTAATAGATATATACGCAATAATATAGGAGAATATACTCTGACATACTTCACGTAATAACGTACAACGAAACAACAACTATTTTTTATAATTAAGTACACTGTAAATATTGAAACATTGGAGAAAAACTTTAATGACTTATTCTCCAATGTGTGTAGTAGATATCATTAATAATCATGCAATTCAATGTTGAGAAGCATATTAATAGATAAATACGCAATTATATGGGCAAAAATACTCTGACATACTAAAGTTAACGGTCAGAAATTGCACACAACGAAATCACAACTATTTGACACGGTCAAGAACAGTAATTTTAGAAGTGCTTTGATTTTAAAAAGCCCACTACCGAGTTTCATGTCTTTGGAGACAGTCAGTGAGGGTAATGTCAAAGGCCCTGACTTCAATTTGTCAAATCTGCAATTTCCATGGTTTTTACAGACAGCATGTTGAAGGTAATGTAAACAATATGCTGACTTCCATTGGTGAATTCACAATCCAGTACACTTTATTGCAATTCTTAACGATGTTTACAAAAGCTTTTTTCTGATTATTTATTGAGAAAATTTCATTTCAAGTTTTTCTCCACTTAACTCAGCTTGTTTGTTTATCTTTTGTCATATAATATTTCAGGACCATTGTTAAAGCGCTCTTAGCTCACACAGTTAAATTGAATGTTTGTGTTTACTTTTTGACTGTACATTCATTTAGGGTCATTAAAAGGTCACTACGGCTTTAGTCAGTGAAATTGCATTTTCTTTTTCATTTTTGGCGCAAAATCAATAGGGACCATATCCTATATCAATGTCAATTAACAATTCCCCGATTTTTACACAAGTGAAGGTTAATTCTAAATAATCCTGACTTCGGTCGGTCGAATCCACAAGATTGAAATTTAAATTTCTGCAATAATGTAGGTGTTTTGAAAAATGTCCAGACCTAAGGGACTTCAAGTACATGTTCATTGTGGGTCATTTCAAAAGTCCACTGATTTCATCACTCTACCTATACACCCTATTTTCATGGTTTGACACAGAGGCAGATAAGACCTTTTCGACAGTATCTTAATTTCAGATAGTCAAATTCGCAAATATTCGTGTTTCGACATAACGTTAGAGAAGGTCATTGGAAATTCGCTCAACTGCAGTTAATCGAATTTCAAGCGTGTTATTTCAGGCACAAAATCTCTGACTGTTATTTTAAGAGAGCACTGACTTCAGTCTGTCACTTCTCAAACGTTACATGTTCTGAGACACAGACGCAAAGGGTTATTATATTTCAAAAGTGCCTTCACTGCAGTAAGTCAAATGCTAAATTATTTATTTATTTATTTTTTTTTGCTACAAATGTTGATCACACCAAGATATATCAGCCGTAAAAGATATTAAGGGGTGACATGAAAGATAATTGCAAATTTGCACATTTAATGAACTTTCCTTATTAGGGATATATATCTGAAATACCTCAATCAAAATTTACGAAACTTGGTATGTACATTGAAGATACACTGATTTAACATTATTCAAAGTCAATAAGCATTTTTACTTCAGCCGATTCGTAATTTGCATATTTAATCAACTTTCCTAATAAGGGATATATCTCTGAATTGACTCCACCAAAGTTGATGAAACTTGCTACATATATTGAAGATACTATGATACAACATTCTTGAAAGTTATTAAGCATTTTTACTTCATCCAACTCCTAATTTGCATATTCAATGAACTTGTGAAATTAGGGATATTTATCTGAATTGACCAGACCAAAGTTGACATTACAGATACTACGATATAACATTATTGAAAGTCATTAAGCATTTGTACTTCAGCCAATGCCATTTTTGCATATTTAATGAACTTTCCTAATTACGGATATACATCTGAATTACTTGACCAAAATTGATGAAACTGGCTATGTGCATTATAGATACTATGATATGACATTATTGAAAGTCATTAAGCATTTTTACTTCAGCCAATTCCGTTATTGCATATTTAATGAACTTTCCTAATTAGGGATATATATCTGAATCGACTTGACCAAAGTTGGCGAAACTTGCTATGACAATTGATGATTATACCAGGTTAATCATTTCGCATTTTCATGTCAGCTAATTTATAATTTTCATATCTAATGAGCTTTCACAGTTTGACATATATAGCTTGAAGGACCTGACCAAAGGCAATTTACACTGGCTATGTAAAGTGGTGATACAATGACAGCAGAAAAAGATTTTAGATAATTACATATTTGAATACCGGTACTTAATGACCTTTAGAATTAATCTTTGGTGAATATTATTCATTATGTTACTCATAACACTTTCAATAATGTTGCAAACATGTGGCAAAGGTTCAAATTTCATATAACTGCAATATATAACGAAACAAGTGAGCATTTTCAGTTCATATCTGGTTTGTGAACGCAGCCTAAACTGTGTTGTGTGATTGTTTTTGGTATCGCTCTGTGTCTACGTATTTTTTGTGTATTCTTAATACTTTGATGTATTGTATTTGAGCCACACCCTCTTTGGGATGAATACAGTTCTATTGAAAAGTTGAAAGTTAACAAAACGTACACTTTTAGGGGAATTTCACAAGTATTAAACTTTAATCAGTCGAATCTGCGGTTTTCATGTTTTTGATGAACTTCAAAAGGGTTCATTTAAGGGTGTGCCTTCAAAAAGTCATGTCAACTATTTGTATTGTTTGTGCCAGAAGTGATCTAACTCCCTTCATTTAAATTTTGAATGTTGTTTGTTTATTTTATGCATAAAATCAATTATGACATTTAAGAAAGACCCTGACATATCCAATTCCAAATAGTTCATGCTTTTCATCCATATAAAGATACTACAAGAATATATCAATCAATAAAACATGCAATAAATATATTTTAATAGGTTATAAATGTCAAATATGATTGTGAACAACATATTGTAGAAAGATCTGAACTAAGTAAAAGGTAAACCGGCTTCCGTTACATTTAGCTCGGTTATTGAACCATTCTCTTGAAGGTTGGATATTTGGCCGAAATGTTTTGACGGTGATGTCTTCGCTAGGTGACTGGGTGCCGTAGGTTGTAAGTTCGAATCCGATCGAAAATCCGCCGTATTTCATAGTCGAGTAGACAGCTTGATGATTCATTATTGAATGATAGCGAATGTTGTAAGATGATCACATAGACACAGCGTTGAATTGATATTGGATCTTGACGATACCTGCAAGAAAATTGCGTGCAAAAACTAAAGATATAAAGTCCGTATATTACAGAAATAGCAGGTCACTGACAGACAATCGTTCATGTACATGCATGTTCTATAATGCCGCTGACATACAATCGTTTACTGTCAACCATGATGTAATTACGGTCAATCATATAATCATCGCTGTTCGTTATAAGATCTTGAAAAGCAATTGAATGGAACTGTAGAATTACAAATATTTACGCTCTCTGTAAATATATAATGCAAGTTCACTACATAAATGCCACGTTGGTTCGTGTAGAGAGATTATTGCGGCATTTCGCAGTTAATCATCAAGCATCACTTCCACTTAACCCATCTATACCCATTTGGAAGCAGTATATGAGCTCATTGACTAAACTAAAGGTACACAAAAGAGTGGTCGCTTGTGTACCCTTAGTGGGTAACAGGGACTCCAACAAATTAATGTTTGACAGTACATGTATACACAACTTTACATGCAAAATAACGATGAGATGATGGCAATACTGTACCTTGCATCCATGGCTTTCCCAGTCGTTGGTGTCTTCATCATAATAGCTACATCTGTGCTGTGTTGCTGTCATTGTAAACACTGTGCCATGATCTGAAATACAAGGAAGGAATGTCGTTTTACTGCAGGGCATTTGAGAGAAAGGGGAAAGGGAAACAGACAGACACTGTCAGACAGACAGAAAGAAAGACAGACAGACAGACAGACAGACAGACAGACAGAGACAAATAAAAATACAGGGAGACAATCATTCTGACAAAGAAGTAGTTTTCTTCGCCTGACTCTATGACGTATTTGAGCTCTAAAACAGGAATTCACAAACCGCACAATTACGAATATTGATATAATAACCATCGCCATCACGAAATTAAGGTAGTATGCGCCTGTGAAAGACTTAAACTTTTGCTCAAACTTTCCTCTAGGAAAATTTCACTCATTCGTTTTCAAATCTCTTCAAATCAAGAATAAAAATCGCGGGTCGCCGCGCAAATTTAGGTGCTAGAGAAGCAAATTACTCAAGATATACTGATATTTGAAATTCAAAAAGGCCGCCATCCCTGAGTAATCTATGGAGAAAAAATAAATTTTCGACTTTCGATTTTGGAAGAACTAAGCCAGTGAAAAGTTTTCGTACACCAAGAGCTTTAAAATGAACCCCCACAAGTGACAGTGGTAGATCAGAAAAGAATTGAAAAGGTTTAAGAGTCCAATATCTCTCTCCAGGGCGAATTCCACCTTACGTCTTCATCATCAACAGTGTTTCATGGGGTCTAATGGTCGGAAGTCCATTTCTCAAATTCCTGGCCACTGTGATTGGGATCGACGGTGTGGGAATCTATTTTTCCCAGTCTGTGTTTTATAGTTATCCGATTTCTATCAGATTTTGCATATTGGTAGAGTAGGTTTTGTTGGAATTATGCAGTGTGAGACCATTTAGTGTATACAAATATAATATTCAAAAGAGAATCTTCTTTCGAGCCTAGGTACTACTCATTTACAAGCAATCCTATGTATTTTTCAACAGGATCTCGGGTAACATTTATTTAGAATTTCAGTCCAAAAATCATTACCATAAGAACAAGGGGCACGAAAAAGGGCACAACTTTGCTTATTAAATCCAATATACGCCTTTGATTGGCTCTAAGAAAATTGATACTTTAAAATGCTCTGTTTATTCTGACCTAAAATGACCATGTACAGAACTATATCTTAAATCAAACAAATTGTAATACTGAATGTTATCATTGTATAAATTTTCATTCAATTAGAATTTATCAAGTAGCAAAATATTTGAAAAACAATTGGCGTTCCAATCTACACCTCAGGTAATTGTAGAACTGAAACTTCAATTGAAATTTATACTTAGTATCATAAATCGTTATCTTATACATTTGACCCTGCTTCATTTGATCTGAGGATGCAATGTGACTGGAGTCCCTGTGTGTCAGATTCAATTTTAACGTGTACTAGAAGCAGGGGAGACACTTACACGTTATCATAAATTCTTGAAAGCCATGATAGTACCTACCGTAAAATAGGTCAAACGTTACGTAGTAGCTTCCTACTCGGGTAATATTTCCTTCGGACAGGAAAATATTAGTAACTCTCCCGTCGAATGCTTGTTCACTCGAAAATTCTACTCCACTGTGACCGTTTGAATTTCTGGCGAACTCAGATGACACACGAAATGTGGTGTTCTCATGAAAGGGTGCGGATCCCTCCAACATTATTTGTATGGCATGAAAAATCTTCATCGCCTAAAAGTTTCCACAGTAGAAAAAGATATATATTAATGGAAAAAAAACAACGACATAACGTTGGAGAGACAAAAACAGAGAATTTGAAGCTTAAGGCAGCGTTACCGGTGCCTACATGTAATGTAGTCTGCAATAAAGGCAATGTTTTGTCCATGAATAGTTAGCGTAGAATGTTTGGCACCATAATACTTCATATAAGAAGCGACCTAGCGGCCGATATAGCTCCGCCTGTGTTTATGTAGAGAATAATTATTTTTGACTCATGTTGATGAAGAAGGTGGAAATCTTTGATAGTTCAATGCAGTGGCCAGAAAAAAGTGGCTAAAATAGCTGCAAAAATACACAATTGAAGATTTCATCATACTTTGAATATATCACATCGGATCATCCCTAGGAACATGTCAACCAAAGCTATCTGATGAGTAGTTTTTTGAGAATAAAATTTTCTGACCAAAAATGGCAACAATGGCCCCCCCCCCAAAAAAATGCAGATTTCATCATAACTTCAAAAGATCAAATTTAGTTCATCTATAGAAACCTGTATACCAAATTTCAAAGCTGTTAGACCAGTACTTTTTGAGAAACATATGTTTTGACCAAAAATGGCTAAAATTGCCCACAAAAATACAAAATTACAGATTTCATCAGAAATTCAATATATATTACTTAGCTCATCTGTAGAAACCTGTATACAAAATTTCAAAGCTTTCAGACCAGTACTTTTTGAGAAACACATTTTTGACCAAAAATGGCAAAAATTGCCCAAAATTACAAAATTGCAGATTTCATCATAATTTCAATAAATATCATTAAGGTGATCTGTAGGAACATGTATACAAAATTGCAAAGCTATCAGATGAGTAGTTTTGGAAATACACATTTTTGACCAAAAATGGCAAAAAATTGCCTCAAAAATACAAAATTACAGATTTCATCAGAAATTCAATACATATTACTTAGTTCATCTATAGAAAGCTGTATACCGAATTTTAAAACTATCAGACCAGTACTTTTTGAAAAATACATTTTTTGAGCAAAAATGGCAAAAATTGCCCAAAATTACAAAATTGCAGATTTCATCATAATTTCAATAAATATCATTAAGGTGATCTGTAGGAACGTGTATACAAAATTGCAAAGCTATCAGATGAGCTGTTTTGGAAATACACATTTTTTGACCAAAAATGGCAAAAATTGCCCCCAAAATACACAATTTCAGATTTCATCAGAAATTCAATATATATTACTTAGTTCATCTATAGAAACCTGTATACCGAATTTCAAAACTATCAGACCAGTACTTTTTGAGAAATACAATTTTTGATCAAAAATGGCAAAAATTGCCTAAAAAATGCAAATTTGCATATTTCTGCACAATTTGAACAAATCTGAAATAGATCATCCCTAGGGACATATGTACTAAATATCAAAGCTATCTGACTGGTAGTTTTGAAGAAGAAGATTTTAAAGATTTTTTTACCAAAAATGACAAAAATTGCCTTAAAAATACAAATATGCAAATTTCACCACGATTTGAACAAATCTGACTGAAGTCACCCTAAGTAAACTGTATATCAAATTTCAAAGCAATCGGACAAGCGGTTTCAGAGAAGAAGATTTTTTTAACAAAAACACCAAAAAATGCCCCAAAAATACAAATATGCAAATTTCACCACGATTTGAACAAACTGAAGTGAGGTCACCCCAAGTGAAGTGCATATAAAATTTCAAAGCGATTGGACTCGCAGTTTCAGAGGAGAAGGCAATTGTTGACGGACGACGACGGACGACGACGACGACGACGGACGACGACGACGACGGACGACGACGGAAAATCAACCTATTTGATAAGCTCCGCGTCGCTGACAGCGGAGCTAAAAAGTAGCAACAGTAGTGGTCTAGCCTTATTGGCCAGCAACAATTAGGAATGTACATAATTAATAATGACTGAAATATAACTAGTTCAGTACAAGGTGCGTAATTGACACTTAAAAATGATCATGCTTCAAGTAAAATCACCAAATACGTGATTTTACTTTTAAACTATGATTGTCAAGGAAATACAGGCACATTTACAAAACCATACTTATAGCAGTGCGTGTAGATTCGTAAATAAAGCGTCCATAAACACTCTCCTTACACTTAGTTAATTTGCTTATAAGTTTTCGGCCATAGAGGGCTCCCGACTTTGTTAATGATATGGTTATTGAGAGTAGGTATGGGCTTCAGGTCATCTGTTCTATACACGAAAGTTTGTGTTATGTACACAGATGCGCCCAAGTCGTTAATTTGTCACGGTCGCTCTCGGAAAAATGTTTTGGCAAGGATCATGCATCTGAGTTGAACAGAACTACTGGTGCTGGCAGATGTTAATTTGTACAATCATTCGAAAATACACGTTTAAACCGCGACTGCATATAGCCAATCATAAATCTTGCAAGCAAAAGAATACATGGAAGAAGTATTAAAAGTAAGAAGAAAAAGAGAGACAAAACTACCACCAGAAGCCTGCGCCCCAAACAAAGATTACCTACATAATTCACAGTCAGGCTTTCGGGTAAGTAGCTGGTGGTTTAGCAATTATATATATATATATATATATATATATATATATATATATATATATATATATATATATATATATATATATATTATATATATATATTGACTACAAGATTATAAACGCAATTTAATGAATGAAGAAAAACAAATTAGGCAACTGTACATGTCCGTACCTTAACCTCGCACGTATAACGTGTAACGGCATCAGTGGTAATGTACTGTCCCGTCAATGTGCTCTCATTCAGTGGCGTTTGACGATTGTGCAGCCATATGCCTATGTCCTGTTTTGCATCGCGTACTGGAATTAATGTATTGTATTATTATTGTACTTTAACTTCCGTTTTTTAACAATGGGCGATCAACAGTCCCAGCATTTTATCGAAATTCTTTTTTATCAAACTTGCAAATTAAAATCCATGCCACATGATCTAGTTGATATCAGAATGTTAAAAATTCATGAGAAACGATCGTTTTATTTATAAGCTTACGAATCATCGGCCAAATCTTAAAATTAGGATACAGTGTTTAGAGCATTTGACTTACCTTTCCTCTCTTGACCATCTTGAGTCTTAAAAGATAAAGTCAATATATCCGTCGTAAAAGGATATGTCGAATTTGATATTTGATGTACATTGTTACGGAAACCATATACCTTCGTGGATGATAACAAAAGAAGGTGTATCATAATGTAGTGGTCGAAATTGAGGACAACGGCTTCCATCAAATGCAGAGTTTTGCAAGCGTGTACAGAACCGTCTCTTGGGTGTTTTTTCGGGATTTGAAAAATTATCTGGAAATTTAA
The DNA here is from genome assembly GCF_041260155.1 of Ptychodera flava. NCBI lineage: Eukaryota > Metazoa > Hemichordata > Enteropneusta > Ptychoderidae > Ptychodera > Ptychodera flava. The sequence continues at coordinate 18,925,155 of NC_091932.1, forward strand.
CAGTTACATTGGGACCATACCATAAGCAATTCCATATATAGAGAACTCACTACCCCACATTGCACAGTCACTTGTCCAATATATTATTGACAATATATATTAAAATATTTTGAAAATCACTGACAGATGAAAATTTTAATACCGAAAATCGAACATTCCTTTCTTGTAATCAATTCAAAATCATGGGATTATTAAAGGTTTTTGATTACGAAAAATAGCTTGCCACGCCAATTAGTGACCCTTGTTCTCAATAAATTCATAATTGTCGATAAATTGCCGATCTTAAGTTAATGAATGTCCATACACTCGCCGAAAGTATGCCTCAATGTCCCTACAGCAAATATACTATACAGTGTATGCCATATTATATAACCATTTATTTTCTCGATCCAAAGTAACTTTTACAGTAACTCACCATTTTGTTCCAAACTGAATCTGGGCGGACATTTGGAAATATTCTTTCTGCTGGAGGGATTTCGAATCCACTGTACAAGCTTACCATTTCAGTAACATTGCATAGGTTCTCGATTTTATTCTTTTCGAATTTCAATACCAGAGATTCGGTCATGAGAACAATAGGACCACCACCACTCGTAGTCTTGTTAAGCGTAAACATGGCAAGTTGATCAGCTATCGTCACAAGTGTTGTGATGAAATATGTTATGCCGTCTATATTTAATTCCTGGATTGAGGTATCAGTGTCATCTAACGGAAAACCATCTATTACATCTTGTATGTCATCCAGCACTCCTTTAAGGTAAACCCGAAATGCATGTAAAGTCACTCTTGCAATTTAAAAGCTGTCTATTGGCTGACACTGTGTCAGCGCAACAGAAACAGTCATATATAATATTATATATATATACATATATACATATTATATATATATATATATATATATATATATATATATATATATATATATATATATATATATATATATATATATATATATATAATATATATATACTTGTTGGAAGAATATTCACACTCTACTATATTCTGGTTGTCGCTGTTTTATTTCACTTAGCACAACGTTTCGTCCGAGAAGTCGGACTTCATCAGGTGTTCTGTTGAAAAAAATCAAGTACAGTTTAGATGTGTAAAAGGTACATGTCTTTTTGAAAACAGAAAATTACAGAGCAGTTAAGGGTGGTTTTAGTGATTGGGCTACTTAGTGTATTGGCTCGGGATGGTGTTAATGTGCTTAGTTTTGCTATCTATATGAATTCTAGATTTCTGCGGATGGTGTCATTGGTGTTCCTGACCTTAATTATGCCAATTACGTCAACATCTTGAATTGTATTGTTTGGTTAGTTGAAGCGCAGAGCTACTGCGGTGTTCAAATTTCGCCTATTGATGATAGGTGATTATTGAAGCGTAGTCTGAACTCTGTTTTGGTTTCCCCTGCGTATTGCTCTTTACACCGGGTGCACGTATTAAAATATTATGTTCTTAGTTTTGCATGTGATATTGTGTATAACTAGTATCTTGTGTGTTGTTTTGCATGTGGTGCTTATGAATTCTGTTGCATTGTGCGAGTATTGCATCTGTTGCAGCCTCTGGTAGGATGGCATTTAGAGAAACCTGCTGTTTTGTAGTGCTTGATACGTTACTGTGTACCAGCAGATCACGTAGGTTTTCACTCGCTATGATCGGGAGTTGAGGGATGGCATTCTGACAGCGGATTGACAGATGGAATATGTGGAAGTGGGACTCTGTTATTGTTTTATGTTTGGATTGTGAGAGTTGAATGTACTGACTAACGGTATACGTGACTGTGTCTTGATTGGTTTGTATTCAAGTTGTTGGTTCCTTGGAATATTTTTGGCTCGATCTATTTGTTGCTTGATAAGATTTTTCTGGGTAGTTCCGTTTGACAAGTGATTTTTCAAGTTCGTTCAAGCGGGCATCCCGCCACTCTGTTTTTGAGCAGATAGAGCATATGCGTACGGCTAGGCCGTATTGGATGCCCGTTTTATTATGTCTGTTTCTCACAAACCTGCGACTGACTTTTTCCAAGGTTTTTGGTTGGAACGTACAATATACTGTGATCTTACATGGTGTTGAAATTTGATAAATAATATTTGTTCGGTGGAGACACTTTAAAACCACAGGATATCCAGATTATCTAGTGGATGATCAGATAAATATCGCCAAACAAATACCCGGAGACACTCTGCCACAGTATAAAACCAAACAAGATCAGTAATGTATACAATTACCAACAACGTTTAATCCACACGACCAAAACAGTAGACAAATCGTCAAGTGTCTCTCAGGTATCTTACATAAATCGACTCGCTGCAAAACCGCCATTCCAGACCCACCGATCGTTGTATCATCGACATAGTTATATCAAGGATACTTGTCGATCAACAGTGACGTAAAACACTCCCCAAAGGTTTCTACAAATATGACTCCAACAGAGGCTATAGTATTTGTAAATAATCCAACGATGTCACACATTTTCAATATCATATAACAAATGCGATAAGCATCATTAAAAAAACGTTACCCGTAATTCTAAAAACCGAGTTACACGCAATAGATACAAAAACAGTAAGTTGGAGAAAGTAGAACAGAATTTCGCCTCAGGTTTAATAACCTTTTATCAACGATTATACTTGAAACGAACACCCTTGTCGCAAGTCACTTTAATAAGAATCAACACCATTCCAAGATGTTTGGATTGTGGTGCTTGTCAAAACAAGTCGACACGATGACAGGTAAAAATAGAATCCATCCGGATTTCAAAGTTAGGAACATTATCACCAAGGGCCTTAAAGGCCTGTGTTGGCACCAGATTGTCTCATCACAAAATTTACCCTCCAGATTTCAAAGGAAAACGAAAGACTATCACACCTTCATAATCCTCTTACAGACTAGAACAAAGGCGATCCCAGGGATAGCGAACAGTGGCTTTAACACTCTCAGCAAATTATTCTCCCAACTAATTGTTCTCAGCGCCCTCAGACCGATACTATGAATAACCACAATGCACTAGTTTTCAAATGCTACTTTCCACCTGCGTCACAGAGTAACGATAAGAATTTGCACAATTCATACCCGTAGTAATTATTGAGCTTGTAAAATCTCTGTAACATTTGGTTACGATGGAAACTAGTGTGATTTTGTTTTGTCTTTTGTCTGCATCTTCTTTTGTAGGCATCTTTCACCTGATGAAGCCCTACTTCTAGAACGGAACGTTGTGTCAATTTTACCAACCAAATAAACAGAAAATTTACAACCAGATCTGTAAACGTGTGTAAATATAGTTGCACTGTTTGTATATTACATAAATAGGTAAAAATCATCGCAGTCGCTTGGTTGTTGAACTTTGAATCATAATATAATATTAATGATTTAAAGGTCAAAACTTAAGAACTTTGCATGATCTGTTCCACATTAAACGTGTTTTAATTCAATTGTATTAGAGAAAAATAAATCAGATAAACCTTGGGCCAGCGCCTTACTGTGATTCAGAGTAATAGCTTCCATATATTTTCCATATGAAGCATATTTCTGAATTCATTTGTATTAGAGCAAAATGAAACAAACAAACCTTGGGCCAGCGCAATACTCTGATTCAGAGTAAAATCTTCTCCGAGGAAGCGCCACATGGACTCATTGATACCACGCATTATCTAGAAAAAAACAAAAATATCCAACTGAAAAATTAACAGAAATAAAAACTTTTTCGATCGTAACGATAATGGTTATGACATTAATTGCCATGAGACGGGTATATAGCACTTCTGTAAGATCCAGATCACATGTATGGTGTCATTTGGCAACTTTATTCGTTGTTAGCTTTATTTCAGCACGCCAGCTATTAAAGAAAACAATAATTGATTTAGACTGGCCCCCTGTCGCCTGACTTTTCTCGGCAGTTCAGTTATACTGCATGGCTGTGTGGGCCAAGGCCTTCACCCAACGATCTACGCAAAAGCCTTCCATTAGTGCAACGGTCTGCTGATGTTTAGTTCTTCAATTGATCATATGTTTTCATATTTGTATGCCCACAGACTTTTAGCAAGTCTCTAATTTATTGTGTATACAGTAACTACATATACGTTCTCATTATTCTATCACATAGGTAAATCTCATGTATTTCCATATAACTCATACGATTTTCAACAAGTATGCTGCCAAAGATGGATTGCGAAGGTATGTCGTCTGCATCAAAGGATGTGTTTAAGTGCATTTTATTTTTTATTTTTGTCTCACCGAAATAACTTTATTGCTTCATTTAAAAACACCCTCGTTTTCATCAGTTTTTAAATAACTCGAATGACAGACTATCGTATATTGCATAAACTAGACTGTGAAAAGGTATATGGTATGTATCTTTGTTCATCAGGCTGTTGTTTGAGTGCTCAAGCAGTTCAGTGTTGAATACATATTAATTGTAACAGTGATTTAGTGTATAGGTGAATATAGAATTTTTATATTTACCTGGTGCGATATACAGAGTTTTTGAAATTACACTTGAAAGTACATTGTCATCTACACCTAAGGTAATATGCACCTCGAAGTGAAAGACTTAAACTTTTGCTCTAACTTTCCTCAAGGAATCTTTCAGTCATTCTCTTTCATAATCAAGAATAAAAATAGGGGGTCACCGTGCAAATTTTGGTACTAGAGAAAAAAATTACCCAAGATTTACCGATATTAGAAATTCAAAATGGCCGCCATCCCTGTGTTAACTCTATGGAGAAAAATAAAAATGTTGAATTTCGAAAAACTAAGCCGGTGAAAAGTTTTCTTCACCAAGAGCTTTAAATGAACCCCCCGTGTGGTATATCAGAAGAGAATTGTAAAGTTTGAGAGTCCCAATGTCTGTCCCCGAGGTGCGTTCTACCTTAAAAGAATGGCGGACTCTTCAAAACCGATCCCTCAAGTACAGAGCACTGACGATTTGAAATTTATACTCACCTCTGTTATCATGTAGAGTTCGGTTTTGTTATCATTTGTCATTTCAGTGGTCGTCAGTTTTCTTCCATCTGTCGTCAGCTCATTTCCAATATCTGTTATGTAAGGTTCGGTTTTGTTTATAGTTGTCAGTTCACTGGTGATCTATCGTAAGCTCATTTCCAATATCTGTTATGTAAGGTTCGGTTTTCTTTATAGTTGTCAGTTCACTGGTGGTCAGTTTTATTCTATCTGTCGTTATTTCATTTCTATCATCTGTTTAAAATTGGACATTTGTTTCGACATTAATGATCCAGAACAACGATTTAGAAGACAAAATATTAGTAAAAGGAGACAAATTTCTTTACAAGACAAAAGTTCTTTTCCGTGCAAAGCATGCTTCGATATGCTGGAAACATGTCATGATAACTCATGATAGCCGTGAATACATATTTAAGGCCCATGTAATTTGTACAAGGGTATTTGTCAAATACTTACTTTTGGGTACACACGTTTATGCAAGGATTTATTAAGTAACTGATGTCTGATAAAATTATAATATCTTAAAATAGTTTACCATTTCTAAATAACACCATGCTTGTGTTGCTCACAATGTTTGCATCATATTTTCTTGAAATGTTGAGAATACAGACGAAATGATGACAAAATAGTTAATGACACGATTTTGTTGACTAGTTTTACAGCCTATTTTAGTTTACTTTTGATATAATTGTGCAAAGATCCGGTAAAAACCAATAATGAGTGCTGGGTATTGTAGCAGAGTACTGTTGGAAGCTAATTCCCCATATCTCAAGTCCAATGCTCGTTTAAAGTCAATGCAGAAGGTACCGTTTGGGATTAGAACAAAGTAACTACAACGAACTCGATAGGTACCGAAAGGCTCTGATTTTACGTTTATCGTGAATAACTAAAGCATTGATTTGTCTTTAAATGAAGGTAGAATGCACACCGGCGGGGACAACCTGAGATATCGGACTCTCACATTTCCATTGTTTTGTCTACCACTTGTGGGGGCTCTTTTCAAAGCTGTTGGAGTAAGAACAATTTCAACCCTTTTGTTACCGTATATTAGAGTTTCTCGACAATCTAAAATTGTATTTTACTCCATGGAGTTAACACATGGATGGCGGCCATTTTGAATTTCACATATCGGTAACAGTCAGGTGATTGGTTTCTCTCGTACAAGCTTTGCATGAGGACCCCTCTGAATTTTATTCTCGATTGGGTAGATAACTGAGTTGAAAGTTTCAATTTGGAACGTTTGATGTCAATTTCGAGGCGCATACTACCTTAACCGTATGTTGGTTGACTAGGCGTCCCACGCGTATAGAAATGTCTCACCTGATGTGTTAGTTTAAGTATTGGCCACGAACGTTTTACCAAGGAAAGATCGCTGAAGGCAAACGAGACTTTCGCTACGCTTGCACATTATTGCAATGGCTCAGCAGGTTGGTTTTGGTACGTTTTAATCACTTCTTCGCCAGCTTAGTATATAGTTGTGAGTTCGACCCCGATTGAAAATAATTCGCTGAATACAAACAACGTATTTAAACTGAAAGCCCTCTTTGTCACCTGTATTGCCCCCGTTGTGTCCCCACTATCATTAAATTTCATTTCGATATCTAACAAAGTATGGAAGAGTTTTAACCAAGTCAAAATGCAATGCCATACAGAGACGGAAAAAACTGACGCCCTCCCGATCTTGGTGATTGGTGATCAAGACAATAGAGCCCACAACATTGTTGCAATCTAAGTACATCACTGATATTCGAATTTGCTCGCCAGTGTTTTAATTATGTGTATACGATGCACTCCACTCACATTAACTTTATATATTTGTAAATGCAAAGCTCACGCAAAGGCCTTGCCAAAATATTCATGTTCTTTTGAATTTTAGGTTTCCGAATGTCAATCTATGTTCAACCATACTACATGCAATAAGACGTTCAGTCGTTTTGTATGCATATATCAACGAACACGTGGCCGGTATATGAACATGTACATGTATGCATGAGTTAGTCTAACTGTAAAGATTGAAGAGTATCTACGCAAAAACCAACGCTATTGAACAAGAGTACAATAATTGTCCTGCATGCCAAGCATTTTACATAAAATTGTCCTCTGACAACATTTCTTGGTTTTTTCTCGTTCCCAATACCCTAGGGGAGTTAGGTTGAAGGCTAATAATTTTCTCAACATATGAGTATTACATTTCTAATAACTTCAAATGGTGATGAAAAAATGTTTTTCAATGTGAAAATGCAATTAAAACAACAGCATTACCTGGGTTTTGGCATCTGTGAATATTCTGTGCCTCGATTTGAGAGAATGACCGATAATAACGTAAAGGTCACTTAGTGCTACTGTTGCTTTCTTCGATGAATTATTTCGGTCATCGTTCGCGGTGCCAACACAGAAATCTGAAATATGACAGAACTGTGTTACAATTCAGGGCTTGCAGTATATCTCTGGTGCGCTTGCATGGTATTCTTTTGTTATGTTACAATAGAAAGGGCACCGTAAAATAATTCTCTGTTTGCCGTCCTTGGATTTTTTAAAACCTACCAGCCAGCAAGCAAAAAACAAACACAGAAAAAAAAACACAACATAGATCAATCGCATAAACTTTGATTTTAAATTGGTCACTAGTATAAAAACTCAACTATTACAATGGAGTGTTTCCTGTGCTCTATATAATAAGCACGTTGAAAGCAATAGCAATGCTTGGAAGCATAGGTTATACTTGTATTGGTACAACTAGCATACTTATAGTTACATGTAGGTGAGGCTGAACAAAATTTCCATAAACAATGGCAATAAACACCATACAGTGTTACAGTGATAGTAATCAACTGGTTGTCTTACGAAGATAGTTTGTCTCTGACGTAGGTTTCTGCACTAGGTGGTCATAGGCACCAGCAAAATTATTAATTAAACTAACAAGTCTCAATTTTGAATACAAAGCACATTTGCGACAAATGCAAAAAAGATGCTTATTATATACGTATATTAGGAGGATGAATTCGAAGTTTTGAGGAAGCAAGGAATATATTTTAATTATATTTAGAATGATTAAGGTAGTCAACACTTGATGAAGGAACATGAGAATTTCACGTGATGGGTTTTCAACGTGTCACAGTTACGTTTGAATATTAATTGTGACATGTAAATTTAAGATCGAGACTTATATTGATGTTTAAAATTTGACGTATAATTTTATCTTTAATTCACATAGCCATGCCTTGAGGATAACTTTAAAATCCCATTCGAAAACAATACAAAGGGCAAGAGAGAAAAATACAACAGACAGGGCAGGAGGACAAAACGACCAAAAAGAAGTCCAAGACATGTAGACAGATGTGTATCTTGGGCGATGGCACCTGTCGAGCTTGTACACCGAGAAATAAAGTCTCTGTAGTACCAACGAACTCTCAACATCTCATGTAGTCAGTTGAAGATTCCCAGTACCTCTCAGCAAGCCAAGACGAGCCCATACGTAAAAACAGACCAAGACGGTATAACAAGATGAACAACATGAGAAAAGAACATGAGTAATAGTTGTTTTGACCTGTAATACACAATGAATTTCAAAATGTTGGGTTAGAACATAAAGTGTTCTTTCAAAACCTGAAAATTTTCATATATAAAAATGCAAAAGTTACTGAGTGCAAGAGAGTATGTAGTTGTCACCCAGAAAACAAATGCTTAACATTTTGGTAAACATGAAAATACTGTCTCTTTCATATGATTACAATTTTTGTAGTAAGAAGAGTGGGCAGCTGAACAAATCATAACAGCCTTGAGTGTAAACCCTCTTTTTCAATGTCCAAAGTGTCAAATAATACAAGTCCCAAGCACAGTTCCTGTTGAGTTTAAATGCTCCATTAGCTGTATCTTTTGGCTATTTATTCTGAATTGTATCAACTACTTTTTAGCCTACTGATCGCGATGTCAGATTTGTTACTAAATATAGCTGCATGCGCGCGACATCGGACACCGCTGCCTGAAATTCGGACAAATTTTGTTGCGCGGTTGTTGTTGCAGCTTGAAGTCTGAGCCATAGATTCATATAAATAAGTGTGACTTTTAGTATGCATTGTAACATTAGCAGGTTTTATTATAATATTTTTATCGTTCTTGCGGAAAATGCAGACAAATAGTTATTTTTGCATATTAATGACAGAAAACTGACGCTATTGCATACTAAAATGCTAAATATTCTGCTTGTCAAGACAGCAATGCCGAATGGCCATTGTTGTTTTTGAAAACTGAATTCTGATCAGGACTTATAAATGACTTTATCGTTTGGTAGCAGAAAAAGTTCAAAGTAAAAGCAACAGACTTCAACTGCGTATGAACTATTTGAAGCATTCAACAACAAACATTTCACGGTACCTGCCTGCCCCGATGCAGATCCAATATCGTGATCAATCGCGGGTCGCGGAAAAGCTGATGGAGACCAAAACAATTTCACGCCCTTCCGCCGACATGGAAACTTTGAGGGAGAAACCAACTTTTGAAACGGTCGATCGATCGTACAGTACACTAGTCCGCTAGAAAAGGAAGTCCAGATGTGCACTCCACGTACAGGGGCCGATGTACCTTTTTACGATAGGTATAGTCTGATTTGTATTGAAACGATCGTACTACATCTGCGTTTTTGCGAATGGCACTCTGAATGTGTCGTTGCGGACAAAGGAAGGGAACAGTGCGCCATATTTTCCAGCAGACGATCTGTGTGTGTTTTTCAGATTTCGCAAAAAACCTACCCGCACGCGGAAGGCAAACACAAATAATTCATTTTACGGCGTCAAATATATAACAAAATGATGCCCCATGAGACGCGTGTACCAGGTTCCTACTTATGTTGGCAGGTTTGAGGTAGAATGATGTAATTGATTTCTCATTGGCTACTTGTGTCACACCTCCTATTCTGATTGGGTAAATTGTTGTTTACGGGTTAAGGGTCAAAGACTTGTGTATTCGCGGAACAGGTCTCCTCAAGCCTTTTTTGGCAATCGCGGTGGGAAATAATAGTGCAAAACAAATTTACGTGTTTCGTGTAAGACTGATTTATAATTTAAAGGCTAAATTATTTACACACACGTAGAAATATGAACAAAATAGAAATCACAGTTTATCTTCTATTATTTGTCGAGTGAGCTCGAGCCTGTTAGGGCCGACACGCCTCACGGAAATCAGCGAAAACACATTCAATATACCTTATAATATTCAAATTCTTGCGCTGATACAATACAAAATTTCGTCCTTAACTGTACCTAGCCATCATCATTGTAATAGTGCTAACAGAACACAGTCTACTTCATCATAATCGAGTGACTGGGCATAGTTTCTATCGTACAGCTTGTATTTTCTAGCTTCGGGCTTACGACGTGCATGATTAGCAAGATATTCGGAAGATCCGTGTCAACGACCTTGTAAATATTAATATGCACAAATGAGCAACAATCTACATCGTAAAACAAATTGTGGTGTAAACTGTGTTTGATGGTAGTGTCGTTCCTTGTTGATCATGTTTACTATTTACATAAAGCAATAGGAGAATATTTAGATTAATCACGATATCATCTGAATATTATGTCACAAATCATACCTGTAGCTGTAAATGCTCAATCTGGAACATCAGTGGCTTCCTCGTGCATCAAAGCCGGCAAGCCGTCAATGTAGATAGTACCAACGTTCGAGGGATTCTTGTATACGAAGATCGCATGGAACCACGTGTCGTCTGGGAATGTAGTCTTGTACACCAAGTGTTTGAGGTAATTAGCGGTCGACGCTTGTGTCATAATTTGAAACACGATTCGGGGATCCGGAGTCGACTCAACAGACACACTGAAACCCCTCCCGCTTGGCGTGTGGCCACCCGTAGTGAAGACGAACCGCTCTGTGGTCGGATTACTGGCCAGGTTGTAGCGAAGCCACATTGACAGCGAGAACCCGGATGTACACTGAGCGGCATCTCCTAAGCAAACACTACTCACATCTTCAAACTTGACATAGTCATCTTCGAGCATCACAGCGCATGACTGGTCGGTTTGTCGTTGGTTTGATGGGTACGTATCCACCAACGTAACAGCTAAACCTCCTGCTTCTACAGTACCCGTCATGGGTCCCTTATACACAGGGTCATTTTCGTAAATCTGTGTAGATGACACTCCTGAACATGCCGATGGTTGTTGCTTGGCATAAGCGTCAGATCTACCTGAAAAATCCCAGGCGTGATCGGGACTTCCGAACGAACTGCTACAATCTGAAAGAAATAACAGTTTAGAAGTGCGAGAGAATGTCTCACATAGACTGTCGAGCTTCCAGCATCTCAGATGAAATTACTCTGCCATTTACCTCAACATAAGGCCGCACTGAGGACTAAAACATCGTTCACTTCGTGCCAAATAGCTAGCTTTATGTGTGTGTTTCCTTCCTTTCTGTTTTCACGTTTCCATTGTGTCTATAAATACGTCACGGCAGAACAACGTATGTAGGCAGGATATTCTAGGAACGAAATTTAAGTCAACGCAACTCACGTATTCCAGCAAGTCAGTCAAAAACCATTCTCATTACACTTGTGAATCAGTAACTTCTTTCTTTTACTTAATACAGCGACCATGAATAGTTCAGTTATTAGATGAATAATGTCGTCAGGTGCGCATGCGTATTACTTGTTTCAAAAGTAACGGAAATGTAACTGTAGAAAATCAAACGTTCGGCTGACCTGAAGGTAACGTGACATCGAGGCATTTACCTCTATATATGCTCTCATAAAAAGCCAAAGAAGCAGGTTTTGTGTTCAAGAAGTGAGATAAAATGAAACATTTTGGTAAAATTATCAGTAATCGGGAAACAATGAAAGTTTTTGAACACCCGAAGCCATCAAAGTTCGAGTTGGTTCATTCAGATGTGTGATACATGTCAACAGAAATTCTACGCATGCGCATCTGACGATGAACATTAGCCTTCCACGAAATAAATGTCGCTGAGCCGACAAGTTACTGTTACTTACCGGGGTTTGATGTGTCGAAGTTTGTTACAGGCAAGGCACTAACGGTCACGAAAACTTGTGTTATCAGAATCGTTGTCAGCGAAATACCCTGTAAAGAAGCAAATATATCTCACTTGACCGGCTCCTCGTGTTCTGCAAAAGCCGTTCAAACGAGAACGAACAAAGCCTATCTTGACTTCATATCGCTACTTGGCCCGAGGGTAAACACACTGTTCACTGTTTTAAAAGAGATGAAGCTATTATGAGGGATATAGGAAAACACGCAGATGTAAAATTATACGACACTGAAGAGTCAGTCATCATTTAGTAGATAGCTCATTTCCCTGATTTTTACGACGAAGTGATATAGCGCTTTAGGAGCCATTATATTACCATGCCCTGCCCGTCGCATCTTCATTGGTCGAGCTGAACCACGTGACTGACCACAAACCCACAGTAATGGTTTGTTTACATGCCCGTGAATATGAAAAATAAGATTAACAACTTAAAGTTTCGTAACTTTACAGCTGAAACGTAAATCATAATCAACCACAAAATAAACTGGAGCACTGTAGTTCAAGTTGAGATACTTTTTTTCTGAAAACATCTCCGGATTTGCCAATTTTTTACAGCGCGCGTGACAGTGCGTCGCGTATTGCTCAGTTTCTGGGGCCCAGCTGTCGTTCGCTCCTGAAATTTTCGCAAATTTTGACGGTTTTCTTCGGTTTGTTGATAATATAATGGAAATAACAGACTCCGCTGTGACCATTAACGTTTATTTAAGGGCGCGGGCTCGAGGAAAGCCAAATTAACGGGCGAGGCTTAGTTAATTTTTGGCTTTTCCTCTCGCCCTTGCCCATAAATAAACGTTATTGGTCAGCGCGTCGCCCGTTATTGCTATATTAGAAGCGGTTCATTAAATCCCAACTATATACACGCACTATTAATATCGGTTTTTGGTGTTCGTCGGGAGAGAGAGCAGTTTCACGTCTGAAGTGAGCTGCGTTTATTGCACGCCTTGTACTGTATCACGATATAGAAATATCAGGGCGTGACCGGGTGGTGGTAAAAGTGGTGAATCAGTAAATCTAGTATCAAATACTCTCCTTTATGTCATTCTCATGTCTTTGCTGGATATTAAGTTGTACACTGCAGTAGTGCAGTAATAAGTACAGAAAGGTGAAAGGCACTCTTGAGAGCAATAGTAACTCACTCATGTCATTGCAATGGCAATATTTTTTTATGCGTTAATGACATAATCTTTATCGAAACACCGACAAAACCTTAGATATGTCTAATAACTGCACTTATGAAGTAGTAGTGTACAGCTATATCCAAGAGGCTCATATTTTCTTTATCATCAAGGGGGCATTGGCTCTATAATTGATGTCCTTGTAGTGTGGGGTACTGTAAAATTGCCTTTGAGCTACTTTAATTTGCTGTGCAGACACTATTTGTCACTATAAAAGAAAGATCCACTTGAATCCATTAAAGTAAAAGAATATAATATTCATAAAGGAATATTTTCAGATATAAGTTGGTCAATGATTTGTTTGCAAAGATTGCCACTTTATGAGCAATAACATAGACTGTTGGCCATGACTTTATCTGACATATGGCGTGAATTGGCCATTATGATTATCATGTAAAAAGAAGTTTTGACCACTTTATTTATGAAAGTCGCTGTATCGCATCACTCCTATAAAATGCACGTAATCGACTACACCATATGACCATGAACGATAACAGACAGGTGTCGGCTAAACATACGAATTTTCGATGCGTTCTTTTGTATGTTTTTGGTACAACTGTACTCGTACCTATGTGCAATGCCCGTGAACTGACTGCAAAAAAAAATTTGAACATAATCACAATGGCGTTGCGGAGTGTCATAAGTCTTATTTGCTCGGCTGTTTACATGTATATGTGAGCATACGAACGAAGGTCACGCATAAGTTACAAGGGAAGGTCTCACTTGGCCTTACCTGTAAGTAGTTCGGTTACAGTAAAAATATAATTCCGTCAGCAATATCCACCGCCCGTTGATTTAATCCACTGTTAAAATGGCTGAATATTTATAGGTAGGCTGAAGAATTACAGGGTCAAACAACACGTACCATCAGGGTGATGCATCAGAAATCTCTCGGGCCAAGATATTTTTTCAACCGATTTTGTATTTTTCTATAATGGAAAACACTGTGGATTTGTATAACATATTACCTCTAGAATGCTAAACAAAATAAGTTCAACGGTGTGTTCTCGGTCGTCTCTCTACTAATATACTCCTAGCAATGATCAAAACTCAAAAATACTCGTCCGACCCTTGTGTTTCGTGTTTTGTCTTTGTAATTGTGTTTTTATCACATTTGTTGTTTTCTCAAAGCTGCAGAAGGATGCATCTTTCTTGCCCTCTGCTTCGCCTGGCAACGCGTTTTACTTCGTACAATTTTGTCTGACTTTGTTTAAAGTATTATTTGTCGCCTGTTGGACCGGAGTAGGCATATTTCGATGAGACCTTTGGGTGTGGCGCCTTAAATGAACTGCTTATTTGCAGCGAAACGAAATCCTAATAGCAAGTTGGTCAAAATACAGTTCGATATATAATTTTCATACAAATATTAATCATTCTATAAATCCTTTCATATGATATATGGTGGGTAGCAGTACAGAGTAAAAGATTAACCCCTAACATGTTTTACGTAAAAAACAGTCGGGTTTCTCTCGGCTTGATCGATTATGCACAGTTTAAATGAATTTCAAATTTGTAGCACATTGATGAGTACAAACTTCTGCTGTAAATTGACTTTACTCAGGGGTTACAGCTTCACCTTTTATTTTCGACAAAAATGAAAGACGGCCATCGATTTATGAAAATGCTTGTTATGCGACTGAGAGTAGTGTAAGAGTGTCTTGGATGGAATGGGTTCCGAGTCAACACCCGTTACATCAGTGAAGTCGACAGTGTTATCTTGTCTACTGAGTCAAAGTCGAGTTTATCGTATTGAATGTTCGATGCCATATGAAGACGTGGTATTCGTTGTCTGGTGAGAAAGTTTTTATTTCAACAGTTTAACAAGTAATTGACATGTTTTGACGTGATGAGTTTGTAAAAATTGTTAGTCGCTTTGTTGAGAAAATCAGTCAAACAGAGCAATAATTATTTGTGGGAGCTGAAATCAATTTTGTGCTGACGCACGAAAGAGTTATGAAACCCATGCAGTTAGGAACATTTTGAAGGCAATAACTAAAATTCCATCCCACGGGTACAAGAAACCCTGTCATCCGTCATGCGCGAATGCCATTGCATGCAGAGTACATAATTTATGCAATGAAGACCTAAAAACTGTCACAAATAAACGGCGTTTGGCAATGATGGCACGGATTTTTATCCCATAAACTTATTGCGAATATTTAAGGACCCGCACTTACTTCATTCACCCCCATGGAATTCTGAAAATTACAGACAATACCACACGAAACTTGTTCTCCTGACATCCTCAGTGTAAATAAAACAACGTAAGCTAAAACAAAAAAGAAATGTCTGTTTCTCATCCTAGACATATTGCAAAAATTATGCAGTGACGCGATTTGTTTTCTCTCTTTTTTTTTATTCTTCAACCAACAAGAACGCGTAAACAAGCATAGGAATTCATGCAGAGGTAGATGCACAGCAGTCATGGTGTTGCTTTAGTATTTTTGTATGGATCAGTTCATCTGTGGTTTGACTTTTAGTGCTGCAACAGCAATGCAGAGTTTTACAGCTTAATATAACGGTGACATCTGTGTACAGTTCTGAATGGAATGTTATTGTCAGTTATTTTGTTTACAGTTCTGTTTTATACAGCACTGTGTTATGCACTATCGTCGCGTATTTTTTCGTTTATATTTTTTTTTTTCATTTCCTCATGAGCAGAAAAAGGTTGACGCGGCGGGTCTGAATTGACGCGCGCGAGGATGAGAAACAAACTTTTTTTATTTTTCTTAGCCTAAGAGGCTAATTTTCAAACACTTTTTCTTATAATCGTAATGAAGTAAAAAAAAAAACAGCGGTAAAAGTTGAACTATGTGTTTAATGGTTACGCAAGAGTTACCGATACTTGAAATTCAAAATTGCCGCCATCCCATTGTTGACTCTTTAAGTGAAATTTTCGATTTTTGAAAAAACTAAGACAGTGAAGTTTTTTCTTACACCTAGAGCTTTAAAATGAGGCCGCCACAAGTGGTAAATCAGAAAAGATTTCTAAAAGTTTCAGGCGCATTCTACCTTAAAGTAAGAGACATGGCATGCTGTATGACGTTTGACGATGTTCTCTCACATATTAAGCCCTAGTTGATTCCACGGAACGTGAAAAATATTAATAACTTAGGTCGATGGACACAAACACTGTTGCATTTGGTAAACGGGAGAGTTATGTTGGGGTGATGACAGAGATACATGCACAATGCAATTTTAGAATAAAACGCATGAAATGATTGCCTGTACATGGGCAAGCGTTGTCTGTGACAATAATTTCATCGGCAATGCCAAGAGAACAGCTGTTGTGATTTGCCAGTACTCTGTGCGTAACTACAAGTAGTTATAGTTGTTCTCAGGAACAATTGTTTGTAAAGGCTTTACGCTTCTTTCGACCGTTTCTTTACAGACTGACGGTTGAACCATTTTGAGCTGTCACTTGACTCTAATGCCTGGACCGCTAGATGCAGTCTGCTTCCATTAAAACTACTCACCGCTAGACTTTCGGTCGTGACAGACGTACGGGAAATGCAGTGGCACACGAAACATCGCTTCGTTATGACGTTTCCCAGTCGCGATGCTCATACCTGGAGTACAACGCAAATTTCCTTGCTGTCGCGCAGGGCTCGAAATTAGCGGTACTCCCGCGTCCACAGACTGCCATCTTTTCCCTGGGGTTACCAAAATCCATGAAATGATAGCCCACACGGACTACCAAAGACTAGGACACAAAATTCAGTCAGTACTTGGCGTGCAATGGCAAATTTCTGAACTGACGTACTTAATGACAGGCAATGGGAGCGATGGTCAATGAAAACGCATTTTCATTGCATTTTGATCATAACGTACAGAAAGCCCATGGTCTATTTTAGCACTGCTACAGTATGTCTAGTCTCGACGTGCTGAGAAGGTCGTGGTCGTTGTCATGACGTATATCAAAATTTCATACAACTTTTTAGTATATAATCACTGTTGTCCATTAGGCTAAAAAAGATCGTTTCTGGTCACCGCGTGCGTCATTTCAGAACCTGCGCGTCATGGCATTTTTATTGGGTTACATACTGATCAGTACAGCTATCCTTGATATCCCTGTTTGCATGTCCAAAAATACTAAACAGAAAACGAAGTTTTATGCAGCCAGTGATAAAAGACAATAACTGTTGCATCAATAGTGCCAGACCAGCATTGTTAAGAAAAAAAGGGAAAAAAGAAAACCGCGTCGCCGCATCACTTTGCTGAATGTCAAGGACCAGAAACGTTTTCGGTTTTTTTTGGAGTTTTTTTTTGGAGGAGGGGGGGGGGGGGGCTCGGGCTCATACATGCCTGTTTCCTTTTGGTACTGGGTGTGTAAGTATTCACATCAAATGACTAGAAAATTCACTTCATGGGCCAAATCTTGAAAAAATTGCTTTTTCTTGTCTGCTTAATGAAAAACAATATCCCTAAACTATAATATGCATGGACTACCAGCCATTGTCACTGGACTACCAACTTCAGAAAATGGTAGCCCAAGTGGACTACCAGGGGAAAAAGTTAATTTCGAGCCCCGAATAATGTAAATTCTTCCAGGCACGATTCATCACTGACGTTAATGGGTGGCTGCATAGCTGTTCTCTTCTGGTACAGCCCGTTGATGAGACTTTTATTCCTTATACAGTCATCAGAATGTACCTTGTGAATTTAAATTGCACCTTTCCCAGTATTAGTGGTTGGCTTTATTAGATTTAACTTAGTCTGCATCACATGTGCTAAATATCAAGTCCCTCGGTAATCTCTGTCTGTTCCCTCGAAACGAAAATATATGTTTTCATAAACCATTTTATAGAGCACCCTTGTCTCTGTCTGTCTGTGCCTTTGTCTTTCAGTCTCTGTCTGTCTGTCTCTGTTTCTCTGCCTCTCTGTCGGTCTCTCTGTCTCTCTGTCTGTCTCTCTCTCATTCCCCCCCCCTCTCTCTCTGGTGATCGAAAATGGGAACTCGACTTCCTAGTCAGAGACACCCGCCAAAGCGGCACCCTGGTCGGATCGCCAGCGAGATATATACGTAGTACTATGATGGCTTACAGCCGCAGTATGCCAAAATGGTGTCCGATGGTGGTCCCTCTCATGACGGTAAAATGTTATAGTCTTGCATCTAAAATATGTTAAAATCCGTATCCTAAAAGACAACGTGTGTTTTCTTATCATTTTACATTGTACATTGTAAAATGATTTAATCATGAGAGATCAAGAAGAGAACAAATTTGAGTGAAGCAATCTGACAAGTGATATGTACTTATTAGTGTCCTGGAAACGCATCCTTCACACCTGACAATGTGTCATTTCACTAATTACGATGGGCCGCTACAAATGTTGAGTTGTATAGTTTATGCTACAGTTGCCGTCTAAGCATACATGAGTGGTAGAAATATACATTCTTATTGTCATGGTTTCAATACAAAAATATCATATCACTAAGGTAACTGGAATATCTTATGCAGCGATATGCAAGTAAAAACCTCTGCTTTTGACAGTCATATCATGGAAAATGGCAGGTTACTTTTTATAGTCTATCAATTGAACAATAATTATCTCCAGAATATAGCTTATATCAGACACTGAATAATCTAGTTAATGGCGTTTTCATTTCCTTCGACCATGTATCTCGTTGATTCGTACATGGTGTACATTGTGCTTCCATTACAGTGAAAAGCTTTTCATTGTATGATTCTCAATGTGCCTAATACACAACTTCGAGCTACAATAGCTGCAAATATAAAGGGTATATCACTTACCTTATTAAACAGTACCTGTGCAACCATTGTTGTCCTCATCAGATACTCAATGGACGATAACAAACCTTTCTGGAAATCCTAGTGTTCATGGGTCTGTTTCGTTACCTGTCGTCACCGGAATAGCTTTTTTGCTTTGAGAGATGGCCACCCTTAATACAGTTACTGTTGTTTAACGGACTTGCGTAGTATGTGCGACAATCGACACTCTCAATGTGAAAAATCCTTGGATGCATACAACTATAATCTCATTGGACGAAATCCCGCGGCATCATTAAACGCGTAAGCAACTTTGCGACGGACGCAGTCTTAACATCTCAATTCTAATTGGATGAAACGGCGAGTTGGCATGGTGATCGTGATGCAGCGCCGACCAAATAAGTTTAATACAAATATACATAAAACACTCATATATATGCAAAATGAGGAAACGTGACCAAGAAAGAAACCAACAAAACGATCGCGAGATCAGTTGGCCTTGCAATGCTAAAAATACGAAGACCATTATTTCAAGGGTTGATGTTTGAAATTACGAATTTCGAAGCCCGTGATAATAAGAAGAATCGCAATCGCTTGTTGTCCTTACTTTGAATTATGTTATTTTACGGTAAATTAGGATTCGGTCAATGCAGTGCATTTCACTTATGTCTTTTTAGTCGCTGTCTTTCTCCGAGTTTATAAGCGATGTGTTCATTGCTTTGATAAAGTTATTGTGCATTGTGCGACGTGAGTGTACGAGTGTGAATACTTCACGAACTCTACCATACAACGTGTGGAAAGGTAGCTGTCAGAAAAATTGTAACAACTATAAGCTCGGTAATTGACCAATCTTTTTTTGAGATTGGGGATTTGGCCGAGCGGTCTTTTTCTGTGGCATCTCCGCTAGGTGACTGGGGCAATACGTTTTGAGTTCGAACCCGATTGAAAACACCATATTCAACGAGCAGTTTACAATAATGTAGGATTTGCTGCCAAATTATACTATTGAACACCAATTTTAACAGTACCAAACAACATTCCTTATCACTTTACTGTCATCGTGAGTTCGATCTCAATGCATGGGTGATTATGTTGTTTTGGCTTTTTATTTCTATTTCTTTGTGCGTTACATGTAAGCCTACAGAGAAACACACACACTGTAAGGAACTCCAAACGTTACGTATGCGTACGTTCCTGAAAAATAGTTGTCAGATTAACCTAGCCGGAGCCATATTGGAATTGTTGTTTGTTTGGATTGCCTTAGCTAAAGACAGAAAATAGGAAAGCTTAAAAAACGCCTGCAAGGACGTATTGTAGATGAAATGTAGTAAGTACACTCTGTTTGATCTGCAGTTGCAAAGCAAAACCTGTTATGCAAGAACAAATGCTCATTTGAAAATTGTCAAATTTCACCGTTCAAGTCAGCAGTTCTCAAAATTAGATCAAACGATATCGTAAACATATCGACTTTACGATTATCTATTCACTACGACCAAACGCTATAGCTACTGTTATAAGCTACTGATGAACTGTATACGTGAAGAAGACTCTGGAACTGACAACGAGTGATGATGTAGAACTCTAACTTGTTCATTGAATACGGAACCATGGCTAGGCCTCACAGTCCAGCCACTGAGTCCGGCCTGTGCATGGAGCTAAGCTCCATGGTCTTTGATTCTGCCTGTGACTGCCGATTCTTTATTTTCCGGCTTTTGAAAGTCCCATAGGGTGTATTCCAAGATTGATGCCATCATGACAACTATATCCGAAAGCGATATAGCCTTTTAATCGCCCGCGAGATGGCCTTTGACTGCAGGACTTATGATCTTTCGATTTGTCAATTCCTGCTTTTTCAACGGCACGTGTGACGACGTGATTGTCGGGTAAGCGACGACAAGATCGTGTCTAAAATTTTGCAACAGTTGCAACTTCATGACTCAAATAATGAGAAAAATTCCTTTGCTCAAAACACTATGGCGCGGCTTGCCTACGAACAGGACATAGTCCGACAGCGTACTTAAGGCGGTGTTACATTGTTTAAAACAAAAGACACCGACGTACAGATAAAGAAACAAAGACGGACGTGATAATCGTGAGTAGCTAGAGTTTCTTTTTATAGAGTTATTGGATGGGTTATCGGGTTGATTGATCAGATACCGGTAAAAATAAAGCAATATCGGGCCCGATACACTAAAACCTTTTTGAGAGAACACTGCATACGAACCGCCAGAATCAGTAGGATGGCTTCATTTTGTACCCTGGATTATCTTAAACAGGAAAAACATTTAAAGAAGTACCAAGTACAAAATCGCTACATTTACAAATCTCTGGGTATTATCCCAGTCTCCCAATCATGGAAAGGAAGTGGCGAGTGTACAATAGAGCGTAATCAAACGGTGATAGATCGATCTGGAACCAGGTTTTGTTTAAATTATCAGTTAACCCGAATGACATGAATTCAAAGACTTCACTGTCGTGATTTGTCACGACATATGTATGAAAAGTTTAGCGGCAAATGAAACATCGCTTCAGTATTGAAATTCTATCTGTCATGGTGCCCATCCCCGGGTAAGCAGCAAACAATTCCTAATTATCGGTAATTTTTCCAGAAACCCTCTAAAGCAGTATTCAAGTCTCTCGTTTGAGGAAGATTAGCTTTAATTATAGCTTTTGAACGAGGTTGTTATTACTTAAACGGTGCATAGTACTGTATTATGAGGGTGTGTAGCAAATTGAAAGTTTTTAAGGATTCATTAACGCATCTTCTCGAGCTCCTTTCTACTAAGTTTGACCACAGTGACGCTCCTTTATCGTAGCTCACTTGCTTTTTTCTTACCCCAGGAGAGTTGGTTACCTAGGCATGTAATTAGCTCGTAGGTCATGCAGATAGGGTTGTGTAACAGAACCCCCGTCGACTGAAGTTGACAATATGCCATCTATGAGAAATGCTGTGATAGAGAAGTTTAATATACAGGAAAGTTTGCAACTCAGGGATGGAGGTTGCGAATCAGAGGAATACGAGAGCATTATCCTATAGCACTGGATGCTTTTAGACAATCAGCTGTTTTCTCAATGACTATACGTTCAGGGATGAAACACACAAAATATAGTCAAGTCTTGAATTTTGCTATCACTTTCAAAAATGAAATTTTCATTTCCATGTATACCTACGTCAAATGCTCATCGTAGCAAACCGTTGCATTGTATATTTACGATGTTACCAATGCATGCTAAATATGTTCATGGACTTTTTGTATATTTTCATATCGCTTTCGTTACAGAAATATTATAGCCACAATACGATTAATATATCAAGCAAAGTTTAAGTATTTTACTTTATGACATTTCATAGATCCAAAGCGAGAATGGTTGAGTAGTAATACGGTGCGTTGATTTAAGAATACATGTATGTTTAAATTTAAACCGTGTGAGACGCAGTCAGCTTGAAGAGTGTATTGTAAGTTGTCTAATTTAAGAAGCAGAGGACAAAATGAAAAGCTCATCAAGCGACAATATTAGAGAATGATGAAAAAAAACCGCTTGTGTGATTATATACCGGGGGCCTGCTGTTGTGATGCAATATAAATTTTTACTATAACCCAAACGGGATTCGAACCCCCACATACTCCCGGCAACATCGCCTAGCTGCTAGGCCTCACACAAAAACCAGTCGGCCACCGCTTCCAACGCAAAAGAGTCGGTCACTGTAACCGAGTTAGATGTTACAATTCTGTGCTCGACCAAGCAACACAGTGTGCGCGTAGCAGACGACACACAGACACAGTACACACACATATAGTAATCGGAAAAGCACGAAGCTTTTTACTGAGCTATCAGACAGACTCGGGGACAAGAATTAGAATGAAACAATGCTGAGAGCAAACAATACTAAATCAACGGTTTCACGCACTAACCTGAGTGTAAGAATGATGACCACGCCGAGGAAATAAATACCGTGGTTCCAGTTACCTGATCTACATATTTTTACCGACTCTAAACGTTTTGAAGCCTTATGGTATGGAAACCTGTAAGTGGAAATATATAACTAATCCTATCAAGCCATTGACAGCCCAGCTGGTTCAGTGCGTCTCACTTGCTTAATTTGGAAGGCCCGTTGCCTTATGGTAGAAAATCAGGGCCGCGTAGGGAATGAGTGGTTGTTAGAGGATCTTAGTGTAAATCTCTATAAATTGACACTATGCATACAACTAAATACTTTCAAAACAGGATAGTGGGAGTCCTGAAGTGGGTTTATTTTTGACACTTTATCCTGATCGCAACAGAAGATATATTTGAGAATTATTTGAGGTTTATTTTTAGTACTCTTACTTTATTTTTTAAAACTTATTTGATAGACAGTCGTTCTTTCAGTGCTGAAATAAAAATAGGTTTTCGGAGGAAAAAAACTATCTACATACAATTGGCATAGACCAGTCTTTAGAGAGCGGTCCGTCTTCCCGGAGGCACATCCTCCACAAATCGAGCAAATCTAGTCCAAGTAACATGTTGATTTTTGAGTTACATCGTATCACACATCATTGAAAATGCCAAATCGGTAAAACAAAGCTTTCACAAAGGTTAATGTTCAAATGCAGTATGCATGCATATGACGATTTAGTACTTGCATTTAAAAATGAATCAATTTAGGAACATGCGTGAGAAATATGGCTCTACAAATTGCTGACAATATTTCTATAACCGCTACATAATATTTATGTGTGCGTAAAAAAGGAAGTGCCCAATATCTACGAGTAGAACTGTGTAACACAAATTTATATTCTCTGCTCATATATCCCTTATAAATCTGCAGCTATATAATATGAAAGTATGGGGCGGGGAACTTTTGATGGTATAGATGGATGCGATTTGAATCCCTTTGTTCACTCCCTGGAGAAATAAATTTTCTATTTTCACAAAAGTCAACTGGTGAAACCTTTTGTTTCTACATTATCTTCAAAATTAGCCTCGACAAGGGTTGACAAAAATGAATTCATAGTACGAGAGTTCGAATGTCTGTCTCATCGGCTCACTCTACCTAACCAAACTTTCAAGTACGTACCAGCTTTGCTCAATTATCGGTTGTATGCGGTTCTGTTCAGCTACCACTCAGAGCCAGATATTTTCAACAACATAAAGCACTTCTCTCTTTTCAGTGATCTACTTCACAGAATTAGAAAGGCGTTAGTGTCAAAGATTTGTCGCGACATAGGAGTAAAAAGATTATTTGCGAATGAAACATCGCTTCAGGAGTGAAATTCCATCTGTTGATGTGCCTATTCCCCGGTAAGCCGTAAAGCTTTCCCTGTTAAGGGTAATGCTATTGTTTCTCTCTCGAACCATTAGTTGCATTGTGTATTGAAAGTCCGGAGATATAAATCTATACTTAGAACTAATGAAATGTTTGCTATCGTCTCGTTTATATGTTTAAATTTAAAGCATGAGACAGTCTGTCGTGATGATCGTAAATACAAAAAGCTTGATGAGTGTTTTTTTAAGATATCTGATCAAGAAGAAAGGACAAAATGAGACACGCATCAAGCGACTATGTTGGAGATGAAAAACTGCTTGTGTGATTAATTACCTGGGCCTGCTGTTGTGATAAAATTAACATAAAATGGATGTTAAGAGCAAACAATGCTGAATGCTGGGATTCACGCTCTCAGATTAAATTAATTAAAATCATTAATCCGAGCGTGAGAATGATTATCACGCCGAGGAAAAATCGTGTGGTTTTATGTTACTTGATCAACTTATTTTTTGTTCGCCGACTCTAAACTTTTTCAAGCCTTATGGAAATGCAGAAGTGGAAATAAATTAAGAAGCACATTTAACCATTGACAGCTAGGGCGGTTCAGAGACGGTCAGAGTGTAAACGTCTATTAATCGAATACTGCAGTGTACACAACTAAATTCTTTCAGGAAAGGATCAGGGACGCCCTGAACGAAGTATATTTTTGTCATTTTATCCTGATCGCTACAGGAAATATATTTGAGAGTTTTTCGGGTTTTTTCGTTATTCTCACTTTATTTTTCAAAATTTATCTGATAGACTGTTTTACTTCCAGTGCTTGAATGAAAACAGGTTGCACTGTCGAAAAAAAATAGACGAGCTCTATGAAGGGACATTATGCTCCATTTGTTTATGTATTGTTTATATATCTAGTTCGAGGAAATTCGTTAATTTTTTTAGTTACAGCACAAATGAACGAAAACGTTTAATCTGTAAAAATGCCTTTAAAACGTTAATGTTCCAGTGCAGTATGCATGCTCATGACCGTGTGGTACTCGTCCGTAAAATGTTTCAAACGTTTAAAAATAGTTTAGACAGCAAATGTCACGTGTTCATCATTGTTCACATGTATGTGATCAAACTGATTTTAGAAAATTTCACAGGGTCAGTAGTTGTAACTTCTGATAACTTTTTAGTTATTTTTGTTGTATATGTCAACCTTGACTGAAACCCTCCCCCTGGAGATTTTACAGAAATACATTTCCGGAAAGCCTGTTTATCAAGCTAGAAAAATCAGGTTGCCAGGCTGCAAGATATCGATACTGGGTGTGGTCGTGAGTAGCTGTTGTCATGGTGAACATGGCGTTATCTTATGGATGCTCATACAATGAATAAACGTGACATCTTGGCCTTCAAGAAATGACTATCTCGGGTTGTATTTTGGTACCATGACCAACAAAGCCAACTGTCAAGATCACCTTAATAATGAGGTATTGAAATTCGATCACCACTTTTAGAGTGTTATATTAGCTTTGATGATTTCAGTCGATTAACGAATTCGGACGCGCACACGCTTTAGAACGTTTCTGCGCAGATTTAACTCCAGCCTGCCGCAAATGGGTTATTTTGTAGCGCATGTATTTAACATAACCTGTCATTGTTGAAATTGCGATTTTACCTAATTTTTTGACCCAATCTCTTAGAAATACATGTGACCTATAACCTTGTCGTATTTTGATCCCCTAGGAAGCTGGTTTATATTCAATATGAGCGAAAAATTAACATTTCTCTCCAATTTACATAGCGCATATTACCCATTCACCTGGAGATATTGTAAAAAGTAGCGTGGTGACACCCTTTTATTAAAAGTGTAAACTAAATGGTATTATGTCAGGATTTTATTCGCCAAGTTTGGTAAAAATGACACCATTCAAAGCGACAGGAAGAAAGTTCGAAAATTATGTAGTGATATAATTTCGATATCGTCATTTTGTAGTCGATACTTATGTTAAAATTTCTTTACAAACATCATGAAAACTATACATTCGATAGATATGGATCTTAAGTCTTGGTATTTATTAAAATTAACTCATTTGCAAAGCGTTTTATAATTTTTTCTTTAGTTTAAGTGAATTATATCATTTTTATTTATTTCTAAAGACGCCATTTTAACGTCCGTTTCCATGGAAACGAGCGTGGTGACCCCCATTTTTTATTTCATTTTTGCACTTGCACAACTTCCAGGAATATTTGTGCAAAGTTGCAAGAAAATGACACCATAACCTAATTTTGACGTAATTCGTAGTACTTCACCTTAAGTTAAGTAACTGACATGAAATTATATACACCCCTAAAATGGGAGTACTAATATCTTAGGCCAAGTTGAGCGTTTGATACCATTCAACAACAATAATTCGATATAGTTTAAGGTTTAGGATATAAAAAATGAGTCTGATGCCATACAAGCAAGGGTCAAAATAGAAAACGTAAAATTTTGTATGTTGTAGAACATGTTGTAATATATTTTTTCCGTTCTCTTTAAAAATGTTTGGCAAAGAATGCATACATACATACATACATACATACAAACGTGCGTGCGTGCGTGCGTACGTACATACATACATACATACATACATACATACATACATACACACACCTACACACACACACCTACACACATACATACATACATACATACATACATACATACATACATACATACATACAGACCAGTACATCCACTCGACCCAACTTATTTCACTTTACACGTTTAAAACTTTTAAATGTGTAAACTGATCATTCTAATTCGGCTCCTGTATCCGTCAGGCCTGCTGATCAGATTTTGATTAAAATGTTGATCTTCGTGAGTCAGTCTTTACGAAGACGTTGACGTTTTACCTGTTCTTGCTCACGTTAAACGCAAGGAGCGCTTTGCATTGTCGAATGTATTATTGTGGTCAAATTGTAGCATTGTGTGCAGTTTATATATTTTGCAGTTACTTAGCAACAGAGATTCGTGATGTTCACGGGAATGCAAACTAACAACTGGGCAAGTTTTGTTACAAACATTAATGAACTTTTATTAGTTGCGTAGTGCTTACCATGTCAGTATTAACGTTTGCATTACGATGATTGCTCTTGACAATGACATATGTAAAATTGTTGGCAATGCTTTATTGTTCTCTCTAAAACTGTTTTTCACGTACTATAACCTGCTGAAGAAACTGACGACACTCCTGGCAAACGTCTCATTGCCCGGCCAGCCATGCCCAACGAACGCGAAGTTGTTTCATCCGATGCCATTCTAGTCGTTGTGCAAATCACAGTTGCAAATACAAGCCACACACACAACGACATACAGAGCATGCAACTTACAATAAATTACTTTGAAATTTATGGAACACTATACACTTGATAATGCTATGAAATGTTAATATTCTTAACAACAGACAAACTGGTTAAATAATTCATTTGTCAACTGTTTACCACCTGATCTGGATACTGGGCACAACCTTTTACAGTCAATGCCCCACGTTGGGCGCCATTTATATGTCACACCTGAGAGTTGACAAAAATTTGTTTGAGTTGTGCTAGGCGTGACTATAAGAAAGTATATTGTCAAACGGCATGAAAGTCTGTGCCTAATTTAACAGTTAAAATGTTCCTCACTTCCGCTCCACTGAGACCTATTAACCTGGTCGCGATAGTTCGCTCAGATAGGTGGTATTCACTTCTAAGTGAAAGCTATCTCACAATTATATCAGTTGGCATAACAGTTCCGCCAACAACAATATTTATTACTCAAGAATAAATCAACAACAACAGCGGGTATTCGCAGATACCCCTGCACAATACAATAAATTACCCACAATACTCTTTGATTTGTATCCTTGAAGGTTACTTTTCTAAAAACTTTTTCAGTTCTGCATGTAAGCACTAGTGTGCAGCATTAGAATAATTTTTAAATAATATCTAGTAAAAGTACGTTTAGATATTTCAGTGAAAGTTTGAAAATAACCACTAATCAACCATAAAGTCACATTCTGCAGGTACTACAAATGCCATAGTTTTTAGGCAGCAAGTTATGACGAACTGAAGGGGTCATTCTCTGAGAAAGGTTAGCATGCAAATTTCTTTTGTCACTTCCATTGCAAAAAATCAATATCCTTTTGTTTCATAAAACAGTCTCCCTACTTTCCATCACATTATTCTGTATGGCTGAGGACACAATCTTTGGCAAATTTCACAAAAATACTATCTCCTCTCTCACTTATACATAATTTTCCAAATTATTTAAAATGAGAATTGAGAAGAATGGTGTGCATAAAAGTACGTTTTCAAAATTTTGATAAATAGTCTGTGAATTTGTCTACACATGGGAGACATAGTAGACTTCACTCAGGTATCTCCGAGGATACAAATCGCAATGAATTACGGGAAATATACAGTACTGTGCCCTGTATTGTACAATGATTGACAACTTGCTAACAATTATAGCAAGACTGACAGTAATACATCAAAGAAATTGTTTCCGTGACGTCACAATTTGCTTGAATAACACTGAAAATATGGTAGCTATGTGCTAGTACGCCTTAATGTCTTTAAACTGGCTTTACTCAAAACACATAGAAATACACCGGTTCTCTGTTCATATGGTGTACACTCACAAAAAGTCAGTAGTCTAATTGTGACAACTTTACAGTATTTCCGGTCACTATAGTAAATAAAAGTTATCTCAAAGTTTGAACACAATGTAGTAATTTACAAGTGTACAGAAAATAAAAGTAGCCTATAGCAGTGAGGCTTTAACTCTAAACTGATACTCGAACAATGCAACAGTTCAGTAAAATTCAGTAAACACTAAACGACAATCTGAAATTGGTTGTAGTTCTATCAAACTAATACAACAGTATTTCAGTGTCAGACAACTTGTACAAACACTCATACTATTCTAAGCCTTCTTGTAGGGAAATAACAATCGCCCACTTTTCGAACCAATTCCCACCCACGATCCAAACTATAAACGTCCCTCCAAGCGGCGAAGAATCACTCATACAAAATCGACTTACACTCATGTGTGTGAGATTATTAAAGCACGATTTCGATTCCGCCGAAAGTTCGGATTTGTAAGTAAAGTTTACACGGTTCGGAGGACGAGGACAGGATCCTTGTTATCCTACAACTTACAAGCGTGTATATCTACTAAACCTGATCGTTACTGTTCCTGACGTCCGGTCCGGTAGCACGGCGTAGCGTTGAAGGTGCATAGAAGTTCCACATATAGGCTGGTGAGTTCCCATTCGTGCCGAAGCTTCCATTCTGTCCTTTCACTCGTAGCTACGTCACTCGCCCACACGTGGTCGGGGCTCGATGGATCGTTCTGTCAGAAATTGTCTCTCTTACCACATATGAATGCTCTCTAAATGTTCTGAGTCTCACCCGTACTAGGCGGTGTGATGGTTGAGTCAATTCCGACGTTCACAACGTCGGAACAGAAAGTTTGAAATTCGACTGTACACAAGTCGCGTCCGGTCCCATACCGTCTTCCAGCTTCTTCTTCTACGTCACCAGACATGTGACATAGATACGTCATAGCCCGCCAATTATTGGCGCTTAGCCGCTCAAACTTTCTAGGCTAGTGTTCTGTTCGCTGGCTACCACACAAGACCAGCAATAAGTTTTTGAATTCATCGTCTTCATTCAAAGGTACGAAGATTTATAGAGTCTATATCTCAAGCAATAACATCGCGTGTCCTCCGAACAATCATTTTATTATTGTGTAAGTGTACTGAGTGCACAAAATACATTCACTCAATCATACGTGTAGAAATTGTCTGACAACATATGGAAGTTACTTTTTCTATATTGATAATAAAAAATGAGTGAAACCACACATGTGATACGTAGTCAGTAAGCAGCTGGCACGACTATTAAAACACTACACTACAGATTCATCCCAGCAGCAGTCTTACCTGAACATGTGTGTAATGTTTGATTTTGATTTGCTCTACCGCACTTCCCGAAGTGTGTTGTTATGCAATAAAGTATTATTATTACTATTAAAACACACATACACACATACATAGATACATACACCATAGATACATATATACATACGTACATTCATACATACATACCTACATACATACATACATACATACTATTTGTACATACATACGTATTATACGTTACATTCGTACCATATACATATATATATATTTATCACATGAACTGGCCCGTATCTCCACCTGTGTGACGTACACCAGCACGGATAGAGAATCCATATTACTGCTGTTGTACGTCATCAACCGGAACTTTTTTCCTGCAATGGTACCGTTCGTACGGGCACGTCGCGACATAGACCGATTTGTCGTGATCGATACCGTGCTCGTGGCATTTTGACAAAAGGTGACCCGACAAATCCAGATAAGGAAACATAGAAGGCATGCCCAACAAAATTTCGAGTCGCTAAAGCTTTAGCTATCCCAAAGAATCGAATGCGGATACCGTCGCTGGTTTGGCTCAGTAACGTCACGGCTCCAGTCGCAAGGCTCAATGTGGACGTTGACGTCGTCGCGTCGTACTATACCTGGCGATCGCCAAGCGACGTCGTATCTGGCGATCCCGGTTGGCGATAAACTCGAAAGACACACCTCAACGAAAGTTCAACTTAATAAATGAATTCCTTATAAACTTCGGGAAAGCGACATAGAAGGCACAAATAAGTCATTGACGAACAACGATAAATTTCCTTCATCACACAAATTATTCCGTGTTTCTCGATCGGATCAAACCTGAATCAAACCTGAGCTGTCGACCTGTAGCGTAAACTCTGCAGTGCAGCGCTGTAGAATCCGATGCATTTCGAAAGTTGACTCCGACAACACTCACAACAGAACAGAGTTCCCGTCAAGTAACAAAATTGGGATGTACCTACGGGGGATATATGTGTCACAGCAAATATCAAAGTCCGTATGACGAAAACATTGACGACTGAGATAGCCACCGGCGGAGACCGGTGACGCGCAGTGCCCACTGTACAAGCGTACACTGTGTGAGTAGCCTACTGTGTCATCGATCTGAAACTTTCGGGCTCGCCAAGGCCGTAAACTTGTGATATTTTAAAAGCCACAGCATCTCTAAGAATGATCACTACTGTTTCGATCGTGCCGTTGCATTCGCTTTATAAATATAATTGTAAATATTCTAAATAACTCAAAATACTATCGTTATCCGTCGCCAGCGCGGTGAAAGCTATGTCCGCCGATGGCAGACTTGCCTTGGCATCGCTCCAGCGCGAGACAATGATTGACACGCGCACGTGACCGAATCCGTATGTCTGATTGGTGGAGGTACCATTCCATGTATCAATTTTTTAGCTTAATGGGATTTATGAATGAAAGTATACCTGTAAACATTTGCACATCTCCTGGGTGACGGACCGCTTACTCATTAAAAATAAGTAATCCGCGTAAATAAAACACAAAATCGCGATAAAAATCATGCAATTTGTTACAATAATTTTGATCCATCCACATCAAAGAAAAATAAGAAGACTGTTCATGTGATAAATATATAATCCCATGGAATTTTTCTCTGTTTGACGTCATCGTATACTCGTGTTTTTCGCGGAGCTGCACAACTTCTCGCCTTCGGCTCGAAGTTGTACGGCTCCGCGAAAAACACTCGTATACGATGACGTCAAACAGAGGAAAAATACCATGGGATTATATATAAATATATATATATATATATATATATATATATATATATATATATATATATATATTATACATACATATATATATATATATATATATATATATATATATATATATGAGTCAACTGACGTCTAAAGAGATATTTTAACGGTGAAGTGGTCTATTATATTTATTTAGTTAATTTAAAATGTGCATATTGATTCAATTCAAAGATTAATGAATATATAACCAAGAAATATTTAAATATTGAGGATGTTCATGCAATAAAACGTCATACATTCGATAAATGTCATAAAGTATAACCACTGTCTTCATCAAGTTTACAATCGTTGTGGTGCTATCATGGTATATTATTGAGTTTTGTGTTGTCCAATCCTTTTGGGGTCGGGAAATTATGCATGTATATACAACTGATTGCTTTTAAATTCCTAGACGGAACAAATATCTTATAGGCCAACGTTTCCACTACCCAGAATATCAACAAAATATCAACACTATAATATACTAGGGAATGTTCAGCTATGCATAATTTGTGCTATCGTAAATAGCACATAAAAGAAATGTGAAGATTTAGAACGAACCAAAGGGTACATTGTGAACACGACCATATATAAGCGCAGAGAGAGAGAGAGAGAGAGAGAGAGAGAGGAGAGGAGAGAGAGGAGAGGGAGAGAGAGGAGAGAGAGAGAGAGAGAGTGTGTGTGTGTGTGTGTGTATGTGTGTGTGTGTCATGCAATAATTACGTAAAAACAACATGACTGGAAACAGGAAACCAATGAACACCTATGTGACATACTCTGACATACCTTTGTGAAAGTACAAAACTGCATACAACGATATCACAACTGTTTTTCTAGTATTATGAACACTGAAAATATTGAAATATTGAGTTAAAAACTTTTATGACTTATTCTCCAATGTGTATAGATATTATTAATCATGCCATTCAATGAACACGATTTGAACTTATTTGGGAGAGATGGATCTTTCAGTTTTTTCAAATTTATCAAAAGTGCTAGATGTCATATTGTTTAAAGTTGCAATATTACCAATTGTCCATAAGAACAAGTGTATTGTGAACAACAAAAACTGATGACCTTACATTTGCATTTTAAACAAACATTACTACACTATCCGTCCAAGTTTGCCAAATTAGTGGCAATCGTTTTAAGTATATATTAAGAGATAAATACTCAATGATATAGGCCAATACTCTGACATACTTAAGTGAACGTACAGCGATATCACAACTATTTTATAAAATGATGATACTAGGACAGTTACCACCCAGACAAATACTCCCTGACAATCTTTTTTGCGGCTCCACGAAAAACACGAGTATACGATGACGTCAAACAGAGAAAAATACCATATTTTTCACATGAACAGTCTTCTCATATTTTTTTTTGACGTAGATGGATCAAAATTATCGCAACAAATTGCATAAATTTCGTCGCGATTTGTGTTTTGCTTACGCGGATTACTTTCATTTAAAGAGTAAAGCGGCCCGTCATGCAGGAGATACTTTCATTCATAAATCCCATCAAGCTGAAATTTGCTATATCAAATGGTATCTCCACCAACCAGACATACGGATTCGGTCACGTGAACGTGTCAATCATTGTCTCACGCTGTACACATGCCAAGGCATGTGGGCC
Source organism: Ptychodera flava (assembly GCF_041260155.1). Lineage (NCBI taxonomy): Eukaryota > Metazoa > Hemichordata > Enteropneusta > Ptychoderidae > Ptychodera > Ptychodera flava. Next base: position 18,958,680 of record NC_091932.1, read on the forward strand.
ATCGGCGGACATAGCTTCACCGTGCTAGCGACGGATAGCCATAGTATTCAGAGTTATTTAGAATATTTACAAATAGATTTATAAAGTAAATGCAACGAAACGATCGAAACAGTAATTCTCATTCTCAGAGATGCCGTGGCTTTCAAAATATCACACAAGTTTACGATCTTTGCGAGCGCGGAAAATTCCGTTCGATGACACACTCATTGAATGTTTGTGCCCATAACGTTGCCGGCGTCAACGGTGTCTGCATGCCGGAGTCAACTCGTCAATCCCGATCTCGGTCGTCAATGTTTTCGTCTCACGGACTTTGATGTTTGCAGTGACACATATCTCGCCCGTGGATACATCCTAATTTTGTTACTTGACGGAAACTCTGTTTTGAGTGTTGTCTGAGTCAACTTAAATTCGAAAGAATCCTGAATTCGGTCGTTCAAATCCGTAAGATTAAGATTTCGTGTAATAGTATAAGTGTTTTGAAAAATGTCTTGACCTCAGAAACTTCAAGTACATGTTCGTGCAGGGTCATTTCAAAAGTCCACTCACTTCACTCTGTCCGAATACTAGTATTGTATTTTCATGGTTTGACACAGAGGCAGAAGAAAGACCTTTTCGGCAGTATCTTAATTTCATTCAGCCAAATTCACAATTGTTCGTGTTTCGACATAATGTTAGAGTAGGTCATTTAAAAAATCCACTTGAATATACTATTAGTCAAATTTCAAACATTTTTATTTCAGGCACAAAATCACTGGCGGTTGTTTTAAGACTGCACTGACTTCAGTCTTTGGTTTCTCAAAAGTTATATGTTCTGAGACACAGTCGCAATGGGTTATTCAAAAGCGCCTTCACTGCAGTCAGTCAAACGTCAAATATTTTTGTATTTCAGCACAAGATAAGTATGAGTCATTTTACTAATTCCTTCACCTCCCTCAATCGTTTTTGAGAACGCAGCCTAACTGTGTTGTGTGATTGTTTTTGTATCGTTCTGTGTCTATGTATTTTTTGCGTATTCTTAATAATTTGGTGTATTGTATTTGAGCCACATCCTCTTTGGGATGAGTAAAGGTCTATTGAAATGTTGAAAGTTAAACACAAAGTACACTTTGGGGAAATTTCACGAGTACTCAACTTTAATCAATCGAATCTGCAATTTCCATGTTCCTGAGGAACTTCAAAATGGTTCATTTAAAGATGCCTTCAAAAAGTCATATTAAATATTTGTATTATTTGTGTCAGAAGTGAGCTAACTCCCTTCAGTTAATTTTGAATGTTGTATGTTTATTTTATGCATAAAATCAATTATGGCATTTAAGAAAGACCCTGACTTATCCAATTCCAAATAGTCCATGCTTTCCATTCATGTAAAGATACTATAAGAATATATTAATCAATAAAACATGTAATAAATACACTTTAATAGGTTATAAATGTCAAATATGATTGTAAACATATTGCAGAAAGATCTGAGCTAAGTTAATCCTAAACCGGCTTCAGTTACACTAAGTTCAGATATTGAATCATTCTCTTTAAGGCTGTATTTGTGGCCGAGCGGTTTTTAATGGTGATGTCTTCGCTAGGTGACTGGGTGGCGCGGGTTGCAAGTTCGAAGCCGATCGAAAATCCACTGTATTTCATAGTCGTCAGCTTGATGATTCATTTTTTAGTGGTAGCGAATGTTGTAAGATGATCACACAGACACAACGTTGAATTGATATTGGATCTTGATGATACCTGCAAGAAAAATTGCGTGCAAAAACTGAGCATAAGTCCGTATATTACAAAAGATAGCAAGTCACTGACAGACAAGTGTTTCATTTACATGTTCTAGAATGCTGACATGCAATCGTTTACATACATCTATTGTCAACCATGATGTAATTACGGTCAATCATATAATCATCGCTGTTCGTTATAAGATCTTGAAAAGCAATTGAATGGAACTGTAGAATTACAAATATTTACGCTCTCTGTAAATATATAATGCAAGTTCACTACATAAATGCCACGTTGGTTCGTGCCTAGAAGTTATTTTGGCATTCCACTGTTAATCACCAACCATCACTTCCACTTGACCCATCTATAACCATTTGGAAGCAGTATATGAACGCAATGACTAAAACTAAAGGTAAACAAAAAGTAGTCTCTTGGATACCCTTAGTGGGTAACAGCGAACAAATCAATGTTTGAGAGTACACGTACAACTTTACATGCTAAATAATGATGAGGTTTTGACAATACTCTACCTTGCATCCATGGCTTTCCCAGTTGTTGGTGTCTTCATCATAATAGCTACATCTATGCTGTGTTGTTGTCATTGCAAACACTATGCCATGATCTGAAGTACAAGGAAGACGCAAACGCACTTTAATGTGGTTTTATCGCATGGCAATTTGAGAGAAATGGGAAGGGGTAAACAGACAGACAAACAAAGAAAAATACAAATACAAATACAGATACAATCATTCTGACAAAGAAATTTGTTTTCCTCACCTGACTCTATGACGTATTTGAGCTCTAAAACGATACTTTACAAACGGCACAATTACGAATATTGATGTAAATAACCATCGCCATCACTAAATTAAGTCTCATGATCAGAAAACCATTTCCCACTCTGTGTGTTATAGTTATCAGATATCTATGAGATTTTTTCAGTGTATAATATTCGGAAGAGTGTCTTCTTGTGAGCCTAGCTACTACTCTGGCAACATTTTATAAGCAATCGTATGTTTTTTAACAGTATCTCGGGTAAAATTAGAATTTCAGCCCAAAAATCATTACCATAACAACAAGGGGCACAAAAGCGGACATAAGCTTCGCTTATTGAATCCAAGATACGAGTTTCGATAGGCTCTAGGAAAATAAATACACTTCAAAATGCTTTGTTCATTCTGAGCCAAAATAATCACGTTGACGCAGAACTTTACCTTAAACCAAACAAGTTATGATACTGATCGTGACAGTTGTATAAATTTTCATTGGAATTAGAATTTATCAAGTCGCAATATATTTGAAAAACAATTGGCGTACGTCTAAGGTAATTGTAGAACTCAAAATTTATACTTAGTATCATGAATCGTTATCCAAAATTTGTCCCCGCTTCATTCGATCTGAGGATATAAGTAATGTGACTGGAGTCCCTGTGTATCAGATTCAATTACTTACACGTTATCATAAATTCTTGAAAGCCATGATAGTACCTACCGTAAAATAGGTCAAACGTTACGTAGTAGCTTCCTACTCGGGTAATATTTCCTTCGGACAGGAAAATATTAGTAACTCTCCCGTCGAATGCTTGTTCACTCGAAAATTCTACTCCACTGTGACCGTTTGAATTTCTGGCGAACTCAGATGACACATGAAATGTGGTGTTCTCATGAACAGTTGCGGATCCTTCCAGCATTATTTGTATAGCATGGTAAACCTTCATCGCCTAAAAGTTTCCACAATAGAAAAAGATATATCAATAGAAAAAGCCACCGAAATAACGAGGGAGAGACAAAAACAGAGAAATTGGAGCTGAAGGCAGCGTTACCGGTGCCAACATGTAATGTAGTCAGCAATAACGGCAATGTTTTGTCCATAATTTATAGCATAGAATGTTTGGCACAGTAATACTTCATATAAAAAGTAGCAACGGTGGTGGTCTAGCCTTATTAACCAACCAACAATAAGGTGTATATTATTAATAATTACTGAAATGTAGCTAGTACATCACAAGGTGCGTAATTGGCACGTAAAATGATCATGCTTCCATTGAAATCACCAAATAAGTGATTTTTCTTTACAACTATGATTACCAAGGAAATGTAGGCACATTTATAACATCATACTTACGGCAGTGCAGTCTGAACACTTTCACCGAGCGAGCGTTTTAATTAGTAAATAGGGCTTTCATAAGCACTCTCCTTAGTTGGCTCATTTTCGGCCATAAAGGTCTCCCGACTTTGTTACTGATAAGGTTAGTGAGAGTACTTATGTTTGGGATGGACTTCAAAGCATATGCTCTACACACGAAAGTTCGTATAATCTACTCAGATGCGCCCAAGTCGTTAATGTGCCACGGTCGCTCGAGGAAAAATAGTGTAAGCTTACGGCCTGGATACCAATTCAAGTCAATTTAACTTACGAATTAGGTAACTTAGTCAAGAATTAAATGATGCTCTGTGATTAAACGTTCCTTAATTTTGGCATTGGTTTTCACGTTGTTTACACCAATGATGAAAGCACAGAGGTACTGTAAGACCATTTTGGTTTGATGTATGTGGCATGTTCAGATGACTACAAAAGAATCAAGGATCCAGGAAAACCGTCTCGCCACTTCAATATCTGTAAATACTCTACCTCTCGTGTAATTTGGACTACATAATTGACGTCGACATCCATTTTGTATATTTCCGAGCTCTCCTTTTGAGGCTTTGAAGTTAAATTCATGTTAGTATAATAATGGTAGTATATCGCATTTTTGACGGAGATAAATTTTTGGCAAGGGTCATGCATCTGAATTGAGCAGGTCTACTGCAGCTGGCAGATGTTAATTTTTACAATCATTCGAAAATACGCGCCTAAACAGCGATTGCATACAGCCATAAATCTAGAAATCAAAAGAATACACGGGGGACGTATAGAAGTAGCGGTGGAGGAAAGATTCAAAATCAAAGGAGTTTGAGTCCCAAATCAAGACAAAACTACCAGAAGCCTAGGTCCCCGACAAAGATTAACAGTCAGGCTTTCGGGTAAATAGCTGATGCTTTAGCAATTAAAATATTTATCGGTATTGCTAATATACAGGCTGAACTATGAAGGACTGATACCATGCTGTTGACTACAATATTATGAACGCAATTTAATGAATGAAGAAAAACAGATTAGGCAACTATACATGTTCGTACCTTAACCTCGCACGTATAACGTGTAACGGCATCAGTGGTAATGTACTGTCCCGTCAATATGCTCTCATTCAGTGGCGTTTGACGATTGTGCAGCCATATGCCTATGTCCTGTTGTGTATCGCGTACTGGAATTAATGTATTGTATTATTATTGTACTTTAACTTCCGTTTTTTAACAATGGGTGATCAATAATCGCAGAATTTTATCAAAATGGTTTTGTATTAAACTTACAAATTAAAATCCGTCCCACACGATCTAGTTGATATCAAATGTTATAATTTTTCACGAGAAATGTGCGTTTTATTTAGAAGTCTACGAATCATAGGCCCAGTCTTAAAATGAGGGTACACTGTCGATAGATAATTGACTTACCTTTCTTCTCTTGACCATCCTGATTCTTGAAAGATAAAGTCAATATATCCGTCGTAAAAGGATATGTCGAATTTGTTATTTGATGTAGATTGTTACGGAAACCATATACCTTCGTGGATGATAACAAAAGAAGGTGTCTCATGTTGTAGTGGTTGAAACTGAAACGTGAAGGAGTTCAGGATCCTCTCTCCAGTGTTTTCAATAAATAGTTACGTGTTACTGTTAACTATTTGCGAGTCCGGCTTTCATCTGACGTCCGATATAAAAGAAACTCCCCCAACAAGTTCAGCGTCGTCGCTTTGCTGTTTTGAAAAATTTACTTAGTGATACCCTTGTGTAGAATGCAGTGGCGAACAGGAAATAAATCAGTGTATGCCTTGGACGATTAACTTGTGCAGTACTTACTAATGGTTGCTTCGTTAGATTCGGAATGGGCTTCCACTAGCGCAGAAACATTTTGCATTACTTAGTTACGGTGAATTCAGCATACATTTAAGGCCAATGCAACCTGTCTAAGGGTATTTGTTATACTTACTTTTTGGTACACGTATTTTTGCAAGGATTTATTAAGTAACTAAAGTCACTAACGGAACTGTATGAGCATCAGTTGACCAAATTAAATGGCAAATTAAAGTGATCAACGGCATGATTACATCAACGAGTTAACTTTCGCTTTTTAAAAACCTTTTGATATGTTTTCAATTCCGAAGAGGACGATGCCGGAGGATTCACACCCTTGATTGATCCCTGTCGATGCAAGCATACCTCCCGATATTCGCATTACATCGTATACGGAAAAATTGAGAAAAGCTTGGAGTGATTAAAAATAAATTGAAAGTTCATGATTGATTAATAGTATTTGATTGTTTTCTAGCGTTGGTACGAACAAAAAAAAATCAAGAAATTATGTAAGCCAATGACACCGCTTGTTCATAATTACAAAAATCAAACTTTCACGAAACTTGTGTTATATCTCTGTTTCTGCAACCGATAGGATAATAAAATATCTTAGAATATTTTATTTTTTTCCAAATAAGACCATGCTCCTATAACAATGTTTACATCAAATTTTCTTGAAATGACACTTGCGAATAGAGACGATAATGATGACAAAATACTTACTAAAACGATTATGTTGACTCTTTTTACGGCGTATTTTAGTATTACTTTTGATATCATTGGGCATAAGTCCGGTAAAAACCAATAATTAGTGCAAGTTATTGTTGCAGAGTACTGCAGGGAGTAAAGTCCCCATATCCTAAGTCCAGTGCACATGTGAACTCAATAGATGCAGTTCAGGATTAGAACAAAGTAACTACAACAAACTCAATAAGTACCGGGGTGGGGGGGGGGGGCTCTGATTGTATGATATCATTAATAACTGAAGCATTGATTTTTGGGGGTTTTTTTTAAATAAAGGTAGAATGCACACTGATATTCGGACTCCCACATTTCCACTCTGTTTTTTTCTACCACTTGTGAAGGCTCTTTCAAAGCTGTTGGAGTAAGAACAATTTCAACCCCATTATTACCGTACAATATTAGAGTTTCTCGAAAATCGAAAATTTTACTTTTATCCATTAGATGGCGCCCATTTGAAATTTTAAATATCGGTAAAAGTCAGGTAATTTAAGTAATTTGTTTCTTTTGTACCAAGCTTTGCATAAGGACCCCTGATTCTATTCTCGATGGGTAAGAAAAAGTCAAAAGTTTCAATTCGGAACATTTGAGCAAAAGTGTAATTCCTTCACTTTCGTGGCTCACACTACCTTAAACAGGATATTGAATACTTTGCCTGGAGAGATCAAATCTAGCTCTTCACTTCTGTCATTCAAAAGAAATTGCAAGTGCAATTTTCTTTTAAATAGTTGGGATAATCTTACTTTTATGTAATTTTTTTATTTGTTGTTAGATTTTTTTTTACTTGAAGCGTTTTTACATTTTTTTTTAATTTTCTTTCAGTAAAAACGTTTTCTTCCTGAATTATTTTTAATGTAAATATTGTAAATTTTGTTTTACTCGACTCTGTGTGAGAAGAGCCTCAGGCTCAACAGTTTATCGAGTTTAAATAAAGTCTAATAATAATAATAATAATAATAATAATAATATACAATGCAGTCCACTTACATTAACTTAATATTTGTTAATGCAAAGCTCATGCAAAGTCCTTGCTCAAATTATCTAGGGTTTTTTATTTTAGGTTTTGGAGTGTAAATCAACCATACTACTTGCAATAAGACGTTCAGTCGTTTTGTATGTGTATCAACGAACACGTGGCCGGTATATGCAAATGTACATGTACGCATGGAGCGCTACTCTAAATGTAAAGATCGAAGAACATCTACATAAATCCGACGCCAGTGAGCAACAGTACAATATTTATGTACCTGTATGCCAGCCACTTTACATAGCATTGTCTTCCAACAACATTCCTTGGTTTTTTCCCGTTCCCAATACCTTAAGGAAGTTAAGGTTGAAGCTAACACTTTTCTTATATATGAGTATTACATTTCTCAGAACAGTACTTGACATTGTGATTAAAATTTTTTTCAATATGATAATGCAAATAAAACAACAGTACTACCTGGGTTCTGACATCTGTGAATATCCTGTGCCTCGATTGGAGAGAATGACCGATAATAAACGTAAAGGTCACTTAGTGCTACTGTTGCTTTCTTCGCTGAATTATTTCGGTCATCGTTCGCGGTGCCAACACAGAATCCTGAAATATATCATGACAGAACCCTATTACAAATCACGGCTTGTAGCATATTCTGAGGTGCGCTTGCACTTGATGTTGTTCTATTGTTATGTTACAATAGAAAACACAACGAAATGGTTCCCCATGCGACGCGTTTCGACACCTTAAGTTCGGCGGAATGATTTGTACCAAGTTCCTACTTATGTTGGCAGGTGTGAAGTATGATACCATTGATTTCTCATTGGCTAATTGTGTCACACCTCCTATTCTGATTGGGTAAATTGTTGTTTACGGGTTTAAGTCTCAAACTAAAGACTTCTGTATTTGCGGAGCAGGTCTACCTCAAGCCTTTTGCGGTAATCTTGGAGGGAAAGAATAGTGCAAAAGAAATGTACGTGTTTCTATAAATTACAGGCTCTTTAAAACGCTAAATTATTTACAAACACGTAGAAATAAACAAAGTAGGATAAAAAACACAGTTGAACTTTTATTATTTCTCGAGGGAGCTCAAGCCTGTACGGGCCGACATTCGTCACGAAAATTGCGAAAACACCCTCAACATACTTTAAAATATTCAAATTCTTGAGCTGATATAATGTAAAATTTCGCCCTTTTCGTTAAGGGCCTCAGAGCTACACTATTCCCAGTCATCATCATTGTAATCTAACAGAACACAGCCTACTTCATCATAATCGTGTGACTGGGCATAGTATAAAAGTACAGCCTAGTGTTATCGGTTGTATTTTCGAGCATCGAGCCAGCGACGTGATGACAAAGATACTCGGAATATCTGTGTTAACGATCTTGTCAATATTAAAATGCGCAAATGAGCAACTATCTCCCGGAACAATCTACGTCTTAAAACAAATGGTGGTGTAAAGTTTGTTTGATGCTAGTGTCGTTCAATGTTGATCATGTTTACTATTTACATATTGTATAGCAATATGAGAATATTTAGATTAATCACGATAGAATCTGAATATAATTTCACAAATCATACCTGTAGCTGTAAAAGTATCCTCTTGAACCTCAGTAGCTTCCTCGTGCATCGAAGCCGGCAAGCCGTCGATGTAGATCGTACCAACATTCGAAGGACTGTCGTATACGAAGATCGCATGGAACCACGTGTCGTCTGGGAATGTAGTCTTGTACACAAAGTGTTTGAGGTAATTAGCGGTCGTTGCAGGTGTCATGGTTTGGAACAAGATTCGAGTAGACTCAACAGACACGCTGAAACCCCTCCCGCTTGTGGTCTGGCCACCCGTACTGAAGACGAACCGCTCTGTGTTCCTATTACTGGCCACGTTGCAGCGAAGCCACATTGAAAGCGAGAACCCGGATTTACACCGAGAGACGTCTCCTAAGCAAGCACTACTCACATCTCCAAAATTGACATAGTCATCTTCAAGCATCACAGCGCATGACTGGCCGGTTTGTCGTTGGTTTGATGGGTAGGTATCCACCAACAGAAGTAATGAACCTCCTATTTCTACTGTACCCGACATGGGTCCCGCATACACAGGGTCATTTTCGTAAATATATTTTAATGAAACTCCTGAACATGCCGATGGTTGTTGCTTGGCATAAGCGTCAGATCTACCTGAAAAATCCCAGGCGTGATCGGGACTCCCGAACGAATTACTACAATCTGAAAGAAATAACAATTTAAAACTAAGTGCAAGAGAATGTCTAAATAAGACTGTCTAGCTTCCGTCTAAGATAAAATTACTTTACTATTTACCTCCCAATAAGGCTGCATCGAGGAAAACATCGTTCACTTCGTGCCAAATAGATGACTTTGTGAATATATTTCGTTCGTTTCTGTTTGTACGTTTCATTGCGTCTGCAAATACGTCACGGCAGAACAACGTGTGTAGGCAGGATATTCTAGAAACGAAATTTAAATCACCTCAACTCACATATTCTAGCAAATAAGTCAAAACTCATTCTCATTTCACTTGTGAATCAGTAAACTATTTCTTTGACTTAATACAGCGACCGTGAACAATTCAGTTCTTCAAAGGCCAATGCCGACACGGGCGAATACGTATTACTTGTTTCCAAAGTGACGGAAAATTAACCGTAGAAAATGAAATGTTCGAGCCAAAGGTAACGCGACAGCGAGACATTTACTTGAGATATTTATCTCTATATTTACCTGTATAATTACCTCCATTTTTGCCTCAATATTTAGCTCGATATTTTCTCTTATAAAAAGCCTAAGAAGCAGGCTTTGTGTTCAAGAAGCGAGATGAAATTAAAACATATTGGTAAAATTACCAGTTATCGGGAAACAGTGAAAGTTTTGAACATCCAAAGCCATCAAAGTTCGTATTGGTTCGTTCATATGGATGATACATGTCAACAGAATTCCTACGCATGCGCACTTGACAACGAACATTAGCCCTCCCACGAAATAAAATTCACTAAGCCGACAAGTTACTGTTACTTACCGGGGTTTGATGTGTCGAAGTTTGTTACAGGCAAGGCACTGACCGTGACGAAAACTTGTGTTATCAGAATCGTTGTCAGCGAAAAACCCTGCAAAAAACACAAATATCTCAGTAGAGAGAATAACAAATTAATCAAACTGAGATAGAGTTGTCCCAAGACCAACGCTAACTTTGGTATGTCGTTACTTTGTTCGTGCTGTTGGAATACGCGACTTGATTTGGAGCCTATGCAATTTGGATAGTTGAATGCATAATGAGCAAGATGTTAATTGTCTTCTTCAATCAACGATATAATCGTCAACACAATAAATATCAAATAATTTATAGTTTGATCTTGATACATTGTAGCAGAGATAGTTCTCTTCGGTGATTCACAACTGCCTATACTTTTTAGACCGATCTGCTAAAATTACTCTTACGTTATTCAAGAATTTATATGATATACTGATCGGTATGTGCCACGTAATTGCCTTCCAACTGACTAGTGAACACCTCTTATATGCTGAGGTACCCTAAAATTATTTTAACGGTGAACACCCTTCCCATACTATCCCCTCCCATTTGTCAATTTTCTCTGACGATCTGCCTCGCATCAAGGCAGCCGTTTACTTTCCTTTTCAGTGTGCTTTAGGAAAACGACAGATATTGCATCAATATCTCTGAGCAAATTAGAAATCATTCGTCATTTACTGTTGATGCCCGTGAATGGCTCTACAGTTATTTTCTTTGATCTGCAATCGCTTGAAAACTGCGATTGTTTTTTACCAGGTACAACATGTATTGTCATTGTTTGATCATGCACAAAAGGTGATAAAAATATAGTGTTCTATGTCATTTTTAAACTTTTATCTACTGCAAAATAAATTGAAATTCCTCTCTGATAGCACCATTACACACATCAATTTCTCAAAATTTTCTACGCAAGAGGGGGATACCCCCTGTCTCGTGCTCTCTCCTCCCTTTGGATGTCCTAGGTCATTTTCTAACAGGTTTACGTTGTTTAAAAAAAATTGAAAACACCCATCAGATTGAACCAGACTGCACTATTGCACTCATCAATATCTTAAAATGGTCCACGCAAGAGAGGGGACACCCCCTCATCAACTCTTCCCCTCAGCCTCACGTTTCCTCCCCTGTACTTTCAAATTCTTCCCTGTCCTATATCCTAGTAAACACCCTGTCATGTATAAACAATACTGTGTGGTTGTATACTGGTTATAGCGTGAGCTTTCACAAACAACCGATCAAAATGCGACATTCCAAAACAGGGCACAATCGCATACAAATGAAACAAATCACATTAGTTAAGGCAAGACTTGACAAACAACCGAACAGAAACGACGCTTTAAACAGCGTCTTCGAATTCGACACAATGTTGAACCACAGACAACATAACGACGCAGCGACAGCGTCTTCAAAACATTGTAAACATTTTAACACCGTTGATAAGTATTACATTTATTGCTGTTTTTTATTACATTTATGGTTGAATTTCGATACTTTATGGGTGCTTTATATCACAACTTTGTTGAGGTTAATGTGCCCCCCCCCCATCTCGACATCAATCAAACACTTTACCGGTATATGCAGTTTTTACTGAGTAGAAGTACCTGTCAGTGACAGTGGTTTTGTAATAAAAGAAACTGATTAAGAGATTAAACATCCGTGATTTGTGGTCATGTTTCTCACAAAAGTAACAGTTACCGTTATCATGAGGGACAAGCCGTAACATTCATGTCAGTTCACCGGTGAAACTTGATTATCAGAGAGAGAGAGAGAGAGAGAGCGAAAGAGAGAGGAGAGAGAGAGAGGAGAGAGAGAGAGAGAGAGAGAGAGAGAGGAGAGAGAGAGAGAGAGAGAGCGAAAAACATGTGTGACTGGTAGACCATTCAGTTTATAAATGAAACCAGCGAATACAAGAGACTCCTATGTAAGACCAAATACACTTCGTATCCAGGTACTCAACAGTGTCACTTTAATATGCTGTTCGGCGTCGTTTCGTCAATGCTTACTCGATATCACCTAAAAAGGAAACCATCTCCCTAGATCTAAAAATGTAATCAACTCTTACAAATGATGAGAGTTGTCTATTCCCGTTGGACTTGTGCACGATGAATTGAACGTTGTGAAAGACATAGGAAAAATAATGGCAAACAAATAACTATTTTACAATGTATATGAGTCGGTGTCGTCAATATAATTTTGCCCAGCACTGTTTGTACACTGCTGGATATATGTCGTGACTCGTGTTCTGCAAACGTCGCTCAAACGAGCAACAAACAAAAAACCTATCTTGGTATCCATATCGCTACTTTGCCCAAGGATAAACACACTGTTCACTGTTTTAAAAGAGAAGAAGCTATTATCAGGGATATTTTCGAGGAAACACATAGATGTAAAATTATACGACACTGAAGGGTCAATCATCATTAAAGTAGATAACTCATTTCCCTGATTACATGTAGGTTCTGGGACAAAAAGGTATAATGTCGAAGTGATATAGCGCTTTAGGAGCTATTAGAAGCGGTTCATCCACGCACACCATTAACACCGGGTTTTCGTGTTCGTTGGGAGAGAGCAGTTTCACGTCTGAGGTGAGGTGAGATGTATTTTATTGCTTGCCTTATACTGTACCATGATATATAATGTGTCGTGCTCCGATTGATCGGTGAGCAGAACACAACAATCTTCTCACCGTTTGACCCGATATATTAAAACATTTTATGATTTGCACGGCACATCTACATCGATGTGCAAATATAAAGGCGAATACACTGAGAACTTTTAAGTTATTTGAAAATTATAAGGTAAAGAATGTATTACAATCCATTTTACATATCACTGGGCAGAGTGACTCTTGATTAGACGTATTGATACCACCTGACTAGAGTCGAATGATCGTACGAACGCTAAAATAAACGCGTTGTGCTATGAATGCTATGTACGCCCGCTCTGACGTGTTAAAAGCAGTGTTCGCTTATCAACTAATCAAAATTACGGTTACATATTCATGTCTGTATTTGTGGTTGATAGTATGTTACGTTTGATAGAGTCACAGAGTAAGATAGACAGAGTGGCAACACTTGCATACCTTTTGTTCCATGGTCGTCTCGGTAGACTATTGGCTTTTCATATTAAAATGACCTTAAAAGGTGTTAAACTTTTTGGAGGCTTGGTTTGTGGTTGATAATTACATGAGATTATGCGAAACATACGACGAGATGGCATCGTACTGCCAGTCGCGTAGCAACCATAGTTACTTTGTGAGCTCTCAGGCCAGAAACACTGCCTCACGCCAATCAAAACATAACAAGCCAGCAGTTTCATAAACATGTCCTTTCTTGGCGCACGTGTAAAAGACGGTATGACTGACCGTAAACCATTGAGTAAAACCAGACAGTATCGATAAAAGACTTTCAAATTTGGTTCAAACACACTCATTATATATTCATAAAAATATGAGAGGAATTTTTAAAACGGTAAAACCCATTTTCCTGAAGCTCAAAACACTCCCGTTTTCGCCAGCACATCAATTCCGATCAGCACCACACGACAACAACAACACAAGCTTTGTCGAACAAACTTTCGCTTAACAATTGGTGAAAATCCGAAAATTACCGAAGGGTGCATGGTCGGCACTCTTCGGAAAAGAGAGCCAAGAGCTTCGTGAGGCGAGGCAAACATGGATTGCTTACGTAACCGCTTCACGCCTTAAACAATAGCTGTTGCCACCCTGTCTATGATATTACGCTGTGATAGAGTATTGTATAATCGCTCACCGTGCATGGACGCGACATTTACGATCACGAGTGCGGCTTTTGCAGCGCTGTTTACCTTTTCGCTTCTGAATAATGCACGATGTAATAATACGTATGATCTTGACACGTGCTTTCGCTGTGATGTATTTTTGCCCATTTTGAAATACATTCCAAAACACATAACTTGGTTTAGGTAGTTCAAAGCCATGTGGTAAACATGTTACAGAGCTAACATAATAAGTTTTGGCCTGTACCCTCGGCAAATAAATTCTCGTATTCAGTCCGTTAGGGTAAAATGCCCAACGAACAGGGGGACAGATTTTTTTACTTTAAATTTTTTACGATATTTTTACTAGTCTGCTGCATGTGTACACTCACTTTAAAGCTCATGGAGTTAATTGTGTTTCGATAGCGATTAAAATTTACTGTTGTGTCTGTCATTTTAATGAATACTTTGGCAGAAACACATAACAAAAAAAAAAACGTTACGCGGCGATCCCGCCTTCACTCATGCTTTTTTTCTTGATTATAAAGGAAATGGTTCAACATTTTCTTGAAAACACTTTGAGCAAATGTTCAAAAGGTCATGCTTCGAGGCACCTATTTCCCTGAGTTTATACTTCAACACCTTGAATCAAGACAGGAAGAATTCTTTATTTTGTTAAGTTTGAAACAAATATTTATTCCTTAGTATATAACATTTTACTAGAATGCCTGAAAGTTCTAGACTTTTGACAAAAGCATTTTCGGGGACATTCTCGATGTTATTCTAAATCGCGGTGTACGTCACCCAGACACTTTGTGAAGACATTACAGTCAGAACTACTCGGCCAAATCCCTAGCCTTAACAAGTTATGAAATGAAAATGCTCATGTGTTTCAGTAAATATTGCAGTTGTCTGTGAATATACATTTCAGTAGACATTGAAATTGAATCAGTTATTGAAACTCTTTATCTTGAAGATAAAGAAATTGTCGTCTTGGGAGATTTCAATTTTAACTTATTATCTCAGAATGGTAACAATCACTATATATTTAAGTGTATGGATTCAATGAATTTTACACTGCTTGTCTCGGTTCAAACCAGACCAGTGTCAGGGACTCTCCTTGATCACGTGTATGTCAGTTGCCCACATAATTTGTCATCTGTCTGTGTTGCATAAGTTGGCCTATCTGATCATTATCCTGTTTTTGTTGTACGACGTTTGAATGCAAGCTCTGATACCACTGGTTCCCATATTACGATTAAGTCAAGACAGTTTCGTAATTTTATTCCCGAGCACTTTGTTGAGGATCTGGAATGTACCTCATCGCCAGATGTCCACATGTCTGATGATGTGAATACCACTTTCAATGATTGGACTAACTCCTTCAGTCGTATTTGCGATGCGCATGCACCGATTATCACGAGACGTGTGAGTAGGATTGAGCAACCACCGTGGTTCTCTCCTGAAATTCTGGATCTTATTCGTGTCAGAGATTTCAATCTTGTGAAAGCCACTCGGTCCAAAAACCCCGACGACTGGCTTGTGCATCGTTCTTCACGGAACAGGGTTGTCCATGCAATTACCTCTGCTAAGCAACGTCATTATCGTAGTGTCTTCACAAACAACCCTAATAACGCTTCTGTTCTTTGGCGTTCTGTTAATGATATTTTGTTAAAGTCAGTCTCTCAGCTCAACTTTCTACCATGAAGGTAAGAGGCTGAAAAACCACGGCTTTCAATATTCATTTTACTAGCATCATTGATAAGTTTCGTCAGCATTTTGCTAACGCTCGTGATCTCAGTATAACCAAAGCTTGGGTTAACTCGTGCCATGGTAACTCTTCACCAAGTTTCCAAATTCCTCCTGTCACTGTTGACTTTGTTAAAAAGCATCTTTCTTAGCTCGATGAAAAGAAGTCTCCTGGTAATGATGAGCTCTCCTAAACATTTCTGAAGATTGGTGCACCATGTATTGCTGATTATGTTACCAGTATTTTTAATATGTCAATAACAAATGGGGTCTTCCCTACTTACAACCATTTTCAGTAATAGAGCGCGAAGCCACTGCAGTGAACTGCAATAAAACTGCTTACACTAATTAGTTTCAGCTGTAGCCGTGGCCACTTTGGTGTTGAACAAGGCTACTTGATAAAGACCAAAACGTCTGCTTGTACAAAGGCAAAACTAGCTCTGTCTGAGGCTCGAGTTGTAAATGAGAGTTTATGATTGGCACCCTGTGTTCAAGATTAAGATACAATGTAACATTACCATGCACTGGTTCATGTACAAATCTTTTTTATTTCAACTTCCCCAGACAAACTGTCTGCATGGGACATACAATGTTGTCGACTTTGCCAGCTGGCTACAGCTGAAACTAATTAGTGTGATCAGTTTTATTGCAGTTCACTGCAGTGGCTTCGCGCTCTATTACTGAAAATGGTTGTATTATAAATGTGCCCGTGCTGTTCCCATTCACAAGGATGGTTCGAAAGGTGATGTAAACAACTATAGGCCAATTTCGATTTTGCCCTTCCTCTCTAAAATCCTGGAAAAGCATGTTTACATTAGCCTTTTTAACTATTTGCATATGAATCATTTGATTGTTGAGTCCCAATCTGGCTTCAGAGAACATCACTCATGTCACACTGCTCTAATTAAACTGACGGATCATTTATTTTCGAACATTGATTCTGGTCTCGTCAATGGTTTATTGTTTTTGGATCTACGTAAGGCCTTTGATCTGGTTGACCATGATATTCTTATAGATAAACTTGCTATTTATGGTGTTTCCGGGTCATCTCTCCGTTGGTTGCGCTCGTACCTGACAGACAGAACTCAGCTTGTTCAGTATCTTGCATGTGAGTCGGATGTCTTGCCAATAGTTAGTGGCGTCCCTCAAGGGTCTATTCCAGGCCCTCTGCTTTTTTATTTTCATCGACGACCTTCCCCTTTGCCTTCTACGGGTGAGTTAGATATGTTCGCTGACGACCAGACTTTGTGTGTTTCAGGTAATAGCGTCGATGAAATTATTTCTCGTATGAACGATAATGTTGTCCCAATCTCATCGTGGGTTTCTAATAATGCTATGGTTGTCAACACGGAGAAAACTAAAAGTATGGTTATTGCTTCTTGCCCTAAAATTAGACATGTTACTAACACTGAGGCCTCTATTTGTGTCACAATACAAGAAGCAATTATCTCTAATGTCTCTTCTCACATCCGGTTAGGCGTTTCAATTGATTCAACTTTAAGTTGGGATGTTCACGTTGATAACCTGTGTAAGACACTTTCTATCAGAATTGGTATCCTTCGCAAGTTGCGTCCACTTGCCACTACGAGTACTCTTTTATTATTATTATTATTATTTAATTCTTAACAAACGCACTACACATACGTCTCAGTGCATTGTACATACCATAAAGGACAAAAAAATAGACAAAGTTATCAAATAGTAAAACAACTCGGAATTGACTTAAAAAATGAAATGATGAATTAAAAATTAAAAAATGAGATAAAATATAGTGTCCAGTTAAAATTGATTCCAATAGAATAAAATATAGAATTGAGTAGTCCCTGTAAAAACATAAATGGACCTATTAATAGTACTTAGTAAAAAGATGTGTCTTTAAACCACGTTTAAAACAGTCAATAGTTTGAGCAGTACGAATTTCATGCGGCAAAGAATTCCATAAATCAGGTGCACACACAGAAAAGGCTCTTTGACCGTACGCTTTATTAAACTTCCCTCGTGGTGGCACTAACCGTACGGAGTTCGATGATCGCAGGTCTCTGGATGGGACATACATTTCGGTCAGTTCTTTCAAGTAAAGTGGTGCGATTCCATGAACAACTTTAAAGGTAAGTAGCAAAACTTTAAAGATAATGCGAGCCTCTATTGGAAGCCAATGCAGATCAGTTAAAACTGGAGTGATGTGACAAAATCTACGTGTACGGCTAACGAGGCGAGCTGCAGCGTTTTGGACTGATTGGAGACGTGCAAGTTGATCTTTGTGGACACCATAGAGGAGACTATTACAATAGTCCAATCGGGAAGTGACAAACGCGTGGATTAATTTCTCTGTGGTTGCTTTATCCAGTAAATTACGTATCTTGCTTATCCTAGATAATGAAAAATAACCATTCCTGCAGATCTGACTTATATGATTTGACATGGAGCCATCACTGCTGAGAGAAACACCTAAATTCCGAACGGAGAGAGAAGGAATGATGTTGATTTCACCTACTCTCAGGCTGGTCAGTGGTACAGTATCTGATTTAAGGCGCGATGAGAAGTGGACGACCTCTGTCTTATTATCGTTGAGAACTAGCAAGTTACATTTCATCCATCCATCTCTTTTGGTTATTAACAATGCACTGTTCCTTTCTTTGATTGATTACTGTTGCAATGTTTGGGGCAATACTTCGAAGTCAAATCTTCACCGTATTTACAAACTCCAGAAGAGGGCTGGAAGAGTAATTTTAGGGGTTGACATGAGTGTTCCCTCACGAACTATCTTTTTAACTTTGCACTGGTTGCCGATTGACCTACGTATTATCTATTTCACCGCATTATTGACATTCAAATCATCGAATGGCCTTGCACGCCCTAATTTGACTGACGTTTTTCATCGAATTTCATCAAATACCTGTAATGCCAGTCGTGGAAATTTGTATGTTCCAAAATTTAAGACTACAACAGGTCAAAAGTCTTTCTCTTTTCGTGCTGCGAGAACTTCAACATACAATTCCCCCTGCGATTAGAAATACATCAACTTTACCCACTTTCAAAGTAAAGTTGCGAGATTATCTTATGACGAAGTTTGCAAATGAGGGTTCAGATGTAGATGATTTTATTTTCTTTTTGTTGCAATGAAGATGTTACTCATCCTTTTTTTGAACACTTGCGTGACTTGCTGTATTTACATGTACATCGTATTTGCTATCTGTACGCATGTACTTTTTTTTCGAGCTCACAGAGGGCTCTGATGTAAATTACAATTTGTTTTGTAACTCAGATTACCCTCTTTAAATAAAGTCTAATAATAACAATAATAATAAAACAGTCGGATTTCTCTCGGCCTGATCGGTTATACGCAGTTTAAACAAGTTTCAAATTTGTAGCGCATTGATGAGTACAAAAGCCCGAGGTAAAATGACTTTACTCATGGGTTATAGGTTCCCCTTCCATTTTGGATAACATTTTTAGTATAGAGTGATGGACGTCACTCAGAAATGAGTGACCTCCATTATTCTATAAAAGTGTTTATGAATGGATCTTATTATATCACAGAAATGCTAATAGAGGTAAAAGTTTGAACTTTATATTGTAAATGGTTACCCAAGATTTAAAGATACTTGAAATGCAAATTGCCCGCCATCCCTGTCTTAACTCTGTGGAGAAACTTGATATTTTCGATTTCCCCAAAACTAAGACAATGAAAAGTTTTCTTAAATCCAAGAGATTTAAGAAACGCCCCACAAGTGGTAAACCAGAAAAGATTTCTAAAAGTTTGAGAGTCAAAATATCTGTTCCGGAAGCTTAAAGTAAGAAACATTGCATGCTGTATGACGTTTGGCGATGTTCTTATTACACACATTAACCCCGAGTGGATTCCATTGAACGTGAACAAATATTAATAACTTAGGTCGATGGACACAAACACAGTTGCATTTGCCACACGAGAGAGTTACGCTTGTGTGAAAGAAAGGGAAATACGTGCATGATGCAATTTTAGAAGAAAAAGGAGAAATGATTGCCTGTATACTTTGTCTGTGACCATAATTTCATCGGCAATGCCTGGCGGCCCGCAGTGTTCATCTGTGGTGATTTGCCAGTACTCTATGGATCACTTCAGAATATAGCTTATATCAGACACTGAATAAACTAGTAAATGACATGTTTATCACCTGCAAACAAGTATCTTGTATATTCGCACAAGATGTACACTGTGCTTTCATTACAGTGGCTTCTCAGTGTATGATTCTTAATTTGCCTGATGCAAAACTTAGTGCTACGATAGCGGCAAATATAAAGGGTATATAACTTACCTTATTAAACAGTATCTGCGCAACCTTCATCGTCGAGTCGTCCCTTGTCAGATACTCAATGGACGATAACAAAACATTCTGTTGATCCTAGTATTCATAGGTCTGTTTCGTTATGATTACTGGAATAGCTTTTTTGCTTTGAGATATGGCCACCCTTAATACAGTAACTGTTGTTTAATGGACTTGCGTACTATGTGCGACAATCGACACTCTCAATGTGATAAAATCCTAGGATGTATACAACTATAATCTCATTGGACCAAGTACGGCGGCAGTATTAAACAATTAATCACGCGCAAGCCACTCTACTATGGATGCAGTCTTAACATCTATATTCTGATTGGACTAAACGGAGAGGAGGCACGGTGGTCGCGGTGCAGCGCCGGCGCCGATCTAATAAGTCTTATACCAATATACAGAAAATACTCATACATACAAAATGAGGAGACTTGGCTTAAGAAACAAAGGAATAGACAATCGCTAGAAATAAGGAAACCATTTTTAAAGGGTTGAATTTTAAGTTCACAACATGAAATTACGAATTAGAAAGCCCATGATAAGTAACATCGCAATCGCTTATTGTTCTTACTTTGAATTATTTTATTTTACGGTGGATTAGGATTTGGTCGATGTAGTGCAAACAAATTTTGATCAATTTGCATGGCTACGCATCAGGTATCACGCTAATTTCCCATTGATATTATCAACAACTACGGGTTTACAGTGTACAATTTGCTGCCAAATTTACTATCGAAGACCAATTTTCATTTCAATCTCAGCAAACCACACTTATCAACATTCCTTATTACTTTATTGTCATTGTGAGTTTGATCTCTATGCGTGGGTGATTTTCAGTGCTTTGGGCTTTTAACTTTTTTGTTTTCTACGTTGTGCTCTATGTGTTAGCTAATCCTACAGAGAAACTTTCAGACTGTAAGGAACTAAAAACGTTACGTACGCGTACATTCCTAGAAAATTAGTCGTCAGATTAATCTAGCTGGTACCACATTGGAATTGTTGTTTGTTTGGAATGCCTTAGCTAGCTAGAAAAAGGAAATAGGAAAGCTTGAAATCAGTGCCTGGGTAGTAGTATTGACTCGGTTCTGTGTAATAGTTTTGATTTTTTTAAATGGATGTAATCTATTTCCTTCCCCAATCTAATACTTTAAATTGTATTGAATGCAGACCGTACTGTTCTAACCTGACATACATTGTCATTGAAAGGTTCTCTATCTGCTGTTGCATGGGACTACTGTTGATATCTGACCAGTTTTCCAGGTAAGAGACGAAAAAACGTATCTGGATAAATAAAATACATAGGCTGGAATATGAATGAAAAGTTTCCATGGCTTTGTTTTTATGTCAATTAGCAATTAGGAAGAAATACATAAATATACCTTTCTGTATTATAACTCAGTGTTAAAATAACCATGACATATGTACACTTTATAGTGAAAGTATCCCAGGGTTCAGATAGCAGTGTGATGTTGTAGCAAGAGTGTTCCACTAGGGAGCATGTCCTTGATCTAGGACTTTTAACCCTTTCACCACTATGGTCTGGTCCAAACCCATTGTTATCAACGACAAGTGTGGACCTGTTTATTGGGAATTGGGGGGTGAACATATCTAGTCATCGCGTGAAGCACTAAGCAATGTCAATTAAAGTCGATGTAGGGCTCATTTGCATATTCAATGAACTTTGTAATTAGTGATATTACTCCGAAATTACAGCATTAATTTTGATGAAACGTGCTACAGATATTGATCTGTTATATATCTTATTGTCCCTACTAGAAGCATTGAGCTGTGACAAGATAATAAACAGCTCAAGGGCATATTAAATGAAGTTTTTTAATTGGTGATTAACTCCGAGAGTACTATGCGGAAGTTGATGAAACCTGCTACATGTAATGATCTGACGGTGAAGCATAAAACTATGTAACGAAAATGTTGTTAACCACGTGAGCACATTCAGTTCACATCTGGTTGGTGATATGCGGGATATCTAAAAACAACATTTTCTTCTGAAAAAATGCATCTATGCGAAAATGATACCCTTGGAAGTGAAGCCCTGTGAAAATATGGCTGAATGTTACAGAGTTTTCAATCAACCTGATAGATGTAAGTCAACAGAAACATCAGAATGTATGGTCTAAGAAGGGGTCACGGAAATGGTCATGTAGGTTTTTGTTCAATGCTTCTTTTAAAGTACACGCAATGTACATATCATGAACAAGAAGTTAACAAATACTAGAGTTACTCAAAGTCGGTGGCCATATAGATATGAAAATACCAGCAGACTGTAACATTAGAAGTAAGCTGTCGCATAGATCGTGGGATGAACACGATGGCCCTCACAAGGCAACAACTGCTTCCGAGAAAAGCCAAGCGACTGGAGGCAGTCGAAACAAATACTTACTTCATCACAATCTGTCAACCAAAGGGAACAAAGGAGACAAAATTGAAGCAGTTACCTGTGATGTACTCACGAGAGAACAGAAAAACATGGAAACTCAGAGACTGATCATAAATTATTGGGAAACTATTCAAAATACAGGTAGTGACAGTGACATATCAGACTCAGAGGTTTTGGCCTAAATTGGCACTAGCACAAGTGATGAAGAACTTTTTAAACCTTCCGAGACGCAGTAGACAGTGTATAGAAGTTCTTGAAGAAGAGCAGGGTCTTGGAGAAAATATCTTTTTCACTAATATTATATTGTATCTATGCACTGGTAACGGCCAGTGTTATTAATACTTACTCAAGCACTGGGGGAGGATCATGAAAATTGTTTTCATCTTAGAAGGGGTCATCAATTGGGGACAATGGGAGGGAGTTCATCACTAACTTTGATTGAAGCACAGGAAATTTGCTGTCACACATAACTGAACGCTGCCTCAATCTATAACCGTTGGCCAGCCTCAACTAGTATAATTAAACTTTACAGTAATTGACCATTTAATGTTACCTTTGCCATTAGAATCTATTTTTAAAAATCTGCCAACATTGCTGATAAATCAGCCTTCTGAATTTCCAACTGTCATACCGTAGATGATATATTTCGTTGATTGATATTAGTGACACTCTGAGTTGGAACACAGCAGTCCAGTTGACTGACATAATTACAATAGTGCCTTCCTAGGACTATACCATTTACTGGATACTCCCAAAAATTATTGTATATGTAAGTTGTTGACTACAAAGCAGATACAATAAGAGCCCCGTAAAGTCAAAATCAACTTCCTAGGTCATGCATATAAAGTTATAATACGTAACAACACCTTATTGTCGACTGAAGTTGACAATATACCATCTACGAGAAACACTGTGATCGAGAAGTGGAATATACTGGAAAAGTTGCGAACTCACTCGTTGAAGTTGCGAATCGAAGGACAACGACAGCAATATCCTACCGCACTAGATACGTTTAAACAATTTGCTGTTTTCTCAATACCTATACGTTTAGGGATATAGCACACAAAATATAGCCATGTTGTGAATATTACTATCACTTTCAATGATATAATTTTCATTTCAATGCATACGTGCATCAAATGCTTACAAACCGTTGCATTGTATATACGACGTGTCAAATGCGTACTTAATATGTTAATGAAGTTTTGGTACATTTTCACATCACTTTAATTAAAAAATACTAGGTCGCAGTACAATTAATAATTATATTAAGCAAAGGTTAAGTAATTTACTTTATGACATTTCATGGGTTCAAAGCGAGAATGATTGAGTAGTAATATGGTGTGTATTCCGGAGATATAGATCAGTTTAGAACTAATGAAACCATGTGACAACCTGTCGTGATGGTCGTAAACGAAATAAGCTTGAAGAGAGTAATGTAAGTTTGCTGATTAAGAAGTAAAGGACAAAATGAAAGAGCCGTTAAGCGATAATGTTGGAGATAAAAAAACTGCTAGTGTGATTAATTACCGGGGCGTGCTGTTGTGATAGAATGAAATGATGTTGAGAGCAAACTATACTGAATTAACAGACTCACGCACGTACTAAGTGCAAGAATGGTGATCACACTGAGGAAATAAACCCAGTGGTCCCAATTACCGGTGGGGGCGGGGGCTTGAGAAATTCAGGGTGGATTTGAAAATGTTTGGGCTAAAAGAGGAAGCACCTGAACATTTTGCTCTGTGTATAAATGGGGGGCCTCAAAATACTGTTTTTCCTATTGATGTTTACATTTTCAGATTACATAGTTTTAGAGAGTTTGGATTTGGCCGAGTGGTTGTCTGTTGCTTCTTTGCTAGGTGACTGGCTGCCCGATGTTTATGAGTTGGAACCCGATTGAAACACCATATTTGGTAGGTAATTCAATGAAAAATGAATAACATTGTATGTCAGCCAATGGGTCTAATGTTAGTAATAATTAAACAAAAACTTGAACCATTATGTTTGACTTCTATTCCGAAAAATCTACAAATGTATAAATGCCACTGAATTTTCATTCAAAATACCCTATAATGGGGCAGAAGCTGCACCTATTAATTTTTTTTCAACATTTCCATGCAATGTATCAAACAGAGTTTTTTGCTGTCTCCCTACAGCATGCTCAAACACAGAATATTTAGTTTGTCAACAAATACTGTGTAAACACTGCCGTGAATATTTTTATTAAACAATTCTGACAAGTATCAAAAATTTATGTTTGTAATTTTGTTTGATTTAGGGTTTATGATTCGAAGAAATTGTAGCTATTGTTATACTTTTGCATTTGGGATTTTTGAAATTTGTTATATTAGAATAATCAAGTATGAAAGAAAATATATGGGATCATTACGCTTGATTTTCTACAAAAATACTATTAAAAGTCATTTTTTGCACGAAAATCACTTGAAATACAAAAAAAAACATATATAAAACCTTTCATTTCAAGTTCATGCAGTGAATGAAATATTCCAATTCTCATCGTACAACATACACGTAGTGTTGAACAGTGAAGATTCCACTTTAAATTTATTTTGCACCAAATTTGCCATCATCGTACAAAAATTTAGGACATTTAAAGTTTTATTTGGTAGAATATTTCAAGTACTGTCAATTTTGTAAAACTTTTATGAGTACAATCTAAGTCATATATGCCTTTACTTTTTATAAAAAATTCTCTGGTGGGTCACCGTGCTTACCATTTGACAATGTGTAGCCAGGAACTCACAAAGTGCATACCCTCTCATTTTGGATGCTCTTCAGCGGGTTCCTTTCACACAACAAGATTTTAATTAATTCGAGTCAAATCAAGAAGGTCGATGATGCATTTAAAAATGAATGAATTAGAGAACTTGTCTTAGAAATATGGCTCAACAACTGCTGACAAGATTTCTATAGGCATTACATAATATTTATGTTTGTGTCAAAAAAAGGTGGTGTCGAACATCCGGGAGTAGAACTGTGCAACACATGTTTATTTTCTCTGCGCGTACATCCCTTATAAACGTACAGCTATATGATAGTTTTGGGCGGGGCACTTAAACAATTTTGATGATATAGATGGTGGCGATTTGAATTTTGGAGGTATGGGTTTTGAGGGGATCCAAAAAAATATTTCAATCGCGATTCCTTGCGCCCCCCCCCCCTCACTATCATTTGTGAATGCAGCGTAAACTTAAAAGATTGTGTTCTATGGTAATTTGTTGTATACTACACAATAAAGGGTACAGACAAGTTCTAATATACGATTTGTCTCTGTGATTTTCACTTTAGTTAAGCTTTCCTTCATTTTGTTTGTTTGTTTTGGATCCATTTCGATATTCTGCAAGGTGTAGTCGGAGCCCAACGTAAGACAGTTTCAAAAACGAAAAATTAAATTATTCATCTAAACATTTTCATGGTAAGAGCAGATGGAAATTACAAGATTTAAACTTTTGCCCAGACTTTGCAGGAGGAAACTCTGAATCATTACCTCAAATTGCATTATGGGAAATTTGGTATAAGAGATGCAAATCATCCGACGTTTTACTGACATTGGTTACCATAATGGTGGCAATCCGATACATTTGTTAACTCCCTGAGGAAATCAATTTTCTATTTTCACAAATGTGAGCTTGTGAAACCTCAAAATTCAAAATAAGCCTCAACAAGTGGTAGACCAAAATAGAGTATAAGTGTATGAGAGCCCGAATAACTATCCCACATTCTACCTTATCCAAATTTTCAGGTACCAACTTTGCTCAATGATGAGTTGTATGAGGTTCTGTGAGTTACTACTCACAGCTAGATATTTTCAACAACATAAAGCACTTCTCTCTTTTCAGTGATCTACTTCACAGAATTATGAAGGTGTCGGTGTCAAAGATTTGTCGCGACATAGGTGTGAAAAGTTTTGTTGCAAATGAAACATTTCTTCAGCAATGAAATTCCATCTGTTGTTGTGCCTATCCCCGGGTAGGCCGTAAACTTTTGTAGCTTTCCTTGTTAACTGTAATGCTTTTTGCTTCCCTCGATCAAGTATTTAAGTATTCGTGGAAGGTAAAGGGTGCATACGAGCTGGAAATAAACTTCCTGTGTGTGTCTTTCTGTCTCTCGGTCTGTTTCTCTGTCTCTGTCTCTCTGTCAGTCTACCAATAAGCTATAAACTGTCTGTCTGTCTGTCTCTCTCTCTCTCTCTCTCTCTCTCTCTCTCTCTCTCTCTCTCTCTCTCTCTCTCTCTCTCTCGTTATAAACACACTCTATAGTAACCATTCATGTTTACACTGTCCTTTAATGTTACCTTTGCAATTACATCTATTTAAATACAGCCTTTGGTAATTTCGTCATATTTGCAACTGTCGGAGATGGAACACAGTTGCTCAGTCGCCTGACATGAATACAGTGAAGACTTCCTTGGACTATATTAATTATTGACAACTCCAATAATTTGTCATAATAAAAAGGTAACAAGTTGTCGACGGCAAAGTATACAATAACAGCCCCACAAAGTCAATATCAAGTTCGTAGGTCATTCAAATAAATTTACGTAACAACACTTCCTTATTGTCGACTGAAGTTGACAATATGCCATCTACCAGAAAACTGTAATAGAGAAGTTTATATGCAGGAAAGTTTTCGAAATCATGGTTAAAAGTTGTGAATCAAAGGAATACGAGAGAAATATCCTTCAGCATTGGGTACTTTTAAACAATCTGCTGTTTTCTCAATACCTATATAAAGCGTACAAAATATAGTCATGTCGTCAATTTTGTTATCACTTTCAAAAATGTAATTTTCATTCCCATGCATACGTGCAGAAATACTTACCGTAGCCAACCGTTACATTGTATGTACGATTTTACAAAACAAATGAGTACTAAATATATTAATGGACTTTTACTACATTTTAATATGACTTTTGTTACAAAAATAGTATTGCCGCAATGCAATTAATATATTAAGCAAAGTTTAAGTATTTTACTTTATGACATTTCATAGATTCAAAGCATGAGTGGTTGAATAGTAATATGGTGTGTTAAAATTCTGAATATACAGATCTATATTTGAACTAATGAACTAATGAAATGTTTACTATCGTCTCGTTTATGATAATTTATGTTTAAATTTAATCCATGTGATAGTCTGTCGATATGATCGTAAACGCAATTAGCTTAAAAAGTGTATTGTTAGTTCTCTGATTAAGAAGTAAAGGACAACATTCATCTAGCAATAATGTCGGAGCTGAAAAATCAACAGTTTGTGTGTTGAATAACAGGGCGCTCCTGTTGTGATGTAAATTAGAATAAAATTGATGCTGAGAGCAAACAATACCGAATGATCGGTTTCACCCACGCAGATTAAAGTGAAGTCACAAATTAATGTTCCAAGACAAGTAATTGACCTTTTAAGCTAACAATTATCTAGTGGTTAATAAGCTCATGCCCCCTTAAATTATATATTGTCGATTTGCATAACCTTTCAAAAATCGGTTTTTCCTATGTTTTGTTTCAATGCTTTGAGATATGTGGGTGAAATTGTTTTGAGTGCAAGTTGTCCTAAGGATCTTCCAAAGTTTTTCTCTGAATTTTTTTAAACCTTCTAAAACACTTTTTATGCCAGATAAACTTGCAGAGAGGTGAATTTAACCCTAGTTGATTTCTTTAACATTTTACTCCAAAAGCAAGATATAAAATATCTGAGACACTCTTTGTTTTTAACAGCCTTGTGACAGCTTTCATTCGAGCAAGTTTGAGTAAACATGCGCCATTTCGAAAGATCTCTGTCTGTTCAAGACAGCTTCTTGTCAATATGACTCACCGTAAAGAAATTGCTGAAGCAGCGGGACTATCATTTCTGAAAGCAAAACAGTATTTGCCTTAGAAGTTTACTATCGCATATTTGCTGTGTGAATTCCATGTACATGCTTACCGGTGTGTTTGGCTGCAGGTGAATGCACGGGGAAATGATTGTGACCCCCTCTAAATGAATACATATAATTTCTTAACACTTCAAACTCCCTTGAACGAATGGACCAAAGTATACTTTCCCTCACTCTGACATCTCTATCCACTCCCCTTCTTAAATCAAATAGTGTACGGAATCGAACAGAATTGTGCCTTTCGATCCAAATTGAAATTTTGGATTAGATTAAACAGTAAATTATGTTTTAAACAGTTTAACTCGTTGATTTACCATGAATAGCCGTCTTTGTTACTTTTTATGTCGCTACACTAAGTCTTCTGTCTGGGTCGTAATGAATACTTGGTGTTTAAATCTATAAAACTTTTCAACCATGTTCCAGTCGAGCCACAATTGACTGGGTCGCCATCAGACATTTTACTCAACATTGCTTTTGTTTATCTTCTGCATACGTATTTGAAGCTGACGTAGTAACAACAAGTTTTGCATGCTTTCTCTTTTCCTTGCAGGTTGATTTTTTCAATTGGGTGAGAAAGGGGCAGAGTGAGCGTGGTGGCGAGGGACAGAGAGACAAACAGACAGACAGAAAGACAGACAGACAGACAGACAGACAGACAGACAAACAGACAAACAAGACAGACAGACAGATAAATAGATAGCGTGGAAGACACCGAACGGCGGCGCAGGTAGAATGGAATACAATGATATTGAATATGCTCACGGAGAAGCACACTTGGACACGTTGTAATAAAGAAGAAATTGGGCAGGAAGATGACACTTGACGACAAAGATCACCCAGTGCACAAAATATGGTGAAATTGGCTAAACAAATCAAAGTAATGTCGTATGGGAAAATCTATAACAATTTATAATAAAATTGATGCTACAGACATAAACTTAGATAATTTCGCACTTTTGTACCTTGAAGAATACAAATATAATTCGAAAATGTGCCAATGTGATAAAACAAAATTTTGTTAGATGCTTAGTTTTCCATCGTTCACGAGCAGCAAAAGAGCCGTCAGGTAGTGAACTGCACTTTTCGAGTAAATCTCAGTATGATGTCGCTTAATTTTGAAGTCACAAAGTATAATAATTCACCCCTTAACAATGTAGTGGTCACCCTGTGGACCTTCTGCTGTTTGTTCTGGTTTACAAACAAATTATCCCAATCTATATGTAAGGTCGAAAATTCACAGGATAGTATTTATTTCATTCCTCTTTACAGGACAGCTCACTCAATTTCGCCTTTGTGCAGCTAATTTTCAAATAACTATAATGACAGTAGAGGCATAAAATTATTATAGGAGCGATGACAGTGCATTTTGCATTCTCGTTGACAACGTAGAAAGCATGAGTGAAGATTGAGGGCGCTTTTGTGATTTCGTCTTGAGTCGAGAGATGATGCAGAATGTAAACCTTTCGAGTTAGGTCGTTTATTTCAACCATTAGACCCTCCTTTCATGATGAAACAGACTAGAACTGTCAAGCTTACTTTTTTACGCTTGGCGAACCACTAACGACCAAGGTCTTAAAATAAGTCATATGAAGATAAATGTTTCGCTCAGAACCGATGGACCGTATTGAAAAGTTGCTTTTCCGCAAATCCGGCATAGCTTATCCATTACCTGATGGCATGGTGTCTAAAGATAAAAACGAAAGCAACTTGAAATCCCATTAGCAGCCGAAGGCCGCGGAAAACACAAAGTACCCACTTTGCTTACTTTATCAAAGTCCGCCCAGACTCCAGGCAACTCTGCGGGAACAAGCGATAATCCGAAATGAGGATAAGTGGCGGCGAAGGTTATAAAAAAGGACATGTGATGGCTGAGATACATTTTCTTGTAATTGATAGACGGGTAAGAATAGCAGAAGACCCCATATTATGTTACTACAAAATGAACGTTACATTTTGCAACAGATTTATCGCGACAATAACAAATCACATTGATTCCCTTTATGGATAGATTTATCACACAACTGTCGTCTGCGTCACTCATCTGCCGCCTAGTACAAAATCTATGTTGTTAAGATACAATGCGCTTCGGGGATAGATACTTTGAATCTCAAACTTTTACAATTGGGGGAATCTCTTAGTGTGAGAAAACTTTCCGAAAATTTTATTTTATAGCGTTAACACAGGAATGGCAGCCATTTTGAATTTCAAATATCGGTGACTCTTAGGTAAGTTGTTTCTCTAGTACCAACATTTGCACGGTGACTCCTGATTTTTAGTCTTAATTTTGAACGAGAATGGTTGAGAGATTCCTTGAGGAATATGAGCGAAAATTTAAGTCTTTCACATTCGGGGGGCATATAACCTTAACATACATATACCAAAAACTAAATGTAATTAGAAAACAAAAAATTGGTTTTGACGACATTAACAATGGTCATAAAAAAACAATGTAATGACAATTTCAATGTGATCAAAATTACTCTTGCAGGTTAAGGGAAGTCGCAGCCGCCAGGCATTTTAGGCTGTCGTCTATAGTGGATACATCGTTTTTAACTGATTCTGTGATCAATATTGTTGAAGGTGAGCGACGTTAAATTCAGGTCAAGTGTTGTTACAATTTACAATTCCTCACCGTTATTGTTATTTTCTTCATCGTTGCACGTTGGTTGATAAGACGCAGAACTACCCAATGGCAAAAGCGTTGTCACGTGCAATGGTACTGTAAGGAATATCCGTGGTGAGTTTACGGAAAAGGAAAAATTGTGACAGAATAAGGCCTATTGGGATTACAATATCTTTCCTACATTGATTATGTTGAAAAATAATGTTACGATACATCGGGGTACAGGTAATATCCAAGTAATTTTAATAACACGATTTTATTTTTTATTCAAAATCACTGCCTTTTATGACTAAGACAAGTTCCAGACCTCACGAATCGTTAATTTATGACCATTACTGATACCCACCCAGAACCGCTCGTTGGTTTTATGAGCAAACTTTATCATCGGTAATATTCCAATGTAAGTCTCGAAAGTAAGTAAAATTAAGTCATCACTATCTATTCTGCACACGCTTCTTTACTGCCGCTGTAATTTTGATTGACAGCTCTTGTCTTTGAGATGTGTCATTAGGGGGAACCGAAGGTCGTAAAATGTCGTAGAGACGATAACGCTCATTCAACACAAAATGGTTGGCATAGGGGAGCAACTTGTGCGTTGCATAGGAAAAATATGCAAACTAACTTCTCTCTCTCTCTCTCTCTCTCTCTCTCTCTCTCTCTCTCTCTCTCTCTCTCTCTCTCTCTCTCTCTCTCTCTCTCTCTCTGATACCTACACATTAAATGGTCAGAGTATAATACACCTTCCTGTCAGTCAACTTATCTACTTTGCTGAAGATTCAATTCTGTCTCCATTTCTACAGTATAATCTCATGTTTGTGCATTTTCGTAATTTTCCATACATTATTCAATAATCGGAACGGAGGTACAGGAGTAATTAGAAATCGTATAACATTCATGCATCTTACAATAAACGCATAGAATCAGCAGTATTCGTTTCTTCAATCCAATCAGGCGAGTGAATATCCATGTACATTACTAAATCATCATCATAAGGTCCTCAGGATAGCAAAGAAACGGTACTATTCAAATAAATTTATGTTGGCCGAGGGCAATGCAAACAAAACCTGGCAAGTAATTAATGAGATTTTGAACAAAAGTACCAGGAAACTTACTCCCTGTAAAATTAATTCGTCTGCTCCCGATACAGCTATCTTGACAGATAGCACCGACATTGCAGATGAATTCAACAGATTTATTACAAACATTAGCCCAAGTCTTGCGTCTAGGTTTACTTCTGCCTTAGATTACAAACGATACCTCAGTGGGTGCTATCAGAATTCATTCTTTTTTCGTCCTATTTCTGAACAGGAAATCCTAATTGAAATAAAAAAATATTGATCCCGTAAAGCTGTTGGTTACGATAAAATTCACCCCAAACTAGTTGTCGATGCTGCTAGTATCATCTCCCGTCCCCTTGCGCACGTCATTAACTGTTCATTATCCCATGGTAAATTTCCCGATGCACTGAAAATAGCAAAGATAATTCCAGTTTTCAAAAAGGGGGCCGTCGAGGAAGTCAGTAACTATAGACCTATATCAATTCTCTCCATTCTCAGTAAAATCTTTGAATCAGCAGTCAATAAGCAGTTAATGAATTACCTCGAGACTAAAAATATTCTTTTAGACACACAATTTGGTTTTCGTAAAAAATTTAGTACAAAGCTAGCACTTGTAGACTTGGTCTCTGATATATCAAAGCATCTGGACAACGGTCATCCTACATTAGGTCTTTTTATTGACCTAAAGAAGGCTTTTGATACCATCGACCATACCATTCTGGTACGTAAGTTGGAGCATTATGGTATCAGAGGAATTCCTTTACACTGGTTTGAAAGTTATTTATCATGTCGAAAACAGTCTGTCAACATTGACAATGTGTCATCTTCATATAGGGAAATAAAATGTGGCATCCCACAAGGGTCTATTCTTGGCCCAATACTGTTTTTAATTTATATCAATGACATTGCAAACTGTAGCAGCTCTTTTCACTTCAGACTTTTTGCTGATGATACCAATCTATTTAAGTTTTTGGAAGGCAATGACCTCAATCTAGCGCACATAAATTCAGACTTCCAAAATGTCTGTGATTGGTGCCATGCTAACAAGCTGACTATCAGTGTTGAAAAGACAAACTTCATGATCTTTAAAACATCGAGAAGAAAGGTAAATGTGCATGGCAGGGTGGAAATTGACGGATGTCCCATAGAAAATGTTCAGTCAGCAATTTACCTTGGGGTTTCACTTGATGAGAACCTTACATGGAAGTCTCATGTCCAAAAAGTTGTAAAGGTTATAGCCCCCAAAATTGGTCTAATTTCTCAGTTAAGGCATTATGTACCAAGACATATCCTTCTTTTGTTATATAATTCACTTATTCTACCACATATTACATACTGTATTGAAATATGGGGCAATACATTTACTTCGTATCTAGAGCCAATACTCTTGTTACAAAAGAAACTTGTCCGTCTGATTACATTTTCTGATTTCCGCGCTCCCTCTGCCATTTTATTCCAACAACTTCGAATCTTAGATGTTCATCAACTCTGTAAACTTCACACATGTTTGTTTGTATATGATCTGCGTAAAGATCATTTTGCCCATGATATACATCATTACCTAAATCCAATTCCCCATGATTACACCACCCGCTTCGCTTCTCTTGACAATTTCTCTATTCCTAAAGTTCATTTGACACAGAGTAAACACAACTTTACGTATGCTGCAACACTCCATTGGAACTCCCTACCAAATCATATCAAAAATATTTCAGAGAGAAGATTATTTGCAGCTGTTTTAAAGGCTTACTTGCTCATGTAATTTACTGTGTATTGTATTTTATTTTATTGAGTATTGCAATCTTCTTAATTTGCAGTTGACATTTAGTAAACTACTATTATGCTCGTTTAAAGGTTTCTCATACGGTTACACTTGAACTCGCTATAGTAAAATCACATTTGTTAGGGTCGTGGACTTGACTAGTTCAAATAGAACTATTTCCATGACCTCACCAGAAATACTTTTTGAGTTTACTCCTTTGCTATGTACGATGTTCGTGATTTTCTGGAGAAATAAATTACAATTACAATTACAAATCATAATCTGAATAAATGCACCAGCATTGTTTGAATTAAAGTTATCTCGAGCTGTTGCACTTCACTCTACCTCGCTAAAAATAACGTTTCAACGACGAGATGTTGATAAAAATTTTGATGAGTAAAGCTACAATAAATGATATGTTACTTGATACATTACTTTTGGAAGCATAGGACGGTTCTTGAATTTAAATTGCATTTTATCGCCGTCAAAAAAATTGCACCGTATCACAACTGGACATTCTTGTGCCTAGAGGAGTTTAATTTTTTGCACATGTGTAGTAAATTTCAGTACGCTAATAAAAGAACTTTCGGTGGACCTCCTCATTTTGAAAGCTCGACTGTTTTATTACAAGGCTGAAGAATCTTCCTTGTTCTGAATCTGAAGCTGAGTCGATCTTGACACATTGCTTCGTCGAAATAGACCAAATGTGGACCACACTAGTGAGAAAACCACAAACATCTACCATACATGCAATGGCTTTAATGGGCTGTATTAATCTGAGGGAGAGAATGCAACCCGTACTTGAACTTCGATAATTTATTTCTATGACTTCATATACAGATGCAATGCCCCGATCCATTTCCAGCTTTGATGACTTAAAGATACGATGACAAAGAGTTCTTGAGATAATATTTGTCCCACGGCCAAGATTAATGTCTGCTTTATTTTAAACGGTAAAGCACGTTTGTTAATGCTTGTTTTAATACAATTCTGAAAGAAAGACAACTTCGTCTTAAATTTAAAGACGTCGATTAAGAATGCAGGCTTTCCGCAATAATTATATCATAGTGCCTACCAATTTTACATTAGTACATAGACTTTGTCGTGGGCCACGCTATATTCCTCCTGTACCTGACAATACTATATCAATTAAAGTGAACACAGACCTGAGGCTCAAAGACATACAAAGTCCGACCCTGGGAGCCCTTTTCAGGTAACACTCAGCAACCGAGCATTAAGTTGTCAACTTCCTTCATCACGAACAAGAGGGATGCCTACTTGCTGAAGGAAACGCTCTAAGTCTCTTGATAGAGTCGACAATTCTTCTTCTGAATCAGCGTAATCGAAATTTCATGAAAACATAGCTAAGCCTGCAACATGTACATCGATTCGCTTTATTGTGCCACGTGCTAGTGTGGTAATTCTTTTACGTCACTAGCGATACTTTCCGTGCGTAAATGGTACATCATTACTATAAGGAGCGCTGCCATCGCAATTTAATCAGTTTCAACGTGTCATTCATAACCTTGCCATGGACAGAAATTTGCAAAACTTCGAAAAATAACCACGACATTATAATCAATGCATTGATATTCCATATGTGCTTACCATAGCATGCTTCGTTACAACGTTTCAAAACTATCTATGCTGCAGACACATTATTTAATGTCATGCTTAAATGATAATGGATTGTTTTGAATCCTGATTATTTGTATAGTTATACCAGCCAATCATGTTGGCTATGACAAGCAAAGTTACCACCAACCGTTCTCATGCACACGTGTTGTAAGCAATGTAGTCAATGCCCTGGCAGTTTAATCGATTAATTTTCTTCAAGACTCGAGAAGGAAATATTTTCTCCAGACAACAGATAGTCTGCGAGACGTGCAAATCCTCTTAACAGTTGTATGTTTTCTCTAAAGGCATGTATGCTTCTCTGTGAAGTCTTCACATATACTCGTCAGGAATCATTAATACACAACGACTACAACATTCCAAAGAAGACCATAAGACCATATTAAGGTCACTCTATTAGGATCACTTTCATACCAACGAGACCCAAAAGACACCGTGAGGGTTTATTTATCGCTGAAGAGATTCTTCAAGAGGAATGTCACAACTAACAGGGTCCCATAACATGTTTGTGGATTCTGTAACTAGCTGAGGGGCCCTTCATTGTTCTTACGATATACATCAGAAAGCTGCAGGAGATTTTGCCTCTCTTGGAGATTTTAAAAGTAACATCATAATGCAAGGTGTTTATTGTCTCGGGATTTTCTCAAGGCTTTAAAACTGGTTAGAGAAGACATTAATCATGGTGTAAATAGGTTTTACGTTACGGCATATTGTCAAATTTTCACCGCATATCTTTTGCGTCATATTGGATAAAATATACCGGCTTTGTTTATTTCCTGAAAGATCATCACTTAAATTTGGTTTCATTTTTTTGCCTACTTAATATTAACTGATCACTGCATAATTTCTTTTTATTGCAGTTTTAAAGGGTATCGTAAGATATTTTTCGTAAAATTTATTTTTGGTCTTCGCCATTTCGAACGTTTTACTAGTTCTATATGACTTGAAATAAAGATAAGACAGTTGAATGAGTGCCAATAAGGGTGGAACCGCGCCGTTTTATCGTTGCTGGAAAAGTGCCGTTAAAGAAGTGAATTCAGGTAGGGACTTTAGTGATCATTTAAAGGTACTTATGAGGCCATTTTATGATAATATGTCTTCACAAAACGAAGAGGCAGTGGTCTAAAAACGGCAGATTGTCGAAGTGCTTAGAAAAGTGTTGGTAATTGGGGATATGCAGACAAGTGTCTGTCATGATGTTGTTTGCAGGAAAAGAATTTATGCGCGCTGCCTCAATGCCTCACATTACTAAATTTATCGACTCAAAAGATAATTATTAGGACGTAAAGTGTGAATTCATTACGTCTATTACAATTATTAACATAATTATACATCGACATTTACAGACCGCGAGCAGAGAATTCAACACAGAAATACTGGTACGGGTATACGTTTCGTTGTACCTTTGCGCAGACTGTGGGTAAACTCAAGAAAATTTTCTTCCTATATGTATTATCCATTACCATAAACAGTAGCTGCCTTGTCAAACCCATAAAGATGTTGTATTTTATGTAACGTTATAAATAAATTTTAAATACTGGTTGTTGGACTGGGAGCATGGAGACGGGATTTTGTGAGCAATTTGGTATTTAATGATAGGGTCATATACCGAGGATTGCCCTTATTATTGCGTACTCCCAAAATATAGGAAATATCTGACCTTCGACACCGATAAACAACGAGAATATTCTTGAAAACCTCGGCTTTGTTCAATGCTTGTGTATTTTCACGATGAGAGTATAAGTTTCAATGACCTGGAGCGTACACCTGAAGAATTTGAAATAATGTCCACATAATGAAGTAATTTTCTAAAGTCAAACTGCATTGTTTACAACAAAAAATTGCAGGCAGAAAGACTTATAAAAGAAAATTGAAATCTAAACTGATAGATGTAATCGATGGGCTTCAGATTTACAAGACTTAACAAACGAGTGTAGTGTATTAAATACCAAAACCTGGACATTATGTGTGTATAGAATAAAATACTATCCTATCACTCCAGACCTGATCTCAAAGCGGTACTATATGTTTAAGATTTGATTTCTTCAATTCTTCGGTACAATTTCCTTTTTATGCATTTGTGTAATTTATAATACATCATTAAATAATTTTACAAGAGCTTCAGGACTAAATCCGACTCCATGTAACATTCATATTTCTTACAGTGAATGCTAACAATCAGCAATATTCATGTCTTTAATCCAATCTGTCGCCCGAATATCAGTGTAGATTACCACATGAATATAAACCAGCTGACTACTTTGAATTAAAGTTAACACAAGCTTAAGTGTATTACAGTTCACTGTCCCCACTAAATCTACACATGAATACCGTCGACTGACTTGTTTGAATAAAAGGTACACAAATTTCCAAGTTGCCATTGCAGTTCATTCCCCAGCAAAAAGTAACATTGAACGAAAGTCTTGCATTTCTATGACGAAATGTTAATAAAACT
This sequence comes from Ptychodera flava, assembly GCF_041260155.1. Classification (NCBI taxonomy): domain Eukaryota; kingdom Metazoa; phylum Hemichordata; class Enteropneusta; family Ptychoderidae; genus Ptychodera; species Ptychodera flava. Next base: position 18,996,734 of record NC_091932.1, read on the forward strand.
TTATATTCCTTGATTAATTAGGCTAAGGTATATGAATAAGACTTTACGATGTTCATGATTATAAACTTTATTTTCATCATAGTTCAAAGACGTCACCAATCGTCCGTGTACGTTCCTCATGAGCCTCAAGGAAATTAATTTTACTTGCTTAGAGTAAATTAAGTCTCGCAATAACCAAGGTTTCGAATAAAAACTTTATATAAAAGCTGGACACTTTGCTTTTCTAGCTATTAAAGAAACGCATTTGACCTCTAATGAAGGGTTGTCGATTATATTGAGCAGCCTTCAAGGAATAGACAAGATGGTACACATCAATAAGCAAACAAGAAAGTTGGGGCTTTATGAGTAAGTATTTGGTTCTTGCAAATTATACTGTAAGTATCACTTAGCAAAAAGTCACATCCATGACATCATGCCTTTGTAATGCCCGAATTATTTCAAAAATGAATCTTTTATGAAGGCAAACATATTTGCGACCTCAAAGATTTCCGGCAATAGTTTTCGTCCCACTTCTCGAATAATTGATGTCTTGATTAAGTCTGTGAAATATGTTTGTTATAGTATTATCTTGAATGCGATGGTAAGAAAAAGATAGACGACAGCGCCAAGACATGACTTGCGAAATCTGAGCAGAAAAGGGGACAGATATTTGACAAATAATAACGACAAACTGATATTAAGAGATGACTGAGTGAGTGAGTGAAGGGCTGACTGACTGACTGACTGATTTGCTGGCTGACTAACTGACTGACTGACTGACTGACTGATTTGCTGGCTGACTAAGACAAAAACGAGAATGTAAACAAGAAACCGCCAAATTTCCAAGTTGTCAAGATGTAAAAAGAAAGTACATATAGCGAAATATATGCATCAAGTCTAGCTGTCAGTCTACCTATGCTGAATGTCCAAAAAGCATCACTTTGCCAGGTAACTGTTTTGGACTGATATTCTCAGGGGCAAGACCGTTGGTCGGACAAGACCCCATCAAAGGCATATTGCATGACGAACTTATCACCACATATGTTTTCGTATTAAAACCGTACGCCAGACCTGATAACTTTTTCATCTAAGGATACCTTAATACTCCCCACACAAATTCTTCTTGCATTTTATTGACACTACATCTCATAGTCCTTCGTGGGATATATTTAGGCACCTGAAGCATTTCGCAGGGTTCGCCTGTAAACCTAGACTTGAATAAACCTCAAACAAATGCGACAGTTCAGTGACTGACGATCGAAGTGGAATCGAGTCTGCGTCTCGTCGCTTGAGAAATGCTATTAAAGAAGTGCATTTAGGTATGAATGTTAGTGATTACTTGAAAGTACTTGTGGGTCCATTTTAACATGTCTTCGCGAAACGAAGTGAAAGCGGACAAAAGACTATGGATTGTCGAAGGGCCAATAAAAGTGACGGCAATTGAGGAGGTTAAAAGAAGAGTCTCAGGAAATTCTCGGCGGCATTACTTCGCTTTGAATGTACTCACGTTAACATACAGGATGACAACAAGCACATTCCCGGAATATTATGTGCCCTTTTTACTATTCAGCCAATACAATTTAAGAGTCTTTTTGAGAGCTGTTTTATGAATGCATTAAGGTCGGCAGTGATCAGCATGCTCGACTGGTCATGGATTGAATCCCCTGAAACTTGATCACATTAAATTTGCGTGAAAGAGTTAATATCCCTTCTGCTAAGCGAACAGCTTGTACAAAGAAGGGATTAATTTACACTCGCGGAGTTCATCTTATGCATACTGTTCGAAGATTTTCGTGTGTGAGAGCGAACAGACAAGATCTTGATAAAAAGCTCGTATATTTTAGCGATTCATTGCAACTCTAAAGTGTCAGATACATGACTGGGTATACATTAAGGATATAATTAACACAGTGTTTCTCGATACCTGTCGTACAGTTTTCCGCTATTAAATTCCTACAGCTAAGTCTACGTTAGGCTGCGTTCACAAAAAGTGATGGGGAAATGGAGAATTCAGGTGGCGGATTTGAAAATTTGGGGACTTGAAAGTTTTGCTCTGCTTATGGGGGACTTGAATATTTTTTGGTTCCTTCTATTTTTCGATTCCAATGTTTTGTGATTAATTCAATGACAATTAAATAACATTTAATGCCATCCAATTGTTCTAATGTTAGTAATAATTAAACACGATGTAGAACCATTTTGTCGCATTTCATTACTTTAATCTCTAAAAAATCTAAATGTGTATGAATTTTCGTACAAAAAACAAACAAGGCGGCCTATGGTAACGGGACAGAAGCTGCAGCTGTGAATAATTATTTCGATATTTCTATGCAATATATCCAATACTGTTTATTGCTGTCCCCCTACAGCATGCTGAAGCACACAATATTCAGTTTGTCGACAAAAATCTGCATATATAAATATTGGATGATATAAATATTGGGTGAGTCCAGACTGAAAATCATTTGTTAATGATACCAATGCACAGTACACATGCTGTGTTGGCAAGCTGAATACTGGACAGTCCAACATGGAGCAGAACATGGGAGTAGAACATGAACGCAGTTGTATAAACTGAACAAATATATTGCAAAAATTATCAAAGTTAATACAGCTCATTCCCTGCTACTGCCTACGGTTAGCGTCACTATCACTGCATATTGGCAGCCTAAGTGACAGAGATAGCTCTGACTATGAAGTTGTTGAAGAAGAGTTCAGGGCATGTGACGCTCATGACAGTGAAACATATTTGTACATAAGATCAGGCCATAGGGCAACACATGGAAGACCAGGAGACTTGAAAGTTATCAGAGATTTTTGAATTCCGGCACATGAGAATAATCAAATATTAAAGAAAAGAGATTGAATCGGTCGCCATGCATGATTTCTAAATTTTCACATTCTCATCGTAAAATAAAAATATAAGTAAAACTTTGAATAATAAAGACTTTAATTTAAATGAAACAATTTGTGACTAAGTGGAATTATTTTAATCTTACCAAATCTGACATCATTACGCCTAAAATTGCAGAGATTAAAACGCTTACTTGATGAAATATTTAACCTTCCAGTATTGTCAATTTTGTAAAAATGTTATGAGTGACATCTGAGTTACAAATATTTTGTATTTTTGAAAAATATATTTTTGTAGGTCACTATGCTCAATTTTTCACAATTTAGCAAAATGTAGCCATGAATTCATAACTTGCATACTCTCTCATGATTGTCAGCTACGGTGTAATCTTCAGCAGGTGCCATCATTGACTTTACAAGAGTTGGATCAACCCAACGGGGCTATGAGTGATAAATCCAAAAACACGCGTTAAAAAATGAATCAATTTTAGAACTTGCCTTATGGGAATATGGCTGTACAAACTGCAATAGGTAGTGTCGAACGTCTGTGAGAAGAACTGCCAAGTACATGTTTATTTTGTCTTTGTTTGCATCCCTTATACAGTACATATGCAGCCTTATGATAATTGGGAGATTTTGATGATATAGACGGGGGAAATTAAAAATTTTGAGGGTAATTAGGGGGTAATCTGAAAAAAAGATTTCAATCACGATTCCTCTTGCCGCCCCGGCCCCTAAGCGTTATTTGTGAACGCAGCCTTATTATTGCTACGTCATCAGTGAAACGCAAGCGTCACTTATATTACTTGACCTCAAAACCAAGTTGTCAATCATCGATCGTCTTGAACGCAGAGAAAGTGCTACGAAACTTTCGCGCGATTTCGGTGTCGGAAAATCGACAGTCACCGACATCTAGAACAGTAAGGCAAAGTTGCGTGACTTTGTCAAGTCACGTTCTTTGTTTTAACTCCATTCAAATTCTGAAATGAAGGCGGGTAAGTCGGGAACATATTTGAAAAACACAAACGATCGTAACACAGAACAATGTGCATTCATTTATCGTTTTCTAATAATATTCACATTCCTGTATCTATATGCTTCTAGAGGAGCCTATACATTACAGCCCAAACATTTCCCAAGGGTAGGTGACCATTGGTCCGACTTAAAAAGGACAAATGGTCTCCAGCTCTTCGGTACATAGTCCCTTGTTATGGCTGTAATGTTTCCATTACACGCGTCTCTTACGTAGTTTTCACTTAAACTTTTGGGCGTAAAAATGACAATCATATGCTTTGTTTCTATGCTAAGACAGAAACCTGCTGAAAAAAATTAAACGATTTTCATCTTCGAACGGTGCATTGATGTATTTAAAACATTTTTTCGCATGATTTTGTAAAAACGGTATTTCCTATAAAGATTTATAAATTTTAAATCCCAGGTTGTTAAGATGGAAATAGTTCCCGTTCAATTTCAGTCAAATAATCACTACGCGACGTTATCAACAAGTTACCATGCAATTCTATATGGAGTGCAGGACGTTCGATATATGAGACATGTAATAAATCTTTAACGTAACCAAAGTTGACATTGCAAAGAAGTTATTTGTCGTCAAGTAAAAGTCCTGGCTTACTTTTGCGTCAGAAAATAAAAAACAACGGAAAATCCTGCAAGAAAAATTTCCCCCAAAAAACTCCGATAACCTAAAACTCCCTTAACGCGGACGCAAAACAAAGAATTTACTTAATTTGGCCTCTCATCAAAATAACTGTCTCTGCACAGGCCAATAAATTGTGCATGCCTTGGTAATAAAAGGAGCTTCATCTGACAAAACCAGTTCGACAGATGCATTTGCTAAACTAAATCATACTCTAGTAAATGCATAATTGACGAGACCCTATATCTTTTGTCGTATTGCCCCTTTGGGACAATAGCATCATAAAGCACATTACATTTGATCAATTCATCACTTTTATGTCTGCTGTCTATTTCTCAATATATACGTGATACGATAATATCAGAGCCTCGAGAGGGCAGAAACCCATATATGTGGAGGTAAAACAGTCATTTATGGTAAGTATAAGGTAGCATTAATATATATTTTATGGTCAACAAATGCATCATATAAAGAGGTCGAAACGCAGCTACGGGCGCCAATGAGGGCAAGCTAATAAAAAAGGCATCTCCTTCCAAGGGCGTTCACCATCCACAAAGATATTCCCAGATTGCTATAACTTACATTTCAGCAGTAGTTATAGCACTTGCAAATGAGACAAAGATGAAACACAATGGAATAGCTTACAAATCTGACTCTATCACAGTGTTTACAAACATAATAAACATAAGAGCTATCTCCACAAAGATTGGCTTAGGTACATGTCCTTGTCTACGTAAAGATGGCGATTATCTATTATATTTTAGATTTGAATTAAAGCACCTTGAGGGACAAATGACGTACACTGGCGACTGGTATTCTGTCATGTTAAGGTTATATCAATTTACTTCATTCTGAGAAAATGTATGTATGTATGTATGTATGTATGTATGTATGTATGTATGTATGTATGTATGTATGTATGTATGTATGTATGTATGTATGTATGTATGTATGATGTATGCATGCATGCATGCATGCATGCATGCATGCATGCATGCATGTATGTATGTATGTATGTATGTATGTATGTATGTATGTATGTATGTATGTATGTATGTATGTATGTATGTATGTATGTATGTATGTGTGTGTGTGTGTATGGATGGATGGATGGATGTATCGATGTATGTATGTATCTATGGATGTATCGATCCATGTATCTATTTATCTATCTATCTATCTATTATCTATCTATCTATCTATCTATCTATGTCTCAGCACAAACTATATTGTTTGTAATGCTATTTTGACAGAAACATTGATTGAATAAATGAATGGATACTGACACTTCGTCACTTCTTTGTTCGTCAAATAAAGTGAGTGTAGCCTATGACACACTTGTCATTGACTATAGATACTCAAAAAACGAATGTTATCGTTATGCTACATTAGTCTGTAACGTACACTTAATCACTCGGAAAGAAATGCATGTTTGATAGCCTGTGTAGCTGCGATTGGTCACGTAAAAATTGCTATTCGATGTCGCGCAGTATTTCAAGGATATCCTATAGTAAAATCTAGCAGATAGGAAACTGGTCATGATCTCATTTGCCACTGGTGCACTTTTACGAAGGAAAGCGAATTGTAACTGTAAATCATTTCATGCACAGTCGCTGTAACTGAAGTTGCCATTCTCCATATCTTACGGTATAGGTGATATACTGTATACTGATAGGTACACACGATCAAAGAGAAATGAATAAGACCTATTGAAGCAAATCATAAAGCTCTTCTTTATAATAATTATAAATCAAAATAAATATCAAGATATTACCTGCAATACTTTATAGTTTGTTAACAAACTCCAGATTCTTTCGAAGTATTGTCTAGTGTTCATAGGTTCACCCCTTCAACGTGTAAATGCCTAAAACACTCCAGTAATGTTTTCACCGATCAAGGATATGGTTTTGTCCACGCATCCCGTAAATGACTCTAACATTATTTGAAAGGTGTGACGTGTCTTAGCTATATGGAAAATATTATATTAGTGTTGTCAATAAGGAAATAGGCTATCTTAGTAATTTCTTGTGTGTTTGGTGTCAGTGTTGTTGACTGGTCACTTCCAATGTTGAGCGTGAGGACAGTGTATTGATACCTTGAACAGCAGTTCTTAGCATACAAGGCTAAGCGGTGATAAAGTTTAATTTCAAAAAATACTCGCTGTCAAAAGTATATTGCCACAGTAGCAGAAAAACTGATAATATATTATCTTCAATTAGTTTTCACGTTTTTCTGCGTTTTTCTTTGTCTTTATTGTGCACTCATAATCGGGTAATTCAATGCAATGACTCCGGTCTTGTTTCTCTTTTCTAAAAAACGATTGTATTGAACACTGAGCTTTTCAAAAAATTGAACCTATAGGATTTGAGTCAAACGTGTACGCAAGAAACTGGGTCAGTGCCATTCGATATTAAGGTAAACAAGCATGATAAATGATGAAGCATTAATCACAATTATATATGATGCTATTACAGAGTTCAAAAACAAATGTGCATCATAAAGGACAGTACACAAGCCTCTACTGTCAGTTGAACTATATGGGATGCAGTTGTCATGGTAACTATTTGGATCACAGTCTGGAGAAGTCCGAACCACAAACCGCCAAGGGCCCAAAAGTTGCCTTTATTTCCTATTGACCTCCCGAGCACTATAGCACTGTAAAAATCCAAGTACTGTGACTATTACAATTTCAAACTGAGCATTTGGCGAGTTTGAATAACATTTTCTCGAAGCCGGTGAAGTTTTACGTCTTGCAGAAGTTTATTCTGAACTGAACAATCCAGGAGTCATGAACAAAAACAACAATTAAACCAAACAAATCTGATTCGGTCACTCATGAATAAACTATCAAGTATTTACTGATTGGATGACAGATGTGGTACAGGGTACATGATTGGACAATTTATAAGTGCGACTAAAAAGCGGGCACTGTAGCGGGAATGTTTCTGTCCAGTCAAAACCTAAATTCGTTTATTTCTACTTGCGCCACAATCGTTTCACCATATTTATGGCATACCATTCTTCTGAAACTACCTTCACGGAAATTGACTGGGATTTAGAACATTTTTACTGGCGAATCTGTCACTCATGTAACTGTCGGGTGCTGTAACAGTTACATTGTTCTTTTAAATGCGAAGTATTAATGACGTCCCGTTCTCGTTTTGAGCCTTGAGTCGCCCGTATGAACAGTCGGCCAAGGTTATGTGCCGCTCGCCCAGCCAGTTTAGAGTTTACCAGCCATTGCTCAAGTCTGCATGTTGACTAGTCTGAACTACACCGACGACAGTCATCTTTCAGAGTGGTGTTTTCAAGGCGTCACTCGTTGGCGGCCTACGGTCAACGTTTCGATCTGTCTTCAGTTCTGTGTCAAGTCAACGTACGCGATGGCAATATTGTTGAACGGCCTGTCACGTGCAATTTATAGTGTGTAACCCAACATTATCTCATCGTGAGATGCAAATGCTTTGTATTCTTATATTAACTGTATAGTTTAAGTTTATTTTATGCAATGTAATAGGTATCTCAGACCACGTATAATATGTGTGTCTTTGCGTGTTTCTCACTATAGGCCTACCCAAACACTTGAACTTTACTTATATATCATGTGGCTAGGATTTACGGTACATCAGCAAGGCGTAGGAGGGCCAACTTGTGACAGTTGTGTGTGTTTATTGGCTCTTTCCTCGTGCCAGTTGATTCTCGTTACTGTGGACTCCAGATGTTAACTTCATGCAAATTTAAATTTTCTTCATTGATTTGTTAACAAGTTGCGGACTCTTGTTTCGTGTAGGTTTACCAACATGGTGCAGTTTCTTAATATTTAGTAATCTTACACCAGTCATCCTTACACTGTTATTGTGTAAAACAGTACTGGGTATGTACATATAATATAATACACCCGTGGCCACTTTAGTGTTGATTAAGCCTGTCTGGTGCAAGCAGAAATTCTGTTTGCATAAACGAAACAAAGTGGTGGTTGGTGTAATAAATGTAAGGTTCACTATCGGCACCCCATTGTTAGGATTGAGATAACGTTCTACTCAAATGTCTCGCCTGCCAAATTCAAATCGATCATAACACTGCACTGTAGACACGCTGTAAGTCTGCACTCCGACAATGAACATCAATAACAACGGTCGCTAATATCATAACGGCAAATCCTTCAGTAAGGACGTGGGCAGCTTGATTGTTCAAAATATAAGACATTGTGGTAGCAATTTGGCATCTAGCGAGATACCACGAGGAGCTACAAAATAACAAGCAAGCGACCGTTTTAAGATAAGCGTAGAGGGAGCCAGAAAAGTTTGGAAGAGATATACATGTATCAGGACAGGTTCCCTTCAACCGCGATGAGAAAAGTGTCGTTCATGGTTACACACATGTGAATACATGTACATGTAAAACGCTACCCCGACTATACTTTACTCTTACCTTTTCGTACCAATTCAAGTGAAATTGGAGTAAGTTTATTCACGGTTTGTAGGAAAGAAACATGGCTTAGTGCAAGTGAATGTTTATTTCGAAAGTTTTGCAGTCAAGACGGGCGATGTCTGTAATTTAATTGCTAACATTTTCAAAATGGCATTTTCTCAATTCCTGCGTCTGAACAAAGTCTGAACACGACACTTACGATACACGCTATAGTATCGTAGGTATTCATTCACTGCAATATTGAAATCGGCACAAAATGTGTGATGTTCTGTAACACTGACTGCATTTGAAACACATGAGTTTTACCTGAAACTAAATACTGATAGAGCAAATGCTGTGGTCAACATCATTTGTATACAGTGTATTTTATAATCACTCCGTAATTTCAGGCTAATCGGCGTGTCCATGGGGTACTGATAGTAGGATCATTATCACCGCTGATACAGGGTAAAGTAACCGTTTTATCACCCTTCTGCAGACAGAATTTCTGCTTGCACCAGACAGGCTTGATCAACACTAAAGTGGCCACGGGTGTAATATACAACGTGCATGCAATTGCAAGCATAGGCATTGTAATTTCCTTCGTACATGCATGCATGTACGTATTCAAATATAGTACTTTCATTGTAAGTCCACTGATCATTACGTGATTGACATTGTCCAGTTTGAATACGGTTTTTAGGCTGTAAATTTCTTCTGACTTTCCATAGCCCGAGGATCTACGTAAAAGAGCAGCTTCTTCCTGAATCGAGCACAAGTTTCCTGATGTCTCGTCCTTTCTCGTGTGTACTTATCTCAGTTTTTTAATGTATATCACACGTCCTGAATGAAGGCAAAACAAATACATAAAGAACGACCTTAAAGAAATTAAAACCTAACTTAATCTTCTTCCGATTCCATATATTTTGTTTGTATTTTCCCTCGTGCAGTCGACTGTATTTTATGTTATTACTACTATGCCGGTGGCTCTCATTTAGAAAAGACTTATGTTCCCCGACAGCATTAAGTAAATGAAGTATGGGCCTATTTTACTTCATTTTGTAGTAAACCAGCCAAGCTGACGCCGGACGGACGGGGTTTATCTCATCCCATTTTAATAGCCGTTTCATGTTTGTTGTCATTTTAATCATGCTAATACTGACATCCACGTTTTCTGTGCCGTGGTATGTCACGATAGAAGCGTTTAGCAGGCGATTTACAACTTCCCTATGTCAGTATTGTAAATTTGCGATTCATTGGAGATCAGCTGGAGCGGCACTGGACTACTGAGGGGCGTCAGTGAACCTGACATTGTAATTATCCTAGTTCACCTGAAGAAATTTGTGTCTGACGATATCTTTCAATTTGTGGAGCGAAATATACATGACGACTATTTACACAAGATGTGCATTTATCATCGTACACCGTATGTGAGACCTTGAGGCAAATGACATGATCAATTTACGATACACTACAGAAAAGTCTCATGCTTACGAGAGTAAACTTTTGTAAGGTTTTAAGTCACTTTCGTTTGTTTTCACAATCGTTCACCGAAAACTATTAAAATGCAAACTACTCTGTTACGTTTTAACAGTTGCAATTGATATTTGTACCGATTGAACCTCATCTATAAAACAAAGTTGAAATTTGTTAATTTTTCTTGTTTAATGATATGTCTTCACTGCAAAGATTAAGACAAGACAGACCGAGGTTATTCTACTGTTCAGAGATCGCTCAACAGTTTTATACTATTGATTTAATACGTTACTGGAAGGTACCCTCATAACGCCAGATCGAAAAAAGTTAGGTTATGTACACAGGAAGTGAGTTATAACTTTGGCATTAATATGTTGGCAGGATATTTTATGGGTCTATTTCCAGGTGTAATGATTCGCTGACGGCTATTCTGTCAGAAGTATTATTTCGTACAGATTCTGACAAGTTATTCGTGTACTTTGGTAAAGTACCTGGACAACATCAAGGTGTGTGCAGTGGCCAGGGTACATGATGCTAGCGGGTTCGAGTCGACTTGTGATTGTTTTCGTTTGGTTTGATTTGATGTATAAATAAATAAATAAATAAATAAATAAATAAATAAATAAATAGTATGTTGCACTTTTATTCCATGAAACACTAAATTTCATAAAATTACGTCATAAAACGTAACCATCATAAGAAAGGAAACATTTCTCTACGTCACTATAGACAGAGTAGATCCGTCAGAACGAGTGGATATAGTACAGTCGCGTCAATCACAAAGAAGGTTGCCGCAGTCTTTAACAAAAGTGGCTGACGTTGATAGTTACTTGGTCTCGCTTCTACTGACTATGCTTGGATGTCATACGTACCAAAAACGTGCTATTCAGTATTGTAGTGTCAATTTCAAATCAAACGCTGTGATTTAGCAGATGATTGTTGTATTAAAATCGCATGATTCCATTTGGTTTGAGTACCAACTGAAGTTTGAAATAAACATGTATGTTCAATCAACTGAATTCACGTGACTATATCGTATTTGTTTACTGGCCGTATATAAAAAACATCGACGTATCATCAGGAACTGAGCTACTGGTGAATAAAGTTATGGTTAAGTACTACGAATTCGGACGCGCACGCGTTTTAGAACGTTTCTGCGCCGATTTAACTCCGGCTTGCCGTAAATGGGTCATGTTGTAGCGCACATATTTTACATCACCTGTCATTGTTGAAACTGCGCTTTTACCAATTTTTGACCTAATCTCTTAGAAATACATGTGACGTACGACCCTGTAATATTTTTACCCAAAGGAAGCTGATTTTTATTAAATATGGGCGATAAAAAGATATTCCTGTTCCTTATACGTGGCGCAGGTTGCACATTCACCTGAAGATATTTCAAAAAGTAGCGATCAGTATGATGTCAAGATTTGATCAGCCAAGTTTGGTCAAAATGACATCATTCAGAGCGACAGGAAGAAAGTTCTAAAATCATGAGGTGATGAAATTTTGATATCGTTATTTTGTAGTCGATACTAAAGTCAAAGTTTCTTTGCAAAAATCATAAAAACTATACTTTCGATAGATATGCATCTCAAGTCTTGGTATTTATGAAAATTATCTAATTTGCTAAGCGTTTTATAATTGATTTCTTTAGTTAAAGTGAATTATCCCATTTCTATTTATTTCTAAAGATGCCACTTTAACGTCTGTTTCCATGGAAACGAGCTTGGTGACCCCTCCCCCCATGTTTATTTCACTTTTGCACTCGCACAACTTCTAAGAATGTTTGTGCAAAAGTCCACGAGAATGACAAAATTTTCTTCATTTTAACGTAATTCGTCGTACTTAACCTTAATGTATCATGTGGTACGGTATCTTCTTGAGGTCGAACCATTTGTAGCATAAGGGAGATTATAAGGTGACACGAATAGACAGGGACAGACGGGACGAGGTGATGTTGTCACAAATTGAGCAGGTCTTATTGCATGGAAAGACACCAATTACTGGTCAACCCTCGACATCTTGATGTCTAGGCTAACGAACGTCTTGCAGACGGTCCATGGAGACAAGGTCTTGTTGATCTTCTCGCGCGTCGACTAACCTGTTAATATAATCACGTCATGACCACGACGGCATATAGAAGACGATTAAAAGTCCATTGGATGTGGTGTACGTGTCTGATAGAATGCATGATTGGAAAGTACAGCTAATCCATATTGCTTAGATGAATGTGTAGACGCAGGCTTGCCGTGTAAATAGACAATGTCTTGCAAAATATCTGGCGAGTGATTGCAAGCGAATGCACTGCACCGTAAACCAGAAGGACAAGGCTGAAGACTAATCAGTTCTCGTCAAACTACATTACTATTCAACATCATCCTAAAGAATATTTCTGGACCCGTCAGTCTTTTTTGTGCACGTCGGCACGGTTTTCGCCGTGACATCGGTGAACTGTTTTAACCCCCGTTGTCTATGGACGACATCGCCATGCTACGATCGAAATCCTACCTGTAAGCCAGAGACGTTTCTAAACGCCCAAGCAATAACGTTTACAATGTTAAAACCAAACTTTGATATACACCTTGGTACACGGACAGCAGTAACATCGCCAAGACATGAGTTTATTTTCCATCTCGTATAATCCTGATAAGTCAGGTCGTGATACTTAATTTTATGTTATGCTCTGTTTTTTTATGCTCTGTTGTGTTGTTTGTATTGTGTTGTGTTTATTGTGTTGTGTTGTGTTGTGTGTAGCTTTAAGTCGTGTCTTGTGTTGTGTCAAGTTATTTAATGTTATGTTTTGCTACGTTACGTCACGTTATCTTGCTTGGCAATTTGCAGTGTCACATCCAGTCGCTGCACACTACGTAAGCCAGGCAACGCCATGCGATTAAATGTCATGCGATGATGGGTTATATGTTACGGTGCTACTGGGCATAGCAAGGCATGTATTGACCAGGTATACTTAATACTGTGTGTTATTTGTCATTTTGTCATATGATATTATATTGTGCTGTACAGTGTTGTGTTGTATTATGTTGTCCTGTGTTTGTGTTGTCTTGTGTTGTACGTCTTGTCTTGCCTTGCCTTGTGTTGATTCGTTTCAAACGAAAAGTAACTAATTGACACGTGGTTTGAAATGAACATAATTGGCCAGGGAACCCTGATATCATTTATTTCAAGGGCGCTACGAAGGATCATGGACACCGTGAAGACTTCTTGTTTTATCAAACGGCTCATTTGGAGAAAACGACTTTCCAATCGGAAGATGTGAGTTCTAGCCGTTGCATTTGACAGCACACTGCTAAATCGATAGTTGGCACAAATGACTTAATTCTGTTCCCATTACTGTCAAATTAGTTCAGGGTAATGGAGTTGTTTTGAAAGCTGTCCGTCAGTAAAAGAGGGCTCGTTTCCATGGGAACCAATGATAGAGTCAGCCGGTGTGTAGCGGCAGGAATTTCAGGTATTGAAAATAGCCCGAATTCCTTTGCTCTAAAGAATATCGGCAACATATTGTTAAATTAATTTCAAAAATTTCATCAACAACAATAATTTGAGAGGCAAATAGCAGTCATTGTTCATATAACAAGGTGTATTTTATATATTTGTTTAACTATTTATGAACAAATATAATATACCGTTCCTTTTTTCTGCGCTTAACATCCCTTGGTAAACACCATTGTATATTTATGTTCTTCACACATGTGTAATTGTAATGAACTTTGTAATCTGTGTGATCGACCTTCACGCTATCACATGCTTTCGGACGCGCTAAAAAGAAATACGATGCCCTTTAAAATGACTTCGAATGCACGGACAGAACATAATTTGCCAGGATCGATGACGTCCAAACCAGTCACATTACTGATGGCAAATGATGGGATTGAAATCGCCCAATGCAATTAGCAAGTCGTTTGAAGCGGAGGTAAGCGGTGATTCGGGAATCGCTCTTTTATTCTTGATTCTTGATCAACGCATGCACTACAGTATTGCTTTCCGACGTATATAGATTTGACTACTACTATGACTATAGTCATTTACACCTTTAAGAAGTTATAATTTAGATATTTGGTTGTTGAGAAGAAGTGAATATTAATAGTGGACTTGTAATCCTTTAGAAAGACTTGTTGCAAACGTCTTTCGTTCATTCCTATTCAGCGGTTTTTACAAATCTCAGGTGGAAAAATGTTGATATTATAATTTAGCTGGACGCAATGATAGTTGGTTAGCAAAGTTTAAGAGTTTTTCACATTCGAAGTTCACGTAGAGAAATAACTTAGACAATTAACCATTGTGTAATTAAGGTTCATGATTTTCCCAAAAACACAATTTGTCAAAGAAAAACAGCATACCTTACTTTCTTGTCAACATTTATAGGTATGTCCCTTTTTAAAATTAAAGTGTCTTTATCCTGGCGCAGGTCAAGTGAAGTACGAAGAAATACCAAGCATTGGACTCAAAGGATACTAAGATGTGACGCGATTATAGGCAATAGTATGCTTGTCATCTGAGTTGTGATAGTAATATAGTGTGTTCGCCTCACCGTGTATCTGAAATCTGTGTGGATGAAGCCACGAATAGACCTAACAATTTATCATTATCTTCGTTCATTGATTGTGGATTGTGAATGTTTGGAAAAATACTGCTTTAGAAACGGAAGATACACAAACAATTTCCTACACAATTCGTTTTATGGTCAACTACACAGCTTTGCTGTGCGTTCAATAGCATTCCTCATCGTGTTAAATTGCTGTCGATGAAGAGCTACTTCGTCGGCGTTCTATTCACCGAGCTTTACTCCATTTTAAAGCTACATTTTAGTAGAATGTATCTAATCGT
Organism: Ptychodera flava; assembly: GCF_041260155.1. Classification (NCBI taxonomy): domain Eukaryota; kingdom Metazoa; phylum Hemichordata; class Enteropneusta; family Ptychoderidae; genus Ptychodera; species Ptychodera flava. Next base: position 19,011,951 of record NC_091932.1, read on the forward strand.
TTTTTTAATAGTATTAATGATTCTCACTTCTAACATTTTCTGAGCGTGCATCATCTAAGCTGCGACTTAACAAAATCGAGGAATACTATACTGGTTTGACAGAATCAGACATTTCCATCGGAGCCCCCTTGGTGCAACATTTGTACCCTATTTAATTATAGGAGCTTAAATTTGATTAAACTAAAAGTCAATATATGTGAGAGCGCCCCCACTGATGAAAACATCGGTGAAGTAGATTATGTTAATAACACGACTGGAACTAATTTGGGATAATTGGATTAACATATTTTTAAAATTTCTCGAAAGTGTTAGATGCCATATAGCTGAATGTTGTAATATTACTAAAGACTCATAAAAACAAGTGTGTTACGTAAAAAGAAAAGCAGATGAGCTTACATTTGCAGGTTAAAACGACCTTACTTTACCATCCAATTATCTCGAATTAGTTCCAATCGTGTTTAATGAGAATTGCAGTCAAATATAATACTTTCTGATTAAAGAAAAATGTCAAAATTTGTCGCTGACAGTATCTAAAAAAATTGTCTAATTTTCGTTTGCATACTCGAACTGCGTATCGCTCGTGGCAATTGGAAATGGTGCGCATGCATTCGAATTACGGGTTATCTAAGTTATCTCCAGATCATTTAGCAATGACATATTTGTTCAATTTTTTAGGGTCAATAATTCGTCGGAAAATAAAGTTGTACTCTGTTTGGTAAACTTTAAGTTGTTTTGATTTTAGAAGACAGAGCCTCTGTTGATTTGACTACAAGCGCTGTAAAACGACTCTACTGTGCATGTCAGGTACATTGAAAAAATCAAATACAAACAATTACCTACGTGCAAACGTCGTTCAAAGGCAGCGCGGCTGTTTTCATTCAGTGTTTCGTTGGTTCAGATGAACACATTCAAGATTTAAATTTGACCGTCAGAGAACTCGCAAAAGGCCAATTTGCCGCTAAATGGAGTCCGAAAGACAACATCAAATTTCATTACTATGCCCAATTTGCGAATCGATCATCATAAGTACCCACGTCTTGTGTTTGCCGCTAAAGGATGTGCATAAGAGCGGTCAAGGTCTCGTCACTTCGGTCAATATCAACCTGAATCAACAGATGCACAAACGACCTTGCAACGACACTGCTATCATGCTTGTTGAGGGTGAGCCATAACGCATGAGCGCAATGCCCATATTTTACTGTCACGTGGCATTATTACGAAAGCGTATTATAGCCACATTTGGCAGAAAAAACATCGTAATTAGGAGTTTAATATTCTAGTAATTACGAGAATTTGAATTACGAGATTTTGATTCAAGTGTTTACGACATTTTGATTCTCGAAAATACGAGTTTTTGCTTCTAGACATCATGTTTCTTGTGATATTTCAGCTCATCGAATAGTATGTGCGTGTGCTCCTGAGGGTTTCCTCATATTGCACACGTTTGTGAGTATCTATTTGTCATACGTGTAGCTTTCTCCTTGTTTTAATGACGGTTGATGAAAGGAAACCCAACATTCTACAAAGATACGTGTCCATAGCCACTGCGAGTTTTTAAATCTCGTAATTACGTGAATTGAAATGTAGAATTAAGAGACTTGTTGATATATTTTTCTTTCTCATACAAAAATGGCATGAATAAGCTTCCGTAAGTATTACTTAACCAAAACATGTATGTTTCTTCGAATTGCCAAGAAGAAAAAGGAGAGAGAGACAGAGAGGGGGAGAGACAGGGAGAGAGAGAGAGAGAGAGAGAGAGAGGAGAGAGAGGAGAGAGAGAGAGAGAGAGGAGAGAGAGAGAGAGAGAGGAGAGAGAGAGAGAGAGAGAGAGAGAGAGAGAGAGAGAGACAGACAGACAGACAGACAGACAGCAGACAGACAGACAGAGAGGGGGAGAGACAGGGAGAGGCAGAGAGAGACAGAGAGGCAGAGAGAGACAGAGAGTCAGAGAGAGACAGAGACAGACTGAGCGCTCCTATAAATAGAGATACTTGATTTCATGGTGCAGTAAAGTTCAGAGGGTAAGCCAATACAACACAGCTTCAGAAAGGTTCAGCTGACTCTGAATGAGATATCCACCTGCGGTACTGGTCAAATTTTCTGAAGGCTACAAAATTACGCGTGTGTATGGACCCTGTACAGTATTTATTCTCCGAGAGAGGGGAAAGCAAAGTGAATATCAAAGAAAAATATCAACGGATTGAAAATACGATAGAAAGAGTTATTCGTAGAATGCACCGTGAGAACATATATTCGGACTCTCAATTTTGTTCTATCCTTTCCTGGTCTAACGCTGGTCTTACAATAAGAAAAAATTCAACTCTTGTTTTTTAGAAAATTTATTTTTCCCAATACAGTAAAATAAAGATGGCGGCCATTTTGAATTTCGAATATTAATAAATGTTACGTTATTTGTTTATCTAGTACGAAACTTTGCATGGCGACCCCTGGGTTTAGTTTTCGATTTGGTAAAAGCATGGTTGAAAGTTTCATTGAGGAAAGTTCGAGCAAAAGTTCAAATCTATCGCGGCGCAAACTACCTTCAGTGTAGCAATTACAATATTGAAATGAGAAATTTGGAAGATATAAAAATCAAACTCACAAAAACGTGTTCTGCGGCTATTTGACAGATATTCATGATCATTGCAAAGGAAGAAAAATGGCAGCGTTAAGGTCTTAACAGTATGAGATTTATTCTAAAATCCTTATATGTCAACCGCCGTATACAAGAGTACCACACGACCTACATCGGAAACTGTGCATTAGAATGAGTTCAGAACAAGGCAGTGAACTTTTAACCCTCTAAAAAAATACATAACTCCCTGACAGGTATTAAATCTACACAGAGATTGATGAAGAATCCAATGTGAAGAGGCTTTACATACGATTAGCAAAACTATACAAGGGCGCTATTCATTTATATGGCTTTTGCTCAATCTGCTACCTATTGCAACTGACGGTATAGCAATCCGACAAAAATTACAACGGAAGATAAAGCATCAATATGCAATGAATAAAGTATTTTCCTGAATCAGGGCGTTGTGAACCTGTAAGCTGGATTTAGCTTCCAGTGTCACGGTTATTATCCACGTGACCGATTCCAAAAACCTTTCAGGTCAATAGTACGTTCTATCTTTTTCGGTTGCATTATGTCAATGCGCTAAATCTAGATCACTTGGCGTACTAAAAATAGGAAAACTCAATGGCGCTTGTCTTTGCTCAAGTTATTGGTTCATGAATTATCAGCGTACGAGTGTTTCGTCTAATGCGTACTTTAAGCATCTGTACCATATTTCTTTCCGTTGTTATGATGTATAGTCTCCATTGTGCATTTTCGTATTTTGCCATATTTCAAATAAGCAAAGCCTTTCAGAAACTACACAGATGGGTTGATATACGACATATATAATAGTTATATGCCCTAGTTATCAGAAATAACATCAAACGAGGTCATAAAAGTAAGGACAAAGTTACACGCTGACTGTGGTTTTATGCTAAACACTTAAAACTTTTCTGTAGGACTGACATATGGCATTGTACATGTTTCCTTAGAAGTCTAAAAACATAACGATCCCTGTATACTATTAGTAGCCCATTCATTGCAGTTTTTGCTAACGTTGCGGTAAGACTAAAGTTCTGGACATGCTAAAAAATCATGACCGTAAATCAACCCATCATCTAAAGCACTCGGTACGACATAATATGTGCAAGCAGTGGACAGATAATGTCTTATCACTTATTTGTTGTTTTGATTTGTTCTGCCATGTGACTGCGAATCTTACTCTAATTTCATCATCGCAAATTAACCCGGTCCCTCTATTATTGGGAAAGAGTTTGCCAACTTCGTTACATCGTACATCTCTCGACGCAAGTGCAGAACGACGACATTTCAAGTAAGGGTGTCGTCGGAACTTCGCTTAAGGTCGTATTAGACTCATAACACATTATGTAAGCATCGTATCTATGGAATGTTAGCGATTGAGGAAGTTTATGTTTATCATAATGTATATCTTTAAAAAATGATTTTGCAGCTAAGTTGACGTCATGCATCTAGGTATAGTGCATGACGTACATTGTTGGTAAACAGGAAAGTTCCATAAAATCTCGCTCCCTTAAAATGAATTAAAAATACATGCTCGTCTTGATTGTTATATTGTATGCTAATCCCAAACGTCACGTAACAATACACAGGCGATAAAAATTTATGTCGGAAGACATTACAAGTTAATATTCTGGAGTATGGCTAAGGGCCGAGTAATGATTACTTGCGTCGTAGAATCATGGGTGTTAACTAAGTTTTTTGGTCACTAAATATTTTAAGAAGTACGCGCTTCGAAAGTGAACGAACTTTTGCTCAAACTTTCCTTGGTGAGACTTTCAATCATTCTCTTATATACCGAGAGTCGAAATAAATATCGGGGATCACAATGCAAAATTTAGTACCAGAAAAACAAGTTTACCGATACAATATTTGAAATTCGAATTGGGCACTATGACTCTTAAACTTGCGATTTTTCGAAAAATTATGACGTTGAATTTGTTTGTTACTTAAACGAGCAAGCGGTAGAGCAGAAAAACATTTAAAGGCTTTAGAGTCCGAATATCTGCCCCAAAGGCGCGTTCTACCTTAAGAGATCAATTTAACTGACGTATTTGTCAGTGGTTTTGAAAAGAAGTCCCCATAGACTGTTATCGTGACGGTATTTGTTGAGGGTTCAATATAAAATCTGGTCCTTGCTAGAACAAAATTCAAATTCATATTCACCAGTATTCACCGGCACTGAGATAGCATGTATATCAGCAAATTATTGTTGGAAATAAATATGAAGTAAATAAATAAATAATAGAAGGATAAATAAGTAACTAAATAAATATATAATGCCAAGCATCATATTGCACAAGTTCGCCAAGGCCGAAAAATTTGGTCGGTTCTCTTTCGAATTGCGTCTTTAGGGATAATAGAGTCATTACACTGATGGCTGTTCTGCAATATCGCAGCTTCTCCTAACCAAATTAAAAAGAGTGATTTTCGCTTTGATGGGAACGATTGCGTAGAGCGCCGGTCCGCCTTGGCAATTCACAATCATGCTAGATATTACACTCAGGCCTTATCGTCAAAGCTTGGCTATTAAGGGTGTCCATTTGAAAACAGAATAATGAATGAGATTCGACAGCTCGTTTCGTGTTGGGAGTTGACACCCAACATCCAGTTGGAAGTGCTCCAGTATATATGCTACAGCTGAGCCGCGGCGATACTTTATGCTCTTGTTGGATACAGTCAGACAGCGATCAATGCTTCCATTAGTAAATGGATACAATTTCATTTGAATTGAACGTCGAGGTATCAGCTTGCGACAAGTTGGCTTAGATTCAATATGCAAATACGTGTCCATTTTGCATTTAGATATTCTTATTTCGAGGTTTCACTTAAATAAGATTGCTTATTTATGCGCTCGCTGATCTCTGTGGACGCGTTGTTTTTGCACAGCGCGTATTAAGATCTTCCGTGAAACTGAAGATGGGAAAATTCAGAATGAGGTATGTATTTTCTTTTTTTGTTTTGTTATTTTTTGTTTTGATTTTTTTGAAAAGAGCATTCCTTATTGGAAAATTATTTTCTCAACGTCTCGAATGATTATGTGTTTTAAGATGACGAGAGAACTAATGTTGCATATTCATAAGCTATTTGTGTCACGTTTTAAATACTGTTTGTAATCGTTCATGGAGAACGAAACACATAAATACTTTGCGTTGCGTTGTTTGTGCCATGAAAAAAGCATTAAGTCTAGCTCTTGTTAATCTATGGACAGTCCTCATGGGTAAACCAATAAATTCTACTTACAGTTAAAAACTAAAAAGTTTTATAGCGTGATATCTTGATTGGTGACAGAGGAAAGTCTACAGGTAAAGAATGAAATACGGTTTACTTATGCTAAAATGTATATAATCTGAGGTGTTGCTAATGGCAACACAAAGGAAGTAGCTATTTGTCATTTCTTGGTAAAGATCGAGTGCCGGACTACACTTGCTGCTACGATGAAAGCTACTAAGACAATCGCTCAACGAAACGTTGAACTCCAAAAGGGCAATGATTCGTTCGGATACAGAGAGCTCAAGGACAATTTGGGATTTCTCATTAACCTTGAACAATTGGGATGTCCACCTATATTCATACTTGGTATGTTTAATTGTTGTGACCGTCGCGTAATCCGCTAACGTGTGATATCTTAAGGGAGAATGCGCCTCGGGACCGATATTCTGACTCTTAATTTTTTTACAATTCTTTTCTTATATACCACTTGTGAGGGCTCATTTTAAAGCTCTTGATGTAAGAAACATTATCACCGGGTTAGTTTTTTCTAAAATCGAAAATTTCATTTTTCTCCATAGAGTTAACACTAGGGATGACGGCCATTTTGAATTACAAATATCGGTAAATTTTAGGTTATTTGTCTCTTCAGTACCAAAATTTGCACGGTGACCCCCGATTTTTGTTCTTGATTTTGAAAGAGCATGTTTGAAAGAGTCCTTGAGGAACGTTTGAGCAAAAGCTTAAGTCTTTCATTATCGAGGCGCATACTACCTTAATGCTTGAATCATATTTGTAGTCATACTATTTCGCTAGAGTGTCAGAGGAAGACGTATGGCAGTTCAAACTGATTCAGTCATGAACATCCTACAGGCGATGTTTCCCCCCTTCGCTGCGTACAGTGTAGCTTTCATGACTCACCTTCCATCCTGTTTTTTTTTTCAAGACTTTGCGATCATGTGACCCAATTAACGGCCAGAATGGTTCGGTGAGAGAGGGAAATGGATATAAATGGAGTAAGTTCAACCAAGGTCAATGATAGTAATGACTCCGGGATGACCTCAATCATGCACACGTGGTAGGGCGTAAATAGCCATTTACCTCTGGCGTGTGCGCACGAATAAATGATCACCGCACATCACGCCCTCTTCGCACTTTTGTCCTTATCGCCATGGCCACAGCATGCATATTTCGATAAAGATTTATCGACAAGTAAGAGGATTAATTCCCCTCAAAATTAAAAAGTGTTTTTCTCTCACTGCGACTTTTCCTCTTTTAAAACTAAACATGTGAATGAGTAGATAATATATTACTTTCAGACCATTAACATAATTAGTCATTGTGCAGGTAATAGCGTTTTTGAGATGAAGGTTTATGAGTCGTGTTTAGTTTTATCACAGTGAAGAAAAAAAACATTTTTACTGAATAGAATTAATCTACATCCCCATTTCAAAAATTAATTGTAATTATTTAAATTTTTTGTCATACTGCTTCAATTTTGTTATCAAAAAAAAAAACAAAACTGATGATTAAGATGACCTATGTTCGTGTATTGTACTTATGATTTATGGTCGAAAAAATAATTGATTCCTATGTCTCAAAGAAAGCCATGAATATTTTATATAGCTCACTATTTAGCAGATAAAATATAATTTCTCGGGTGCTCTTTCAGAAAATTACTACCCACCAATTTCGCGGTCGGATAAACATAACCTTAATAGTCTTTTGCGCACAACTTTGTCAACAAAGTTTAGTCTACATGTGTAGGGTAATCTCTGACTTCATCCTGTAATCGGAGCGACATGAAGTCTGAATAATCGACAACCGTACGCGTTTTGGTGAAAGGGCGCAAACTTTGTTGTGTCCATTTTGACTCTATTATACAATTTTCCAAGAGGAATTGGTGTTATGTCTTTAATTTGAGACAACCAAATTTCAATCAAGCCGAGTTGTGTGAACGAACTTCAACAAATACAGGTTTTATGTTAACTGTAAAATTTTAATCCATTTCAACCGTTTCTAGATTAGACGGCGGAGTTCGGCAATCATGTCGTTCCAACATTGTTTTGCGACAGCAAATCACGCAGTGACGTCCTTGCGTCAGTGTGTTCGGCGTCTCTGCTTTGCATTTAACTTATTTGGTCAAAACGATACACTCTGTCGTTCACGTACAGACCGCAGACTTAATGTAAGATTGAGTAAGGAAATTGATGACATCCCCTTCTAATATCGAAACGAAATGGCTGTACTATTTGAAATAAAAGCAACGTGCTAACCGTGTCAATAATGCTAACAAGACATCGCTTTCAAGCTTTCCCATCGCCTCTTTATGTACACTATTATTCGGCTTAGGTAGCTGGCGCTGCGTCACCATCGCCATGGTAACTCCCCGACTCGTCCAATGAGATTATAGTTATTTTACACCCTTGGGTTTAATAACATTTCCCGTGTCGGTTATCACACAGGCTAGACAAGGCCCGTGGAACAAGCGTATCAGAGGTGGCTATTTGTCGAGATCTCGCAAACCACAAAGGCAATAATCATTGATCGTCGCAGCGACGAAACAGAAGCACGAACACTAAGGATCGTTTAATGCTGTATTGGAGGCCGGTTGCTTATCGGACTTGGGTGACGATGAAGCGCTCGCAGACACTAATTCCTCGGGTAAGTGATGTTCCCTCTGCAGCACTTGAAGTTCTGAGTTCGTATCGGACGATCGAGGATGCGGTGAGATTCCACAAGTGGTGTCAGGAACATTATCCGTTCAGCGCGTCAAATCTCACGGAGGAGTATCGTTGCCTATTTTCAGCAGGTGGATGAAAATTCCGATGATACCATTCAAACAGATCGTTTTAAACGGTGGTTTTCAAGTGTGAATATTGTATTCAAGAGATTTAATTATTGATTTTGTTTGCTCGGTACTGCTCAGCAAACATAGAGCAATACTGGGTATAAAAAATAGCCGTTTCAACGCGTCTGATCAGGCACGAATCTTAGTACAGCATTTGGAAAGGTAACCAAAGTTCCCTTCACTAACTCGATGAACATTGTTACACTAGAATGTATATTTCCCTTTTGTCAAAATATTATAAGAATTATGAAATAAGGCAGTGTACTACCAATGCCATACTGCGTCCTTTTATCAAAAACCACATCTTTTAAAAATTCGCAGAATTGCATTTTACATATCGTCATGACAGGTCAATATGAGGCACGTGATCGATGTGAATACACACGCGTTTCAGTACCCTACTTCACTATCTGATATAAGCTATATTCTGACGGGAAATTTTGTTTACAATGATTGATTGCCATCGGGTACCTCCAGTTCGTTCCATGAAATGACAGTCAATAGCCGGGACTTTGTTTTATTTACTTCTATGCAAGGTACCCCAGCTACCTGGGTGATATCTTTGTCTTGATAACCATGGCAACAACGGTACGAATTTATACCTCTCATGAATGAAAAGACGGTATCTTTGCCACCATTGTTGGCATGTATGCCATGCGTCACAGCCCATGATGGTTAGTGATCGCACTAACTTGATGACAATGTCAGTTTTGAAGGATATGTTTCCATGGCATCGGCTACTGTGAAATTGTCACTTGTCAGCGTGTATCACTCAATCCAGTTGTTTTCTTTAATCGACAACGGACAACCTGTTACTCTGATGAATTTTTGTATGAATGCTAGCGTTTCTCAGCGAACGCTTGTTATTATGATCAAAATGATAGCCCAACTAACAACATGTCTACCCTTATTGCCGTATTTATTGCAAATTACCGGTTAAGTTTTAATATTTGTTCAATACAAGCCAATACCCGGGGATTTTTATTCGCCGTGATAGGGGACTAGATGAGGCACACATGCTCTGCCCTCTCTTGGTGGATCTTCACTCCCTATTTGCTCAACTAATCAGATGTAATATCTTTTAACAGTGTTGAAATCTGTCAAATCGACGTGTGTGATCCTGCTGATAGTGTGATCAATAATGCTCGATATTAATTATCTTTTGACAGTGTTGCAATCTGTCAAATTGACGTGTGTTATCCCGCTGATAGTGTGATCAGTAATGCTCCAATCGTAGATATTACCAGTTACCATTGAAGGAAAACGTTTCATATTCACAATGCATCATGGATTGGCATCAGGAAATTAGATGATGAAATTTCTTCCAGGGCATTGAACTTACCATTCAAGGTTAATTAAGGATATTAATTATACGTTTTACACGAACTTCCTGGCAAGAAGTCCCGAAACAAGTATGGAATTACAGGAAATAAATCAATTAAGATAGAAAGCAAATAGACAGACAAACACTTAACAGCTCCTTCAGGAAATAATAAACTGATTGTTTTGATACCAAAGCTCGAGCACAGAATAACATGGAATAATGACTTCATGGGATGGGGGCGGGGGGTATCTGACTGTACTATGTATAAAGTATAGCTTGACAATGACCACTGTACTAAAGATACAACAGAAATGAATGGTCAGCCTCGTTCGTTGACTACCCAGATTTACGAGGCAATAATATTCAAAGCAATGCTTGAGTGTGGATTATACCTTTTAAGGTAGTATGCTACTGGAAAGTGAAAGACTTAAAGTTTTGCTCAAACTTTCCGCAATGAAATTTTCAGCCATTCTCTTTCAAAATAAAAAATGAGAATCGGGGGTCACGGAGCAAATTTTTGTACTTGAGTACTTTGAGATACTAGAAGAACAAATTGCCCAAGATCTACCGATATTTGAAATTCAAAATGGCCACCATTCCTATGTTAACTCTACGAAGCAAAAATAAAATTTTCGATGTTCGAAAAATGTAGACGGCGAAAAGTTTTCTTACACCAAGAGCTTTGAAGTGAACCTCCGGAAGTGGTAGATTAGAAAAGAAATTTATTGTAAAAGTTTGAGAGTCCGAATGTCTGTCCCAGAGGCGCATTCTACCTTAAGAAGAAACCTTAAAACGAAGCTTGAAGTACAACCGGCAAGACTCAGATGTCCCAGTCGAGATTTGGCAGTTGAAAGAAATGGCACCATTGTAATCAAGTATTTCTTCTGTACCTTGTATGTGTAAAAACCAAGGTATTTCAATCATTGAGGAAGACTGGCGTTTCCCGCCATTTTTTCCTTTACTCGATAAAAACAGGAGAAAATTGATCGCACAAACACATCGTCAAATTTCGAAAAGTTTGCACATTCAGTAGCTCGAGTCTTAAACGAGACAATTTCATAAGGGAATGTATCAAGTTTAAACTCGTTTCCCTCGTTTTTGTTTCCACCGACAATTCTCTCTCTGAATAAATGTATGCATCTGTTACATGTGATGGGCTGGGGTGTAAACGTTAGAAATAAAACTTCAAAACTATAATAGCTGTACTCCAGAACATTCAACTGTGCCTTTTTGCACTGGATGAGTAAAATCGAAGCGCGAGTTGTTCTTAAAAACGCGAGTGGATACACTTAATTGGTAAAAAAAATGTGAACCGAGGTAAATTTGACGTCAGTAGGCCCTATTACATTGCGTTCACCAAGTCATATATGGTCAGTAGAGATTAATTGTCCCTGGGCATTATTATTTATCATCTAGCCGCCTGCCCACAGGCCCAACACGTACGGCATTGTGATATCTAATACAGGAATATGGCAGTCTGTGTTTTACTCCTTTGTTTTGCCCTTGGAAACTCTCCTTCCATAAGAATTTAATTCTCGATTAGATTATCCCGGGCACACTCCCACCACAATAAATTCGAAATCGTGTATTAGCGGGCAATTTGATATACCGTGCATGTTTCAACCTGCTTAGTAATATTTTGTAAATTCACTCTGGGTTTCATTGTGACTTAGTTTTTATTTTCTTTTGGACAAGAAATGCATTTTATTGACGTACATCTTTCTGACGATTAGCAAGCATAGTTCAGCGCGTAGATGTTTGTTCTCTATTTAATCGATAACTTATCGAATGAAAAAATAGATCACAATCATTATGAAAGTAAATCAACGTACGTGATGTAACTCGGTATTGGACTGTGGTTCTTTCCCCTTTTATTCTAGTTAAACAGCATTCATATAATACCCGCATGTCAAATGATACAATGCAGTTTTAGAATTAAACGAATAAACTGATTGCTGTAGATTTTGACGTGATCAACATACCGCCCGTTTCAACGATTGAAAAAAAAATGTTGGGTATTTTGTTTCAGATCACGTTAATAAGAAAACGTCTTGCACAAGTTACGTACCGTGTTTAGCTCGGAGAAGGTATATGCAGGGTGTACAGCCATGATTCGGCAATATTGATAAGATTTACGATTCTAGCAGACACGTTGCGTGTACATTTCAGTCATGGTTTTGAGGTAAAATTGTTACATTTCGAGAATGGTTGATTTATCCATTCATCGGTCCTTTTTTCGTTTCAGATAACATTGGTAAGAAAATCTTTTGCACAAAGTCTTTCACATGTTTCGGTCTTTAGAAGGTATATGCAACTTGAGTCGACGTAAAAAGTCGTGGTTTGACAACACTGATAACATTTACCTTTTTAACAGACACGCTGTACGTACATTGAAATGAGTTCAACCGTAGTTTCTAGGTAAAATTGTTACGAGAATCTTTGATTAATTGATGTTCACTAGTGATATCAACAATGGTTTATGCTTGACTTGCAAAACCAATTCTGTATCAATAATACAATGAGCGCAATGACGCAGAAGCCGTTCAGCCATCATTTCTTGAAAGTTGTCGATTTACTTTGCACAGTAAATTAATAACGAACTACTTGTGAAGATTAAGTGCTTTCTTATCTGACTATTCAGACAATACACATAAAAATACTTAATTGGTTGGCGTGCATTCCAACTTTACACATGTTTGTTATCATATATACGAGATCACTAAAATCATTAAGTTTTTTCTAGATACGACTCATTACATCCAAGGAAAATCGAGGCAAACGTTCTCTGTTTGCTATAGTGCGCTGACAACATATTAGGTTCGTGTGTGCTGTATACAAATGTTCTCATGATGGGAAACATGATGATGCACACGCCATGAACAATCTCCGCGTAAAAACGACATAATACACTGACAGTAAATTGCTCCCCATGATCAGTGTGGAGGGACCGTGGTCCAATACAACAATAACTTCTGAACACTCAATCAGCGCCAAAACGCTGATCGTTATTTTCGTGCCCCCGGCAGAGTCTGGCTTCGTAACATAAATCAAGAATCTCTGAACGATTTGTTGCCTTAAGTGATCCGTTGTCCTTCGATTTGGAGATTTTTCCATTCTTCCCATTCCCAAGATAGCGCAACAATACCAAGAATTTATCGCGCTATTTTCTCTCGGTCTACTTTGTGTAGACCAAAATAGCACTAATATATGCACAGGACGATATGATGGGCTCAGGGTATGTATTAACACTAGTGATGCCTTCGAGACATGCTAAAATTGGTCAATAAATTGAAAAAGAATTGGAAAAGAATTTACTAAAAAAAGGCCAACAAGAATATGGCCTCAATTTCGTCTCCAAGAAATGTCTTTTGCCTTTAAAGAGGCTATTTGTGAGCAAAACGGAACGGCGTTTTACATTAACCCTTCTGATAGTATAGATGAGAGGCAATTATAAAAGGAAATATAGTCACTATAACAGATAGAGTATAAATAAATGTACGTTTCCTTAAAATGATGTAGTTTTCCGCTCAAGTTACTACACATACCGAAAATAAAGGTTTTAAACTTGTGTTCATATCATTGCAAAAAATAAATTTTCATACTTGTAGAAAACATAACTCTCTGATATCTTATCATAGAAGCAAAGTACCATAATACATGTGAACTAAATGATACATTTGAAATACATAACAAGAGTGCAAAAGGAAGAAAAACATATTTTTCTGTTAATGTATCCACACAAGCTTTTCGCCATCAAGGAATTGTGAGTTTTGAGATTTCAAACATTTGTTCCGAGGTGTATCCTTCTTTGAATTCTAAAAATGGACTCTTTTACTCATAAACATTAATGGAGATGTAATGGATATAAAAAATCCTGCTTTCAGTAGTACTTCCTTTTAGTTAAGATAATGAATGATTTGCATATCACTTACTCTGCTGGCGATTATCAACAAGGTCAGCTTCAATCGTCGTTGAACTTGTATAATTACAATTTACTTCTTAAATGTAAAACATGACCTCGGTATGTAAGAAGAATACGAGTCTAGGGATTTCATCTATAAACTTTAACACTATTGCCTCTTTCGTATGTTGTTCGTGTCGTATACGTTACGAAACCCCTCATTTGTGTATTTAGTGTTTTCAGGACTGAATTGATTCGAACAATCCGTATAGGAAAAGGGGTATCTTACAGAAGAGTAGTCTGGTATTACAGCTTTTTGAAAACCTGATGTGAAATATTTGGTCCATAATTACCATGTGTTTCAATGTCCTCTCTGACAATTGCATTCCGTACAATGATCGTATAGTTAATGACGTTGTCGCTAGATAAAGTGCCCGGATGGAGCATTAGGATAGTTCACCTGATCCAGGGTATTAAAAATATTAGTCGTAGGTGACAGCTTTGTATAACATTTATCTTGTGAAGTTCATGAGACAATAAATCAGATTTATGAAGTAACGAACATTTCAGTTTTGGTGAACGCTATGTGCAGAGTCTTTGACTAGGCTACCGCCATATCCGGAGTCATTTCAAGTAGCTCTGCTGTTTCATAGTCTGTAAAGATCGGAGTTTTCGATAAAAGTTCATTAAATAAACAGGGAAGGAAGAGGGCGTTAAATGTTTCACCCAAGAAACCGTTTACGATTTACACCGGTTGGATTTTTTTTTAATTTTGAAAGAAATTGTTGAAAGTTTATTTGAAATTGTGACAATTATCCACGATTTTCAACTTCTCGGAAACCAATGAAATGAGACACACTTCGGTAAAGCAGGATTTACATCGTATATCAATTTCGCACTCTCACCACACATCATCATAGAGTTATCAATAACATATTTAGAGAAGTGTAATAAATTAACCACAAGTCATATACTGTTTTGAGAAGAGTGTTTTCATGGCGGCTGCAAGTCTTGATTCAGCCGTAATTCACTGATAACAGTTGCAATTTCGAGTGTTCTAAAAATGCTCTCTCTCTCTCTCTCTCTCTCTCTCTCTCTCTCTCTCTCTCTCTCTCTCTCTCTCTCTCTCTCTCTCTCTCTCTCTCTCTCTCTCTCTCATGGACACACTAATGCATTACCTTTTACTGCATGGTGAAAGTTGAAGTTACGCTGTAACTTCCTACCCGCGGCGCTTTTAGACGATAACTTCTGTCACGGATTTGTAACGATTTCGAGGACGTGCTACGGAAGGAATATTGATTCAAATATTCCATTTCCTCCGCTTAGGCTATCTTCCCGGTAGCTAATTTGCATAAATCCCTTAGCATTGAGCAAAAGATGCAGTAGTAAGTCGATATATGCCGCAGAAGTAATTGAAATAGTATTCCGCAAAGAAGAATCAACGAAGAAAATGAAAAGTGAGCGGTAAAATACTAAGAACTCCATTTAATTCAGCGATATAAATTCATGATTTTTATCCCATGGCTATAAAGTTCGCTGGAGAAAATTCACTTTGCAAAAATCAATCAACGGTTAGCTCTGTGAGGTGAAATGAATCCTATCCCAGATACTGGTTGATTTGAGAAAGAAATTAGATTTAAAACAAATTAATGGTTCTGACGATTTCTGATTTGTGTGTGTGTGTGAGAGAGAGAGAGAGAGAGAGAGAGAGAGAGAGAGAGAGAGAGAGAGAGAGAGAGAGAGAGAGAGAGAGAGTATGAGACAGTCAGACAGACAGAGAACAGAGACAGACAGCGGCAGAGACAGAGGGACAGAGATTGGGTTTCCAGATACTATCGTTTCTGAAAACATATTGTTTTCGTTTCGAAGGAACGAACAGAGATTACTCGAGGGAATTGATATTTAGCACAGGTGATGCAGACTCAGTGAATGTACGATACCCAACCAATTTAAATTCAGAAGGTACATTCTGATGAACTGTACGAGGAATAGAAGTCTCATTAACGGGCTGTACCTGGCTTGGCAGCCAGCCATTAACGTCAGAGTTGAATCGTGCCTTGAAGAATTTACATTACGCGACAGCAAGGAAATTTGCGTTCTACCGAGGTAAGAGCATCGCGACGGGGAAAGTCCATTATTGAAGCAATGTTTCGTGTGTCACTGTATTTCCCGTACGTCTGTAGCGACCGAAAGTCTGCGTAGTTTTAATGGGGGCTGACTGCCTCTGGCAGCCCAGGCATTAGAGTCAAGTGACAGCTTAAAATGGTGCCCATCAGTCTGTAAAGAAACCGTCAAAAGAAGCGTACAGCCCTTACAAGTAGTATATTCTTGAGGACCCACAGAATACTGGCAAAACACCACAGCTGAACACTGCGGGCATTGCCATGAAATTATATGGTAACGGATAACCATTACCAAATACTGGCAATAATTCCATGCTTTTAATTCGGAAATAGCATCATATCTTTTTCATTCACATCAAATATAACTCTCTCATTTACCAATTGCAACTGTGTTTGTGTCCATATTTTTTCGAGTACCATGGAATCAACTAGCGCTTAATATGTGTAAGAACATCGTCAAACGTCATTATGTCTCTTATTTTAAGGTAGAATGTTCCTCGGAGGCAGATATTTGGACTATCAAACTTTTACAAATCTTTTCTAATCTACCACTTGTGGGTGCTCATTTTAAAGCTCATGGTATAAGAAAACTTCATTTTTTCCATTCTTCTCTATAGCGTTAACACAGGGATGGTGGTCAAAATGAATTTCGAGTACCGGTAAATCTTGTATGACCATTTAAAAAACACAAAAGTTCAAAGTTTTGCCACTTTTAGTACTTCAATAAGATTGTAAGATTCATATAAAACAGTGTATGAAACTAACCCCTTAGCCGGCAGTATTGACACTGAGGATATCATGTCTTTCGAGAACAAGTTTCGTGTGGTATTGTCTGTAATTTTCAGAATTCCATGGGGGCGGATGAAGTAAGTGCCCTTAAAAATTTACGATAATTGACCAGTTGATGGGATCAAATCCGTGCCATTATTGCCAAACGCCGTTCATTTGTGACAGTTTTTCGGTCTTCATTGCATTCAATTATCGATACCCTGCATGCAGTGACATTTGGACGTGACAGAGTTTCTCGTACCGGTGAGATAAAATTTTAGTTGTTCACTTAAAAATGTCCCTTACGGGGTTTCCAAAGTCTTTCATGCATTCATACGTCAGCATAAAATTTATATCAGTTAACAGATAACCACTTTTTCACAGATTATCACACTGCTCTGTTTGACCGGTTCTCTCAACAAAGCAACTAACACTTGTTACAAACCTCATCAAATCAAAACACGTCAACTACTTATTAAACCGTTGAAATATTAACTTTCCCACCTGACAACGAATACCACGTCTTCAGCATCCAATGATTCAATACGATAAACTCGACTTTGACTCAGTTAACAAGATTACACTGTCGACTTCGATAATGTAACGCGCGGAACCCATACGACCCTAAACACTCTTCAAGTACAATATCCTTAGTCGCATCACAAACTTTTAATAGATCGATGGACGTCGCTCCCTTTTGTTGGAAATAAAAGGGAACGCTGCAACACATGAGCAAAGTCATTTTACCACAGGATGTTGTACTGCTCAATGCGCCACAAATTGAAACTCGTTTAAATTAAACTGCGCATAACCGATTACATTGAATGAACTTTTCCAATAATTTTGTACAAATCAGGAAAACTTTAACTGTCTTGTATCTTTAACAAACGGAGGAGCATTGCAGGAAAAGGGAAGATTGTACTTCGCATGAGATGTACCCTCATTTCCGGAATACATTCCCAATTTTATGCACATACGCGTCGCTAACTATGATGTCAAAGGGATTTTCGCCGATCCTCAAAGTTGAGTAACTTGTGCGCCGCTAAGACTCATGCTGCAACCTTACCTAGGTATTGCAAAGTATTAAAGCTACCGGTATGATTGCACCTAATTTTAATAAGAGGAATTAAGGGGCGTACGGATGATGGAAATGCCACTCGTTTCACAGCGATTTACATCACATGGCCGATCACTAATAAATCACACAAACTTGTCGGATCGGAGCGGATGACGTCCGACACGCATATACTAGTACACCGTCATACTTCATGCCTCTTGTCAAGGATTTACCGATGAAATATCGGCGAGGCTTTTCATATGCAATGGAATAAGCGGATTCCAAGCGACGTGTTCACTGTCAACCTAAAGACCCCGTTCGGTGATTTGTGTTAAGTACAGCAGGCCGAGAGAAACCCGACTGTATTTTACGGAAACACGTACGGGCTAATCTTTTAATCTGTACTGCTACCCACCTGATGTCGCGTGAAAGGAAATATAGACGATTAATCGTTGTCTGACAATTTATGTATCGAACTCTCTTTTGATCAACTTGCTATTAGGGTTTCGTTTAGCTGCAAATAAGCGGTTAATTTATGGGACACTCAAAGGTCTCATCGAAATATGCCTGGTGCGGGTCCAACAAGCGACAAATAATACTTTGAACAATGACGGACATTATTGTACGGAGTATAAATGGAAAACAGGTTTCCAGGCGAAGCAGAGGGCAACAATGATGCATCAATCTGCCGCTTTGACAAGTCCGGAAAACAAAAAAATGTGTTAAAACACAATGGGTATGATTGCGATTATTTTACAAAGACTAAAACGCGAAAACTAAAAGATAAGACGAGGATTTTTTGAGTTCCCAGCCGGGAGTCAACTAAAGTGACGAACGAGAAGATACCGTTGAATATTTTTAGAGAGGTAACAAATCAACACAGTGTGATTGTGTTCCGTTTTACAAAAATAAATAACAAACTTTACTTGAATGAAAAAAAACCAGCTTGGCCGGATATTTCTTGTGTATTACCCTGGCCAATGGCTATCGCCGATACATCGCCTGTTGGGCCTTAGCATTCTTCAGCCTGTTGAAAAATGTACAGCCATTTGTCAGTGGATTAAATCAACGGTCAGCAGATGTAACTCACTAAATCCAGTCAACATTACCTTCGTTTGTCACGTTCTAAAGAAATTAACGATGATTTGTACTTTGCGGTTTTCACTAAGGCAAACGGTTATTCCAAGGAAGGGGGATCCGTATGTTTCAGACTGATCAAATGGTGAAAATGCCCCGAGACGAGATTTCAAATCGACGAGAGTGAAATGTTGTTATGGAAACGGCAGGGTATGGCATCGTTGGTCATAAGAAAACATCCTTTAAATAAATTAATTAGTATCAAAAACAGGAGTAATGTTGTCGACGATAGGAAGCCAAATATACCCTCTAAAGTAAAAAGTTCATTACATTGAGCTAAAAGTAAGAAAAACAACAACCTTATTCAATATGCAAAATTATTTTTATTCGAGAAAAAAACATTGCTGTTTCGAGTACAAGACATTTGACCTTGTTTAATTTGAAGTTAGGCTATTTACTATGAAAAACTTACGATAAATTCACATACCAAACAAAGCCGCGGATAGAACTCTTCAAATCTAGACTATTGCTATCGAACTATTTCAACGAACGCGCCATTCCATACTTGTAATATTATTCATGTTAATTCTGTTTAGAAAAGCCTAGTTTGTGATCTTTGGATGACAGTACAATAGGTTCTTTCTTGGATGGAGTATTAGAATTGACATCAGAACACGTCTAACTAGCGCGTCCTTCACCCAGAAGCTTGAACCACGCGGTACCATTGCATCGAATAATTTACATGATATGAACTCTTCTCGTTAAACTGAATAACCCAACAAATGCATACTAAAAGATGGTATACCCTTCAGTAACAACAGCGTTTTATCTAGCGAAAGTGTCGGTAACAGTAGACGTATAGCCTAGAAATACTTACGGGCGGTCCATTAACCTCACGAAAACCTGGTTGCTAAGCTCCAATATGAAGAAAAGTCTAGTCATAAATACATGAACTTATGTTAAATATTTCCCCTGAATTAACATACCTCCGGCGGTACGGCTTAAAGTTTCTTTCTCCCCGGTTCTCAGTTAACGCGTTGGACGCGCCCCTATTGACGACATGATTGTGGAACCAGCTACACGTCAGTCTGAAAACACAATATCATTCGTGTTGTTGTTTATAGATTCGACATGAAAACATAGAAGCATTGAGAATTTTGTGGTGTTGCTGCCTGCTCACAGATCAATCGGAGCACGATACATTTGATATCATGATACAGTACAAGGCAAGCAATAAAACGCATCTCACCTCAGACGTGAAACTGCTCTCTCCCGTCGAACACTAAAAACCGGTGATAATGGGTGGGATTTAACGAACCACTTGTAATGGCTCCTATAAAGCGCTATATCACTTGGTCGTCATATCTATTTGTCCCAGAACCTAATCAGAGAAATGAGCTATCTACTTTAATGATGATCGACTCTTCAGTGTCGTATAATTTTACATCTGTGTGTTTCGAGTCCTATATCCCTCATAATAGCTTCATCTCTTTTAAAACAGTAAACAGTGTGTTTACCCTAGGGCAAAGTAGCGGTATGAAATCAAGATAGGTTTTGCTTGTTGCTCGTTTTAGCGGCGTTTGCCAGTGCTGGGCAAAATTATATTCACGACACCGACTCATATACCCAGTAAAATAGTGATTTGTTTGCCCATATTTTTTCTATCTTCTTTACAACCTTCAATGCGTCATATACAAGTCCAAGGGGAATAGACAACTCTGATCACTTGTAAGAGTAGATTAAATTTTTAAATCTCGGGAGATGGTTTCTTGTGAGGTGATATCGAGCCAGCATTTGACGAAACGACGCCTAGCAGCATATTAAAGTGACATTGCTGAGTACCTAATAGGAAAATGAAGTGTATTTGGTCTTACATAACAGTCTCTTGTATTCCCTGGTTTCATTTATCCACTGAATGGTCTACCAGTTTCATTTTATCTCTCTCTCTCTAATAACCGATTTTCACTGGGTGAAACTATATGAATGTTACGGCTTATCCCTCGTGATAACGGTAACTGTTTCCATCATGAGAAACATGACCACAAATAACAGATGTTTAATCTTACAAACCAATGCTGCTGTACTTCTATGCAGTAAAAACTGCATGTACATGACCGTACAGGTAAAATGTTCGGATGATGTCGGAATGGTTGGGGCAAAACCGAAAACGCGAACGTGTTAGTCGCGATGGCATAGAATATGAAAGCATTGCAAACGTAGCACCGAGGAAAAACTCACTGTGAACACATTTGAACAGAAAAACTGCATTCTTACCAGTACAGTAAAGTATAGTCTCTCTAGGGTCTACAGCGAAGCTTATTTCCTTTGTAAGTTTTCTTTGTTTGGTGACTCAATGGCCGATCAACAAATTGATGACCAATTGAGTTACAATGAGTTTCTGTTGATTAGATATCAACTGTCAACTCACGATGTTATTTCAAATCGTTTCCCCCAAAATAAGACCATTTGTTACATGCTTCTAATATCGAAGTCGTGCGCCCGATAAGATTAAATTGCAACGAGTTGATGACGTAGAAAGCCGTATTGTCATCATTTGACTGAAAGTTATACCTTGAACTATTTTCAACTTGGCAACTTTGGGATTGAAACTGATAAATAGTATGTTTTACATATATTACGTATAAAAATCGTTATGTTTAGACCGCACAACAGTAATGTCAATATATTCATGCGCCCTTCTATGATGAAAATTATTCTACATTATATACTGATTTTCGTCTACCACAGCATAGAGAATGTAATAGTCATTCGCATCTTACCAAAGGGTTTTGTTTGAAATTATGAAAGCAGCTACACATGTTTTGTCGCTCTCTCTCTCTAATAATCGACTTTCAGTGTAGAACCGATATGAATGTTACGGCCTGTCCCTCGTGATAACGGCAACTTTTACTATTGTAAGAAACATGACCACAAATTACGGATATACAAACCAATGCTGTACTTCTACACAGTAAAAACTGCATGTACAGGAAAAATGTTCGGTTGACGTCGGTATGGTGTGGGCAAAACCGCAAAAGCGAACGCTTTTGGCCGCGATGGCATAGAATATGAAAGGATTGCAAACGTAGCACCGAGGACAAACTCACTGTGAACACATTTGAACAGAAAAACTGCATTCTTACCAGTACAGTAAAGTATAGTCTCTCCAAGGGTCTACAGCGAAGCTTATTTCCTTTGTAAGTTTTCTGTGTTTGGTGAATCAATGGCCAATCAACAAATGATGACCAATCGAGTTACAATGAGTTTCTATTGATTAGATATCAACAGTCAACTCACGATGTTATTTCAAATCGTTTCCCCCAAAATAAGACAAGTTATTGTTACATGCTTCTAATATCGAAGTCGTGCGTCCGATAAGATTAAAGGGCCACGAGTTGATGACGTAGAAAGCCGTATTGTCATCATTTGACTAAAAGTTATACCTTGAACTATTTTCAACTTGGCAACTTTGGGATTAAAACTGATAAATAGTATGTTTTACATATAGGCTGTTATGCATAAAAATCGTTATGTTTAGACCGCACAACAGTGATGTCAATGTATTCATGAGCCCTTCTATGATGAAAATAACTCTACATTTTTTCAGATTTTCGTCTACCACAGAAATACATAGAATGTGATTGTCATTTGCATCTTACCAAAGAGTTTTTGAAATTATGAAAAAGCATTACAGTCCAAACAAGGACTATTTTCCCTCGAGACAGAAGACCATTTGCCTTTCTGGCATCGGGCAAATGGTTACCTGCCCCCGGGTACATTGTCCCATGTTTAGGCTATAATATACACCACTGTATTCTATAGCGAATTTCAGTGTGTATCCGGCTAATTGTGTAAACATGTGCGGCTCATTGGTCACCTTGATCTGTGGTGTTTAGGAAACCTCATCAAGCTTTAACTGTAGAAACATGCACATGCATCAACAGTAAATGACAAAATACTTCTAATTTGCTCAGAGATATTGATGCAATATCTGTCGTCTTCCGAAATTACATTGAAAGGAAAGTTTAATGGCTGCCTTGATGCACGGCCGATTGTCAAAGAAAAGGGGTAGCATGAGAAGGGTGTTCATCGTTCAAAACAATTTTGAGGGTACCTCAGCATATAAGAGGTGTCCACTATTGGGAGCCACTCAAGTGGCATATACCAACCAAACACATCCTATTAATCCTTGACTGGTGTAAACGCATCTTTAGCAGGTTGGGCCGATAAGTAGGCAGTTTTGAATCGCCGAAGAGAACTACCTCGGCTACAATGTAAGAATCAAGTTCACACAATAAAATGATTGATATTGATTGTGTTGATGATTTATATTTTTGATTGAAGACGACAATTTACATCTGGCTCAGTATGCATTCAACTATCAAAATTGCATAGGCTCCGAATCGAGTCGTGTATTCCAACAGCACTCACGAAGTAACGCAATACCAAAGTTAGTGCACAGGGTACTGCAAGCATTATTGGTGTAGAAGCTCTGGATATGATCAATAAATGTCAAGTATTAAACTTGTTTTTCATTATTCAAGCCTGACCTGTGTCGAGTGTGTGCCTATTACTTTACCCTCGCTATCTCTGTATAGTATTTCAAAGAAAACAGTTCATGTCTGTTAATTCCCGCCCATCCCCTTCATTAATTTGTTCTGCCGATCACCAATGCGGAGTTTCTCTTGCTGACCGAATAACTCGTCAGCAGTTCATAAGGTAAAAGACGGGTCCGTCTACTACCTTAGAGCTGCTAACGAGTATTGTTTTCTTTGAAATACTATACAGAGATAGATAGGGTAAAGTAATAAGCACACACTAGACACAGGTAAGGCTTGTATAATGAAAAAAGTTTAATACATGGCATTTATTGATCATATTCATAACGTCCAGACGAATATTGCTTGCAATACCCTGTGATTAGCAATGGTCTTAGAGACAACTCTATTATAGACTGATCCATTGACTATTTCCTATACTGCAATGTTTGTTTTTACAGGGTTTGACAACGATTATGATAACACAAGTTTTCATGACGGTCAGTGCCTTGCCTGTAACGAACTTCAACACATCAAACCCCAGTAAGTAACTGTAACTTGTCGGCTTAGTGACATTTATTTCGTGGAAGGCTTATGTTCATCGTCAGATGCGCATGCGTAGAATTTCTGTTGACATGTATCACACATCTGAATAAACCAACTCGAACTTTGATGGCTTCGGTTGTTCCAAAACTTTCACTGTTTCCCGAGTACTGATAATTTTACCAAAATGTTTCAATTTTATCTCACTTCCTGAACACAAAACCTGCTTCTTTGGCTTTTTATGAGAGCATATACAGAGGTAAATGCCTTGTTGTCGCTTTACCTTCAGGTCAGTCGAACATTTGATTTTCTACAGTTACATTTCCGTTACTTTTGAAACAAGTAATACGCATGCGCACCTGGCGACATTATCCTTCTAACAACTGAATTATTCATGGTCGCTGTATTTAAGTAAAAGAAAAAGTTACTGATTCACAAGTGAAATGAGAATGGTTTTTGACTGACTTGCTTGAATACGTGAGTTGCGTTGACTTAAATTTCGTCACTAGAATATCCTGCCTACACACACGTTGTTCTGCCGTAACCTATTTACAGATGCCTTGAAAAACATACACATGAAGCTAGCTATTGTGCACGAAGTGAACGATGTTTTCCTTACTGCTGCCATACTGGGAAGTAAATGGCAAAGTAATTTTGTCTGTCTTGGAGCTCGAAAGTCTATGTGAGACATTCTCTCGCACTTCTAAACTGTTATTTCTTTCAGATTGTAGCAGTTCGTTCGGAAGTCCCGATCACGCCTGGGATTTTTCAGGTAGATCTGACGCTTATGCCAAGCAACAACCATCGGCATGTTCAGGAGTGTCATCTACACAGATTTACGAAAATGACCCTGTGTATAAGGGACCCATGACGGGTACTGTAGAAGCAGGAGGTTTAGCTGTTACGTTGGTGGATACGTACCCATCAAACCAACGACAAACCGACCAGTCATGCGCTGTGATGCTCGAAGATGACTATGTCAATT
This sequence comes from Ptychodera flava, assembly GCF_041260155.1. NCBI lineage: Eukaryota > Metazoa > Hemichordata > Enteropneusta > Ptychoderidae > Ptychodera > Ptychodera flava. Next base: position 19,036,927 of record NC_091932.1, read on the forward strand.
TTGGAGTTGTGAGTAGTGTTTGCTTAGGAGACGTCTCTCGATGTACATCCGGGTTCTCGCTTTCAATGTGGCTTCGCTACAACCTGGCCAGTAATCCGACCACAGAGCGGTTCATCTTCACTACGGGTGGCCACACGCCAAGCGGGAGGGGTTTCAGTGTGTCTGTTGAGTCTATTCCAGATCCTCGAATCGTGTTTCAAATTATGACACCTGCGACGACCTCTGGTTACCTTAAACACTTGGTGTACAGGACTACATTTCCAGACGACACGTGGTTCCATGCGGTCTTCGTATACGACAATTCTTCGAACGTTGGTACGATCTACATCGACGGCTTGCCGGCTTCGATGCACGAGGAAACCACTGACGTTCCAGACGATGCTTTTACAGCTACTGGTATGATTCCAGTTACCGTATGTCTTATTGCACATGGCAAACATAGGTGCACTTACCCACAGAAAAATGTTACAGTGTGCCTACGTGTATATGCCTTCTAATAGTGAGCCCACAGTCACCTGTGGTCTATTCCGCACTGAGTCTATGCGCCCCATAGACGTGTGTACATCAGGCATATGTACATAGGTCTATGGGGCACAGACTCAGTGCGGAATAGACCACAGGTGACTGTGGTGAGCCTAAACTATAGACCACTCTGTATATCATGTGCATGTACGGTATCTACGCTAATAAATTGTTTTCGTCAATTTAAAAATAAGTCCAATGCTCATATGACTTCAAGCTGCCAATCTAACACGACACGGGGCTAATTTGGATTTATGTTACATAAAACGTGTTATGAATTTTAATTTTAGATAAAGTGTCAAGTGCTTGTCACAAAATGCCATAAACTTGGACGTGATTCCATCATCCGTATAAACTACACATTAGACCGAATGTAATAGGTACACAAGACCTGCATATGTCTTCCCGCCTTACTTTGCAAGTAATCACTGAGTCCTCGAAACTCCACTTCAAATCATGATATAGGATATACAAATCTAGCAGTGGTCATTTTGATTTACTTCTCGATAGCTCCTCTGTTTTATTTTTTCAGATTTCTATGTAGGAAGCCCTAACGATAATTCTACCAGTTCAGAGCAGAGAGCGACAGTGGCTATCAGTGATCTGTACGTCTATTATCGCACACTGGACGCCACAGAGGCCCGGGACCTTCATAAATGTCAAAACCCAGGTATGCTTATTTTGACAGGCTAAATACTTTCATCAATATCCCATATTGACGATGATAAAATAAAGGGCGACGCACTGACCATCAACGTTTATGTATGACAAAGGGCGAGAGGAAAGCAATACATTAACTGGCGAGACATACGGTATCCTGGACCCCAGTCTTCGCTTTTGGTCTTCGTCCACACTGTGGTCAGAGGCACGGAGGCGAAAGCGAAGAAATAGGGTCTAATGGCCGAGCACCGTGACGTTAATACTATGGCTCTACTGTCATCCAGGCCCTACATAAACTTTGATAGTAATCACGGAGCCCAGTTTCGAAAACACTACCAACAAACCATAGCAAACACCAATTTTTTACGACAATATGCAAATGTTACTGAATACATGTTCACTATTACACACGTTCGTTGGTTCATAAAGTTCCTTTGTATAGAGTATAGTAGTCAGTTGATTTGTATTGTAAGTCATTGTATATAGCAATCGTAGGAACTATATCCATATTTATTATAAAGTGATGGTTGTACTTTCAGCTTTAATACTAGCAAAGTATTGACACGCTCTCTAAACAACGCCCGACGCAAATCATTCAATTGTGTCATAGTTCGAAGGAGTAATCTCCAGTGTACCAGCTTTCAGTTTATCTCCCGTGACTGGTTACCACGTCACGGGTAACGGAGTTAGCCACGTGCTTTCCTTGGAATGCAATAGGGTTTCAAAGAAATCATGTGTATAAAAAAGTTGCTCAAGTAATACCAACTAAAACATGTTAATTATTCTTATATTCGCCAACAGGTGCGTTACCCACCACAGATCCCCCGTCATCAACTGCACCTGCATCTACAATGTCGACCTTTCTTCAGGTAAAACTAAACTCAGAGACTAGTGTGGACAGTACATGTATATAATGATGCATCACAGGACTCCCTTGGCGGGCTTGGACACTGCAACTCGTCCCAGTGCTGAGATTACCGCCCCCGTATTAAGATAGTATGCACCTCGAAAGGGAAAGACTTTATCTTTTGTTTAAATATAATATTCCACAAGGAAACGTCCTTTTTCAAAATAAACAATAAAATCAGGAGTCGCCGTGCAAGTGTTTGTAACCCGGGGTTTGTACTAGAGAAACAAAATACATGGACATTTGAAAATCCAAATCTATAACTGTATTAACCCTTTGGTTAAAATCACATTTTACTTTGATGCAGCCACTAAGACGTTTCATGCAGTCTTTTTATTGTGAGTTCTGCAAACGTTATAAACATTTATGTAACAGAATAAAATCTTGTATTTGATAGACGCTTTTGTCTTGACATAAAGGTCATAGTGAGTGCATCCATCCATCCATTCCACGCATGCACTGTTTATCATGTGTCTCGTGAAAAATAAATTGGGATCCATCTGCATAAGTTGTGTTACGTTTTATCCACCCAGAGTGTTTCCCTAATTAACTTCAGTCTCTGTTTAGATCTCATCAACATGATAAGTAATCCGACAGCTTTATGCATTAACTTGTGTATGCTGCTCAAAAATACAGACGAACGTAACATCTAGACAATTGTCCAGCTTGGACGATCTTCCCTGTAGCACTCTATTTAAGATACTATGCGAAGGCTATTAAAATTTTAATGTCAGTGTTTTCCGTTAACATCAAATTGAATGCTATATCATCTTTAAGTTTCATTATGGAAGATTATCTCCTAAAATGGCAGCGTGCCCCTCATAAATTTTAATTGTCTAGACAGGATTTTCGTGGAGTAATAAGAAATTCCAATATACCAACGAGACCTATTTTATTTTTGAAAAGCAGCTTCAAGACATACATAATGCCGGCGAAGCTGACGCTCAAAGTTTATTCAGTAGCACACTGAGTAACCTGAAGACCGTGGCGACAGCCTACAATGGACACTTCAATCTCGAAGAAATGAAACTTATCGCAGACATACTAGCGTTGGTCACACCGGTTGCCGCAAAGGATGCCACCATGATAAGAGTGAGTAGAATAAATTAGAGTTATTTCTTTTCTTTGAGACTTCCGATACGGTGTAAGCAATAAATCTGGTTGTCTATGAAAGAGCCTGCCTCCGCTAGGAACAGAATTGAATATTTAAAAATTAGTATCGGTGTAGCTTTGTTTTATATTTTGCTTGTGCGAAGACAGCAATGAGCCTAATTGTGGTATAATATAAGAGTTTATAAATTAATAAATAGCCGGTCCCCAGCTACTAATATATGAACGGTAGGCATATAATGTGACGGTTTTAATATCACACCCCTCATATTATCGCCTCACGACGGTCGGCTGTTTATCAGGGATGTGTTAATAAAATGTAAATTTTGACCTGTGTTTGCCTCAAGCACGATTTTAGACATCATTTTGTAGAAAATAAGGAGCGCGGAAGCCAGCATTTGGGTCAAAATGTAGACTTCTAATCCCCCGATATTACGGAATACTTGTGGAGTTTGTGCTTTGTAGTTCGAATCTCCCTAATCCGACAGTGGTTGTCGGATTAAGATCACGCTGATTAGTCTCTCTGCATTGCACGTATTAGGTTGATTAATGGTTGGAAGTATGATTCGATAATTACCATCTGGTACTTCAATCGTGTACGCAAAGATGAGGTCGTTTGGCTAGCACGCTAATGTAAACGAACAATTCATCATCTTTCTCCGCACAATTAGAAATAGAACGAACCCGCCATTCTATGACATGGAGCACCGGGAAATACGTTTCACTCCCTACGGCTTCCAAATAGCTTTCCTTACAACACCAATGATGTCGCAATTCACGTTAATGATGAGGCACGGTCCAGCCGTCGTTTCCCCGCCATTTCAACTCACGCAAATGTCAAGAAAAGGGAACACATAGTTTCGTTACTTGTGAATGTATTGCTTGCTTGCTACAAACATTTCAGTGATGGCCTTTTATATTATAATTGTGCGTTTTGTATGTTCATCAAATTCAGTGAAATTCAGTTTTTTGTTAGCGTTGGGGTGCAATTGCAGAATATTGCTTTTCTGAGCAATTTAAATGTAATCAAAAGAAATAACGGCTTCCATTGTTCACGACAGTCCTTTAATTATGATTTGATGAGTGGGCACAGTTCGTGTCGTCATCGGCTTGAATGTGTTTACCGAGAAGCTAGATATTAAAGTTTAAGTGGTGAGACAACTGGGAAATATTAATCTGCCTCGAAAAATATAGTTGTGACATGTGTTTGCCTCTTGCTAATTGACACGAAGAACGGAATGATAAACGAACTGGGGTTTGACTCGCCTTCGATGTGAGCGATGATGTGTTGCCAAAAATACCCACAAAGGTGAAATCCGACTAATGAAATGAACGTGTAGCGTTCGGAACAGAAATGAGCTGAAGACTATGCGTTCAGTGGCAGCATGCACCACCCGTCATGTCTCTAACGATCTTCTAACAGTGCAGCCGTGAGACCTCATACATTATGACCGTGGCACCACAGGCAGAATTCACGCCCTTGCCTGGTTTGTCGGTGAGGTGTCATAAATACAAACATCAATAAAATTGTCTTAAACGCCGTGGGGCGAAGTCTTGCTCTAAATTTTGACCTAAAGTGATGAATGTTAGAAAGTTATAATACCAGGATTGCTAACGTGTAATCTAGTACAAATGTTGTTTTGGTGGAAAACGTAAATATCTAGGTGTATTACCATTTCTATCGGTTTTCAGATAGTTTTTGCTGAATGATAGGTTTCAGTTTCATTTTTTGTTGATTCATGTATATCCTACAAGATATCACCAAATAAGAAATAAGCAGATAATGAGGAATAAAATGATATCTTAGACTTGCCTAACTCGCTTAGCTTCAGCAGCAGTGGGCCATCGCCTTCACCCCACTGTCTACGCAGCAGCCTGAGAGTATATTGCTTCAATTTGCTATCTATTTACTGTTTTGATATTGATATGACCGCATACATGGGGCATGTCTAATGATAGCTCAGCTTTCCATTACTTCACAGTACATACGTAGCCATCAAATGAACGTAATAGTAACAGATCTTTACGTTGAACTGGTTATCCTAGTTGTACACGTTGCGCATGAGATCTGAGCTCTTTAATTTCTTTTTCTGTGGTCATTTCAGGATTTCATCGAAGTTTGCAGTGACGTTTTAGAATCTCTGGGGAGTGACAGCGACGAAGACGAGCCACAGGTACGTGATGAAAGTTTTAATTATTTAAATGAGGACGTTTGCGATTGAAATTGATAATATTTAAAATTATACAATCAAGGGTAAATATGCTTTCGATTTGTGGTGCAAAATGCGGTGTCGCAAATGGTGATAATTTTCACTAGTGCTGGGTATAAAATTTCATTCCTGCCTGTTTTCAATACGATTTCAACGACACAGGATTCGGTAAGTCTCCCGTCGTCCTTTACGAGAAAGTCAGGTGAAAATAATCGTTATTTGAGCGACACTTTCGAGAGTGCAAATTTAAGCATTGTTTGTACAGTCTAACAGAAAAAGTGTGTAAATTAATCATCGCTCGCCCACGCACGGTACACTACATAGCCTTTTAGCACCGTCAGTGTGGCGCACGGGAACGATATTTTATGATCTCCTTTGAAGCTTGTATTGTGATGAATGGAGGGACCCGGTGTGCTGCGCAGCGCTGTCTGAGTGTGAAATATGCACGGTTGTTGTGTAAAGGAATGCTCAGAGACAGTACCTGATGGGCAGGCTAGAATAGCGTTAAGCATTGCTTTCAGCGTTGCTAGTGGGCATGCGGGTTTATATCCACTTTTCAATTTCATTTTGACAATCATCCAGCAAAACGGTTTTGATCTTCCTTATGAGCATTCACTTTCACACCAAAGCAAGCGCCAGCTCATCGACGACTGCAAGGGTTTTGCCATCCCAATTAACATAAAGGAAGACATTAGTGTAATGAAAAATGTCAGGCTTGTGCCAACAATAAGGCACCAGGTCCGATTTTTAAAGTTCAAATTTCTAATTTTAAACTTATATCAGCGAAACAACAGTTGTTATATAATTGAGTCATTAACATTTTAATAGCCCAAAAAATGCCATATGGAAAACCGTCTAGACCGATCAGTTAGAGGGCATGTGAGAAACAGGCCCTGCCGCAAGTTTTAAGGTAGAATGTACGTCGAACACTGATATTCGGACTCTCAAATTTTTACCATTCTCTTCTGATATACTACTTATGAGGGTTCGTTTTAAAGCCCTTGCTTTAAAAAAAATACCGGTTTAGTTTTTCGCAATTCCAAAATTTTATTTTTCTCCATAGAGTTAACACGGGGATTGGGGCCATTTTGAATTTTAAATATCGTTAAATCTTGGGTTGTTTCTCTATTACCAAATTTGTACTGTAGTCCCCAATTTTTATTCTTGATTTTGAAAGAGAATGGCTGAAAGATTCCTTGAGGAAAGTTTGAGCAAAAGTTTAAGACTTTCTCTTTCGAGGCGTATACCACCTTAAGTTGAAAATTACCCTCCGCACGGTATCACAGACCTATAACCGGGTTTTAAAAACGCGGTATTTTATCATTGCCCCTGAAATCGTTTTCCTTCTGTAAAACACATTAACAGATTGCGATATTGTTTGTCAAAAGGTCACCCATCACAGAGATGCGTTCCATTAGGTGAATTGAATACAGTTTTCTAATCATGACATGCCTTGAATATACTCAGGGAAATAAATCGTCTCAGTGGGCTGTGATGTATATTATTTTGACGTATAGACACAACATTTTACGTTGACTTCAGGCAGTCTGCTTTAGTAACACACCGATAATCGTTATTAATAAAACTGACATTACAGAAGGTAATAATATCATGTGCTAAACCATGCTGAAAAATCTTAGTGGATATAAAATGTCCATTAGTTTATATTGTCAAAGGAAAAGATATAAACAAGCGTATAATCTCTACATCAATACAGTTTTATTCTATACCTATCTTGTGACTGATTACAAGACTAAACAATGCGGTATGGTAATAGCATGTCAAAACATGTTTGTGGTTCATCGCTTTTACAAATATTCTGATGGATTTGATAGATGGTAAAACATGACGGATCGTCAGGAATACAATGGTTGTATACTCACAGCGCCAATAGATCTGTGAGGAAGCCCCCTACCCGTCCCGGATTCTTCCTGGGCGGCCTAGCTATTTTTACTTCATATTCCGGGGAGTGGAAATGACAAAAAGTGTGGTTTATCGTTATTGCTATCTGCGTGAAAGGCATTGAGACAGGAGTTCTCTGCAAGTCGATTATAAGATCATTTAAGAAGTTCTACTATAGATACAGTCCGAGTTACACGATCTCCAAATATGACGCGCCTGTCACTCACCAATGGATAATTACAGTCCTTGTTTTATGGTAGAATGCGCCTCGGGGACAGATGTTCGGAATATCAAACTTTTAAAGCACTTTTTGTCTACCACTCGTGGGGGCTTATTTTTACGATCATGGGTAATATAATTTTTCACCGGCATAGATTTACGAAAACCCAAATTTCATATTTCCCATAGAATTAACACAGGGAAGGCGGCCATTTTGAATTTTAAATGTCGGTGCATATCGTCTGATTTATTTCTCTAGCATTAACTTTTACAAGGTGGCCCCAGATTTTTATTCTTGATTTCTAAAGGGAATAGTTTACTGTTAGCTTGCTCGAGGAAAGTTTCAGTTAACGTTTGAACTTCGTCTAATTTACGAGGTGCATACTAGCCTAACACACAACGGTTGTTCAGTGATTCAAAAATTCAAGACAGTCCTAACGTTTATAGTCCTTACTAAACGGACAAAGTTGCTCTTTTTTAGCTTTTTACTGAATTTTCTTTGGCATGAAAAGATATGTGTTGTTTGACTTCTTTAAACATGCCGAAATACATGTCAACTTTGCACAAACTCAACTCTACTTGCAGCCACTGCAGACAAGATTAAACATTAAGTGAAACAATTTACGGTCTGTACAAAAAATTCCGTAAAATGCACGAACTCTCACCATGCGGGCTGAAAATACACTGTTCATGTTACATTAAGTTTGGATGTGGCAATGAAATCTTAATTGGTGACTAGATACCGTATGTTGTGGGTTCGAACTCCGATTGAAGACACCGTATCTTATTGGCTGTACCATGCTTATAAATAAGAATAGCAGATTTCCCTAACATTGTGAAGATTTTTGAGTGACTTTCTGCAAGTATCCTACATTTTCTGAATATAAAGGTCACAAAGCTCAACTTTGTTCCTTTAAGGTGGTACGCGAAAGTGAAAGACTTAAACTTTTGCTCAGGCTTTCCTCAGTGAAACTTTCAACCGTTCTCTTACAAAATGAAGAATAAAAATCTGGGATCGCCATGCAAAGTTTTGGAACTAAAAAATTAAATTAAGTAACGTTTACCGATTTTGCAAACTCAATATGACCGCCATTCCTTGTGTTAACTATATAGCAAAATATCAAACTTTCCATTTTCGCTAAACTATAGCTCTGGTAAAAAATTTTCCTTACTCCAAGAGCTTTGAAATGAGCCCACACAAACTGTAGACAAAAAAGTACCGTAAAATTTCGAGAGTTCAAATATTTGTCCCCTAGGCGCCTTCTACCTTAGTTGTAAATGAACCAGGTAGCTCTGTTACCTTGAATGATTGTAGTCATTGGACTGGCTTGGATGGTACATAGCAATACGTGCCATACGCTGTGTAGGAATAGGTCCAAATAATTACAAGCAGCAGACCGCGAATCATGAGGATGAAGTGTACTAGACAATTCCATAAAACATTGCCACTGGGCGACCATCTCACTACAGAGTTTAAATTACTATTTTTTTTATACGAGAAAGAGAACAGAAATAAAGAGTTGCCTTTAGCGTGCAGTATAAAATATAAAAGAATTTTAAGATAAGTATTAATGTACGAATACGTCATATTACTTATGAACACGTCATATTACTTGGTATTCTGACCAAAGGCAGATGCATTTCTAACAAACTGTTCAAGAACGGTCCCGCCTGCTTGCCAATCTATATAGTCGGATGAACCGTTGTCCATGTACGTGCATTCATGTGCTTGTGCACCCGTTTATCCTTGCATCCATTCACTCATCTATCTATCTATCCGTCTCTGAATCTATCTATCTATCTATCTATCTATCTATCTATCTATCTATCTATCTATCTATCTATCTATCTATCTATCTATCTATCTATCTACCTACCTACCTACCTACCTACCTACCAACCTACCTACCTATCTACCTACCTACCTACCTACCTACCTACATACCTACCTACCTACCAGCCTACCTACCCACCCATCCATCTATCCATCCACCCATCCATCCATCCATCCATCCATTCATCCATCCATTCATCCATCTATCCATACATCTATTCATCAAACCATCCACCCGTCCATCAATCCATCCATCCACCCATCTATGAACACACATCAATTTTGAGTAAGTGTATACGTTGGCCAAATGGCTTTACATTTGTCGCCAATGCGTGGCTATACATTACTATACACGTTGATCTCTCCATTAACAAATTAAGGTTGGATAGGCCCACGGCAAATAAAAACCAAATATGCTGAATAAAGTCTACAAGCTCGCTGCTGCGCAGATGGATGTGTTGCAACAAATACCGGGCAGCAATACGATCATTGCCTACGGCAAGAATTTTAAATACCTCTTTAGCAGCCCATCGATACATTAAAGGGGATGTTTACAGTGGGACATAAAAATCTCCACGTCTCGCGAACGCTATCCAGTCGCTACAAATTATAAACGATAAATTCTAATTTGTCGGTCTTCATTTGCAATGGATAAGCCATATGCCCAGCCATCGTTCACGTGAATGTGGGAATTGAATCGGAAATTCCGAAATGTCACAGCCAGTAAAATGGTCGTTCAGACCAGTTCATATGGGGCACATCTTTATGTGCCAATTAACATCAATGCGATAACGAGGCCATCTAATTGCTCCTTCCAGGTGATATCTTTCGTCACTGGAAACTTTATGCACCTTATTGACACCTTTGCTGAGAGAATGGCTTCTCATCACGACTGCGATAATTCACCTGTCGCCGTCGAAACTTCAAATATCGGTAAGAATTCATTCATAATATTCTCTCTCTCTCTCTCTCTCTCTCTCTCTCTCTCTCTCTCTCTCTCTCTCTCTCTCTCTCTCTCTCTCTCTCTCTTCGAATATATATATATATATATATATATATATATATATATATATATATATATATATATATATATATATATATATATATATATATATATATATATATATATATATATATTCGAATTTCAACACCACCTAAGACCATCGTACAGTGACCCATACGAGACTCAAACCCACATCCCGCCCCCGAATACATTTCGGACGCTCTACCAACTGAGCTAATGGATCAGTTGGAATTAATTTGGGCGGTTCTGTCTGTGTGGCAACTCTTCATTCCATTGTACGTTTATGGTGAGGAAGACGACTAAACTCATCACCTAACCTTTGTGACTAAGGATTGTATCCTTTTCGATAATTCTAACTATAGGTACAGAAACAGCAATACATTAAATAATACAGAGGCTATTAACCAATGGTTGTCATCAAATCACACTTGAAGTTATAGGAGAACATCCGGTTAAAATCGTTTTGCAGCTTCGCCATTTTTAGATTTTTTTATTTTAATTTGTTGTTTCTCCATAGATTTGAAGGTTGAGTGTGCTGTAGCGGACGGAGTCGACGACTCAATCAGCCAGGCTGTGGAATTTACTGACCAGGCGACAGGTTACACGACATCTATTGTGTTGCCAGTGAAAGAGATACAGGCACCAGGTGAATATTTCATCAGATGGAGAAATAAAATAGAGCGTGGTTGTAAGGATGAAATTGTTGAGAGTTTGAACTTGAATAATTTGACTTTGAACGGCAGCCAGTTTACATGAAGACGCGTTCATTTTTTAGCTTTTGCTCGTTTAGTTTTTTGCTGAGTCATTACGACCGAAATTTTATCAAATACAAGTTCACGTCCATTGTAGACTGAAGTACATGTATTTGTAAAACAGTATTTTGGATCAGTTTTCTCTTTAATCGATTGCAAACTATGATTGGCTCAGCTAAAATTAAATGAGCGAAACCCAAAAAATAGATTAAAGGATGCTCGTCGTCTCTTTCCGTTTTACGTGAAAACAATTTCGAATGGCTCATAAAAACACCATTCAAGGTGGTACAGAAGCTGATTAAATCGATTTATTTCCCAACACTGCTACATAGCCGATTCAATCGCTGAAGAAATCATGAACGAAACAAAGATTGGCTGTTCGGCCCCGTTCGGCTTATAATCAGTATTATCGAAGCCTCCCGTGTGCAACAGGTTTCATAAAAAAACTCGTGCAAAATGATTGTGAAAATTCAATGCGAATGTTTTGGTAATTGTCTGGAAACTGAAACTGTACGAGTGAGTGGAAACGACGGAAAATCAATCACGCGAAATTAAAGCGTCGCCAATTTTGTTGTCCACAGTCAGGGGATCTTTTATCAATCTCTCGGGGAGACATTTTCCGTCAATTCACTGTCTCCATTGCCGTAATTAATGGCTCGTGAAATAAGAAAATTGGTACATCTTACAAGTTACATCAAAACGCGTCAATAAAATGTGTAACCGAACGGGCCTACGTGCCGTGTTCTTGATTTACATGTCATCAATTGGCTGAATTCCAAAAGTTGCGATCAGACACAAATGTGCCTTGTTGAAAAGGCAGTAACTATTTTTTACGAAAATTGAGACTTAATTCTTTGCTATTGTTACAGATAAAAAAGTTTTGAAATATGAATGTGAATTTGTTATTGAAATCTGTGGTATTTTTCCATGGACATCCTCATAAGGAAGCAAAGACAAGATCTTCATTAGATGTCTACGATATACATATCTGTCTGTCTACGAAACACGACTTCATTATTAGCGTGTTTTCCACCTTTCTATCTGTCTTTCCTGCAGTCTGTCCTCGGTCTCTGTCTCTGTCTCTGTCTCTGTCTGTCTGCCTGTCTGTCTGTCTGTCTGTCTGTCTGTCTGTCTGTCTCTCTCTCTCTCTCTCTCTCTCTCTCTCTCTCTCTCTCATAACTATCTCTGTAAGAATGACTGTGTCTTTTTTGCTCTCGTGTCACTCTATCCATGTCTGTCACTTTCCAAGTCACCATATCAGTCTCAATATACTTAAGGTGCCAAGTTTATTTTGTCTTCACATCAATGAAATATCGATCTTGATGATTTCAGTCAAAGTTGCAATCATGGTCTACACCAATCTTCGTGAACACATTTCCAACAAAGCATTGGTTATCGATAACTTGTGCGTTGAAGACGCCAATGGTGTGAAGATCGCCCGTCAGGAGGAAATGTTTGTCGGAAGCGACGTCACATCGTTCATCGCAAGCTCAGAACTCGGAGCAGTGAAGCAATTCGGTGACAAGTTTGCCTACATACAATTAAGAAATGACGAGGTGATTATAATGAGAAGCATGTCAAATGTATATAAGATTGACAACACAATCTTTGAGCAATTAGCATCTGTGTATTGCATGTCAAACTCTTTACAGTAATCGTTACATTGAAGCATACCATTTTCGAATTTTCAGAATATGCGCCCTTTTGAACATCGACTAATCTGGTCATCTGCCTACATGCAGGCAGAGGTTCATTCCTACCATTAATCAATTCCCAAGTCATGGCAGTATTTTTTGACAGACAATTTCTATATACGAAGTAATCTGTAGGCTTCATTTTCCTGACAATGTAAAGTGTGAACGCAGACCATGCGACGCCTCATCGTCCGCTTCATCTTGAAAATGCCCAGAGTAATTTCGGAAAACGTCAACTCAATTATATTTTGTATACTCTGCAAAACATGTAGCCTTGTAACCTTTCAACCATGTGATCCCTTTCTATTTAGCCTCCAGATAACAGCAGAGCGGTCTGTGGCCATTGGAAGTTCTATGAAAAGTGAGTGCTGTTGCTCAGTCTCTGTCAGTTTTTCCTACTTCCTTTAGCTACTCTCAGACTGATGGAATCGTCTGTCGCAGGCGAGATGTTACAGAAAGAGTGCTCTGGGCACGTACAAGTCTAATTTTATCATTTATAGGTGATATTCGGGAAAGACAGAAACCTCGTTTCTCACTTAAGGGACTCTGTTGCAAGAATATGAGAAAATCGTACCTCTGGTGACCAATGAATTTTGTCTGAACTCTCTTTTGGCCCCCCGACCCTCCAGAACACTTAGCATGTCTTTATAGCAGCAAAGGTGCAAAAGTAGTTCAATGCAGATAGAGGCACAGTGTCACAGACTTTCTTCTGTCAGTTTGAATTTGAAATCGCTCAAAAGCGACTCTTTCTTTACTTCACTGGGGGCGTCGGGAAAATATTTTCATAGATTTTTGAGTGTATGGTTTTTCACACAATTTGGTTTATACAGCTCTTCTTAACGGTTTCATTTTGATAATATGATAATAAAACGGGAAAGTAAGTGCTTATTTGAAATCAAGGGTAAGGAAAGTAAATATTCAATCACCCACTTTGTCAAAGTCAGCCTTATCTTTCAAATAAAGAACACGGGACTTTTCACGGGACTTTTTTCCTCTTTTGTTCTGAACAGCGGAGAAGGCGGCATATGGTCGAATGAAGGTTGTGTAGTCGTCGACGAAGACTCGAATAAATCGCACACGACTTGCAAGTGCAGCCACCTCACAAACTTCGCCGTTCTCATGCAGCTGTCGGCCAATGAGGTGTGTTGTTAAACTTCTGATAAACATTCAGTTTACAGCAATAATGAAGCTTTTGCAACACTTTGAGCCACAGAAAGTTAAGAATTAGCCCTGCCGCCATTTCTTGATTGAACACATGTCGACAGTCAATAGACGGTAATTTTTAAATATTGCAGTGGAGTTGAACTTTTAATCTTTGTCACATCGATACCGTCTCTGTTCCCTGATCACGTGACTTAAATTGCCAATGAAGAGAGGCATGAGGTACTGCGTAAGTGTCGGTAAGTATTTTCACCTAAGTAAACGTGGACATAATTAGACGACTTTGGCAGCTCTGTTCTCTCAATGCGCATCAACAACCGCGTGTTCACGTGATTTGATGGTTCAAGCTAACAATAGTCCATCTCCTCGAGTTATGATGAAGGTGCGTATGATGCGGATGATGTTGTCGAAAGTGGATTGTCTTACACCATAATAGCACAAATTGCTCATTCAATATCTATGCTTATATGTTTTTATAGTCGAGGCCTTTTCAAGGAAATTCTTTATTTGCCGATTTTTGAAAAACCTACCAGCCAGCCAGGAAAAAAACAGGCAAAAGCACAAGTGTAGTAACATAAGCTCATTTTTTGTTCTATTTATTTTTGAAAAATAATATTTTTATTTGTAATAGTGTTGATACTGTGTTTGCTTTCTTAATTTTCTCTGAAAACCTACCAGCAAACAAAGAATTTTATTTAAAGCGCTTGATACAATAATTATGATGTAATTCGAAATAAAATCATCATCATCACTATCACCACTACACCACCACCACCACCACCACCACCACCATCATCATCATCATCATCATCATCATCATCATCATCATCATCATCGCCATTAACAACAATCATGATGATACGATGAACATCATCAATAAAGTCTCAATAACAATGATTACAGTCAGGCCACTGCACTAAATATCATTTCTGTTGTGTGCGATGTGCAATCCGATCTTAAACCCTTCACGAGTAAAATACGCAGTTTCCTTAGCACCTCTTTTCTACCCCTTAAAATTCCCTCTACGATCAGATATCTCAGGGTGATCTCTCTGCATCAACATAAAACGCTAAAGGAACTTTTGTGAACTTTTCAGAGAAAGACGGCTTATTTTGCTGACTTTGAGATCCTTGAACTTAAATTTGATTATCTTGATCTATCGAAAAACATTGTTAACATGTGTCATGTAAGGCTACACCTGTAGTGTCAACAGCCTTCGATTTGAACAGAACAGTTTTTTTTTTTGGGGGGGGGAATTTACAAAACGTACATGCAGATCGCCGGTTAAAAGGAAAAATGTTTTTAGTCAAATAAGATATTGCCAAAAGGTACAGCAACTCGGGTCGATCGTACTCATTTGAAATTCATAGCATTCGTAAACAATTATGTTCTTGCCTATCTTTAAATATTTAACCAATATAATTTAAAAAATTACAGCAGGCGTTTACTTTTAAAAGCACACCTTTTTACCCATCACCGCAGCCATGGCGATACCCGAATTGTTGTACAGTTCTCTGGCGTTATGTTTCCTGATATGTTACCATCCAGTCGAAATATTTTGAATGTTGAGATAAGTCACTGAAAACCGATAACCAGGACGAACTTGTTTGCGCCACGTGCGGCCTGTGGAGCGCCATGAAATAGAATGTCCGCTCTACCATGCGCGATTATCATCAGCGGTTTTCGTGCTGGATTACCAAAGTCGTATATACGCAAAGCAGACATTATCATATCAATGAGAGCGGTTGTCGTCACGTCCATAAAATAGAGACAAGCGCGGAGAGCGAGATCATTAAATTCACTTTACACAGAGCACGTCATTCTCATTGATTTGACACTAAAGTGCAGAGAGCCTCTTCAATAAAAAAGATGACAGTGTATTGTTTGTATAATATGGATACTCATCCTATAAGGGCGAGCTTGTAAAGCGTGACTATGAATCTATTACCCGGTAGCGGGTCGACGATTATCCTCCGATATACATCTAGATCAATTCAACAACCACTGATATTTCTGTGATCTCTACAAAATGCGGAACCGTTACAAGCATGTTGTTTATTAAGTTCACTCGGAATATTAACGACTAATCCCTGGTGAAGAAATATACCATACATAAGTCATGAAGTCACCACTTCATTACCGCCTTTGATATCAAAATACATGTAATCCCTTTTGCAAAGAGCGAAATATGCGTGAAATTTTGAAACGTCACATTTTGACAGCGCTGCCGATTACGCTGCAGTTGCATCAAATTGGCGAAATCTATACGACAAATATATGAAAAATGAATAAAGATATATATAGATAGATAGATAGATAGACAGATATATGACACATGAATGAAAAATAAATAAAGATATATATATATACAATATATATTTATTCATATATTATATATATAGTTTCCGATGAATCAGACACTATATATATACATATATATATATATATATATATATATATAAAGTTTCCAGTTAATCAGACATAAACTCTCTTAAAGTTGATATCACGGGAATAATTGTAGCATCGCCTGATCATTGATATAACAGTATTTTTTATTCGAAATAATAATGGTTTCTCTGAAAGCCCACAGCTGGCAATGTGTATTACTTCTCCAACTCTGGACTCCCAATGATGTGAGTCACAAAGTATCTTTGATGATTTCGCAACAAAAACATTGATCAAGACTGTCATTTTGATATACAATGTCTATTTATTTGTTGAAGAGTCAAGCACGGCGCTCTCGGCATAGATTGTGAACCTTACACGGACTTCAGAATCTAGTTCTTCTAGTGGGCGTGAGTGACATATGCAGCATTGAAATTAGATCCAACTTTGTGACTTCATATAACATGGGTGCTGTCTTAATCGAGTGATGTAGGGTATTATCCTGCATTTCAACAATTTCAATAATTAGACTTGCATCGAACAGAATCCGCTGATTAAGAGATGTTTGATAACATTCATTTCACGTTATAGGAAACCAACATGTGCGCTGCGAAATTAACAACTTTATTGACATAGAGTGCATGCATGAATAGACTTTAGAATTTCACGTGCTGCATAAGAACCGCTGCCATTTTAGAGAGATTCCTATCGGATTAGCTTCATTTCTTCATCTCAAAACACTCCAAAATCTCGCTGTCAGATGAAAATGAGATATATCATCGAAAATCCACATCACCGACTAAACAAACTGATTCATTCGTTGCGCATGCAGTAAAGGCTCAAAATCCATAATCGTATTCTACTGGTAATTATCAAGTGAAATTCTTTTTATTACCCCAATATGTTTTTCTAGTTTCCACGACGACTTACAAGAATGGCTCGCGAGCTTCAAAATAGACTTTTACGAGATCGCCACAAAACATATCTGTGACATCATGTCGTTTGCATATCGAAATCAATCACTGAACAATTTAATTGCCCACCGGTTTACAACGACCATGTCAGTCCACGGTGATACGATTTTATATGAAATCGTAAATCCCGCCGTTTCTCAAGGCCATATCGGACATGCCTTTAGAATTCGCATAATCAACGTCCTATATTGGGATTTAAGTCTGTAATATTGAAATCCAGGTAACAAAGGAACAGTTTCTTAGAAATCATTATTAAATTACATCAATTATTTAGCCGCAACAAAACACAAACAAACAGACGAGATGAAGCAAATTGAAAGTGATGCGGGTTTTTCGTAAAAATCGTACGGAGCAATTCACGTTTTCGTAATATGCGTCTATGTAGATATTTTCAATTCATTTCCTGCTGAAAATGGCACGGCCCTTGCAGGCATTAGTCATCAACGCCACGCAGGCGTCTCAGGCGTTAGTTCTTTTCGTAAGACTGATGGCTCACTATGATCCAGAAACGGTGCGAACACCATTAAGGCACTTGCAAGATCTTGCTGCCTGTATTCTTAGCGCAGCACGCGGACATTCGTGAGTTTAGTTTTAAAATGTGTGTGGCGGCTAACTGTCAACTATCTGCATTAACGCCCGCTGTGCTGTCGTTACCTGAGTTACGCCCCTGTATGTTCAAGGGACCTCGTCGTTTTCGTGAATTTTACTCCGATTTCAACAGAACATTACAATATCATAGTGTCAGTCTAATCCACTTACTGATCGTTTACAGTCCTCCATAGAAATATTCAACGGGTTCAATTCTTCTCGAGTAAACATTGATCATGATATTAACCTATCAGCGTTATTAAATTTTTGCCAATTTTGAAATGCACAGCATCAGAGGTCAATAAATGTATTCAATAACTCTGATATATCATCGTAGTCATAGAAACAACACGACCGCCTGTCCATAGATTGGATACTTATGAGATGTAACCTAAATAACCACAAGATCGCGACCCGCAATTTATGATGAGAATAGAAGGGGCGAGGGTTTTTTTAATCGACCCTGAATTGAAAGTAATGTAAATGATGAAACGAAAAACTTGTCGCAGTAAACAGATGCCCGTAGAATGACATCTTAACCATACCGCATCGCTTGTTATTGTTGTTTCACAGTTTTCGTTGTGGCGTTGATCAAGTGATGTTTAAATCTGGAAAACAGTCTTTGGCGTACAGATATTAATAAATTCTGTGTATCTGTTATCTCTATGAAGAGGAGAATTAGTAGAGCAAGCGCTTTAAACGTAGTTATGTTTTCTTTTAATATGTCTAAAAAAGTAATTTTGTAACTGTATAATTTTTTGGTTTTTATTGATTCCTTTTTACTGCATTAGGATATTTTTGTCTTTCCAGATTCCATTGTCTGCAGGACATTCTGTCGCACTTGAGAACCTGACTTATATCTGCAGTGTGTCCTCCATCTTTTGTCTCCTCATGACACTCGGTTGTTACACCTACTTAAGGTATGGGCTGATACTATGCTTTATGGCACGATGATGAATCAGAAATATTTTGACTCTCACAGAAGCAGGCAGGGCAAAATAACATGGCAACTTCAAGGACATCCCGTTTATGTGTTGTGTCAAGCTTGTATTGGTGTACTTTTTACAAGCTCGGCCATCTTTGATTGCTCGGGAAAATGCGGGAAAAGATTTTCTAAGGAAAGCTAATGATTGCGTATTTAAACTCTTGGATGGCAATATCGTATAACAACATGTTATCGACAATTGCAATATTAGTGTTGAAACATTTTGTATTGTTTTCTCTGTTGTATCATGATAATCACGTAAATATTAAAAATGTTTGGGTTTTTATCTTGCAGGCTTTGGAAATCACAGCGTATAATCCTACATGCAAATCTCGCCGTGTCCTTGGCTGTTGCTCAGACTACCTACTTGATTGGTATCGAGGCCAAACCCGAAGTGAGTATAGCGTTAGTAATCTGTTGATTATGCCGGGACAATTTCAAGTTCCTTTCCATTATGAATATTTTCAAGTACAGACCATGAGCTCAAATAGTGTACAGTCATCTGACAATGTGTTATTTAAACTAGCAAAACTTAACCTGCCTGAATGTTTCTCCCTCTTCACAGCACGTATGCACTCTTGTTGCCGTTTTGCTGCACTACTTCTTCACGGCCTCGTTTTCGTGGATGTTAATAGAGGGCGCTAACCTGTACATCAAATCTGTCTTCGTGTTCGCCAAAGAAGTTCCGACAGCTGGTCTAGTTGCTGCTGGCTGGGGTAAGGTTTGATAGTATGTTGGCATTTTTTGTTTTTTGGATTTTTTTGCGAGGGTTTGGAGTTTGGCTTTTGTGTTTTGTTTTGTTTGGTTTGGTTTTTATTGTCGTTTTCTTGCTTTTAAACCTCGAATATTAATGGATTACATTTCACTGTTAAAGAATAACATTTAGGTAAAATACATGAACATGAATATTTGAACAAGAGACGATACGCTATCGAGTACCACGAAGCATTAAGCAGAGAGAACGCAGGAAGTGACAAAGTTGTCCAACAAAATCACATGTATTTTTAAACTTCTACTGTAATTTTTACCGTATTCGTTCATCGACCCTTAAACCATTATCTGTGACATTCTTCCTCAAATGACAATGTTTTCTACACTATAACAATTTTCTCTGATGATTGCTTCCTGACAGGGATGCCTGCCATCATCGTCGGCATTGCTCTTGGAATCCGATTTGAAGGCTATGGCAGAAACGGCATGTAAGTAGAAATTCAGTAGCGGCATCAATCGTTAAAAGTAAACTTAACTTGTAAATAAAAAAAATTACTTAAACTGCATATTTAGGATATTAAAGAGAGTTGTACACTAGTGCATCATGTCCTAAACCGCCAATGAGTGTACTCGTCTCATTGCATCGGCATGTTTTAAAACTTAACTTGACTCCCTCAAGTGTAAAATTTAATATATTCAATATCACCGGAAAGTAGACAACAACAATAACAACAACGACGACGACGACGACAGTAAAAAGAACAAATGAATGCAAATTATCTTTCAAGCATTGCTCACGTTCTTTAAACTATTTCTGATTTACCAATCTCCAGATGTTGGCTTTCGTTCGAGGACGGTTTGATATGGGCTTTCGCTGGACCGGTCATCTTTGTGATTGTGGTAAGCCTTTGTGTCGTCACTACACGCACTATATACGTTTCCCTTTTCTGTCGAGAACTTGCAATTGACCTCGTCAACGTTGAATTTCTTCTCCGACAGTGGACTCTTAACTCGTCCAAGTCAAGTTCGTGAACCTACTCTGAAACCTGATCGTCATTGTGACGGATTGAACCTCTTCTTTTTACTCATTCAGAGAGGCGCACTTTAACATTTACTGTTTTGGCTTGGAGCTTGTTGGTGCTCATTTTGAAGCTCATGGAATAACGAAAATCCTAGTTGGCTGATGTTTGTGAAAATTTCCCCCATAGAGTTAACACTGGGATGGCCGTCATTTTGAATTTCAAGAGTCAGAAAATATCGGGTGTTTAGTTTCTCCAGTACCAAATTGTGCCTTGGTAACCCTTATTTTTATTTTTTGGTTCGAAAATGATTTAAAGTTTCCTTCCACAAAGTTTTGGGCAAAGTTTAAGTCCTTGCATTTCGAGGCGCGGACTGCCTAAAGCTACCTTGACTGCTCAAAGCCGCAATCAATTTGTCAACTATTCATGCTCATTTACGTTATACTCATGATACATTTATCAATTTATCTTACTCGTGCAGGCGAATGCCGTGATCCTCATTCTGGTATTACGGGTATTTATGACTCTGAAAGCCAACGCGGACAAGACTGATATTCAAAGATTAAGGTAAGAAAAATTGCCACTCGCGTACCCGTGTCGTGACTCTGACTTCATCCTGAAATTTATTGTCTTGTTCACTAATACAGCGACTATAGCCGCATCGGGTAAGGATACATTGATAGTATATGAGTATACAGTGAGTAGACAGTAATCTCACCAAAATACGCCGTCTAATCAGGATGAGAATTTCTGCCCGAGAGTTGTCAAAGATTGAGGTATGGAAATACCTGCTTACCGTTCCTTGACAATGTTTTTCAAAAACTTTCTGCCATTCGAACTGCATAGGAAATGCATTTTAGACACGCCATCGGGGACTTGTGACCTCAAACTGCAGATGACCGATAGGAACCATATGATGGGACCAAAATTCCTCACTGTTGAGCAAATTTTGGCGGATGCATTTTGATCGTTGACGTCGTTGTAAACCGTTAGGATAGTTACTGTAGTATTTATGTTCGTCCCTTTACATTTTAAGTTTTGGCGCAAAGAGCTTTTCCTCATTGTGTAGTTTACATCTGTGCTATCAGATCACCAAGTCAAATAATCTGAACTTGTAACACATGTTCTTTTTTCCTGGTTCTTAGGGTTGGCATTCGTGCAATTGTAATGTTGCAGCCGTTGCTTGGTCTCACGTGGCTGTTCGGCGCCTTCGCAATAAACGAGAACACGGTCATATTCCAATACCTTTTCATTATCTGCAACGCCCTTCAGGTAATCTGGAATAGTTAAATCGTATTTCTCATTTTGAATGACTTCATTGTTCGTCCTGAGGCTGTAGATGAAATTGCCAATCATAAAATCATGTCTATGTTTAATTGGCAGCCTTCAGCAGTTCGGTGTTGGAAGGCTTTCATTTTGAAAGCAATCGTGTTTGCTTCTGATCAGATATGATATAAAAAAAAACATCCATCGATCACGTTCAGGGCCATTCTCATTTGATTGTAAATCGGGTTGTTATTTGCACGGGGTTAAAATCGAACGAAAAAATGATTATGATCGTGATTAGTTGGATATAATTATGAGTCTGCAAATTATGGTCCATTTGATGTAGTACCCTGTGCAAATCCAATGCGCGAAAAATTAAAAATGTAAGCTGGAGGCACTGTAAAATTAAAGATACAGGCATTACTGCATTAAAGACATGTACGTTGAGTGGAAAAATAAGAGCGGTGATGCTATTAAGTCATTAATCGATCAATGTTTGCAACTATTTGCGCCAACTCTTTCCAAGTTATAATGTTTTTTATCGATTTTTCTATCAGTTTTATCATTTCATTGCACTGATATATTACCCTTGATAGTCAATTAGTATGCTCAGCACGTTACATGTCGATCATCTTCGGAACGCTATGCTCGGAAACCATGACTAGTTTAGAGTTGAATGCGATCAAGATTATAAGGCGTCCTCAATTTTCTCTTTCGTTGATTGCATTTCAGGGAGTTTTCATATTCGTCCTTCACTGCGCAATGAATGAGGAGGTAAGTGCGCATGTCTTGTTTGACGTCTGTAAACCTATTTATCAGAAACCCTGCATGCCAAAAGAATTTTCCTTTTGAATTTTAACTCACGAAAATCAAAGAAGGGATATTTTTCAATGCCGGAGTTATTCACGTAAGGAGACAGACTATTTGGCTTTGAGCATTCATTGCGTAATACGATTCGGTTGAGCGTAATATACGTGCAACACGTCTAAGCGTCTAGGATTAGTATGTCATACGTTATGCTATAGGATTTAGGTTTGCGGAAAGACAGAATTTGATCGAAATTGTATTTTCTACTTAATGGGTAACCTAACATTGCCCTGCAAAGCTCTTGCCTACACAAATTCACGTGCTTGCTTGTGAAAGACTTGTGAGCTATATGACACAGAAAAAATTAACGGTAGTACCGAAAGCATCATCGATGAGGGGAAAAAGTCAGCAGTTGATGGAATAGCATCCGTGATTGGTCACCTCCTCTTGCACTTCTATTAGACTATCGTACTCCCTTCTGATAAAGTGCAACCAGCGTAAACGCTGTGTTATTGTCAAGTCGTGCAAAGTTTCTTGTGAGATTTAATCATGACTTACCATTTCATTGAAAATGTGGTTTAGGTTAGCCTTGCATGTTACCGGCAAACTTTTCCCCTAGCAAATTGATATTTCTCATAAAAGTCGACATCATGAAAACCCCGCGTATTGTACATTTTCAAAAAGCAAGAAATTGAACTTGAAGTCTAGTATGGTAGTAATGGTGTTGTCGAAGCATGAAGGGGTTGGAGAAAACCTCAATTTTGGTATTACAATAGAAACGTTTATTAAATCGACTTTTAGTTATGACTCCTGTATAAAACTTAATACCCATTAGAAAAAACGGCATTTTTGTTTGAATAATCTACTCCCATTCTTAAATGACAGCAATAGAAAGACTGACATTAGAAAATGTGATTTATTTTCCCCGATGTAAGTGCCCTTTGCTGACAAAGTAAACCGTTTTTGCATAGTGTTTCAAGAAAGAAATGTGAAAAGTTGACACACTTTGACGCAGTCGGACAGAGTGTCTTTACATTCTTTTGCAATGTTGAAAACGGGTGGATGAAGAAGCACAGAAGTCAGATGATTCGCACACATTTCTTTCTCATCGCACCCAACTCGAAACATCGAAAAGTAAACTAAACTAATCTATCAGTTCGCGTTTAAAAATTACCGCAAATTGTGTTAAATTTTTGCCAAAATGTGATATTGGGTCAAAATAAAACCTCAATGAGACATGTAACACCTAAAAAAATCTATTATTTCATGTTCTGTTCAATTTTAGGTGAAACAAGCGTTCCTGAAGAAACGACGTGTGAAGTCCTCGCAAGCCGGCACAACCACTTTGTCGATGCGAGACACCACATCTTCAACAGCGTTGCACACCAAAGCAGCCGGCGAGAGCGTTAAGTTTTAAGGGCGCCACCACGGATAGTCTGCACATTAATGTATTCTTCTTTAATGAAGCATACATTACATTGGCAGTATACATGTACAGAGATGGACTTCTGCTTTCAATAGCCGACATGGTGTTGGATTGACATCAGTCGTGCAAAGAACAACAATAGGTCGTTCGAGGTCTTTTGTTCCGCGAATGCTTACTTGAAGAATGCCCCAATTGATAGTTCCACACTAAGTGGTCCATGCTTCGTTTAGGTACTTACCGTTCTATTGACGCCCCGTAGCTGAATCGAGCTATAGGGTTCTATTTTTCCTGATATCCGTCCTTCAACTAACATATTTATCAAACAAAGACCGTCATATTGTGACTTTAAGTAACTACATATTGGATTGAGGTAAATTGCATTGTCGTCTGTTTGTCAAAATTTCTGAACGTGTGGTAAAGAAAATGTCTGGCAGCTGCTGGCTCATATAAGGCTGGCCCATGATTTCCGGCTTTTGAGGTAGAATGTGCCTCGCAAACAGACAGATATACGGAATCTCAAATTTTTACAATATATTTTCAAACTACCACTTCTAGGGTCTCATTTTGAATCTCTTGGAATTAAAATTGTTTCTGTAGTACCGCATTTTGCACGGTGATCCCTAGATGTTTATTCCAGATTGCGAAAGGAAATGGTTTAAAATTTCCTGACGGAAAGTTTCAGTACATACGTTAAATCTTTCAATTTCGAGGTACGTACTAACTTATCTGGCTGCAGGATTTGACAGTGTGCTGCCGAGAAATAGATTTCAACTTTCACCGCTCTCTGTTTTCCGCCGCGCTCGAACTCACAGGAAACTGCAAACATTTTGCCGTAAATAAGTATTTTAAACTACATTTTCACTTCCTATCATGCTCCGTCCAATTTTATTTTTCCTTTAATTGTCTATTTACTCGAGGTTTATCTGCGTGTTATACTTATAATGACTTTTGCACGTCTAATATGTATTCACGTGAAACATGACAAGCTTGGTCGGGTAGTTAATTATCTTTAATTCAACGTCTAATTTCTGTCAGCCTTCATTGGTGTTTTCGGCTTCCTGCTAAAAGACAGGGTAAATTTGCCATCAGTTTTGATTTGCTTTAATCTGCAAAGGGCGATGACCTCTAGCAGGAACTGAGCATTGAATAACAGCCAAACCGAATGTTTACTGCAGCAACAAAAACGACGACATCATAAAGGAAAGTGTCGCATAATTTGTCTGACACAAGAACGCCCCCCCCCCCCGCCCCCCGAGTTCAACATTCGAAGTCTGGGAACAATCCTTTTAGCGTACTATGAGAGAATATGAATTAAATACTAATAGGGCAAAAAACTGTGGACATTATTGCGATTAAATAAACATATCCTTCTGATTCAATTTAAAGGGGTCGCAAAATAGGTGGATTTTTTTCATCAACTGTGCGATGTTAATTCTAGCTGTCGTTTTTATGAAGTCAATAAGTTTTGGTAAAATTGTTTTTTCGATTTTATCGTGACTGTAAAATGTGTCCAATCAAGTTTGTATATGATAATGTTAAAACCCACAAGAAAATATTTTTGTGAGTATATTTTCAGAAACTAACTATCTTCTCTTACACCTACATGTATGTCGGAATTCCATGTGCTATGTGCTATGCACACTAACTGAATTCAACTTTTCAAAATAAACGCAAATACTGAAACAGGTTGATGCTTGTTCACTGCCAGTGGCGTGCGTTAAAATACAACGAATTACCTTCCTCTTTTACTGTTTGAAAACGACAAAGAAACTGGGTCATGACTTCGATCCAGTTCTGCAGGGGCTTAGAGGTCAGCGGTCGAGGATAATCAGTCTCTCCTCATCAAAATCCAATCTTAGAAAGCGTATTTAATCATTCAAAATAAATGTTAATTTTAATGTGATGGTATATTAAAATAAACTGGCGATATTTGATATCTTACATGAGTACATAATTTTTACCTCCATAATTATTGTAGTTTCATGGATGCACACGTTTTACTTTTGGAAAGAGGTTGTTTCAAGGAGGCTTTTTTCAATGCAAATATTAATACTACAAAAATTGAAAACAATAACTTGAAGAACACTAGATGATGAACTTAATATATTTTCATTCACATTACATACACATAAGGCTCAATTATTTGACAATGATGTCATATCCTATCATTTCTGATTTTTTTTTCTATTCATTAAGCAGAACATTGTGTGTTTTCGAATTACGTAAACAAAATGTCGTGAGCCAACTACATGTCCATAATAGCTTTACATTACAGTCGCGTCACTATAGTTTGGACAAGAGGGATTTGTAGAGTTGAATGTAAATTTATTGAACTTGATACTTTTATCGTGTTTTACAAAATCTTTCTTATGTGTGTGATGTAAATTGTTACAAAACGTTTCTAATCCAATACGATGCAATCCACGTGACTTCATGCAAATGAATGAATACATTACTTTTTTGTCAGTTAGAACTTCAATGCTTTGCGGCGAATATATCTTTCAAGTATACCTAGCGTACTGCAGTTTACATGGAAAAGAATGCGTATTACGCATGCGTGATTCTTGAGGTCTCATTCATCTTCCTCGCCATAGCATATTGTGTAACTTTATCAATATCCAAACTACTGCGCAGTGTTTTAACATGGCACATGGACCAAGAACCATTCTCTGTAAATATGTGTATGGCATCACTTTAAAAAAATGTATAATATTCAAGTAGATATCGACGTCATGCAGTTCATGACATTTTTTTTCAAAAAAAAATTATGACAAATTCGTTTGTGTGATTAAAATATTGCGTTGAGTACACATGCGTACGTCCATACGTGCTCCTGGATGAATGAACGGATGCACGCAAGCTCTCACTTAAAATACACAACACATATATATTATAGATACATGTATTTATACACAGGTACAAGTCTCGACAGTTACCTACTGAATATGCATTTATTTTCTATCGTGTCAAGTAATTACTGTCACAGTACTTTCTGAACAGAACCGTGACTTAAAAATCATGTTAAAGTTGATTAAAATTATATGCTCACTACTTTTGATATTTACTCACAGAAATATCTATCAGCGTTGACATCAGCTGATGAAGATTGTAATTTAAGTCCGTGTCCGTCCAAGGGTTCATATTTCCACTCACATTGTATTACATGTCTATATTTTCATCGTATCTTCTCTATAATCATTGCTTAATATATTAAAGCACCGGTCGCAAAGAAAAATCATTAGACTTTCTGTCTGTTCTGTTTTGACGTCATCGACTGTGGAAGAGTGCAATACCATTAAAGATACGGGTAACCGTACTCATGCTTACAGGTCTGGGGTACATGTGCCGTGAAGTATATCCTAAGTAAGCTGGGTTCCTAGAGTTCTCGTGAATGGAAAATTATTATGAAATTAGAATATTCGCAATGAGGCCCATAAGTATTAATACCACTGTGGTGCAAGGATGTGTTAGCCTTTCGTGCAAAAAGTGACTATTTGCAGAGCCAGTGGCGTACTCATATTTGTAACTAGCAATGTCATTCGATTTCAGGTTGACGGTAAAGGCGAGTTCGTCGTTGATAATACTCGGGTCATCTGGGTGGGTTACTTGCTTTCTCTCCGCAGTTGAGCTCAAAAGTTCAAAATTTATGTTACCAGCAAACAGTCGAGTATCGACTGGCTTTTCCGCAGCTGAGAACTCCACCTCGTTGCTTCCGTAGCTCCACAGTCCATAGACGAAAGAACAGTTGCGCACCGTCCTGTCGGCGTCGTCTGACACGCACTGGGCCGTCGTTCGCGAGGCGGGTCTTGTCAGCATGGAAATCAGACCATTGTTCCTAACAGATGCGTAGCCAGAGCTTGCTGATTGATCGATGCTGTACTCAGACCTGTTATAATATCGCAAGAAAACCATCTTTTTATCAATGTTGAATGGCTGTCAGGTATCTAAGGACGGCACTTTGTATTCTGCATCTTTGATCTAAATATATGATTGTCGAGATAAAGAAGACTTTCACATACTGGCCACAGGTATAGAAAGGAGCGTGGTTGAAACATAACATTCTGGTGTCATTAATCGGCAGATAAATTCTCCCGCCAGCACTTGGGACTTCTAGAGATAAAGTACAGGAGATGGACAGTTATCCGCAAACGTGGCGGATCTTTACATGTTACTGTATTTGACCTCCCCCCTCATCCCGCCGTTTTAGCATTCTGGCGTTGATTTAAACATATGCATGGAATTTGAAAACATACATGAAACTCTCCTCACATACAAAATACTGCGGGCCCAGGAGAGAAAAAACCTGACACTCGCAAGATATGCAAATGAAAATAGAGAAGCAATGATCAAATAAAAAGTCTCACCCGTAATATAAACGAAGATCTCGTTCTGGTGTCCATATGTCAACAACAGGCAAATGTATGGTGGTCAACCCGCCAAAGTCTTCTGGATTCCAGGCAAAACGGTAATCTTCCCATGTCTGTATTGGGAAATGACAGGGCAGAAAATCTAATAATATGACGTGTCCCAGCAAGATAACAAGTATACATTCAGCGGTAATCTCGACACAATTGTCATGCATGTCTGGTTTTGAAATTTACATAGAAAGAAATGTTTATTATTTTTTATATTCTTTTATGCATAGATCATGATTTACATGCAACGCATGAACGAAACGAAAGGTTGGTTTTGAGTTTGAGGGTACACTGAACTGACTCACTGCATACTGCTGTATAGTTTGGTATCACAAAGTTCAAACACCGGATAACCTCGACAGCTAAATATTGGTGCGCAGAATTACAGAAGAGGAATGTTAAAAGTAACTGCGCCACTTTCGAACAAATAGAAAAGAGAGAAAATCTATATTCATAGCTATGGATATCATGCGGATGTGATGGTCATTTCTTGTTTATTGAAAAATGATATTGGGTGTCTAGCTAATTAACATATGTGAAGCTTTCAAATGCGAAAATAGGGTTGCTGACGCAAATGACCTTGTTCTGGACAAGAAATGCGATGCCAATTATAATATTATACCACAACATTAAAGGCGTAAATACAGGGATCTGATTGGTCGAGACGTTAAAATAACTTTGCTATAATCGCAATGTAGCACGGATGGAACAAGCACGAGCTCTCAGCTAGAGAAAATTGCCCTTTTGAAGTTTCGCGCCAAAATTTCGATTTAACCCTTTCACCCCCAGTTCCCTGTATACAGGTCCAACTTTACAATAGAAAACAATGGATTTGGGACAAACCATGGTGAGAAAGGGTTAATATTATGATATAATAGTAATAAAGCACCTAAACAATGGCTTTACCACTCAATTTTGAGCATAAGACACCGTGTATTCAATCGCTTTCACTCGTGCACTTATGTTGTGAACTGCTCAAAATCCCGAGATATACCGTCGCTGGGTGTAGTTTATTGCTTAAATAGCATGCAATACATGGTAACGTTGAACCAACCACTCCAATAGGAAATGTTATATTTTCATAGCGGTAGTCAAAATTTAGAAACATGAAAGTTATTGAGTGTGTGCGAGGAGAACGATGACTAGCTGTCGGACAAGCTACAGATACATTGATGATTGGAGAATTACCGGACATGCACATGGGCTTTAAAGGGCCACTTATGCTAAGTTTTGATAAATTTTTCGCTATTTTTGTTTTTAATGTAAATCATAATTTCTTGTTCGTCTCCACAAAGCATGTTGAGATACGCAGGATTCAGCTTGTCAGCTCAGCCTGTATATGAAGAAACTGCATTGTTATTGTTGATAAGTGAATTCTGGTCCGGACTAGAAATCAAATTTAACAATAAGAAGCAGGATGCTATGTTGACAAGCTAAGCAGTGGTTGTTTCAACATTATTTTTGGAGAAGAATATGAACTTGCAAATATACAAAATAAAAATAATGAAGAGATTATCAACAATTAGCATTTAACTGGCCCTTTAAATTCTTGACTTCATACTTACGTAGCGTTTGTATGTCTCGATGGTCAGCATATTTGTTCTATCCTGAAAGAAAATGTATATACAATGTTGTAAGTCAGAGAAATTTTTTTAACTTTCGCATACTGAGGCTTCATATTCTGAAACAATAAGGCGAGTTTTTTAATGTTTATGATGACATTGATGTTGCCAGTTTCTGTTCCTATTCCACTCAAATTTGAAGAAATTCGTGACTTTCTTATGAAGGGAAACCTTTGAAGAAGAGCTGTAGAAAGTCCTATAAAAGGGACATGCCATGGAGTGCGTTGGTCCGTTCATAAGCAAAAAAATCACCCACTTACTAGTTCGATGATCCTACTCAGGACGAGGGACATTTTCACCTTGACAGGCTCGTCAAATGAATTCTGAGGTGAAATCTCCCTGTTGTGAGCAATCAGCAACTCGTTGAACAGTCGTGATTTTGTTGCCATCAAATTGGCCGCATACACTGCGAAAAGCATTAATATGAATTTGCATTTTAATAATTTCCGTCAGTTATCACTCTTATCAATTTGTAGAAAGGATTTAAGGTACAAGAAACTGCGAATCTTTAACTTTTATTCACATTAAAAATTTAGTACACACCGTAACGTAAACTTTTTTGCACACTCGATATATGGGTGGCATCACCTTTGAATCACGCACACATTCATCAATCTATACAGTTTCTTCATAGTTTATATATATTATATATATTATATATATTAGAGTTTCACGCTACATGTGTCCTGTGTAGGATGATCGCTACAGAGGACACATGTAGCGTGAAACTCTGAGTAACGCCCCAGTACTGTATTCCTGTATTCAGCTTGTCATCGATAAAAACATGTCGTATAGGAGCGTATTTTTCACATCCTGAAGTTTTACGATCGTTTCTGATTATGACTCGAAATCCCCCGAAGGTTTGTTGTTGTGCTGATTGACGATATTCTAGGGAGTCCACAATACGTTCGAACGAGGGACGCAATTAATTTACTGTGACCTCCCACAGCGAAGACTTTATACAGCATTATGCTTTACCTCAGGTAAGTTTTTTGAAAACTGATCATTAGTTTTTGTCGTTTTCATTATTCTCAATCAGTTGTATTATATTTTTAACCAATACCACATAGATATCAGTCTTTACGGGTAAATATTAGCCGCCTCTGATGACTACATTTTGTCGTCTGCTAGTGAGTGCTGAGACAGCCTGTCAGCCGAAACTAAGTTCCGTTTCCTAAAGCTGTTTCCAATTTGAATATGCAAGAAAATGTACAGTTCAGATTTATATCACTGATATCATCTCCTACCGCGTCAAGGTAGTTTTGCCATATTCAGTTCCAAAATGTTGAAATCCTGCCAATATCCATTGCCAGTGTATTGTATTGCATTGTCGACTCGAGTCGGCTATCCGTGCAGTGCTCTCTTAGCAAAGCAAAGATTTGTTATACTTAGGTGTGCCGACCGCGATTATCCAGGGTGTTTTCATGATAAAATGTTGTTTTTTTTTCAAGTCAAATGTACTCTAAATATTGAGACAGTTTTCCTGTAGAAAGGGTTAATCTGTGAATTGGTAAGAATGCCGAGGCGCTCCCGATAGTTTTCTCAGCGGCTATATTAGTCACCTATGCGAATTCTGGTGGAATCAGCAAACTTTCTTTTATGTTTTTTTGCCAAGTCAGTAAACTCTGCTTTCTCCCACGGGGCATGACCGATCACCGACGCGAGTGGTACTATGGCGTACAACAGCCGCGTAGACTCGTACTCCCTAGCTTATTGACAATGGCCCCAGTGCCGAACGTTCGATGTTCGGAAGCTGAATTTAGGTGGGCCACCGGCATTGCAACTTTTACTTTTTTTCGCGATCTGCGCGTATTCGCCACGTCAAATATCGACCGTTGGCATTACAAAATGCGTTTTAAAATGTTACAAAGTGGGAGTGCCACTTTAAGTAACAAATATTATTACTGCGTACTCGAAGTAATTTGTGTTATTATTTATAACGCTCTCCGTGTGGCATCGATCACTGCATATATATATATATATATATATATATATATATATATATATATATATATATATATATATATATATATATATATATATATATATAATCTGATGACTTATAGAACTGGGTTGTTCAAAGTCCGTCTTGCTTCCAATCCCGAGTAGCAATAAAATAGCGACGTTTCGGTGCGACTAGCGTACCTTCATCAAGCTATACAACAACACGAATACAAACGAAACTGGAGGTACCACTAAATGGAATACATACTCGTGCACACTCGTACACGAAGGGTGAGAACATTACGACGGACGGATGGGAACTGTGCATCCACACAAAAGGCGACAACATTACAACAGAGGGGTGAGAATTACATGCGGAAGACAGAAAGTTGCTTAATCTGAAATTGCTGTGGGTTCATATTCATTGAGTCCCTTTGGATGGATTGTTCCTACTCTGTAGATCCAGAGACTCTCTAATTCTTTTGTCATTTGAACATTAGTGTTTGGTATGTGACAAAGTACTATGGCAATTAGAGCATTGTCTTTCAAAGTGTGGCCAGGCATTCTAAAGTGATGAACAACGTAGGGAGATCTGTCTGATTTGTTTGTTTTAATATTTGAGCGATGTCCATTGAGGCGTTTATGAAATGTTTGAAAAAAAAATTATATATATATATATATATATATATATATATATATATATATATATATATATATATATATATATATATATATAAACGGACACATAAGTAATAGAAAAACATGAAATCACACAAAGTATGAATGAGCCTCAACCACAGTCAAAACTGCCGTAAAAGTTTCCTTTTAAAAATACAAGACGCAAGGGTACCCTTAGGCTATCACGTTTGATCTGACAACGCTCACATCAGTCACTACAACAGTATACTAGCTAACACAGCTGTCGTCATTATTAGTTGAAATCGGCATTCGCTTCAGGGCTATGTTGTTTGTGGATATAAATGAGTGATATATGATATATGTTTTGGCAGTCGTCGTGGAACCCGGCAAAAACACAACGTAAGTGAAAATTACCGAAGGGAGTAAACAGTCTTCCTTTCCATGCAGAAGCTGGCAAAATTTACAGGAGTTGTTCATGAAGTCATAATTGTCTTTCAGGACACACTCATGATGAGGAATACACTACAATACACCCCAAGATATCTGATAAAAATCAACATCGAACATGATCAACTCCGTTATAGCAATATTGTCAGATAGTTGGAACAATAATAATGACGACGATGATGATATTAACGGTGATAATAAAACTGTTGATGAACTGTTGTGAGAGTAGCGAATTTCTTCTATCACATCAAAGTCCCTAAATCATCATGGAGGGACTGTGGTCACATGTAGCAGCTTGCATATTTAATCATTAATGTCAAAGCTAGAGTAATCTGTTTTAAATTAATTTTTAACACATTAAATCAGACAGAAATTTCAATTCCTCACATAATCGGATTACGTGTCTAGGCTACAGCTGTTTCGGCATGAAACAGGCAGGATGGAAATTTCAACTCCTCTAATAGTCGGATTACATTTCTATAGTAGTAGGCTAGATTTGTTTTGGCCAGTGACAAGTTATGGATTACGGCATTGGCAACTTGTGACGCAGGGAAATATTTTATGTGTTGCCCTAAATATCGTATAACAACTGTTACATTGGATTTACTGTTTGGGAAAACTGATATCACATATGCATACGATGACCTATGAGCTTCATAATTCTTGTTCGGTTGAGCTGTGACGGGTTTTTTGAGAAAAACTATAGATTGGGATAACAAATGCTCGTTTGTTTTATTTGCTTCTATGATGTAAAGGGGAGACTGTTTGCTAGCAAAAAATAAGATCATTTGGATGGTTATAGGAAAATGTTTGCTGGCAGTTATTAATCAGTACATGTTTAAGAGAATGTAGAACTCGTCATCGCTGTTGATTATTTGTACATTTAATACCATACTATCATTTCGACTGAAAGGAAGCAAAATCCCTTTTTGTAACATGTCCAAAAACGCCGCGTGAGAAGGCTATTAACCTGAGCTAAATGAAGCTGCGCTGACCTTTGCACTGTAGTTGACCTTCCGATTGAGATAGCGGCCAAGTTTAAGGAACGGGTGGATACCTAGAGTAGAATGTACATTTACTTCGGCAACTTAAATTTAAACGGCAAAGACTCGAATATCATGACAACGACTCAATAGTTCATTCGCTCATTTCAATTTCCCTTGAAGGGCTTCTTTGCTGTCTGACTAGTTATCTTGTCAAGTTCGTGAACCAAAAGACTTTCATCCAGGTTATAGTTATTAGAAATCAATCTATTACGGGGACGCTGCACCCAACAAAGTGTATTTTGCTCAAACATCTTTTTTTTGCAAATATTTTTTCAATTTTAATTAATTTGTTAGCCAAGATTAAAATATTGGTTTGGTTCACCTCTTAGCTTGTCAAGCTGTCGAAAGTTGCATGATAAAGAAGTGTTAATTTATGCAAATGTATGCAAATTACGCAATATTCTGGTTTCTTTTCTCTCCTATTTTCAAGATTATCCAAAGAATTTAACTCCATCTGGCCTGGTCAAATTTTCTGAAATTTTAACATTATGTTCTTTAAATGCTACATAACAAAATGGCTATTTTGCTTCGCAATAAAGTTCTTACTTTTTGAATAAGAGGCGTTTGAATTTTGCTAATCATGATTTTAATCACTTTTTTGAGTGTCAGTCTTTCAACCCGTATCATTTTAGAATGAGGATAGATAATGCAAAATTAAAAAGTCGTTTTTCCTACATATACCTTTCTTTCAAGTGAAATGTTGCATTTTAGAAAATAGCGTCAAGTTTTTTACTTAAATTAATTTTGATCATTAATACCAACATTGAGGTTTTTTACCCCAAATATACACCCATTTAATCCTTCGGGCAATTAGGAAGGGAGACACTGCCGCTGATAACAAATAAAAGTACTTATAAGTTAAAAACCGCTGAAGTACCAAATAAGTCAAAGGGTATTGAATGAAACTATTTGGCCTTAAAATAGTGGCGACGTCACAAAAGAGGAAAATTTGTGTCGTAGAAAAATTGGACAGCGTAGTTATCTCGAAATACTTACCCTGTTCAGTAAACAGAACTGAGATGAGTATCGTTCCATACACCAACACCATCATTGTCGTCATGTAGTCTAAGAATAAATGAACACTTCGACCAGTCCGCAAGAATCGTGTTGCTAATTAGTCTTCCCGGCTTGGTGAAGGGCGGACGAGCTCATCAAATCCGGAAACAATATTGATCCTGGCATTCGCTTCAAGTGACGGGACTTTGGCCAGCGTGTCGGCACCACTGCGATGTGAACACAGCGTTACAATTAATCCCTTTCGCCCTTGACAGGAATTCGTGGGAATTCTTGTCCAAAAATAAAAATAAACGCTGTCTGCTTTTCACATTAAAAGGTCGTGGACCCCCACCACGCTAAAAGACCCCATGGCAATTAGATCATCTGGTCGCCACCTTGCGGTCGTGTGAACCAGAAATTTACAGAATGGGCCGTCGTGCTCTGAAGAGTTTACATTACGATCATGATCACGAAGAGGTTAAAGGTCGCTGATACCGAGTCGGCTCTAATTGACGAGGTCAATTTCCATTTTCCACGCATGCTGACATTCCTGCTAAATGTGTCCTATATTAAGTGGTATTTATAGCACATGCAAGTCTTTTGTTTTGTTTTGTTTTTTTTCTAGTTTACACGAGAAACATGACATATGTTTCGTTTAGACTGCAGCAAACCACAGTGTAGACGCAAAACGTTACCTTCGGTCGATTTGTTCATTAGCTATTCAACCTAACACCTTGAACAATGCTTGATCTGCGAATGTAGGCTTGCATATGTAACGCAGACTTAGTATGGGTGGGTCTCTGTTTCACCCAAGGTATCACAAAGGCACATTCGTTTCTTATACCGTTTGTCCGTGTGGCTTATTTTCGGTGACACCGCTTGACGCGCTTCGCTGTAGCTCATGGCGCTTATGGTAGAATTTCACTGAATTACTCATTGCCAGATATGACAAACGTATACTGGCCATTGGCCTAGGCTGAAAACAGTATTATGCACATTTTTATTACCTATTTTGACACTATGCAGTTTATGTGGCTCATAAGCTTGACTTTCCCATCGCCAGATACATTCATTACATTCTAGGTTAAGACCCGGATCGGTGAGTGAACTTCGCAGAAATAGCATCGCGCCGAACACTAGTATCGTTTTCACATTAAACTGTCAATTTGGCTCATTACAAGCTCGTAGCTTTATCCTAATGTTGCCCCATCCCTAGTGAGTGGGCACTCTCATATTACAAAGTCTCCGAGTGAACTACCCCACCAGAACAAAAATAAACCCAAGGGGGGCCTTATGCCATACACTCTGGAGTCATAGTGCGTGGGAGCAGCATCATCGGACTGTCAAAAAGTCCGGCAGTCTCGGTCACAGAGAGTACTAAATTGCAATGTTATTATGACAGTAAGGGCCTCAAAATTGAAAGACATAAAGAGCCAGTAATGCCAACCTTTGATGATTTGTTCAATATAATATTTGCATGTTGTATGTCTACTCTCAAAAGAATGTTGAAACACCCACTATCTAGTTTGTCAGCCTAGCTTCCATGTGTAAAATGCGCCGTTATTGTTTGCACTTGTCAACAATACCAGTAAAATTTACTCGTGTACAGGGTGAAGTTGATAAGCTGACTATTACGTATATCAACGTGCTTTGGGGAATAGAACAAGAAATTATGGTTGACATTAAAATAAAAAATAGCGAAAAAAAATCATCAAAAGGTAGCCATTATTGGCCTTTGCTCAAAGGCTTTCCTCAAGGAAACTTTCTACCGTTCTCTTTCACAATGTACATTATATGTACGGGTCACCGTGCAAATTTTGATATTATGGGAACAAAGCGGGAATAGAGCTCCGTCACGCGAGAACGATGGAGATGAAATCTCGGGGAATTTAACTGCAGTAGCCAACGATAGAGAAAGACAATTTTACCAATTATGTTGCAACCGAGTATCCTCGAAGAAAGGAAAGCTTCGTAGGTGTATTGATAAAATCTCGTACATGAGGGTTACAGTGGAGATCCATTCGGAAGAATTGCACTTTCATTCCGAGTGTTAGGTTTCAACGTCAAGGTAGGTTCTAAGTTACTAGACTTAACGGATCCGACACACGGGCCAGAGGAATTAGATCACGGGCGCTCGTTCGCTGGGCAGTCTGCCAGATCGATCGGTTTTCTGCTCAATCTATCGATCCCGTAGTCGATATACCCTCGGCGCTACTGCAGATTACAGTGGCGGGCTTATCGACTGATGGATCGATCATAGATCGAGCAGAAAATCGATCGATCTAGCAGACGGTCTAGCGAACGAACGCCAGTGAATTAGATCCTTTGTTTTGCGTCCACTCGAAATTTTGAAAGGTAAGATTGTGAGCGGTTCAAAAACGTAAAGAAAGATTTCAACAGAAACGTTTTTATACAAATTTCTTGATTGTTTCCGTGTAACATGAGTGTGACCCATTCAAGAATCAACGCCGAAGGTTCTCTTTCACCTCCATAATTTACAATACAGTGTGATATACTGCAAGCATGTAGGCTTTCATAGAATATAAATTTTACAAAATTTTTTAAACAAAAATCTGTAAGCAGAAAAGCAAAGTCCTATTCAAATACACTCTTTTCTTTCTTGGAAAACTAAAAAAAAAACTCTAAGCGCGAAGACGCATGCGCAAAACAAAGAACTTAATATTTTCCAGTGTTACAGGTCAAAACACCAAAGTCACTCCTTGAGGTTGATAGTAGATTGTGGATGAGATGAAAGAGGGTATCTATGGGGCGTTCTAACTACATATTCCATCGCGAATGATTCCCTAGGTTATTGACACAAACAGTGCTTACTGATCTTTACTCTTGTTGTCCAAAGTAGACATACATGTACACACATTCCTTCAATTCTCCCAAAGCGGAATACGCCTCGGGGACAGAGGTTCGGACTCTCAAACTTATTGGTCTACCACTTGTGGGGGGCTCATTGTGAAGCTCATGGTAAAATTAAGTTGTCGCCGGCTTATTGTTTTGAAAATCGGATTTTTTTTCCGATAGAGTTCACGCGGCGGTGGCGGCCATTTTGAATTTTAGAGGTGGGGCTAATTGTCTCCCAAGGACCAAAATTTGCAAAATGACCCCCGATTGTTATTCTTGATTTGAAAGAGACTAGTAGAAGGATTCCTTAAGATAAGTTAGAGTGAAAGGTCAAGTCTTTCATTTTTTAATGACGTCAACCGAATCTTGCATTACCTAGAATGTCACTAAAAGGAGCACTAGATTACTGTGAATATTTGCTTGACAATATACCTGCTTGTCATCCGAGTCAGTAGCTTGCATAATGTTGTGTATCCTAGCTATAGCTACGTAATAATGTATAATTGAACGGATTGTACTGAGGCACAATTGCCTTTGAAAAGTCCATTCATGTCCTAAGCTCGATTTAAATGTGTCCGGGTCCTTTTCAATTAACACGTCCGAGGGTCATACCAGTGAGACGAGCTCAAACATAAGCCTGGACGTGAGGCTGTTCAACTCCCGAAGATCGCAAAATTCATATGTCAGTAGCAAGCCACATAGACATAAACAAACCTCGCTGTAAGTAGGATGACTTAGGTTTTGAAGAGTGACGTCATCTGCCGAGATAAACCGAGTAAAGCCTTTCAAAGTAACGCCCAGGCCACTAGTATTCTCTTAGGTCATTGAGCTGCGAAGTCACGGTAAACCCCTTGCAGAAACAGAGTCTAGTTCATGAAAGTCACCCGTGGTGATACAATGTGCAGTAGTTTTTTTATAGAAAGGCCCTTACTTTAAAACTGCATAGCGATACTGAACTTTGATAAAGCTTTGCATTTTGAACAACTAATTCTATCGGGTTGCGGAGAGATACAAATTTGTAAGCCTTACCGGAGTCCTGCACCTGGTAAAAAGATCTCTTGCGGGGATTGCGACGAAGAACCAATGAGGGCGCAATTTATTAAATAGTTTGCTCATGCTCAAGGAAGCCTTACGGGAGAGGAAATCCAAAGTACATACTCTGAGAGAATTCGAGTGGGTCCATACCGACATTCTTAACTGGACAATATAATCTTGTGTGGTTCACACCAAGCTATACCATCGTCAGTTCCTCGACTATATAATGTAAGTGATCATCACTGATTGGTGTAAAAGCTATGCAAATTATCACAAAGTATCAAATAACATGTATCAAATGTGTGCTACATAGTAATTAACCTACTTAGCACATTAGAGCTGACATTTTGCTGAGGCGGCATTTACACCAAGATCACAAAAGCGTCTAGCTTTTTTCTTCCAAAAAACGTCACTTCCTGTCACCTCAGAGCAGTTATGAATTCTTTCAAGAAATGTAATGCAATATAACAGTCGGCAGTGTGACAAGTCACAGTGAAAAGCACCAACTTTAATTAGCCCCATTAGTAAACACGATTGGAACTCAATTGGGATAATTGAATGGTGAAGTAATGTCGATTTATCTGCAAATGTAATCTCATCTGCTTTTCTTTTTACATTACAAACTTGTTTTATGAGTAATTTGCAATATTGTTACATTCAGCTATATGGCACCTAACACGTTTAAGAAATTTGAAAAATATGAAAATCCAATTATCCCAAATTAGTTCCAATCGTGTTTGTATCTTCTCACACCGCTTCGATGAGATGGGTTGAAATCAAATGCAACTTGTGCAAACACGCTTATCGAAGTGTGACCACAGAACGTTGATCAAACATTGGCGACAAACGCACAACTTAAGAGTTTAGTTGATAATGTTAAATTTCGAACAGCAACTCAAATATGGCCGCCTAAAATATAAAGCTATCACCTATGATTGGAATACTGACATTTTCAAAGACAGTATGGCTTAATAACGGGAAACCAAAACACCTCTCCGAAGATTGAATGGGTTTCTGTAAGTAAAATGCAAAAAGATACCGTTCATGGGGCTTTCATACAATTTATATTTGTACGCTAATGCACAGCTGTGAAATTATTGCTGTTATCAATTTGACAGTGAGACCAGAGAGATATTTTCCTGTTACCTGCAACATTGCTGTGTTTATAAAACAACAAT
Organism: Ptychodera flava; assembly: GCF_041260155.1. Taxonomy (NCBI): domain Eukaryota; kingdom Metazoa; phylum Hemichordata; class Enteropneusta; family Ptychoderidae; genus Ptychodera; species Ptychodera flava. Next base: position 19,077,261 of record NC_091932.1, read on the forward strand.
TTCTTTTCTATATGGCAATCGGAAATTGTCATTGCACCTTTCAAAGTGTCGATTGGGATCCACATTCAGGAATGACAAATTCGTCAACTCAAGCTTCCAGCTCTTGAAAATGTTTGTAAGATATTAGTTGAAGATAAGCGTTCGGTGTTGAAAATAACCTGTGGGCTTAAGAGAAGCTTCTACGCGCCTAGTTCTAGATCACACACCATTACCTAATTGCACTTATAGGGACAGGGTCGTCTCGTCTGCGGCTCTATGGGACCCATAGGGCGAGTTTGTTGCTATCACAAGATATCCCAATATCCCTTGTGAAGATTAAAAATTTAAAGTATCGGCTGCACCGAAAATGATGTCCTCGACCGTAGCAGCTTCTTACTGATGAAGGGACGCAACCTAAGTCTATTTGTCAGACTCTCAAAGAGTTTGGAAAGTTACAAAACTGGTGTTAGAACTGTGAATATACTATCTCCCGCTCATCCTCCGTGTTGCTTTGTCTCTGTGTAGTTTCATTGACACCTTTAGCGTGCACTTCGGACGGCCATATCTGAAGATGCGATTTTTAACGTTTTGATGTCAATGAGTTTAGAAGAGAATAAACTTAAATCAAACGTAAGGCGGCGTATATAACAGTATTTAGATGTGATATGCGAATTGCAGTCTTTCTACAAGAATGAAATTAATTTTTAATACAGCTTAGAGCTCACTGAATTCCGTTCTCATTCCTTGATAATGCGGAATCCTTCAGGTATAACGGATACGCTTCTTTTGGAAACAAACTTACAACCTTTAGGAAAAAATGACTTTTAAATATTTTAACCCCGGTTCTCATCTACTGCCGTCAATCATGCTCAGTCTCATTTAATACATGCAGCTGCCAGACAGCTGCCGATAATCTGCAGTGGCGGAGAGTGAGAAGTAACAGAACTAGGTAAAGCTGTAAACATAGCGTGGACATACCTCGTCACAATGCATGTAGCTGCGAATGTGTAATAAACAAATCTCAACATATCCTCTGTTTTCCAAGAGTTTTCTTTGAATAATACCCATTAAAGACTGAAAAAGTGTATAACATGTAAATTCAAAAGTTTTAATATCACTTTTAATTTCCCGCCATTTTCAAAAACTAATCACGCATGTACTTTGACACAAATCAGTTGCGGTCAAATAAGTGACGATAAATGATGCCAAAGTTACATTTCAACTAAGGTAGATTAGGTATGCACATGTAGAACCGTGTTAAAAATCGATGAAATTTATATCATACATTTGGGGGTAGAATTCATATATTTTAATTAAAAAGCGAAGCTAGCTGTTGTTACAATATTTTAATCCTCTACAGCTGCATGCCCCGCTATTTCTCATAATTTACGCATCAAATCGTGACTGCAATTCCGTACTGATGTCGAATATGACGTCACAGCGACATATTCCTTGACGTGGCACATTTATTGTTCAGGTGAGTTTTTTGTTTGTTTGTTTTTTATCTACTCACAATTTGCATCTTTTCTATGATATGGTACTGGCAAAAACTCTGAATAAAAGATGCGAAATATTTGCTTTGCATTGGGTACATTTTCATTGTCTCAATGAAGTGAAAATAGGCCCTAAACTCTTTGCCAAAGTTACATTTCAACTAAGGTAGATTAGGTATGCACATGTAGAACCGTGTTAAAAATCGATGAAATTTATATCATACATTTGGGGGTAGAATTCATATATTTTAATTAAAAAGCGAAGCTAGCTGTTGTTACAATATTTTAATCCTCTACAGCTGCATGCCCCGCTATTTCTCATAATTTACGCATCAAATCGTGACTGCAATTCCGTACTGATGTCGAATATGACGTCACAGCGACATATTCCTTGACGTGGCACATTTATTGTTCAGGTGAGTTTTTTGTTGTTTTTTTTTATCTACTCACAATTTGCATCTTTTCTATGATATGGTACTGGCAAAAACTCTGAATAAAAGATGCGAAATATTTGCTTTGCATTGGGTACATTTTCATTGTCTCAATGAAGTGAAAATAGGCCCTAAACTCCTTGCCAAAGTTACATTTCAACTAAGGTAGATTAGGTATGCACATGTTTAACCGTGTTAAAAATCGATGAAATTTATATCATACATTTGGGGTTAGAATTCATATATTTTAATTAAAAGCGAAGCTGTTGTTACAATATTTTAATCCTGTACAGCTGCATGCCCCGCTATTTCTCATAATTTACGCATCAAATCGTGACTGCAATTCCGTACTGATGTCGAAAATGACGTCACAGCGACATATTCCTTGACGTGACACATTTATTGTTCAGGTGAGTTTTTGTTTGTTTTTTTTATCTACTCACAATTCGCATCTTTTCTATGATATGGTACTGGCCAAAAACTCTGAATAAAAGATGCGAAATATTTGCTTTGCAATGGGTACATTTTCATTGTCTCAATGAAGTGAAAATAGGCCCTAAACTCCTTGCCAAAGTTACATTTCAACTAAGGTAGATTAGGTATGCACATGTTTAACCGTGTTAAAAATCGATGAAATTTATATCATACATTTGGGGGATAGAATTCATATATTTTAATTAAAAAGCGAAGCTGTTGTTACAATATTTTAATCCTGTACAGCTGCATGCCCCGCTATTTCTCATAATTTACGCATCAAATCGTGACTGCAATTCCGTACTGATGTCGAAAATGACGTCACAGCGACATATTCCTTGACGTGACACATTATTGTTCAGGTGAGTTTTTGTTTGTTTTTTTTATCTACTCACAATTCGCATCTTTTCTATGATATGGTACTGGCAAAAACTCTGAATAAAAGATGCGAAATATTTGCTTTGCAATGGGTACATTTTCATTGTCTCAATGAAGTGAAAATAGGCCCTAAACTCCTTGCCAAAGTTACATTTCAACTAAGGTAGATTAGGTATGCACATGTAGAACCGTGTTAAAAATCGATGAAATTTATATCATACATTTGGGGGATAGAATTCATATATTTCAATTAAAAAGCGAAGCTGTTGTTACAATAGTTTAATCCTGTACAGCTGCATGCCCCGCTATTTCTCATAATTTACGCATCAAATCGTGACTGCAATTCCGTACTGATGTCGAATATGACGTCAAAGCGACATATTCCTTGACGTGGCTCATTTATTGTTCAGGTGAGTTTTTTGTTGTTTTTTTTTATCTACTCACAATTTGCATCTTTTCTATGATATGGTACTGGCAAAAACTCTGAATAAAAGATGCGAAATATTTGCTTTGCAATGGGTACATTTTCATTGTCTCAATGAAGTGAAAATAGGCCCTAAACTCTTTGCCAAAGTTACATTTCAACTAAGGTAGATTAGGTATGCACATGTTTAACCGTGTTAAAAATCGATGAAATTTATATCATACATTTGGGGGGTAGAATTCATATATTTTAATTAAAAAGCGAAGCTGTTGTTACAATATTTTAATCCTCTACAGCTGCATGCCCCGCTATTTCTCATAATTTACGCATCAAATCGTGACTGCAATTCCGTACTGATGTCGAATATGACGTCACAGCGACATATTCCTTGACGTGGCACATTTATTGTTCAGGTGAGTTTTTTGTTTGTTTTTTTTTTATCTACTCACAATTTGCATCTTTTCTATGATATGGTACTGGCAAAAACTCTGAATAAAAGATGCGAAATATTTGCTTTGCATTGGGTACATTTTCATTGTCTCAATGAAGTGAAAATAGACCCTAAACTCTTTATTCTTTAAACACCCTTTTCAGATAGAATTCGATTCGGGAATTCTCTAATTTCGACTGTTACATTTTCCCAATACTTTTCTGTTCTTCCGCTTGTGGAAGCTCATTGTAAAGCTCTTGGAGTAAATACAATCTTCATCGTCTTCACAGTCTTCACTGACACGCAGATTACAGCTGTGTCTTGCCGTGCCTAATCGGTTCTACACATGAAAGAGAAACAAAAAATACACACTACATTAAACGCAAACCTCCAAAATATGAACGATGTGTGGAATTTTTTTTCCCTTTAATAACTTTACTAACTACGATATTTCTTAGAATATTCATTCTGAGTCGACTGATCATTAGCTTGTTTCTGCACGCTTGCGCTCAATGCTGTATGATTTTTATGTTTTATGTATCAAGACAATGAGACGGGACGTGACGTGACAGTCGCCCTTGTAACCTCCATAAATGTAATAATCTCCATAAATGTAATATTAACTACAATTGTAATATTAAATTTACTGGTACATTTTATCACAATTGCGGTCGGTGTTACATTTCCATAAATGTATTATTAACTACAATTGTAATATTAAATTTACTGGTACATTTTATCACAATTGCGGTTGGTGTTACATTTCCATAAATGTATTATTAACTACAATTGTAATATTAAATTTACTGGTACATTTTATCACAATTGCGGTTGGTGTTACATTTATGGAGATTATTTCGTTCATGGAGTTTACACAATCTGTCTTTTTGAATCATTCAAACTACTTAAAAAGCCTTTTGCATAATGCTTTCCATTTGTTTAAAATTTGACCGGCTGAGAAGACCGCACCCAAAAATGAAAAATCAATAAAGATTGGTGCTTTTTTCGTTGAAATGAAAATATAATTGAAGGTTTTCATTAGTAACTCACCAACAGTGACTGTCGTTTTCCATCAGTAACTCTACCGGCTCTTAGCAGCAGAGTATAGATTTTCAAAATAAGCTTTAGATCTTTAGTTAATGACATTGATTACATTTACAACACGCTGAAGCGTCAGGTTGATGAAATTTAAGACACATGTGTCTGACTACGATAAATCTGCTGGATGTTTCAAATTATTAACTTATCTTTACAGCACATGTTGCCATTTCACACGATCACATGATTTGCCCTTGTTTGTCGTGTTCGCTAGTCAGTATCTCGACCGACCGTGGACAAGAGAAGTTGCAGGATGGCCTCAATGATTCTGCGTCACAAACTCAGACATTTTGCGCTGTCAATGATTGTTATTGCTGTTATATCAACTCTGATTTTCTGTAAATATTACAATTTCAAATTTCGCCAGTGATACACTCGTTCCTGCAAGGCATCCTCTCTCGCTTTAGCTCGTCACATGACTGTACATTTTTAAAACCCTATCATTTTTAGCTTATTTAGATAACACACGTCCGTAAAATGTTCTTAGTCAAAGGACTTTTCTCAAACTTTTCACTTTCACGTTTTTGTCTTTTACAGCATCATGGGTCCCACGTAGGCAGACTATTGATGAGGATGCAACGGTAAGATTTGATTTTCGCATATCTATTATTTGGTATAAATTTAGATATAAGATAGAACACACCTCGGGGACTGAAATCCGGACGCTAAAACTTTTACAATATTTTGAAGTTTATGGACTGAGATTTTACAGGCGAAGTTTTTTCGAAAACGGGAATTATATTTTCCTAATGGAGATAACACAGGGATGGCGGCTATTTCTTATTTGAAATATCTGTAAATATTGGGTAATGGGTTTCTCTGCTACCAAAATGTCAACGGTGCCTAGGATTGTTATCTTGATCTGATGGAGAATGGTTGAATGATGTTTTGAGGAAAGGACGAGCAAAAATTAAGTCTTTCGCTTTCGAGGCGCGAACTGCCTTCATATTTAATTTAAGAATTCTCATAAGAGCTTGTACATGTATTTTTATCAGTCGCTCTTGTAATAATTTTACAAATGTGGCATTGCCAGGTTTTTAATTTGGCCTAAAAATACGACTAATGGCGATTTTTACTCCAGTTATTAAAAATACCGTTTTTATCAGTTGAATAGCCATCATTACACACTGTTGAAATCAAACTATGAATGATTAAAACCAACGACAGAAACAAAATATAAAGGCCGATATAGTCTGTTCTCCAAATGTAATTGCATTTTCAAGTACACTTATCTGGCACTAAAGGCGACTGAAGGGTAAAGTATATATGCACACTCAAATAAACTATTTACAAAGCTGAAGGTAACTTCAGTCAATTTTCGGATCGTATAAAAATATTAAACTTTAAAACTATGAGTGAAAGTCTTTAAAAATATTCCAATGCACAGATGATAACGAAATTATTAATTTAAAACACCCTTCAAATATTACTGAACATTACCCCTGAAAACAAGCTTTTGAGGCTTGGTGATTTTATCGTACCTAGCGGGCAAGAGAACTTAGCCTAGACTAATCATATTCCCGTGTACAAGCACATTGAGTATTTTCTTGGAATCAAAGTCTCTTCTCTCATTATCAGATATTATACATAAGTTGCCTGTATTTTCCAGGAATCATCAAATTTAAACGAAGATTTCTCAACAACAGTTTCATCTACATCATCTACCGTGTCCAAAGTACATTTGAGGAAATTCAATGTTTCCACAACATCCGACCGTCACAGCGGAGTACTGATGAACACAGATAGGAATTACACGTGCAGTTTTCTCAGGCGATACATCAACGAGAAAGTAACGAAATATCAAAATTGCACGATTCTCTTCACATATTCTAAACTGTGCTTAAATAGCACTGACATCGGGAGAAATCCGCTGCCGAATTTCTTCTTCAAGCGAAACAACAGCGGTGATACAGCTGACGATGCTTACAGAAATGCCAATGTGGCGTTCGTACACATGCCAAAAGCAGGAGGGACATCTGTTTCAAAGGTCTTGATGATGATACCTGGACTAAACAAAACTGGAAGACTTAACAAAATCGCTGTTGCTCATTGTCAACAATTTTACCAGCAAGCCCTTTCTTTCAGAAAACACAAGGACCAAACTCTCTTTTACACGAAACGGACTTTCGGTCTTCACCACTTCGCCTTCCCAGGACGACCCTTTGCTTACACTACGTGGTTTCGTGAACCAATTGATAGACTGATTTCAACTTTCTATTACGTCAGGCGAACGCATTGCGCCAGAACCCACGAAATATGCAAACATTATCTGTTAAGATCTAAGAATCTGACTGAGTACTTGCAGAAAACAAATGGCATTCATTTCCAGGATATGGACAACTTCTATGTTAGGCTGTTACAGTTCGGAGACTTTCCAGATGTAGACGAGAACTTTGAAGACAGCTTGGGAGGTACGCAACTAGAAGACGCAAAAAATATTCCCGAGATAGAAGAAAAGCATTACATAGTTGCTAGGCAAAATTTACTGACTAAAATGGCGTTCGTTGGACTCTCTGAGGATTTTAAAACTTCACAAGATATGCTAAGCTACGTCTTTGGAATACCTCTGCAAAAGATAGCGGTCCACGTTAATGCAAATCCACACCAGCATAATGTTACTGACTTTGAACTTCGAGAGCTCCGGCGACGAAACATTTGGGATCTGAAATTGTATGATGAAGCAAAGCAAATTTACTATCAACAAAAGAAATCGTATCTTGATACTAACAAGACAAGAAGCGACCCGTCTACAAAATTTTAACATTCGTGGGTATAGTTTCATAGTGATAGGGTTAGCACTTACGGATGGACAGAGGGGGAAGTTGTGTTTTGGTAAAAACTGTTGACTTTCTGTTAAGGAACAACAGCAGAGACTTTGATGAGCCTCCACTCATGATACACTAATATTATCATTAAACTCCGTTTAATGTAGCCATGGTTGTATAAATGTGGGAGTTCTCCAGAAAGTTTTTAGGATACTATCTGTGTCCGAACACCCATGTGTAGAAAGTATCAACTATCAAGTGTATCAAGTTAAAGTCCTTTGCTAATTTTCTCCAGATGTATTTCTGACTTGTAATCCAAAATATGGTTAACTACTAAAGTACTTATGTACTATGATTAAAACTGAAACTTTTTTATTTAATATTTACAGCCATAGTAGTGCAGAGTAACTAAGACACAGCATTGTATAGGAATTTGTCTTCCGGAACTTGTCTCATTCGAATAGCATTTGTAGAATCGAAACCACATGAAATTTGGTTTAGGTTATAGTATATTTGAACATCCCACTGTCCTCAATGCCACTCTTCGGATTCTTTCCTAGCCGTATTTTTGTATACTTTTCCTTGTGTCGCTTCGGTTGGGGAAATATACTGTGAACTGAAAGGTGACAAAGAAGAAAATTAATAGAGAGATGATGTGATATGTTCTTCATTTTATATAGTGTCAACGCGTCCGCAAATCATACTTTCTACTGATCAGATGTCCATAATCTGCTTAGTCTGCCCTCATTCAGTTTATTAAAGCAGATGATATGTCAATATATTTCGCGCATTACTGTAGCGCTGTGGTGACATATGGTAAGTGCGAATTTGAGTTCTAGTAGTGTCCCTACGCATTGAACGTTTTTAACATGTGTGATTTGTTAGGAATTACAAAGGTCATGTATATGAAGTCTTTCGACTGACCATGATGTACTCTTCGAGCTAAATATTGTCGAAGACTTCATAGCAGGTCAACATATACCGTAAAGCTCAAGGGAATTAAAAACCTGTCACATTAATCATCAATGGAGAATTGTAGAGATGTCCTGCAGTAAATACATTGCATTTCAGCCAGGGGCACGGACACACTGTACAAAACACGTACACATGTATGTATATATATATATATATATATATATATATATATATATATATATATATATATATATATATATATATATATATATATATATATATATATATATATATATATATATATCGAAGTATACAGATGTCCTCGAGGGAAATTACAGTGCTCAATGCAAAAAGCAGAGCAGAATCATATCGGCTTATACCGGGATGACGGGCTTGGTGTACTCAAAAATATCACGGCCAGCAAGGCGGATAAGATCAGAAAGGAAATCACAAAGATATTTCATGACATTGGCCTGAAAATCACGATCGAGACAAACCAGAAGATTACAAACTTCTTGGATGTGACATTTAATCTGAACGACGGCAAGTTCTACCCGTATCGTAAACCGAACGACCAAACAATGTATGTCCATAAGCAGTCTAATCACCCGCCAACCATTATTTATCACATACCTGACGCAATAAGCAAACGCATCTCAACAATATCTAGTGATAAGGGCATCTTTGATAAATATAAAGGGCGATACAATACAGCGCTAAAGGCAAGCGGCTACACCGAACAAATTGAATTCACCAAGACCAACCAATCAGCGAGGAGAAGCAATAACAGGAAGCGTCATATCACGTGGTTCAACCCCCCTTTCAGCAAGGACGTGGAAACAAACATCGGCAGGAAATTTCTCCAACTTGTCGATAAATATTTTCCAAAGGGGTCTAAACTTCACAAGATCTTCAACAGAAACACAATTAAAGTGAGTTATAGCTGTATGAGGAATATGGCAAGTATAATCAAATCGCACAATAAGACTTTCTGACTTGTAATCCAAAATATAGTTAAGTACTAAAGTACTTATGTACTATGATTAAAACTGAAACTTGTTTATTTAATATTTACAGCCATAGTAGTGCAGAGTAACTAAGACACAGCATTGTATAGGACTTTGTCTTCCGGGACTTGTCTCATTCGAATAGCATTTGTAGAATCGAAACCACATGAAATTTGACTTGGTTTAGGTTATAGTATATTTGAACATCCCACTGTCCTCAATGCCACTCTTCGGATTCTTTCCTAGCCGTATTTTTGTATACTTTTCCTTGTGTCGCTTCGGTTGGGGAAATATACTGTGAACTGAAAGGTGACAAAGAAGAAAATTAATAGAGAGATGATGTGATATGTTCTTCATTTATAGTGTCAACGCGTCCGCAAATCATACTTTCTACTGATCAGATGTCCATAATCTGCTTAGTCTGCCCTCATTCAGTTTATTAAAGCAGATGATATGTCAATATATTTCGCGCATTACTGTAGCGCTGTGGTGACATATGGTAAGTGCGAATTTGAGTTCTAGTAGTGTCCCTACGCATTGAACGTTTTTAACATGTGTGATTTGTTAGGAATTACAAAGGTCATGTATATGAAGTCTTTCGACTGACCATGATGTACTCTTCGAGCTAAATATTGTCGAAGACTTCATAGCAGGTCAACATATACCGTAAAGCTCAAGGGAATTAAAAACCTGTCACATTAATCATCAATGGAGAATTGTAGAGATGTCCTGCAGTAAATACATTGCATTTCAGCCAGGGGCACGGACACACTGTACAAAACACGTACACATGTATGTATTATATATATATATATATATATATATATATATATATATATATATATATATATATATATAATATATATATATATATATATATATATATATATATATATATATATATATATATATATCGAAGTATACAGATGTCCTCGAGGGAAATTACAGTGCTCAATGCAAAAAGCAGCGCAGAATCATATCGGCTTATACCGGGATGACGGGCTTGGTGTACTCAAAAATATCACGGCCAGCAAGGCGGATAAGATCAGAAAGGAAATCACAAAGATATTTCATGACATTGGCCTGAAAATCACGATCGAGACAAACCAGAAGATTACAAACTTCTTGGATGTGACATTTAATCTGAACGACGGCAAGTTCTACCCGTATCGTAAACCGAACGACCAAACAATGTATGTCCATAAGCAGTCTAATCACCCGCCAACCATTATTTATCACATACCTGACGCAATAAGCAAACGCATCTCAACAATATCTAGTGATAAGGGCATCTTTGATAAATATAAAGGGCGATACAATACAGCGCTAAAGGCAAGCGGCTACACCGAACAAATTGAATTCACCAAGACCAACCAATCAGCGAGGAGAAGCAATAACAGGAAGCGTCATATCACGTGGTTCAACCCCCCTTTCAGCAAGGACGTGGAAACAAACATCGGCAGGAAATTTCTCCAACTTGTCGATAAATATTTTCCAAAGGGGTCTAAACTTCACAAGATCTTCAACAGAAACACAGTTAAAGTGAGTTATAGCTGTATGAGGAATATGGCAAGTATAATCAAATCGCACAATAAGAGGGTAATCTCCGGAGAACAGCGTAAGGACCAACCAGCTGATTGCAATTGCAGGTTAAGTCGGCATGCCCCCTGAAGGGTAACTGTCAAGTCAAAGGCGTGGTGTACAAGGCCAACGTATCAACGAAGGACAACGGAGAGAGGGTTTACCGTATATCGGCCTCACTGATAACACCTTCAAGACGCGCTACGCTAATCACATGAAGTCGTTCCGCAACGAGAGATACAAAAAACGACACCGAGTTATCAAAATATGTATGGAACTTAAGAAATAAGGGACAAGACTTTGACATTTCATGGTCAATCATTGATAAAGCATTGAGCTACTCTAACATGAACAAGCGATGTAATCTTTGTATATCAGAAAAGCTGCACATTATCAATGCTGACAAATCTACACTGTTAAACAAACGCTCTGAGTTGGTTTCAAAATGTCGCCACCAAAACAAATATTATTTATCGAATTTTAACACTACCTACAAATAGAATGGTTCGTCCCAATCATATATGTAAGAGTGTCGAGCTAGAAATCCTTTCACTCTATCTGAGGATTGCAAGATGCATGAAACTTAAGTAATAGATTTCATTACTTTGTACTTGAAGTAATCTGTTTATTTACATATATATATATATATATATATATATATATATATATATATATATATATATATATATATATATATATATATATATATATATATATATATATATATATATATATATATATATATTTCAATAAAACGTTTCTAGTTACATATTTACAGTTCCTTAAAAAAACTCTTTCGAGAGAATATATATATATATATATTTTTTTTTCAATAACACGTTTCTAGTTACATATTTACGGTTCCTTAAAAAAACTCTTTCGAGAGAATAACCAGTGTAAATCTGAGGTCTCATTCGGGGAAGAAAAAAGGCCAACAGGACAGCGCACGTCAAACCAACTTGAGCTGATCCGTTAGCTCAGTTGGTACAGCATCCGAACTGAATTCGGGGGACGTGGGTTCAAGTCCTACATGGGTTATTTTTTCAAGCCCCAAAAATTTGCTGTGCAGAGACACTCAGATGTAGTTGCGTGTTTTTCAATTTAGTTATATTATATATATATATATATATATATATATATATATATATATATATATATATATATATATATATATATATATATATATACGATAACATATAATGTATAACGATAACATATATTGTTATACATCTACCATCGAGAACAATAGAATTTTGTGTGCGCTAAAAAAGCCGTATGGAACGCCCGTTCCGTAACACATACGGTTTCAAGGCATCCCATTCCCTGCGGCTGTACCTGCGCGTTCACTGTAGAACGGTTTCAAAGGACCCATTAGACGAGTGCCAGAACAAGTCTCGCGCGCGCTCTGTACGTCCGTGTGTAGTGCACACACTCCAAAACTGGCAGAAGCGCGTCCGAGATAGCGTTCCACATTAGCGCGAGAAAATCGGCAGGAAAATTGTTGACATTGCACGAAAACTGTCACTACTCTGACAGTTTGATGCCCCACTCACAAATGTAAGATGTATAATAATAAGGTTATCACGAAAATACCGCAAAGGATGCACTCGGACATTGGCGCTACTCATCGCCCTCCGCTTCGCGTCGAGCGATACGATGCGCCAATGTCCTCTTACATCCTTCGCGGTATTTTTCGTAATAACCTCATAATACATACAGCATTGTACGCAATTCATTGAATCGCCAAAGTTAATGTTGAGCACTTAAACAAATGGTTTAAGGAGGAAAAGAATGTGTAGGTCCTATTTCATTCAAGTAATATTGGTCTATCGCTTGATGGGGCTCATCTTGAAACTCTTTAAATCAGCAGAGTTTCCACCGTCTTTGTTTTGTGAAAATCCAATAAAGTTAACACAGCGATGACGAACTAAAAGAATTATTGAAAGTTTCGTTGAGAATAGTTTGAGCAAGAATGTTTAAATTCCAGGAGCGTACTACCTTAAACCATGACAATCACAAAGTAAGATAGATTGTTTGCTCTTTCAGATCCTTACATACTCTTCGAACCTTTAAATAGGCTATGTTATCTTTAAATGCTCTGATTTTTGCAAGAAAGATTCCAAAACAAGTTACTGTGCCCGAGGTTTTGCATTTAATCGTATGAGTGTATAATGTATGCCTGTATTAAATGTAAAAATGTGTATGTTTCTGTTAGCATGCTCTTTGGAAATACCTCAGGCCGGTCGGAAACTTCGTTTCTATATTGTTTATTTTTATTTTGATGTGACAATAAAAAAGCTAAATTTCGCTAAATCATGTGTGATGTTTCAAAAATGCAATAGCAAATATAAGAGTTTGAGAGTTTAAAATAGGGGAGGTCAGGTAACTTGAAACACACATACTTTAAGTTGGCGTTAAGCAAAATTTTAAACGAAATATGAGGATACTTTGTAATAAGTATATCTTGTTTCTGGTCGGGTTTTCATGTATGGCTCTAATGGTTACATGGTGTCTCTCAGTCCCGTCGTTCAAATGTGCAAAAATAAATATTTGCCTGAAAATGTATAGGAATCTTTTGGAAATGATGCTTATAGAAAGAGCAAAATTGGTGCTTTATAAGCCTTTGTTATTGTGATTAACATTGTAAAAATTTAAGGCTGCAGCAAGAAAAACACAGGCGTTTAAAGATCAAATCTGAAATTCCGTCGGCTACTCAACCGTCGATCAATGTGATGTTTAGAAATCGTTACAATGAATGCGATGTAACGAAGACCGACCATCTATAGCTCTTCAACTATTCTCTATATAGAGACGTTGGCAATATGAAAATCGACATGTGAAAGGAGGCCACATTTTGTTTTTACATACCCATATTACGCGCCCCCAGGACAACTACTTTAATTTATTCACGTTATGGGGTTTTTATCAAGTATTGCAGAGCAGAAGGAAAGCTCAACACTGATTAAATAGTACCAAAACAATTTTATTAGTAATAGTTTTATTTCATTGTTCTACTATTATTTCATTATTAAGGTAGTATCCGTCTCGGAAGTGAAAGACTTAAACTTTTGCTCAAACTTTCCTTAAGGAATCTTTCAACAATTCTCTGTCAAAATTAAGAATAAAAATCGGGAGGGGGCTCTCCCTGCAAATTGTGGTACGAGAGAAATAACTTACTCAAGGTTTACCGATATATTAAACTCAACATGGCCGCCATACCTGTGTTAACTCTATAGAGAATAATAAAATTTTGAAATTTCGAAAAAATAAGCAGGTGAAAAGTTTTCTTAAAGCAAGCGTTTTAAAAGGAACCCCACAAGTGATCGATCAGAAAAGAATTGAAAAAACTGATAGTCTGAATAATCTGTCCCCGAAGCGCGTTCCACCTTAAGACATTAGTATAATATTTTAGCATATTCATTCTGAGTCGGCTGACTATACTTGTTTCTGTATGCTTGCGCTCGGTGCTGTTTGATTTTTTGTGTCGAGATGATGAGACAGTACCTGACGCGACTGTCTTCCTTGTAAGCTCCATAAATTTAATAATCTTCATTATCATACGTGCTATGTCTGTATTGCCATTCTCCTATTGTTTAGACGTTACTGATAAGAACCCGTATTTTAACATGTTAAAATATGAATTATATTTTCACTGTAACCGAACTACTTACAGCTACGCTTATGCGTGACCTTCAATGGTATGTATGACCTTTGATGATATATATATACATATAAAACAGCTAAGCGAATAAGACAAATACAAATCCGAAATGTCATTATGATAATGGATTAAGGTCAAAATTTTGTTGTTTGCAGTCATCAGTTCATGGGCATTGCACTTAGGCACAAGTACAGTTGTACCAAAAACATACAAACAAACGCATTGAAAATTTGTTTCATTTGTCGACACCAGTGTCATCATTCAGGGCAGGTCCCATACAGTGCAATGTTTTCATGTCGTCTACGCTGCGGAAGATTAAGCCGCTTTAGAAGTTTCCTGTTGATGAGCTTAAGTATCTAGGTGATGAATTACATCGTTTCCAGCCATAAATGAGTCACAAAAATCCAACCGCACTGAAAATAGTCGCAACAGACAAGGTTGAAGGTGCACATAATATTTCCGATTTGTACCTGTCAGTGAGATTCACAGGTCATAATAGTGTCTGGTGGCACGGGTGCGGGTTTCAGATACAATGCAAGATCTAGGGAAAGTCAAACTTTCGTTTAGGTTTTAAAGTAAGTTTAGATTTATTTAGGCAAGCCAGGAACGAAAGTATACGAGCAGACGACGGAAATACCTTTGAAATGTTTTATTCGTTCAGCAACAAAATCACGAACGAGTTACGACACTACAGCTTACAGTGTACTCACTTCATGTTTTCCCTAATCCGCCCATAAATTCCTTTCTAAGATGGTAAAGTTGGCATATTTGTCGTCTGGGGACATGTACAATTCTTCAAGATAAACTGACTGGTACGGGTATTATATCCACTGTGCATTCATAGATGTCGCAAAGCTGCTTGCTATATGCTCTAAGCTGTTCATACTCGATTCACGCTGGCGTGGCGCGAGTATTTTGACCCGATTTTGGATGCCTCATAACTTTCATGTAGGGATGAGGTTATGTATCAAAACACGAAAATACACCAATTTTACACACTCCAGCCTATGTTCTACATCCACCGTCATTTTAAACAAAAAAGAAATCTTCTTCATATTGTGGAAACTTGTGTCGACATCGTAATATTTAAATTGTTCGCTTTAAAAGTGCTCCATAAACCCTCCTTTAATGTGGAATGGCCCATTAGCGGAATAATATAAAGAAGTGCTACGGTTGTCATCACTTCTTAGCAACTAACTTTTTATAAGTACAGCCAGGAGCACCCAAGGTTATTTCGTCGGTTATTTCGTTGGTTTCGTCGCTAATTTCGGAGCGTCCGTAGGAAAACTGCCATAACCAAAGCATGCATGTAATACAGGGGTTATAACACTCTAAGAATAATGGTAATATTAATTACATTTATAAATACATTTTATCACAAATATAGTTGATGTAACATTTTTGGAGATTATTTCATTTGTTGAAGTTACAGAAGCTGTCCCTTTACATAATGCAACCTATTTAAAACTGCCTTTTGCATAATGCTTTCAATTCGTTAAAATTTGACTGGGAAAGGAGAATGCACAAAAAAATAAAAATTTAATAAAGATTGATGTTTTTTCGTTGAAATGAAATCTAATATAATTGAAGGTTTATATAAGTATCTAACCTGAAGTCGGATTCTATCAGTAACTCTATTGGATCTTGGCAGCACGGCATAGATTTTCAAAATATAAGCTTTAGATCTTGCTGCTTAGCTGAAGGACTCCTTAAACAAAAACAATTTTCACGGTCCACTTTAATCCATGTGCCTACAGACAATAATATAGACTGAAACAGCACACCTCCTTGTTCAGGACGACATTCTTATCGCTCTTGACTCTGGACAAATTGTTTTGCTGGTTCTATTGGATCTATCTGCAGCTTTTGATACCATTGATCACGTGATCAGCGTTCATCAAATCTTGGAATCAAGCCAACTCCTCTTCAATGGCTTCTTTCATATCCCATGGATAGATCTCTGTCAGTTACATTACATGGTCAAAGATCATTATCTCAAATGCTGCGATATGGAGTACCTCAGGGCTATGTTCTTGGACCTTTCTCGTTTAGAATCTACATATCACCACTCAGACAGCTCATCCACCGCCATAAGCTCCAGTTCCATCAATTCGCTGATGACTATCAGCTGTACTTGTGTTTCATGAAATTCTATACCACATCTGCGTATCTTCCGTTTAAAAAAGTGAATGATATCATAAGCTGGATGAAACAAAACAAGCTGGAGTTAAAAGGCTCTAAAAGAGAGGTCACTTCAATTCGCACTAAACTTGACTATTTGCCAGTATATCCTAAATAAATGTGATAATCTCCATAAATGAAATATTAACCACAATTGTAATAAAATCAACCACAAATGTAATAAAACAGTCAACCATTGATGTAACAACCCGGAACCACGAATGTAATATATAAATTAAACATAAATGTAATAAATCCCAACCATAATGTAATACACTTGAACTTGTATATGTTCAATCATTTCTTTATCAATGCCCTGAGTACATAATATACATTCATATGAAAGTGAAATAACACTTTCCTGAAACTAGGTTTCCTTTCCGCAGCACAGAAAAGAACACATTGGGAATACTATCAGAAAACGGCGAGGTAACGAAAACGTCAGATAGAGGAAGTGCATGAGAGGAAATGCCAAGAGGATTTGACCGGTTAAGAATGGCTTGACAACGCAATTTCTGCGAAGTGAAGATTCATTACGTATTCATGGTGACCCCCGGTCAGCTGTCAATATCTTTGGGAGCTTTTGTCTTTTGGCCTGCTTTGCATATGACGTCATTGGACACGACCTGCCAATCACCCAGGTAGTCAATTAAACTATTAATTGACTGTTTACCGACCCAATTAACACTATCCAGCAGTAGGGTGACCGGACGAGAGGCCCTCCTATTCCCTACAATGGGGTGGACATGAGTTTTCTGAGAGTGAATGTTCGAAATAGAAGGCTTAAAGGGGGACCCAGGTAGTGATAAATTGTACAAATTCACCTTAAGTATGCAGCAGTCGTGCACATTTATGTCTATGAACAAGGTCATGACGTGAAAATCTTGAAGTTTATGAACACATTTTGTCAACAAACGTCAGAGGGGACGCCATCTATGAAGTCATCTACTCGCACTCGAACGGTCGCTATAAGAGATCGCGTGAACGGAAACAGTTGCATTTCACAGTGAATGTTGTGAAGACAAGGAAGTCAAGATGAATGCAAACATTTCCTAAAAAGGTCTTTTTTCTTCCGAGAAACTGCTGACGAAATTTTTACTTTAAAACGGCAATGACTTTGGCATCATTGTCCAAGAAGGGAAGGAATAACCATGCGGGCAAATTGTACCTTTGATATTTTTCTACTTGCTTTGTGCTCTAAAAAGCTCAGCTATGCAGCGCAAATTAGCCCCCACGGTTTTCCCAAAGCAGGAAGTATAGGTTCGCAATAGTGCCGTACTAGAACAACGTGCTTTTTCACACGTGCGCACCTATCTCTGACCAGAAACAATGGCTTGTATCCATGATACTGGAAACACAAAGGTCAGCGTGAGGACAATCTTCCATTTTCTTTCACTGGACTTATCAACCTATACAATATTCTCACAGAAAAGATTTGGAAACTATCAATGCACCTTTCATCTGACTCATTATTGTACAGTTAGTCATCTTTGAGCCATTTTAACAATATTTGATCCGATTTTTGGTCACACTGTCTCATTATTCCTCATTACAATATTCTCAGGGAAAGAATTTGGAAACTTTGATTTTCAAGTGGCTGCCAAATTGTGATCATGCTAATTAGCCAAATTATTTTTTTAGATTTGGACTTTGTACCAACACTTTCAACAGGTGCCATCAAGATTTTGGCAAAAAATCCCAGTTTTAAAAATCGTCCGGTCACCCTACCAGCAGTACCAGTCATATTTTAAACGCGTGGCCCGGGTGGGCAAAACGTAGGAACGCGTGTATTTCTACGTGTACGTTTCACTTGTGGTGTTGTTTGTACCATCGTGCGTTTGAAGTCCTCGTTTCACCTACAGTATTACCTTCAAGGTGACAGGCTTACTATTAATGTTCAGTATTATGGCAACGAGTTCTGCCCACGGTGAAAACCACCTGTTTTGCCTACTAATTACTGCCCGTCGCTGCCCGTCCTGAATGTAGCCTATCTACAGCTACAGTAATCAGTCAATATATAATACCCCGCGCCTTATACTTTTTATATAAACTTATAAAATCCTAGTCCGAGCCGCAAAATTGTTGACTTTCGATCCGATATACAGGCTGATCGTTGAATCGCACCGGCGCATCCATGTTTACTTGCCCCATAAGCTTACTACTCTGCAAAGGGTGGGCAGATGGAATTCCTGGGCAAAACATGAACACCGGGGCGAAACTTTTTGTGAATCCATGTGAAAACATAAATCATTTATCAGTTTTGATATATACTCCTAAATTGTAAGTTTGATCAAAATCGAGACAACATTCGAGGGCTATGCAGACTGTCCATGTACGCACACACAGTGACAAGAAGGCGGCAAACACCTACTCACCAAGCACATCGAATCGGCGAAAAGAAGTATAAAAAAGCTAGGCTCATCGCTAAAATAAACGCGCCAAGCGCTAACAAAAACCCATACCAAGTGACCCTTTTGAGGGCCACCAAATACTCCAAAAAGAGAACTGCCCCCAAAAAACATAAAATGACATAGAACACACAAACACTTAAAAGAAATAACAACCAGATATGAACTGAATATGCTCACGTGTTTTACAACAGGTTCATTAATAGAAGTACCCTTAACAGCACAATAAGACATATGTTATCACTATATGTAACAGGTTTTTCAACTTCGCACAGTACTCTCAGAGTTTAATTAATCACTAATTACAAAACTTTATTTAATATGTAAATGACTGTTAATTAACTTGACACTGCTCAATACTTCATGGGACAATTAGATATCCATCAGATCAACATTTGTAGCACGTTTTATTTAATTTAATGCTGTAATTTTAGAGTAATGTCACTAATTACAAAGTTCATTAAATATGCAAATAAACCCTAAATTAACTTGACACTGTTCAATGATTCATAGCACAATTAAATATTTATCAAATCAATTTCTGTAGCACGTTTCAAAAAATTTGGTGCCGTAATTTCAGAGTTATATACCTAATTACAAAAATTATTAAATATGCAAATGAACCCTTAATTAACTTTACACTACTAAATGCTTTACAACACAGTTAGATATCTGTCAGATCAGTATATGCAGCAGTTTTCATGACGTTTGATGCAGTTATTTCGGAGTTATATGACTAATTATAAAACTTCATGAAATATGCAAATGAGCTAATTCTTAACTTGACACTGCTAAATGCTTCTCAGTACAATTGGATATTTATCAGATCAACATCTGTAGCAAGTTCTGGCAAGTTTCATCAAATTAAATGCTGTAATTTTGGAGTAATATCACTAATTACAAAGTTCATTAAGTATGCAAATGAACCCTTAATTAATTTCACACTACTAAATGCTTTACACTACAGTTAGATATCAGTCAGATCAGTATCTGCAGTAGGTTTCAACACATTTGGTGAAGTTATATCGGAGTTATATGACTAATTACAAAACTTATTAAAATATGCAAATGAGCTATTTTTTAACTTAACATTGCCAAATGCTTCTTAGTATAATTAGATATATATCAGATTAATATTTGTTGCAAGTATCATTAAGTTTCGGGCAGGAATTTCAGAGTTATCTCACTAATAACAAAAGTTCATTAAATATACAAATGAGAAGATAATTGACATGACACTCACAGTATCATCATGATGTTCTGAGACTGTCATCTGTGAAAAGTTTCATGAAATTTTGTGCAGTATTTCTTGATATATGTCTACACAGTCATTACCGTCTCCATAGGGAAACCATTGTACGGAAAAAAACAATATTGCATAACTTCATTAATATGCAAGCCACACTAACCAAAATCTAATCAGTTCTTGCAAGTAGCA
Source organism: Ptychodera flava (assembly GCF_041260155.1). Classification (NCBI taxonomy): domain Eukaryota; kingdom Metazoa; phylum Hemichordata; class Enteropneusta; family Ptychoderidae; genus Ptychodera; species Ptychodera flava. The sequence continues at coordinate 19,097,924 of NC_091932.1, forward strand.
TATGGTACCTGTGTACCAAATCTGACTTGAATCCGTTCAGGCGTTTTTGAGTTATCGTGTAAACAGACAGACAGACAGACACACACACACACACACACACACTAACATACACACACACACACGGACAGACAGACAGACATCGCTATAACATTAGCCCACGTGTTTACACACGTGAGCTAAAAATCGTACACATAACAAACAACTGAAACACAACATTAAAAAAACCATGGATGCATGAAAAAACTAAATACAAAATAAACAATCACCGTAACCTAACAGAAACCAGATATGAACTGAATATGCTCACGTGTTTCACAACAGGTTCATTAATAGTAGTACGCTACTCAGAACAATAAGATATATGTTATCATTATATGAAGCAGGTTTTTTTCAACATCGCACTGTACTCTCTGATTTTAATCACTAATTACAAAACTTTATTGAATATGCAAATGAGCTGTTCATTAACTTGACACTGCTCAATGCTTTATGGGACAATTAGATATCCATCAGATCAACATTTGTAGCACGTTTTATTTAATTTAGTGCTGTAATTTTAGAGTAATGTCACTAATTACAAAGTTCATTAAATATGCAAATAAACCCTAAATTAACTTGACACTGTTCCATGATTCATAGCACAATTAAATATTTATCAAATCAATATCTGTAGCACGTTTAACAAAATTTGGTGCCGTAATTTCAGAGTTATATACCTAATTACAAAGTTTATTAAATATGCAAATGAACCCTTAATTAACTTTACACTACTAAATGCTTTACAACACAGTTAGATATCTGTCAGATCAGTATATGCAGCAGTTTTCATGACGTTTGATGCAGTTATTTCGGAGTTATATGACTAATTATAAAACTTCATGAAATATGCAAATGAGCTAATTCTTAACTTGACACTGTTCAATGCTTCTCAGTAAATTGGATATTTATCATATCAACATCTGTAGCAAGTTTCATCAAATTTAACGCTGTAATTTTGGTGTAATATCACTAATCACAAAGTTCATTAAATACGCAAATAAACCCTTAATTAACTTCACACAAGTAAATGCTCTACACCACAATTTGATATTTGTCGGATCAGTATCTGCAGCTGATTTCATCACATTTGATGCAGTTATTTTGGAGTTATATCACTAATTACTAAACTTCATAAAATATGCAAATGATCCATTTGTTAACTTGACATTGCCAAATGCTTCTCAGTACAATTAGATATTTATCAAAACAATATCAGTACCCATTCAAAGACTTGGGTGCCGTAATTTCAGAGTTATATACCTAATTACAAAGTTCATTGAATATGCAAATGAACCCTTAATTAATTTCACACTACTAAATGCTTTACACTACAGTTAGATATCAGTCGGATCAGTATCTGCAGCAGATTTCATCACATTTTGTGAAGTTATATCGGAGTTATATGACTAATTACAAAACTTCATAAAATATGCAAATGACCTATTTATTAACTTGACACAGCCAAATGCTTCTTAGTATAATTAGATATATATCAGATCAATATTTGTTGCAAGTATAATCAAGTTTGGTGCAGGAATTTCAGCGTTATCTCACTAATAACAAAAGTTCATTAAATATGCAAATGAGAGGGTAATTGACATGAAAATCACAGTATCATCATAATGTTCTTAGATTGTCATCTGTGAAAAGTTTCATGAAATTTTGTGGAGTATTTCTTGATATATGTCTACACTGTCATTACCGTCTCCATAGGTAAACCATTGTACGGAAAATAACGATATTGCATAACTTCGTTAATATGCAAGCCACACTAACCAAAATCTAATCAGTTCTTGCAGGTAGTATATGATACCTGTGTACCAAATCTGACCTGAATCCGTTCAGGTGTTTTTGAGTTATCGTGTAAACAGACAGACAGACAGACACACACACACACACACACACACACACACACACACACACACACACACACACACACACTCACACGGACAGACAGACAGACATCGCTATAACATCAGCCCACGTGTTTACACACGTGAGCTAAAAATGGCCGTAGAATCAGCTATTTCCAAAGAAAAGCCGACAACAACATGAAATTCAACAAGAACCTACCATCGCTCAAACTATGACAATCCGATAAATAGTACTAGGCAAAAGCCTTAAAGTTCATTCGGACACCAACAAAACCAAACAGAATACAAGATATGAACTGAATATGCTCACGTGTTTTACAACAAATTCATCAATAGTAGTGCGCTTCACAGAACAATGAGATATATGTTATCACTATATGTTGCAGGTTTTTTTCAACTTCGCACTGTACTCTCAGAGTTTAATCACTTATTACAAAACTTTATTTAATATGCAAATGAGATGTTCATTAACTTGACACTGTTCAATGCTTTATGGGACAATTAGATATCCATCAGATCAACATTTGTAGCACGTTTTATTTAATTTAATGCTGTAATTTTAGAGTAATGTCACTAATTACAAAGTTCATTAAATATGCAAATAAACCCTAAATTAACTTGACACTGTTCATGATTCATAGCACAATTAAATATTTATCAAATCAATATCTGTAGCACGTTTCACAAAATTTTGGTGCCGAAATTTCAGAGTTATATACCTAATTACAAAGTTTATTAAATATGCAAATGAACCCTTCATTAACTTTACACTACTAAATGCTTTACAACACAGTTAGATATCTGTCGTATCAGTATGTGCAGAAGTTTTCATCACATTTGATGCAGTTATTTCGGAGTTATATGACTAATTATAAGACTTCATGAAATATGCAAATGAGCTAATTATTAACTTGACACTGCTCAATGCTTCTCAGTACAATTGGATATTTATCAGATCAACATCTGTAGCAAGTTTGATGAAATTTAACTCTGTAATTTTGGTGTAATATCACTAATTACAAAGTTCATTGAATATGCAAATGAACCCTTAATTAACTTCACACAACTAAATGCTCTACACCACAGTTAGATATCTGTCGGACCAGACTCAGCAGCAGATTTCATCACATTTGGTGCAGTTATTTTGGAGTTATATCACTAATTACAAAACTTCATAAAATATGCAAATTACAGATTTGTTAACTTAACACTGCCAAATGCTTCTCAGTACAATTAGATATTTGTCAAATCAATATCTGTACCTAATTGCACTGACTTGGGTGCCGTAATTTTAAAGTTATATACATAATTACAAACTTCATTAAATATGCAAATGAACCCTTAATTAATTTCACACTACTAAATGCTTTACACTACAGTTAGATATCAGTCGAAATAGTATCTGCAGCAGATTTCATCACATTTGGTGAATTTATAACGGAGTTATATGACTAATTACAGACCATCATAAAATATGCAAATGACCTATTTATCAACTTGACACTTCCTAATGCTTCTCAGTATAATTAGATATATATCAGATCAATATTTGTTGCAAGTATCATCAAGTTTAATGCAGGAAATTCAGAGTTATCTCACTAATAACAAAAGTTCATTAAATATGCAAATGAGAAGATAATTGACATGACACTCACAGTATCATCATAATGTTCTTAGATTGTCATCTGTGAAAAGTTTCATGAAATTTTGTGGAGTATTTCTTGATATATGTCTACACTGTCATTACCGTCTCCATAGGGAAACCATTGTACGGAAAATAACAATATTGCATAATTTTATTAATATGCAAGCCACACTAACCAAAATCTAATCAGTTCTTGCAAGTAGCATATGGTACCTGTGTACCAAATCTGACTTGAATCCGTTCAGGCGTTTTTGAGTTATCGTGTAAACAGACAGACAGACAGACACACACACACACACACACTAACACACACACACACACACACACACACACACACGGACAGACAGACAGACATCGCTATGACAATAGCCCACGTGTTTACACACGTGAGCTAAAAACCACCTCAGGATTTCAACAAATAAAATCGTAAAATATGACTACTCTACATCGTGAGACACAAACAATCGCAACAACACGAATTCAAAGAAAAGTCAAATTGGACTCCCCGAACAACAAAAAAACAAAAACTTGAAAGCTATCTGAAGCTGCTAAACTCACACTTCTAGAGATACCCTTTCAAACAAGGAAACAAAACATGTCGCGTGCCAAAAGAATCGCGATAAACCAGCTTGCAAACAATAGACAAATTGCGGAAAAAAAAACCTTCGACAAGGGTCGGGTTTTCGTCATTGTCAACACAAACGATTACGTACTCGAATGCAAAAGGCAATTACGCAACACTCAGTATTATACACAACAAGCCAGAACAAACAGTTAACAAAATAAACGAACTATTAATCAAAATGTACAAGAACAAGCACATCAACCAGGATATATACTTGTAAGTATTTCGATCCAATAAACATAAAATCCGTACCCCGCAGTGGTACTTATTGCCTTAAAATTCACAAACCTCCGCAAAAATCTAAAAGACACACCAGTCAAAACAAAATTTACCGAAGTAAAGAAACATTCAAAAAACAAACCGAACCACCAAAAGGACTCACAACGTGACCAAAAATTAATATACTTGCCTCGCTAATCGAAGAGCAAGACCACTAAAATGCATTAAAATAAATTTTCACAAACACAAACTAAGGAAAGAATCTACACTGCGACTGATAAGAAACCACACTCGGGTTTCGAAACGCAAGCGTCAAAGGGCCACTCTATCAACTTTGTAACACCATAGGTCCGGCTGCGTCTCGCCATGAGCTTTCCCCACACAAACAAAACATTACCGTACACACTAATCCAAACTTCCCTACAAATATCCGAAGCGAAACAAACATTTCATTAACACAAACAATCGGATAAGAATGTAGGAACACATTGTCGAAACGAATCAAACACAAACTCGACACAAAAACATTTAGGATAGTTAGGTGGGGAGCCTCTTTCACATTTTTTACATCTCGCTATATTGTCTGTGATTCTAAAAATAAAGTCATCTGCCACTTTGAAATGTCTGTATACGCGGTTTGGCAAAACTCATCTCTTCAATCGAAAGTCGGGCGATTCCATGGTTCTTTGGGGCACTTAAGTGTACGTCGAGCTTAAGGAATGTGGTTACATTCGCGATGTTTTATTTATTTCTTCTAGGGCAAATGTACATAATTTATGCTGTTGGAAATACTGGCCGCTCATAAACAAGACAATAAACTCAATATGTGTGCATCTTTACTTTTATTGTCAAAGTACCACCGACACCCACAAAAAACAACATGGTTCAGTCCAGGTATTTGCAACTCTGCCATCCTACTGGTCAACAGGAAATCAACCATAGGTGTCTTTTGGCACGCGTATACGGAAGTCACCTAGGCGACGATAATCCGCACCACTTATCACCATCGGGAAGGTACTCCTCCCCCTATACCACTGGCGATCCCGCCCTCAAGGCACTGCGTCATTCGACCAAGCATTGTTATTGTAATTTCCTGCATAAAATTAAGAGCGAGGTCAACCGGTCAAATCCTCTTGTCATTTCCTGGCATGGAACAGCGGTTCTAGACACTAATGATGACATTATAAGGCAGTGTCACAATAACATGTCAAAAGGTGATGCAACACAAAGTTTACAACAGACCACTCAGAACAAACAACAGAGAAAAATGAAACCTTATGACAGAAACCTGTGATACAAAACATGTTAACGAGAAGATTTATATATTTCAATCTCGTAAACACAATAGTTGTCAATACGAACACTACCTTGAAAACAGTAGAACAAAATTGGACATCCGATCATCCCCTGTGAAGGAACAAAGTGGGACAACATAGGAATAAGACAATCTATCAATTATTCGCCACAATTAATCCAGACTGTAAAGATTAATTTGAGGCGACTGATGAAAAAAGTATGGCAAATTTTCGAAAACCAGCGTCAAAGGATCGTAGTGTTGTACAGTTTCTCCACTCTAGAGTAGAGAGTGCACTAACAAACATACCCCAGCTGTACCTCAACGCGGCCAATCAGTTCAATACACAAAACAGCCAAACGTAAAATAATATACAAAACACACTAAACGCCAACAACTAAGATATGAATAATGCTAGAGTTGATTTCCTTTATTACATTGATAAATAATTAAGAGCTGATAATTCTTAAATTGCGATGACAAAATGATTTATTACATTTATTGTTGACAAGTATTACATTTGTGGATGGTTTTTAAGTACATTTAAGGTTATAGATTTTTGTTACATTTATGGGCGGTATCACATTATGGATTCATTTTCTTACAAGTATAGTTGATGTTCCATATATGGAGATTATTACATTTATGGAGGTTATAGCTAGCACCTTTCACTGACATCAACATCTGTTCTAGTGTAAATGAAACCACTTCATTTGCGAGGAAAATCGGTGTAATATTTGATGAAAATCATACATTTCGACAACATATTGGTGCACCTGCAGTACTATTCACTTTCTCCTCCGCAAAATTGGTCATGTCAGAAACTAGTTGTCCAGAGATTCCTGTGCGAATCTCGTCCACGTAGTTATATCTTCAAAGCTTCACTATTGCAATGCCCTACTACCGGTATAAGGCTTGCTGATATAAGTTACAGCGCTTCCAACGTACCTAAAACACAACTGTTACAGCTAGAATTGTTGTAAAGACCAAGAAATCGGACCACATTACCCCTATACCTATGCAACTTCACTGGCTTCTAGTATAAACAGCGCAAATTTTTGCCATTTACCTACAAAGCCCTGAATGGACAAGCTCCACAAGATCTTAGGAATTTGAGAACACCTTGTGCCTCTTCACATGTTCTTCACCCATCTGACAAATGTCTTCTGCACATACCTAGACGGAATCTGACTGCCTATGGTCGCCGCTCTTTCTCTGCAGCAACTCCTGTCCTTTGGAAGTCTTTACCCCTGGACATAGAAACCTCTCCTAATGTCTACATTTTCAACCTACGTCTTATAAAAGAGCATTTTCTTTAGAACTCTATTGGGCATAATCTAACTTTGGATATTTGGTGTATACAAATTTGCTAGATACATAAATGGATAATGAAATTTATCACATGAACTGGCCCGTATCTCCACCTGTGTGACGTACACCAGCACAGATAAGAAATCCGTATTACCCCTGTTGTACGTCATCAACCGGGATTTTTTTTTCCTGCAATGGTACCGTTCGTACGTGCACGTCGCGACACAGACCAATTTGACGTGATCGATGTTGTGCTATCATGGCATTTTGACAAAAAGGTGACCCGAAAATACAGATATTGAAACATAGAAGGCATTCCCAACGAAATTTCGAGTCGCTAAAGCTTTAACTATTCCCAAGAATCGAATGAGGATACCGTCGATCGTTTGGCTCAGTAACGTCACGGCTCCAGTCGCAAGGCTCGTCGTCGTACCTGGCGATCGCCAAGCGACGTCGTACCTGGCGATCCCGGTTGGCGATAAATCCGAAAGATACACCTTAACGAAAGTTCAACTTAATAAATGAATACCGTAGAAACTTCGGCAAAGCGACATAGAAGGCACAAGTATCGACGAACAACGATAAATTTCCTTCATCACACAAATTATTCCGTTGTTTCTCGATCGGCAGCGTAAGGCTGTAGTGAAGACATAAGCTGTCGACCTGTAGCCTTAACTCTGCAGTGCAGTGCTGTAGAATCCGATGCATTTCGAAAGTTGACCCGGACAACACTCACAACAGAACAGAGTTCCCGTGAAGTAACAAAATTGGGAAGTACCTACGGGCGATATATGTGTCACAGAAAATATCAAAGTCCGTATGACGAAAACATTGACGACTGAGATAGTCACCGGCGGAGACCGATGACGGCAGTGCCCACTACAAGCGTACACTGTGTGTGTCATCGATATGAAACTTTCGGGCTCGCCAAGGCGGTAAACTTGAGATATTTTAAAAGCCACAGCATCTCTAAGAATGATAACTACTGTTTCGATCGTGCCGTTGCATTCACTTTATAAATATCATCGTAAATATTCTAAGTAACTCAAAATGCTATCGTTATCCGTCGCTAGCGCGGTGAAAGCTATGTCCGACGATTGCAGACTTGCTTTGGCATCGGTCCAGCGCAGAAAATGATTGACACGCGCACGTGACCGAATCCGTATGTCTGATTGGTGGAGATACCATTCCATTTATCACATTTAATGGGATTTATGAATGAAAGTATACCTGTAAACATTTGCAAATCTCTTAGGTGACGGACCGCTTTATTCATTAAATTTAAGTAATCCGCGTAAATAAAACGCAAAATCGCGATAAAAATCATGTAATTTGTTACAATAATTTTGATCCATCCACATCAAATAAAAATTAGAAGACTGTTTATGTGATAAATATATAATCCCATGGAATTTTTCCCTATTTGACGTCATCGTATACGAGTGGTTTTCGGGGAGCCGTACAACTTCGAGCCGAAGGTGAGAAATTGTGCGGCTCCCCGAAAAACACTCGTATACGATGACGTTAAACAGAGAAAAATACCATGGGATTATATATAATTATTACATATTGCGACATTTAAAACATGCTGCAGGCTGATGACAGCTAAAATAATGGGTTGTTGGCTACCATAAAACCGCTTGCGTGTTCCCAATAAATCATTGATTTTTACAGCATATGTTGCTATTTCATAAGATCACGTGAATCGCCCATATTTGTCGTGTTTCATTATCCATCAATGTATCTAGCAAATTTCTATAGCGCCAAATATTCAAAGTTAAACAATGCCAAGTGGAGTTCTAAAGCAAATGCTCTTTTAGAAGACTTAGGTTGAAAATGTAGACATTAGGAGAGGTTTCTATGTCCAGGGGTAAAGACTTCCAAAGGACAGGAGTTGCTGCAGAGAAGGAGCTGCAACTGTAGGTAGTCAGATTCCGTCTAGGTATGTGCAGAAGACATTTGTCAGATGGGCGAAGAACATGTGATGAGGCACAAGGTGTTCTCAACTTCCTAAGATCTTGTGGAGCTTTTTCATTCAGGGCTTTGTAGGTAAATGGCAGAAATTTGCGATGTTTATACTAGAAGCCAGTGAAGTTGTATAGGTAATGTGGTTCAATTTCTTGGTCTTTATAGCAATGCCAGCTGTTGTGTTTTAGGTACGTTGGAACCGCTGTAACTGAGTATCAGCAAGCCTTATACCGGTAGTAGGGCATTGCAATAGTCAAGCTTTGAAGATATAACTACGTGGACGAGGTTTGCACAGGAATCTCTGGACAACTAGTTTCTGACATGACCAATTTTGCGGAGGAGAAAGTGAATAGTACTGCAGGTGCACCAATATGTTGTCGAAATGTATGATTTTCATCAAATATTACACCGATTTTCCTCGCAAATGAAGTGGTTTTATTTACACTAGAACAGATGTTGATGTCAGTGAAAGGTGCTAGCTGTAATCTCCATAAATGTAATAATCTCCATAAATGGAACATCACCTATACTTGTAAAAAATGAATCCATAATGTAATACCGCCCATAAATGTAACAAAAATCAACCATAAATGTAATAAACACCAACCATAATTGTAGTAAATGGTAACCTTAAATGTAATTAAAAACCATCCACAAATGTAATACTTGTCAACAATAAATGTAATAAATCATTTTGTCATCGCAATTTAAGAATTATCAGCTCTTAATTATTTATCAATGTAATAAAGGAAATCAACTCTAGCATTATTCATATCTTAGTTGTTGGCGTTTAGTGTGTTTTGTAAGATTATTTTACGTTTGGCTGTTTTGTGTATTAAACTGATTGGCCACGTTGAGGTACAGCTGGGGTATGTGTGTCAGTGCACTCTCTTCTCTAGAGTGGAGAAACTGTACAACACTACGATCCTTTAACGCTGGTTTTCGAAAATTTGCCATACTTTTTTCATCAGTCGCCTCAAATTAATCTTTACAGTCTGGATTAATTGTGGCGAATAATTGATAGATTGTCTTATTCCTATGTTGTCCCACTTTGTTCCTTCACAGGGGATGATCGGATGTCCAATTTTGTTCTACTGTTTTCAAGGTAGTGTTCGTATTGACAACTATTGTGTTTACGAGATTGAAATATATAAATCTTCTCGTTAACATGTTTTGTATCACAGGTTTCTGTCATAAGGTTTCATTTTTCTCTGTTGTTTGTTCTGAGTGGTCTGTTGTAAACTTTGTGTTGCATCACCTTTTGACATGTTATTGTGACACTGCCTTATAATGTCATCATTAGTGTCTAGAACCGCTGTTCCATGCCAGGAAATGACAAGAGGATTTGACCGGTTGACCTCGCTCTTAATTTTATGCAGGAAATTACAATAACAATGCTTGGTCGAATGACGCAGTGCCTTGAGGGCGGGATCGCCAGTGGTATAGGGGGAGGAGTACCTTCCCGATGGTGATAAGTGGTGCGGATTATCGTCGCCTAGGTGACTTCCGTATACGCGTGCCAAAAGACACCTATGGTTGATTTCCTGTTGACCAGTAGGATGGCAGAGTTGCAAATACCTGGACTGAACCATGTTTTTTGTGGGTGTCGGTGGTACTTTGACAATAAAAGTAAAGATGCACACATATTGAGTTTATTGTCTTGTTTATGAGCGGCCAGTATTTCCAACAGCATAAATTATGTACATTTGCCCTAGAAGAAATAAATAAAACATCGCGAATGTAACCACATTCCTTAAGCTCGACGTACACTTAAGTGCCCCAAAGAACCATGGAATCGCCCGACTTTCGATTGAAGAGATGAGTTTTGCCAAACCGCGTATACAGACATTTCAAAGTGGCAGATGACTTTATTTTTAGAATCACGGACAATATAGCGAGATGTAAAAAATGTGAAAGAGGCTCTCCACCTAACTATCCTTAGATGGTTTTTGTGTCGAGTTTGTGTTTGATTCGTTTCGACAATGTGTTCCTACATTCTTATCCGATTGTTTGTGTTAATGAAATGTTTGTTTCGCTTCGGACATTTGTAGGGAAGTTTGGATTAGTGTGTACGGTAATGTTTTGTTTGTGTGGGGAAAGCTCATGGCGAGACGCAGCCGGACCTATGGTGTTACAAAGTTGATAGAGTGGCCCTTTGACGCTTGCGTTTCGAAACCCGAGTGTGGTTTCTTATCAGTCGCAGTGTAGATTCTTTCCTTAGTTTGTGTTTGTGAAAATTTATTTTAATGCATTTTAGTGGTCTTGCTCTTCGATTAGCGAGGCAAGTATATTTATACCACTCATGGTCATGTGACACATTGTTCTCACCGTACGTTTATTATCGAAACACCAATTGTTCTTATGCAAATAAGTAAACCATTACGGTTTATTAATATGGAAATTAGTAAACCTTACAGTTTAATGAATAGACTTCATTATCATATGAATACAGACGTAAGGTTTACTACTTTCCATATCAATGTACGCGTAAAGGTTTACTTATCTACATACAAACGAAAATTAAACATCTGGCAGATTGTACACATGGCAACTTTTAATGAACTAGCGAAATTACATTTCAATGACAACTTATCACCGTGTTGATTTTGAATAAAAATATGGCCTGATGAACTTGTGTACCAGGTTATTAAACGTAGTGGTATCTGTCAAGCAGCACGGAGAATGGTACTCTTCAACTTTTACATCAACTTTTGTCACAGGTTTTGGGATTGTAAAGCGTTAGACACGGTTTTCTGCAGGAAATTGCTGATACGCAGTGTACGTGCGAAATTCTTCATCAGGACGATGACCAGTGCATTCTTTAAATAGTTGTTCATCGAAGCCCTTATTCATACAAAGAAGTTGCTGCAGCAACCTGAATTTAATGAAAATAATCAATAATTGAAAAATATTGCCGTCGAAAAGGAATGACATTTGAGCGGAAAGTAATGGAATCCCACACTTGAAACTCCGTTCAAAGGACAACACTCAGCGGGCGGGATAGACCCATTGCATCGAACTTTTCAAATATTATGTCACATTAAACTGGCCTTTCAAAAACACGATGGAAGAAACAATAACGATAACATTCACGCCGGGAAAATGTAAGAAAATAATTGAAACTAACCTGCCCGAATGGCCGGTATGATATCCAGATATTCCACACATCCGCAAATGAATATTTCGCTGCTTTTAACTGGAGTTGCTTTAAGTTTCTCGCTTCGGGTACGTCCCCATGCATCCGACACTGATCATGACACGCCTGATCCGGTAGACTTGCGTGTATAACTGTATTTTGAAGTACGCGAGATCCTTATATTTCAGTCAATTGTGCATTGTTCACGGCAGCAGGAAATCTTTCACTTTCATGTTTGCCGTTAGGTAAAATCCTCTCTGTCATCCAGTGGTATAGCGTTATCAAACTGCGAGCAAAACTGTTCCACTTCGCTTGATTACATTGTGTCGGAGATATACATGTATGCGTCCGTACTGGTGGCGTGGCCGATGCACAGTGACATGCACATGCATCATACCACGTGGCAAATTGATGTGCACCTGGATCAGTGCCGTCAGTTTATTAGCCAATGAGAAAGCTGTATTAAACTATCTATTGTGTCAGAATTTCAATCCCTAATACACCAGGTGTTTTAAGGCGCAATGCAAATTGATCATTCTGATAGCACCGCACAACTAGGTCATGATATTTTTCAAATTTCAAATTTTTTTGTGGTATAAGTAGGTAATTGTACAGGTTCTCGTGGGTTTATAATTCTAAACCTCACGGCTTTAGCTGGCAAGTTGTAAAACGCACTCGGCCTCCGGCCTCGTGCGGTTTACAACGTGCCAGCTGAAGCCGTGAGGTTTAGAATTGTAAACCCACTCGAACCCGTACAATTACCTATACTAATTTTTGGTCACGTTGTGAGTCCGTTTGGTGGTTCGGTTTGTTTTTTCTATGTTTCTTTACTTCGGTAAATTTTGTTTTGACTGGTGTGTCTTTTAGATTTTTGCGGAGGTTTGTGAATTTTAAGGCAATAAGTACCACTGCGGGGTACGGATTTTATGTTTATTGGATCAAGATACTTACAAGTATCCTTGTTGATGTGCTTGTTCTGGTACATTTTGATTAATAGTTCGTTTATTTTGTTAACTGTTTGTTCTGGCTTGTTGTGTATAATACTGAGTGTTGCGTAATGCCTTTCGCATTCGAGTACGTAATCGTTTGTGTTGACAATGACGAAAACCCGACCCTTGTCGAAGGTTTTTTTTCCGCAATTTGTCTATTGTTTGCAAGCTGGTTTATTGCGATTCTTTTGGCACGCGACATGTTTTGTTTCCTTGTTTGAAAGGGTATCTCTAGAAGTGTGAGTTTAGCAGCTTCAGATAGCTTTCAAGTTTTTGTTTTTTTGTTGTTCGGGGAGTCCAATTTGACTTTTCTTTGAATTCGTGTTGTTGCGATTGTTTGTGTCTCACGATGTAGAGTAGTCATATTTTACGATTTTATTTGTTGAAATCTGAGGTGGTTTTATTATGTTTGGTTTTGTTGGTGTCCGAATGAACTTTAAGGCTTTTGCCTAGTACTATTTTTCGGATTTTCATAGTTTGAGCGATGGTAGGTTCTTGTTGAATTTCATGTTGTTGTCGGCTTTTCTTTGAAAATAGCTGATTTATTTCTACGGCCATTTTTAGCTCACGTGTGTAAACACGTGGGCTATTGTCATAGCGATGTCTGTCTGTCTGTCCGTGTGAGTGTGTGTGTGTTAGTGTGTGTGTGTGTGTCTGTCTGTCTGTTTACACGATAACTCAAAAACGCCTGAACGGATTCAAGTCAGATTTGGTACACAGGTACGACATGCTATCTGCAAGAACTGATTAGATTTTGGTTAGTGTGGCTTGCATATTAATGAAGTTATGCGATATCGTTTTTTTCCGTGCAATGGTTTACCTATGGAGACGGTAATGACAGTGTAGACATATATCAAGAAATACTGCACAAAATTTCATGAAACTTTTCACAGATGACAATCTAAGAACATTATGATGATACTGTGAGTTTCATGTCAATTACCTTCTCATTTGCATATTTAATGAACTTTTGTTATTAGTGAGATAACACTGAAATTCCTGCACGAAACTTGATTATACTTGCAACAAATATTGATCTGATACATATCTAATTATACTAAGAAGCATTTGGCTGTGTCAAGTTAATAAATAGATCATTTGCATATTTTATGAAGTTTTGTAATTAGTGATATAACTCCAAAATAACTGCACCAAATGTGATGAAATCAGCTGCAGATACTGATCCGACAGATATCTAATTGTGGTGTAGAGCATTTACTTGTGTGAAGTTAATTAAGGGTTTATTTGCATATTTAATGAAATTTGTAATTTGTGATATTACACCAAAATAACAGCTTTAAATTTGATGAAACTTGCTACAGATATTGATATGCTAAATATCAAATTGTACTGAGAAGCATTGAACAGTGTCAAGCTAAGAATTAGCTCATTTTCATATTTCATGAAGTTTTATAATTAGTCATATAACTCCGAAATAACTGCATCAAACGTCATGAAAACTGCTGCATATACTGATCTGACAGATATCTAACTGTGTTGTAAAGCATTTAGTAGTGTAAAGTTAATTAAGGGTTCATTTGCATATTTAATAATTTTTGTAATTAGGTATATGACTCTGAAATTATGGCACCAAATTTTTTGAAACGTGCTACAGAAATTGATTTGATAAATATTTAATTGTGCTATGAATCATTGAACAGTGTCAAGTTAATTTAGGGTTTATTTGCATATTTAATGAACTTTGTAATTAGTGACATTACTCTAAAATTACAGCACTAAATTAAATAAAACGTGCTACAAATGTTGATCTGATGGATATCTAATTGTCCCATGAAGCATTGAGCAGTGTCAAGTTAATTAACAGTGATTTACATATTAAATAAAGTTTTGTAATTAGTGATTAATTAAACTCTGAGAGTACTGTGCGAAGTTGAAAAACCTGTTACATATAGTGATAACATATGTCTTATTGTGCTGTTAAGGGTACTTCTATTAATGAACCTGTTGTAAAACACGTGAGCATATTCAGTTCATATCTGGTTGTTATTTCTTTTAAGTGTTTGTGTGTTCTATGTCATTTTATGTTTTTTGGGGGGTAGTTCTCTTTTTGGAGTATTTGGTGGCCCTCAAAAAGGCCGCTTGGTATGGGTTTTTGTTTGCGCTTGGCGCGTTTATTTTGGCGATGAGCCTAGCTTTTTTATGCTTCTTTTCGCCGATTCGATGTGCTTGGTGAGTAGGTGTTTGCCGCCTTCTTGTCACTGTGTTATGTAGGTCATTTACCCCACACTCATCATGACCTGAGTTCAATTAGTCTAGAACATTCTCAAGGTCACTGCCCTTAATGACCTCACAACCTTGAATTCAATTAGTCATGTTTGGAATGTTCTGGAAAGTTGATTAGTTGTGTAAGAGAGATAATTTTAGAACAGTAATTAGCATGTCAATAAAAGTTCTAGATTGTTCTTATATGCCTTTATAAAAGGGACGTGCACAGCTTCCAGTCAGACTTTTGGGATCGTGTCTCTTGTGTGTTACTAAACTCCAGCAGTAGTCATTCTCAAGACTTTTCAAGACCTTCACTGTCAACGCTGGATTTATACTGTGGACTTTGTGCAACTGCAAGCCTGCAAGCCGAAGGACTGTTCATTCATCAGACTGACTGTTACAACTCTGAGACTGGAGCTTTGCCGTCCCAGCTGAGATAAGTAGTCTGTACACTTTTAAAGCTTGTACTCTATCCCTGACTTAGCAATTAGTTTTATTTTCGTAATAAATTTTGTTTAAACATTAACTGCTGAGTTCACCCTTTTGTTCGTTTTCTCTGCACGTAACAAAATTGGGGGCTCGTCCGGGAGACGAATATTTTGAGCCGTTTGACAACATTTTGACAGCCTTTTCAAAACTACTGTATACTGTGAACTCAGCGAAATTTAATCATGGCGGAATTTAAACCAGAGGAAATGGATGACCTTGATCAGGACACATTTGATTCCCTCAGAAAAGACGACCTCATTGCACTGGCCAATTTCCTTAAAGTAGATGTCAAAAGATCTATGCGCAAGAGGGAAATACAGTACCGTATTGCCAAACATCTAGTTGATTTAGGCCAATTTGACGAATCCACCCTGAAAGATATGAGCCCGAGTCTACCTCTGAACTCAGAAAATTAGAATTAGAAATGCAGACAAATTTGGAGATCAAGAAACTAGAATTACAAATGGAAAAAGAGAGACAGGCATTAGAAAAAGAAAAAATACAAATGCAATTAGAAATGGAAGAAAGACAGAGAGAGAAAGATAGGCAGGAAAGATTAGAAATGGAAGAAAGACAGAGAGAAAAAGAATTGCGATTAGAAGAACAGCGATTACAGGTAGAAATAAAACGTTTAGAGCTTGGACAGTCAGGAAAATTCTTCCCTTCAGACAAGTTTGACATCACTAAGCATTTCAGGTTAGTTCCCCCTTTCCAAGAAAAGGATGTTGATAAATATTTCCTTCATTTTGAGAAAATTGCTCAGAGTCTGAATTGGCCTGAGGAGTCCTGGTCTATGCTTTTGCAGAGTGCTTTGGTGGGTAAAGCCAGAGAAATTTACATTCAGTTGTCAGTAGAGCAGGCTTCAGATTATGATTCTGTGAAGGAATTAATTCTCAAGGGCTATGAGTTGGTGCCTGAAGCTTACCGTCAGAAATTTAGGGATTGTGAGAAGGCGAAAGATCAAACTTATGTTGAATTTGCTCGAACAAAAGAACAACTGTTTGATCGTTGGTGTTCTTCTGAAAAGGTCAGTCAGAATTATGACAAATTACGACAACTTGTTTTGATGAGGAATTTAAAAGGTGCATCCGGAGTGACATCAAGACGTTTATCAATGAACAAAAGGCAGATACATTGGAGGTTGCTGCACGTTTGGCCGATGATTATTCATTGACACACAAATCTTCATTTCTCAGCAAACCATCCCAGTCCTTTTCCTACAGAAACAATGCAGGTAAATTTAACTCCTCCTTTTCATCCAAGAATTTCTCAAAGGACAGTAGAAAATCAAATGACAACAGTTCACAAATTCAAGTACCACTCCCACATCATCAGATCCCAAGTCTCAATCTCCTTCTGACAAACAGTTCGGTACACTTTCTTGTAATTATTGTAAGAAAGACGGCCATTTAATGTCAGATTGTTTCAAATTGAAAAGAAAATGTGAAGGTCAAAGTGGTCAAAGTGGATCTAAGCCTACCGGCTTTATTTCTTCATCAACTCAATTAGAGTCTAATAATGTGTGTAACACATTTTCTGAGGTTAAACCCCTCTCATCCCCAATTAATGAGGTCAAGGTCAATTCTTCTCAAGATAGCATTATGGGTATTTTCGAACCATTTATTCATGATGGTTTTATATCACTTTCTAGTGATTTCTCTTCCGCTACCCCTGTCAAAATTTTAAGAGATACCGGGCTTCCAGTCTCTTTTGTTGGCAGATACCCTGCTGTTTTCTGAAAAGTCATTTTCAGGTTCTAAAGTTCTTATTAAGGGGGTAGATTGCAATGACTTTATTTCTGTTCCTCTCCATAATGTCTATTTGTCTTCGGACTTTGTTTCTGGACCTGTGGCTTTAGGTATTAGGCCTTTTTTTGCCTTTTGAAGGGATTCACCTTCTTCTTGGAAACGACCTTGCTGGGGACAAGGTCATTACTAATCCACTTGTGACTGATAATCCTAGTTTAGATCAGGATCCAGAGCCAATTGAACAAGAGATACCTGAGTTTTTCCTTCATGTGCTATTACTCGAGCCATGTCAAAGAAAACTTCCGAGAATCAAAATACTCTCAAAAATGTCACAGATGTTGACTTAAATGACACCTTTCTCAGTCAGGTGTTTGACACGGATCATTCCGTTATCCCTCGTGGATTTGAAACTTCCAGTAAAACTTCTGCTGACCAAAGTCAGACATTTTCTAGATCAAATCTCATTGCAGAACAACACAAAGACCCAGATATTTTGTCTTTGTTTGACAGGGTAGATGATGAAGGTAAAACTTCAGATAGCTCTGTTTCCTATTATACAAAGTCTGGTATTCTCATGCGTAAATGGAGACCTCCAGATGTCTTGGTTGATGACGATTGGGCTATAAAACATCAAATTGTGGTTCCAAAGCCCTACCGTGCTGAAATATTGTGCCTGGCCCATGACACGCCCTGGGCTGGTCACTTAGGAGTCAGGAAAACTTATCATAAAATTCTCAGTCACTTTTATTGGCCTAATCTCAGGCAGGATGTAGCACATTTCTGTAAAACTTGTCACACATGTCAAATGGTAGGAAAGCCAAATCAGACCATTCCAAAGGCCCCTTTACAGCCAATTCCTGCATTTCAAGAACCATTTAGTAGGATTCTAATAGACTGTGTTGGGCCCCTACCAAAAACAAGATCAGGAAATGAGTACATGTTGACAATTATGTGTACATCAACTCGGTTCCCAGAAGCCATACCACTGAGAAACATAAAGACAAAGACTATAGTGAGAGCTTTAGTCAAATTTTTCACTTTATTTGGCCTCCCTAAATGTGTCCAGTCCGATCAAGGCTCCAACTTATGTCTGGTATTTTTCAACAAGTAATGGATCAGCTAGGCATTAAACAGTATAGGTCATCCGCCTATCATCCAGAAAGTCAGGGTGCTCTTGAGCAATTTCATCAAACTTTGAAAAATATGATTAGGACCTACTGTTTTGACACAGAGAAGCAGTGGGATGAAGGAATTCATTTTCTGCTCTTTGCTGTTAGAGAGTCAATTCAAGAGTCTCTTGGTTTTAGCCCATTTGAGCTTGTATTTGGACATACAGTCCGTGGCCCACTTAAGCTCGTTAAAGAGAAATTCCTATCAGACGATGATAATTGTCTGAATATTTTGCAATATGTGTCAGATTTTCGTACAAAACTCTCTAAAGCATGTGAATTAGCCAGAGAAAATCTTGAGTCATCTCAGCAGTCAATGAAAATCAAATATGATAAAAACACCTCAAAACGGAAGTTTGAACCAGGTCAAAAAGTTCTTGTTCTTCTTCCAATTCCAGGCAAACCACTCCATGCTCGTTACTTTGGGCCATACCTAATTGATAAGAAATTGAGTGATTTAAATTACATCATTATAACACCTGACAGGCGAAAACAAAAACAGCTATGTCACATAAATATGCTTAAGCCATATTTGGATAGGGATAATCCTACTATAACTCAGCCTGTCAGTGCAGTCAGTTCAAACCATTATGAAGATAGTGATACTGAAACTGACTTGAGTGAAAATACTCTAAACTCAAAGCTGGGCTCGGTCAAGCTTCAGAACTCAGAAATCCTGGAGAAGCTGGAGTCTACAAAGTTGGCACACCTCCAGCCAGAACAACAACAACAGGTGAAAGAACTGCTCCACGAATATAAACACAGAAAACACCACAAGTGAAACGTACACATAGAAATACACCTGTTCCTACGTTTTGCCCACCCGGGCCACGCTTTTAAAATATGACTGGTACTGCTGGTGACCAGACGATTTTTAAAACTGGGATTGTTTGCCAAAATCTTGATGGCACCTGTTGAAAGTGTTGGTACAAAGTCCAAATCTGAAAAAATAATTTGGCCAATTAGCATGATCACAATTTGGCAGCCTCTGGAAAATCAAAGTTTCCAAATTCTTTCCCTGAGAATATTGTATTGAGGAATAATGAGACAGTGTCACCAAAAATCGTATCAAATATTGTTAAAATGGCTCAAAGATGACTAACTGTACAATAATGAGTCAGATGAAAGGTGCATTGATAGTTTCTAAATCTTTTCTGTGAGAATATTGTATAGGTTGATATGTCCAGTGAAAGAAAATGGAAGATTGTTCTCAAGCTGACCTTTGTGTTTCCAGTATCATGGATACAAGCCATTGTTTCTGGTCAGAGATAGGTGCGCACGTGTGAAAAAGCACGTTGTTCTAGTACGGCACTATTGCGAACCTATACTTCCTGCTTTGGGAAAACCGTGGGCGCTAATTTGCGCTGCATAGCTGAGCTTTTTTAGAGCACAAAACAAGTAGAAAAATATCTAAGGTACAATTTACCCGCATGGTCATTCCTTCCCTTCTTGGAAAATGATGCCAAAGTCATTGCCGTTTTAAAGTAAAAATTTCGTCAGCATTTTCTCGGAAGAAAAAAGACCTTTTTAGGAAATGTTTGCATTCATCTTGACTTCCTTGTCTTCACAACATTCACTGTGAAATGCAACTGTTTCCGTTCACGCGATCTCTTATAGCGACAGTTCGAATGCGAGTAGATGACTTCAAAGATGGCGTCCCCTCTGACGTTTGTTGACAAAATGTGTTCATAAACTTCAAGATTTTCACGTCATGACCTTGTTCATAGACATAAATGTGCACGACTGCTGCATACTTAAGGCGAATTTGTACAATTTATCACTACCTGGGTCCCCCTTTAAGCCTTCGATTTCGAACATTCACTCTCAGAAAACTCATGTCCGCCCCATTGTAGGGAATAGGAGGGCCTCTCGTCCGGTCACCCTACTGCTGGATAGTGTTAATTGGGTCGGTAAACAGTCAATTAATAGTTTAATTGACTACCTGGGTGATTGGCAGGTCGTGTCCAATGACGTCATATGCAAAGCAGGCCAAAAGACAAAAGCCCCCAAAGATATTGACAGCTGACCGGGGTCACCATGAATACGTAATGAATCTTCACTACGCAGAAATTGCGTTGTCAAGCCCTTCTTAACCGGTCAAATCCTCTTGGCATTTCCTCTCATGCACTTCCTCTATCTGACGTTTTCGTTACCTCGCCGTTTTCTGATAGTATTCCCAATGTGTTCTTTTCTGTGCTGCGGAAAGGAAACCTAGTTTCAGGAAAGTGTTATTTCACTTTCATATGAAAGTATATTATGTACTCAGGGCATTGATAAAGAAATGATTCAACATATACAAGTTCAAGTGTATTACATTATGGTTGGGATTTATTACATTTATGTTTAATTTATATATTACATTCGTGGTTCCGGGTTGTTACATCAATGGCCGGAAAGGGTAATTAAAGACTAGATAGTTTATTTTCACTTTCTTGAAGCATGGAGCTAGAAATTGACGTTAGAATACAATCCACTTCCACACCAAAATGAACACCACATTTCATGTGATACCTGTCGTAAACGTTTATTATCAGGCGACCAGTAAAGTGAGGAAACGCCGTTTACTACATGAGAATGCAGGCGAGCTACCATAACCGCCATTTTGTTTAAATCAAAACAACAAACCCAAATGACCGATCTCCATAACCTAATTGATTGTTCACTTTTTCAGATGGTTGGCGCAGGCTTCATATATTAGAGTAAATGTCAGACGTTCTGGGTAACTAATGTTCGAAAGAAAAATGCAACGAAAATGGGTATGAAAAAATGGATGCCAAACCATAGTGTCAGGTTTGCTACACTTGACATTTTATACTTTCTACACATAGGTCTTCGGACACAGATAGTATCCTAACAACTTTCTTGAGAACTCCCACGATCATACACCCATGGTTAGATTAAAGGGGGTTTAATGATAATCTTAGTATTCATGAATGGAGGCTCATCAAAGTCTATGTTTTTGTTCCTTATCAGAATGTCGACAGGTTTCACAAAATCCAATCGCTATGAAACTATACCCACGAATGTTAAAATTTAGTAGACAGGTCGCTTCTTTTCTTGTTAGTATCAAGGTACGTTTTCTTTTGTTGATAGTATGTTCTTGTTAGTATCATGCTTAAGGTACGATTTCTTTTGTTGATAGTAAATTTTCTTTGCTTCGTCATATAATTTGAGATCCCAAATGTTTCGTCGCCGGAGCTCTCGAAGTTCAAAGTCAGTAACATTATGCTGGTGTGGATTTGCATTAACGTGAACCACTCTCTTTTGCAGAGGTATTCCAAAGACGTAGCTTAGCATATCTTGTGAAGTTTTAAAATCCTCAGAGAGTCCAACGAACGCAATTTTTGTCAGTAAATTTTGCCTAGCAACTAGGTAATGCTTTTCTTCTATCTCGGGAATACTTTTAGCGTCTTCTAGTTTCGTACCTCCCAAGCTGTCTTCAAAGTTCTCGTCTAAATCTGGAAAGTCTCCGAACTGTAACAGCCTAACATAAAAGTTGTCCATGTCTTGGAAATGAATGCCACTTGTTTTCTGCAAGTAGTCCGTCAGATTCTTTGATCTTAACAGATAATGTTCGCATATTTTGTGGGTTCTAGCGCAATGTGTTCGCCTGACGTAATAGAAAGTTGAAATCAGTCTATCAATTGGTTCACGAAACCACGTAGTGTAAGCGAAGGGTCGTCCTGGGAAGGCGAAGTGGTGAAGACCGAAAGTCCGTTTCGTCAAAAAGAGAGTTTTGTCCTTGTGTTTTCTGAAAGAAAGGGCTTGCTGATAAAATTGTTGACAATGAGCAACAGCGATTTTGTTAAGTCTTCCAGTTTTGTTTAGTCCAGGTATCATCATCAAGACCTTTGAAACAGATGTCCCTCCTGCTTTTGGCATGTGTACGAACGCCACGTTGGCATTTCTGTAAGCATCGTCAGCTGTATCACCGCTGTTGTTTCGCTCGAAGAAGAAATTCGGCAGCGGATTTCTCCCGATGTCAGTGCTATTTAAACACAGTTTAGAATATGTGAAGAGAATCGTGCAATTTTGATATTTCGTTACTTTTTCGTTGATGTATCGCCTGAGAATACTGCACGTGTAATTCCTATCTGTGTTCAACAGTACTCCGCTGTGACGGTCGGATGTTGTGGAAACATTGAATTTCCTCGAATGTACTTTGGACACGTTAGATGACGTAGATGAAACTGTTGTTGCGAACTCTTCGTTTGAATTTGATGATTCCTGGAAGATACAGACAAACTATGTAAGATATCTTATAATGACAGAAGAGAATTTCATTCCAAGAAAATACTATTTTGATTTTGTACAAAGGAACATTATAAACCTTGGTGTGTTCTTGTGCCCTCTAGATACAATAAGATCACAAAGTCTCAAAGGTGTTCATTGGTAATATTCAGTAACATTTCAAGGGTGTTTTAATTAATAATTTCGTTTACATCTGTCCATTGGAATAATTGTAAAGAATTACACTCACATTTATAAAGTTTGATATTTTTACATGAATCCGAAAAGTGACTGATGTTACCTTCAGCTTTGTTAATTGTATGTTCAATTGTGCAAATAGATACTTTTTACTTTATTTGTCTTTTAGTGTCAAATACCTGAACTGCCCAATCTTTACAAGGCAATTACATTTGAGAACAGTCTGTGATGGTCTTTGTATTGTGCTTCTTTCCGTGGTCATAGTTTGATTTAAACAGTGTTGTATGAAGGCTATACAATTGATAAAAATGGTATTTTCACTAATTGAAGTAAAAAACGCCATTTGGTGTATTTTGTCGGCCAAAATAAAAACTCAGCAATGCCATATTTGCAAAATAATCACCTACGCGACTAATGAAGTTACATGCATATAGCTTTATATCAAAATGCGAGTTTTTAATATGAAATCAGTTCGCGCCTAGAAAGCGAAAAACTTACTTCCGCTCAACCTTTCCACAAGCAAACGTTCAACCGTTCTCCGTTAAATCAACAATGAAAATGTTGGATCACCCTACAAATTTTGGTATCAGAGAAACACGTCACCTACGGATATTTGAAATTCAAAATGGCCACTATCCCTGTGTAATCACTATGGAGAAAATTCAGTTCCCGTTTTTTACAAAACGCAGCCGGTTAAAACTCCATAGGCTTCAAAACGAGGAGTATTGTAAAAGTTTGAAGGTCCGAATATCTGTCCCTCAGGCGTATTCTATCTTAAATCTAAATTTATACCATATAATAGATATGCGAAAATCCAATCTTACCTTTGAGTCCTCCCCAATAGTCTGCCTACGATGGATCCATGACGCTGCAAAAGACCAAATCGTGAACGTGAAAAGTTGATGAAAAGTCATTTACCTGAGAACATTTTACGGATGTGTGTTACCTAAATAAGCTAAAAATGATAGGGATTTAAAAATTTACAGTCATATGACGAGCTAAAGCGAGAGAGGGTGTATCACTGGTGAACTTTGAAATTGTAATAATTACAGAAAATCAGAGATGATATGACAGCAATAACAATTAATAACAGGGTAAAGTATCTAAGTTTGTGACGAAGAATCATTGGAGCCATCCTGCATCTTTTCTGGTCCGTTGTCGGTCGAGATAGTGACTAGGGAACACGACAAACATGGGTAATTCACGTGATCGTATGAAATGTCAACATATGCTGTAAAAGTCAATGATTTATTGTGAACAAGCAAGCAGTTTTATGGTAGCCAACAACCCAATATTTTAACTTTCATCAACCTGCAGCATGTTTTAAATGTCGCAATATGTCATAAATTTTATTATCCATCTATGTATCTAGCAAATTTCTATAGCGCCAAATATTCAAAGTTAAAAAAGGTCAAGTGGAATTCTAAAGAAAATGCTCTTTTAGAAGATTTAGGTTGAAAATGTAGACATTAGGAGAGATTTCTATGTCCAGGGGTAGATACTTCCAAAGGACAGGAGTTACTGCAGAGAAGGAGCTGCGACCGTAGGTAGTCAGATTCCGTCTAGGTATGTGCAGAAGACATTTGTCAGATGGGCGAAGAACATGTGATGAGGCACAAGGTGTTCTCAACTTCCTAAGATCTTGTGGAGCTTGTCCATTCAGGGCTTTGTAGGTAAATAGCAAAAATTTGCGATGTTTATCCTGGAAGCCAGTGAAGTTGCATAAGTATAGGGGTAATGTGGTCCGATTTCTTGGTCTTTATAACAATTCTTGCTGTTGTGGTTTAGGTACGTTGGAACCGCTGTAACTGAGTATCAGCAAGCCTTTCACTGGTAGTAGGGCATTGCAATAGTGAAGCTTCTAAGATATAACTACGTGGACGAGGTTTGCACAGGAATCTCTGGACAACTAGTTTCTGACATGACCAATTTTGCGGAGGAGGAAGTGGATAGCACTGCAGGTGGCACCAATATGTTGTCGAAATGTATGATTTTCATCAAATATTACACCGATGTTCCTCACAAATGAAGTGGTTTTATTTACACTAGAACAGATGTTGATGTCAGTGAAAGGTGCTAGCTGTAACCTCAATAAATGAAATTATCTCCATAAATGTAACATCAACTCTATTGTAAGAAAATGCATCCATAATGTAATACCGCCCATAAATGTAACAAAAATCAACCATAAATGTAATAAAACACCAACCATAATTGTAGTAAATGGTAACCATAAATGTAATTAAAATCATACACAAATATAATACTTGTCAACCATAAATGTAATAAATCATTTTGTCATCGCAATTTAAGAATTATTACCTCTTGAATATTTATCAATGCAATAAAGGAAATCAACTCTAAACATTATGCATATCTTAGTTGTTGGCGTTTAGTGTGTTTTGTGTGTTTTGAAAGATTATTTTACGTGTATAGAACTGATTGGCCACGTGAAGACACAGCTGGGGTATGTGTGTCAGTGCACTCTCTACTCTAGAGTGGAGAAACTGTATAACACTACGATCCTTTCACGCTGGTTTTCGAAAATTTGCCATACTTTTTTCATCAGTCGCCTCAAATTAATCTTTACAGTCTGGATTAATTGTGGCGAATAATTGATAGATTGTCTGTATTCATATGTTGTCCCACTTTGTTCCTTCACAGGGGATGATCGGATGTCCAATTTTGTTCTACTGTTTTCAAGGTAGTGTTCGTATTGACAACTATTGTGTTTACAAGATTGAAATATAGATAAATGATCTCGTCAACATGTTTTGTATCACCGGTTTCTGTTATGAGGTTTCATTTTTCTTAATTGTTTGTTCTGAGTGGTCTGTTGTAAATTTTGTGTTGTATCACTCTTTGACAAGTTATTGTGACGCTGCCTTTTCCCTAATCCGTTCACAAAGTCCTTTCTAAGATGGTAAATTCGGCATATTTGACGTCTGGGGACATGTATAATTCTTCGAGATAAACTGACTGGTTCGGGTGTTATATCCACTGTGCATTCATAGATGTCGTAGAGCTGCTTGCTCTATGCTCGAAGCTGTTCATACTTGATTCACGCTAGCGTGGCGCGAGTATTTTGACTTGTTGAAACTATTATTGTAACCATCAATATCAGTAAGATTGAGTGTATGAGTAGCACAACAGGAAGCTAAACTCATTGTGAACTGAACAAAATTCATGTGATTGAAGTTTAAGCACATCATGTTACTATTAGTAAGGTTGAGTGTATGAGTAGCACAACAGGAAGCTAAACTCATTATGAACTGAACAAAATTCATGTGATTGAAGTTTAAGCACATCATGTTGCAAGTGAATGCAAATTTACCATGCAGTAGTCAATCAGTACCAGCAAATACCCGCCTTTTTTAATGTAGGATATTTGTAAGACTTTATAAGAATACAGCCACACAATTTTGACAAATAGAATACATCTGTACTATGCAGGGTCCATAACACTCATGGAAAGTCCTAAACAATATTTTAATGTTGAAGCTTCCCATAAGGTTCATTGAAATAGTAATTTTGTCCTGAAAGTCATTGACAATTGATTATTCGCATACAATTTCAACTGACATGAGCATCAGAAGTGATATATTGTGAAGTGGTATGTTGCATTCTGAATGTGTGCTTTTAAATTGCCATTGAAAGCATGGAAACTCTTTACATTTTATTTCAATTAGGTGAAAAAAATTTTATCACTGCTTGTTCCATGTTAACATTTTAACTTACAATTTTGTATGAGTGAAAAATATATTGAGTATTGTTACATTATTCAAAATAATAAAATCTATGAAAGGTATCATATTGTGTGTTGTCATAATTCCAGTGTTATTTGTCAATCATACATAAATCATGATATCATACGTAAAGGATTATGACTTCTTTCACATTCTGTAATTCATTTTCGGGTGATTTGACCAATTGATAAATCACTACCATCAGTATTCTATTAATAGTATATTTGTGTATCAGCTATCGAATTGCCAACTGTCGGTTTCTGTAACACACAAGTAAAATTATCAAATAAATCGCGAATAGTATGGAGGGTGATTCCTTGTTAAAGATAAAATGAGAATGTGAAACAAATATGGTTGATGTCCATCAATGAGACATAGATGTAACAAAATAGGCAGAACTTTTGTCAGTCTATTAGAGTTTACGGACAAGACCACATACTAACTTTCTCAGACTTTTAACTCCTGATGAAGGGGTAAAAGATAAACTACGCATTTGCTGTACAATCGGGCCAATCCTGATTTACCAGCTGATCTCCATGTAGTGTAAAGCAAGGCGTGCAGTGTTTCATCCAGATAGCGGGATTCCCCCTCTGTTGACATGTTGGCATTTGTATGGTAACATTTTGCAGTATAAGGGGGCTCGGACAACGCTACATAAAATATTTTTGCATCACTGTTTTGTCGACTATGATCTGGCTAACCGGCGTTACCGCGGCCCTCTCTCGAAAAATTGAAGTCCTCGACACTCTTTAACTGCGTATTTCAATCGCCGACAACCTCGCACAAACCCTACGTTTAAACGCTCGTATCTGAACAAAATATACATTTCACATAGCCTGATTTACATGATTTCCTATATATAGCCACCCGCCGGTTTGATTATAAACGATACGTAAGTACAGAGAGCATACAGAGGGCCTTCGTCGCAATGCGGAAGTGCATGTACGTGACCTGTCAAAATTTTTCCCACATGACAGTCTCCGGGTGCGCGCGAACTCCATAAGTGCACCAAAGACGGGTAGCTGTGGAAACGCGGCTATCTGTTGGCGGGGTTGACCTTTGACCCTCACAGCGACGCACGCTACCCCACCAACAGATAGCTGCGTTTTCACAGCTAACCAAAGAGGGGGAATCGCGCAATCGCGCAGCCCGGATGAAAAATACATGCTAGGATGATCGCCTTAGAGGCGGCGCAAATAAAAAAGTTTTTTTTTGTTTTTTTCATGTCGGGGCTGAAATTTACGGTCGGTCGGGAGATGAGAAACACAGAAAATAAAAATGTCACCCTTATCATTAGCACAGTAGCTATAATATATTGCACAAGTTTCGAATGATCTATAGGAATATCGATCAGGTTGCGTAAAAAAATGAATATTTGTATTTTATGTTAAGGACACCAGGAAACTGTAGCATCTCCAACGAGTGCTCATAAAAGCCTGCTGGTGATTAGCCGAACAAACATTCTTGTTTCCTTCGGACTAGAAAAATATGCCCAAATTTAAATATTTCTTACATTTTTATATCAATTTGTTAACAGTCTTCAAATATTCAAATTCCGTACAAACTACAGTGTAGGATTTTACGAAAC
Organism: Ptychodera flava; assembly: GCF_041260155.1. NCBI lineage: Eukaryota > Metazoa > Hemichordata > Enteropneusta > Ptychoderidae > Ptychodera > Ptychodera flava. Next base: position 19,126,418 of record NC_091932.1, read on the forward strand.
GTTACCAATTTTGGAAAACATATTTCGTGAAACGATTTTTAGCCAGTGAGTACTTATTAAGAATATTGTCGACTGAGATAATTATTTTTGAAATAATATGCAGGTATAGTAATGCTGGGAGTAGATTGGTTTATTATTTACGAGAAATGTATCCAAACAGTTACTGATATTTTGAGTAAAAAAGAGTAACTATTATGGTAGGAATGCTAATAGGACGGAAATTGTATACAGATCTGTGTCTGACAGTTGTGACGTTACACAATTAGAAAACACTGGCTCTGAAATTTTAAGTACTAACTTTTATCTTGTCAGTGTACCAGATGTTTCAATTTTTCGAGTAGTGCATATTATCTGAAATATATGACTTAGGTATCATGCGCCGAGAACTGCAAAGGCTTAAACTTTGGTCAAACTTTACTCAGGAAAATTGAAAGCATTTTCTTTAACAATAAAAAAAATACCATAAATAAGGGATCACCACGCATATTTTAGTACCAGGGATACAAATTACATTCAATTTTCTGGTGTTTGACATTCAAAATGGCCACCATCACTGTGTTGACTACATGTACACAGAGAAACGATAAGACGCTGGAAATTTGAGTCGCACCCAGAGTTTAAAAATGACCCCAACAAGTGGTAGAACAGAAATGTATCATAAAAAATTGAGAGTCTGAATATCTGTCTCAAAGGCACATTCTTCCTTATCAACAAACTACAATGCAAATGACACTGCTCTCTTCCGTTTGCCTGACTGTTGTGTGTGGGTGTCAAAATGTTGGTCGACAATTTAAAACAAATGCTATCTCCTCATATTGAAAAGTGATGGATCTACTCAAGATTCGAAACAGAAATTTATAACAAAGAGGCTAACATGTATATCAAAAACAACTAAGTCAAAACAATGCTGTCGGGATTTTGAAGAAGGGACGAAGTTATTGAGTATACAGAAAGATTTGCTGCAGTTCAATAGGCGGTCTCAGTGTTGACAAATCAAGGAGAATTGTGGGTAACATCACTGACACGAAATCAGCTTCACTTCTGTACGTTAAACCATCGGTATATTGACCCCGGTGTGACCAATCAGCGGTAACGTTGTTTATGTTAATTACTGAGAAAAAGTTAAAAAGACGATGTTATTTCAATGAATAACTCTGAATTCGGTAAATATCTCGCTATGATTTATCCTTCAGAATTGGAGATTAAAGAAACTACAGAAACGACCTCTTCTGCTTCATATCTGTACATTTTACTTGAATTTGACTGTAATGGTCATCTTTCTACTAGGCTATATGACAAGAGAGATGATTTCAGCTTTAGTATAATCAATTTTCCACACCTTATAAGTAATATTCCACTCTCACCAGTTTATGGGGTATACATTTCCCAGCTTATTCGATATGCTAGAGCATGCAGTTCATATGGTGACTTTGTAGAGAGACATGACCATCTCTCTTACAAACTGTTAAATCAAGGTTACACCAGAGAAAGACTTGTCTCTACATTCAAACGCTTTTTTGGCAGCTATCGCAATCTGGTATATAAATTATACAATATCTCTCTTCGACAAATGATTGCTGATGGCATCGGTGACATTGGGCCTTAGTTAGTGACCACTACCTATCTGACTTACAGATTGATATATGGCGGGTGCCACATGTGGCCCAGGATGCGCTTACTATTTTCGAAACACCTGACATCACTTCTTGGTCTTCTTGCCGGAGGTCCATATATCTTTCTTTCATGAATATGACTTTGTTTGTGTACCATCTATTTACTGTCTGTTCTGTGCTGTTTTGTGTCTATGTTTACAGCTATTGTCTTACGAATTCTGACTTAATGTCATTGGATTATGAATTGGTATGATTGCGATTATTTTCCTAAGGCTTGGATATTATCATCTGTAGATGAAAGCGTGGGGATGCTTAATGTCGGTATAATTCCGTGAAAGTCAATTATTAATTGCCCTCTTGAATGTCACACAAATGGCAGCCACTTTTAATTTCAAATATTCTTAAATACTAAATGAGAAATTGACGCATTTTATCAACGTGCACTGAATTCATCCTTTACAATCATCTGACCATTCCAGGTTATTAAGTACACAATTTCATTTTGCTGAAAATATTCTACACGAACCAATTTTTTCAGCTTCAAAAGCTGTAACGTTACAGCGATAAATAAACAGTGCTAACGTTCCAAATGATGACAGTGTTTTTGATAATGTGCAAAGCACAGCCTTTGGAGCCATCGCTTTACACAACTTGGTATGTTCTGTTTCCTGTTAGAAGTCCTCGAAGGACAGAATATTTCTGTCAGAAATACCTTAGGCTGTGTTTGTAAAGGAAAAAGAACAAGGGTGGCAAAATTTGGTAAATTCACATGTTTGTTGTAGGGTTGGTGCTTATCAGTGACATACAGTATACACATATTGACTGGCCATGCATAAGAACGTACTATACACAAAACTTGTCTCATGTAGGCCTATATGTTGGAGTGGTTCAATAAGAAAACGTTTTTCCTAACAGAACCGCAATACTTCTGCAAAACGTTCAATGCACCTTTGATTATAGTTTTAGTCCGTTTCGAGTCCTTGTTGGAAACCAAAGAGTTCAATTCTTCTTTAGGAAGTAGGATAAACCAAAAAAATTCTCGACTATCGTTTCGATCGGCCGCAGACGACATCTTTATTTACATTCCGGTCCGCGCACGCGTCAATGTCGTTTTTGACGTCAGCGGGCATCATTTTTCGGAACTGATGCCTGGCAGGCAATAGTTCCAACAAATATGCCTGATGACGTCGTTTACGTGGATCAGCACAAAAAGAGTGCATCCCACGTGCCTATCAACTGGCGAATTAGAATATAGACTGCGCATGAGGTGTGTTACAATATAGTCTAGTGTGGGCTAACTGTATTTATTCTAAGGTCGTATGCGCCTCTAAAGTGAAAGACTTGTCTACCTTAAGTGTTGGTTTGACCTCTTTGAGTTCTGTATGGGCTTTCACCATGGCCTCAGCATACATCTGTGTTAACATAGGCGTGAGATATCTTCGCTGTTCCCAGCAACATTGGCGATACCCTAGCATTCTGCATCATCTATATTGCTGTCATTAGCACCATCCCTTGAGCCAGCTACAAATCGTAATCTGGCCCTTGCTACCCTGTGTTATTATTTAAATATCATTTTTTATTGTAATTTTCAGTGGCAGCTTTGTTCAGTTAATAGCTCGATAGTAAGGCGCGAGTCACAGCCAAGACGGTCATTATGGGGGATTTCTGAATTATTGGCGATGGATGTAGACCACATTGAAAAAGGTTATCACTAGCACAGTAGCTATAATATATCGCACAAGTTTCGAATGATCTGTTGGGATATCGATCAGGTTAAGTAAAACAACCTGAATATTTGTATTATATGTTAAGGACACCAGGAAACTAACATCTCCAAAGAGTGCTCAAAGAAAGTTTGCTGGTGATAAGTCAAATTCCGTGAAACAAGTTTTAGCCAGTGATCACTTATGACGAATATTGTAGAGGTTGTTGTCATTGAGACAATATGCATGCATATCAATGCTGAGAGTAGACTGGTTGGAACAACGAGCAAATGCTATCACAGGAATACTAACGTGACAAAAATAGTGTTTTAACATGTATATTTGTGTCTGTTTCATAATTACGACGTTATGCAAAACACTGGCCCTGAAATTTTAAGTACTTTTAAATTGTCATTTGACCAGATGTTTGAAATTTCCGAGGTGCATATTATTACCTGAAATGTATGACTTAGGGGATCATGCGCCCAGAGATCGAAAGGTTTAAACTTTGGTCAAACTTTCAACAGGAAAATTTAAATCATTTCCCCCTTAAACATCAAGAAAGTATAGATAATAGGGGATCAACGAGCGAAATTTAGTACCATATAGACAAACTATATTAAATTGTCTAGTATTTGACATTCAAAATGGCCATTATCCCTGTGGCTACCATTTAGGGAAAAATTAGACGTTGCAATTTTACTCTCGCCAAGAGCTTTAAAATCAGTGCCGACAAGTCGTGGACCTGAAATGTTTCGTAAAAATCTTGAGAGTCAGAATATCTGTCAAAAGGCACATTCTTCCTTATTAACAAACTACAATGCAAATAACTCTGCTCTCTTCGGCTAGCCAGACCTTTGTGTATGGATGTCAAAAACATTTCCCGACAATTTAAAAAAACTTGCTATCTCCTCCATGAAAAAATTATTGATCTTCTCAAGATCCAACACGGATATTTATAAAAGAAAGTCTGACATGAAAATCAAAACATTGCTGTCAGAATTTTGAAGTAAGGACGAAGTTATTCTGTGTACAGAAAAATTTGCTGCAGTTCATTAGGCTGTCTCAGTGTGGACTAATCAAGGAGAATTGTGGGTGATATCACTGGCAAAAACTTAGTATCACTGCTGTACGTTAAGCTATTGGCATTCTGACCCCGGTGTAACCAATCAGCGATAACGTAGTTTATGTCAATTACTGAGAAAAGGTTCCCACCAAAGGGCTTAGAAATGTCAACAATCACGTGACAATTGTATATGGGATACCAGCATCTTGTATTATCGAATGAGCCGTTACCTAAAATAACTAAAAACAACGAACATTTGTATGCAATTCTTGGAAAGATAATACAAGGTATATCACGTTCGCTAGAGCTGAACGATGGCGATCCGCGCTAATAAATCTTTAGTCGTCATACCTTTTGGGTGTCAATTTTGTTGCTTCACATATGGGAAAAATATCTTGATAGTAGTGATCATTAATTTAATTTAAAGTCCTGTCATTCTACGGATTTTGACATGTTTGACTTTCAAAGAGACTATCGATTTTTACAAACGCAATAATAGTCCAGTTTCCTCGTGCTTCTTAGTTATCACGAAAGCGTTGACAGAATAAATCGTTGAACTCTGTTTAGTAAGTTACTGGACAGGAATGTTGTTTATCTGTATATTGCTAGAATTTTGTTATGTTGGTACCGAAATGAACAATATCGTGTTAGAGAGAGCTCCGTCATCTTAACAGCTTTAATGTACAATCATGGTGTTAAACAAGGACGTGTATTATGCCCTTGTTTATTAAACATCTAGCCAACATGGATAATATTAGCAACTGTCTATTAGAAACCGGTTGAGTTTACCCAAAACCTTTGTCGGTCATTGCATCATGACATTTAAAAGTACACAATAGATGGTCCTTTCTAATTTCTACTTTCGTATAATTGAAAGTAAAAGCAACCTGATCGAGGAAGTTATATTCTAAGATGTTATTTGACACAGCAACTTTTTGCGCAAGATTTGTTATGACTGTTTCTAAACTCCTTTGTATACCTGTGTTCTATGTGAAAAGTATGCCTAATTTGGGGGTTGTTGGTATGTTTTGTGCCTTTTTGGTTTTCTTTAATTTGTTGACACGTTCTCGAAATAAAGAATAAGTTAAAAATAAGAATAAGTTAAAAATTAAATTAAATTACAATTAAATTAGCAAGTGTTTTTTCTGGGCTATGGCTGTTAGTGCTCATCCGTTACATAGTCTTTGAGACAATATGCAGGCATATTAATGCTGAGAGTAGACTGGTTTCAACAACGAGCAAATGCTATCATAGGAATACTAATGTGACAAAAATTGTGATTTAAACTGTATATTTGTGTCTGTTTCATAATTATGACGTTATGCAAAAACACTGGCCCTGAAATTTTAAGTACTTTTAAATTGTCATTTGACCAAATGTTTGAAATTTCCGAGGTGCATATTATTACCTGAAATGTATGACTTAGGGGATCATGCGCCTAGAGATCGAAAGGTTTAAACTTTGGTCAAACTTTCAACAGGAATTTAAATCATTTCCCCTTGAACATCAAGAAAATATAAAAAATAGGGGATCAACGAGCGAAATTTACTACCATATAGACAAACTATATTAAATTTTCTAGTATTTCACATTCAAAATGGCCATTATCCCTTTGGCGACCATATAGGGAAAAATTAGACGTTGCAATTTTACTCTCGCTAAGAGCTTTAAAATGAGGGCCCTCAAGTCGTGGACCAGAAATGTATCGTTAAAATCGTGAGAGTCAGAATATCTGTCAAGAGGCACATTCTTCCTTATTAACAAACTACAAAAAATAACTCTGCTCTCTTCGGCTACCCTGACCTTAGTGTATAGATGTCAAAAACATTTCCCGACAAATTAAAAAAAATTGCTATCTCCTCGTTGAAAAAATTATTGATCTTCTTAAGATCCAAGACGGAAATTTATAAAAGAGAGTCTGACATGAAAATCAAAACATTGCTGTCAGAATTTTGAGGTAAGGACGAAGTTATTCTGTATACAGAAAAATTTGCTGCAGTTCATTAGGCTGTCTCAGTGTGGACTAATCAAGGAGAATTGTGGGTGATATCACTGGCAAAAACTTAGTATCACTGCTGTACGTTAAGCTATCGGCATTCTGACCCCGGTGTAACCAATCAGCGATAACGTAGTTTATGTCAATTACTGAGAAAAGGTTCCCACCAAAGGGCTTAGAAATATCAACAATCACGTGACAATTGTATATGGGATACCAGCATCTTGTATTATCGAATGAGCCGTTACCTGAAATAACTAAAAACAACGAACATTTTTATGCAATTCTTGGAAAGATAACACAAGGTATATCACGTTCGCTAGAGCTGAACGATGGCGATCCGCGCTAATAAATCTTGGGTCGTTACACCTTTTTGGTATCAATTTTGTTGCTTCACAGATGGGAAAAATATCTTGATAGTAGTGATCATTAATTTAATTTAAAGTCCTGTCATTCTACGGATTTTGACATGTTTGACTTTCAAAGAGACTATCGATTTTTACAAACGCAATAATAGTCCAGTTTCCTTGTGCTTCTTAGTTATTACGAAAGCATTGACAGAATAAATCGTTGAACTCTGTTTAGTAAGTTACTGGACAGGAATGTTGTTTATCTGTATATTGCTAGAATTCTGTTATGTTGGTACCGAAATGAAAAATATCGTGTTAGAGGGAGCTCCGTCATCTTAAAAGCTTTAATGTACAATCATGGTGTTAAACAAGGACGTGTATTATGCCCTTGTTTATTAAACATCTAGCCAACATGGATAATTTAATATTAGCAACTGGCTATTAGACACCGGTTGAGTTTACCCAAAACCTTTGTCGGTCATTGCATCATGACATTTAAAAGTACACAACAGATGGTCCGTTCTAATTTCTACTTTCATTTGATTGAAAGTAAAAGTAACCTGATCGAGGAAGTTATATTCTAAGATGTTATTTGACACAGCAACTTCTTGCGCAAGATTTTTTATGACTGTTTCTAAACTCATTTGTATACCTGTGTTCTATGTGAAAAGTATGCCTAATCTGGGGGTTGTTGGTATGTTTTGTGCCGTTTTTGGTTTTCTTTAATTTGTTGACACGTTCTCGAAATAAAGAATAAGTTAAAAATAAGAATAAGTTAAAAATTAAATTAAATTAAATTACGATTAACTTAGCAAATGTTTTTTCTGGGCTATGGCTGTTAGTGCTCATCCGTGACACAGTCTTTGAGACAATATGCAGGCATATTAATGCTGAGAGTAGACTGGTTTCAACATCGAGCAAATGCTATCATAGGAATACTAATGTGACAAAAAGTGTGATTTACACTGTATATTTGTGTCCGTTTCATAATTATGACGTTATGCAAAACACTGGCCCTGAAATTTTAAGTACTTGTAAATTGTCATTTGACCAGATGTTTGAAATTTCCGAGGTGCATATTATTACCTGAAATGTATGACTTAGGGGATCATGCGCCTAGAGATCGAAAGGTTTAAACTTTGGTCAAACTTTCAACAGGAATTTAAATCATTTCCCCCTTGAACATCAAGAAAATATAAAAAATAGGGGATCAACGAGCGAAATTTAGTACCATATAGACAAACTATATTAAATTTTCTAGTATTTGACTTCAAAATGGCCATTATCCCTCTGGCGACCATTTAGGGAAAAATTAGACATTGCAATTTTACTTCCGCCAAGAGCTTTAAAATGAGTGCCCTCAAGTCGTGGACCAGAAATCTTGAGAGTCAGAATATCTGTCAAAAGGCGCATTCTTCCTTATTAACAACTACAATGCAAATAACTCTGCTCTCTTCGGCTAGCCTGACCTTTTTGTATGGATGTCAAAAACATTTCCCGACAATTTAAAAAATTTGCTACCTCCTCCATAAAAAAAATATTGATCTTCTCAAGATCCAACACGGATATTTATAAAAGAGAGTCTGACATGAAAATCAAAACATTGCTGTCAGAATTTTGAAGGAAGGATGAAGTTATTCTGTATACAGAAAAATTTGCTGCAGTTCATTAGGCTGTCTCAGTGTGGACTAATCAAGGAGAATTGTGGGTGATATCACTGGCAAAAACTTAGTATCACTGCTGTACGCTAAACTATCGGCATTCTGACCCTGGTGTAACCAATCAGCGATAACGTAGTTTATGTCAATTACTGAGAAAAGGTTCCCACCAAAGGGCTTAGAAATGTCAACAATCACATGACAATTGTATATGGGGTACCAGTACCTTGTATTATCGAATGAGCTTTTAGCTAAAATAACTGAAAACAACAAACGTTTTAATGACAATTCTTGGAAAGATAACACAAAGTATTTCCTATTTACTAGAGCTGAACAATGGCGATCCGCACCAATTAATCTTGGGTCGTTATACCTTTCGGGTGTCAGTTTTGTTGCTTCAAAGATGGGAAAAATATCTTGATAATAGTGACCATTAATTTAATTTCAAGTCCTATCATTCTACGGATTTTGACATGTTTGATTTTCAAAGAGACTATCGACTTTTACAAACGCCATGATAGTCCAGTTTCCTTATGCTTCTTAGTTATCACGAAAGCGTTGACAGAATAAATCGTTGAACTCTGTTTAGTAAGTTACTGGACAGGAATGTTGTTTATCTGTATATTGCTAGAATTTTGTTATGTTGGTACCGAAATGAAACATATCGTGTTAGAGAGAGCTCCGTCATCTTAACAGCTTTAATATACAATATGGTGTTAAACAAGGACGTGTATTATGCCCTCGTTTATTGAACATCTGGGCCAACATGGATAATGTTAGCAACTGACTATTAGACACCGGTTGAGTTTACCCAAAACCTTTGTCGGTCATTAAATCACGACATTTTAAAGTACACAACAGATGGTCCGTTCTAATTTCTACTTTCGTTTGATTGAAAGTAAACGTAACCTGATCGAGGAAGTTGTATTCTCAGATGTTATTTGACACAGAAACTTTTTGCGCAAGATTTTTTATGACTGTTTCTAAACTCCTTTGTATACCTGTGTTCTATGTGAAAAGTATGCCTAATCTGGGGGTTGTTGGTGTGTTTTGTGTCTTTTTTGGTTTTCTTTAATTTTTGGCACGTTCTCGAAATAAAGAATAATTTAAAAATTAAATTACAATTAACTTAGCAAATGTTTTTCTGGGCTATGGCTGTATACGGGTGGCCGACACAGCAACCTTTCCTTGCGTGTATGACTGATGTTCCGAAGGCTTGGATATTATCATCTGTAGATGTAAGCGTGGGGATGCTTAATGTCGGTATAATTCCGTGGAAGTCAAATATTAATTGCCCTCTTGAATGTCACACAAATGGCAGCCACTTTTAATTTCAAATATTCTTAAATACTAAAAGGGAAATTGACGCATTTTATCAACGTGTACTGAATTCATCCTTTACCATCATCTGACCATTCCAGATTATAAAGTACACAATTTCATTCTGCTGAAAATATTACAGCGATAAATAAAAGGTGTTAACGTTCCAAATGATGACAGTGTGTTTGATAATGTGCAAAGCATAGTTTTTGGACCATCGCTATACACACCTTGGTATGTTCTGTTTCCTGTTAGAAGTCCTCGGAGGACAGAATATTTCTGTCAGAAATACCTTTGGCTGTGTTTGTAAAGGGAAAAACACAAGAGTGGCAAACTTTGGTAAATTCACATGTTTGTTGTAGGGTTGGTGCTTATCAATGACATAAACTGTAGTCTAGTGTGGGCTAACTGTATTTCTTCTAAGGTCGTATATGCGCCTCTAAAGTGAAGGACTTGTCTACCTTAAGTGTTGGTTTGACCTATTTGAGTTCTGTATGGGTTTTCACCATGGCCTCAGCATACATCTGTGTTAACAAAGACGTAAGATATCTTCGCTGTTCCCAGCAACATTGGCGATACCCTAGCATTCTGCATCATCGATATTGCTGTCATTAGCACCATCCCTTGAGCCGGCTAAAAACCGCAATCTGGCCCTTGCTACCTTGTGTTATTGTTTAAATGTCATTTTTGATTGTAATTTTCAGCGGCAGCTTTGTTCGGTTAATAGCTCGATAGTCACAGCCAAGACGGTCATTATGAGGGTTTTCTGAATTATTGGCGATGGATGTAGACCACATTGAAAAAGGTTATCGTTAGCACAGTAGCTATAATATATCGCACAAGTTTCGAATGATCTATAGGGATATCGATAATGTTAAGTAAAACAACCTGAATATTTGCATTATATATTAAGGATTCCAAAAAGCTCTAGCATCTCCTATGAGCGCTCAAAGAAAGTTTGCTGGTGATAAGCCGAAAAATACATTCTTGTTCCTTCATGCTAGAGAAAATTGCCTCAACTTAAATATTTCAATCATTTTGTCATTTTGTTCATCCCTACCCTTCAGTATTCAAATTTCCATACCAACTACAGTGCCGGACTTTGCGAAACATTACTAATTTTAAAAATTTTTGAAAATCAAATTCCGTGAAACAAGTTTTAGCCAGTGAGCACTTATGACGAATATTGTAAAGGTAGTTGTCTTTGAGACAATATGCAGGCATATTAATGATGAGAGTAGACTGGTTTCAACAACGAGCAAATGCTATCATAGGAATACTAATGTGACAAAAAGTGTGATTTACACTGTATATTTGTGTCTGTTTCATAATTATGACGTTATGCAAAAACACTGGCCCTGAAATTTTAAGTACTTTTAAATTGTCATTTGACCAAATGTTTGAAATTTCCGAGGTGCATATTATTACCTGAAATGTATGACTTAGGGGATCATGCGCCTAGAGATCGAAAGGTTTAAACTTTGGTCAAACTTTCAACAGGAATTTAAATCATTTCCCCCTTGAACATCAAGAAAATATAAAAAATAGGGGATCAACGAGCGAAATTTAGTACCATATAGACAAACTATATTAAATTTTCTAGTATTTGACTTCAAAATGGCCATTATCCCTCTGGCGACCATTTAGGGAAAAATTAGACATTGCAATTTTACTTCCGCCAAGAGCTTTAAAATGAGTGCCCTCAAGTCGTGGACCAGAAATCTTGAGAGTCAGAATATCTGTCAAAAGGCGCATTCTTCCTTATTAACAAACTACATTGCAAATAACTCTGCTCTCTTCGGCTAGCCTGACCTTTTTGTACGGATGTCAAAAACATTTCCGGACAATTTAAAAAAACTTGCTACCTCCTCCATAAAAAAAAATATTGATCTTCTCAAGATCCAAAACGCAAATTTATAAAAGAGAGTCTGACATGAAAATCAAAACATTGCTGTCAGAATTTTGAAGGAAGGATGAAGTTATTCTGTATACAGAAAAATTTGCTGCAGTTCATTAGGCTGTCTCAGTGTGGACTAATCAAGGAGAATTGTGGGTGATATCACTGGCAAAAACTTAGTATCACTGCTGTACGCTAAACTATCGGCATTCTGACCCTGGTGTAACCAATCAGCGATAACGTAGTTTATGTCAATTACTGAGAAAAGGTTCCCACCAAAGGGCTTAGAAATGTCAACAATCACATGACAATTGTATATGGGGTACCAGTACCTTGTATTATCGAATGAGCTTTTAGCTAAAATAACTGAAAACAACAAACGTTTTAATGACAATTCTTGGAAAGATAACACAAAGTATTTCCTATTTACTAGAGCTGAACAATGGCGATCCGCACCAATTAATCTTGGGTCGTTATACCTTTCGGGTGTCAGTTTTGTTGCTTCAAAGATGGGAAAAATATCTTGATAATAGTGACCATTAATTTAATTTCAAGTCCTATCATTCTACGGATTTTGACATGTTTGATTTTCAAAGAGACTATCGACTTTTACAAACGCCATGATAGTCCAGTTTCCTTATGCTTCTTAGTTATCACGAAAGCGTTGACAGAATAAATCGTTGAACTCTGTTTAGTAAGTTACTGGACAGGAATGTTGTTTATCTGTATATTGCTAGAATTTTGTTATGTTGGTACCGAAATGAAACATATCGTGTTAGAGAGAGCTCCATCATCTTAACAGCTTTAATATACAATAAGGTGTTAAACAAGGACGTGTATTATGCCCTCGTTTATTGAACATCTGGGCCAACATGGATAATATTAGCAACTGGCTATTAGACACCGGTTGAGTTTACCCAAGACCTTTGTCGGTCATTGCATGATGACATTTTAAAGTACACAACAGATGGTCCGTTCTAATTTCTACTTTCGTTTGATTGAAAGTAAAAGTAACCTGATCGAGGAAGTTGTATTCTCAAATGTTATTCGACACAGCAACTTTTTGCGCAAGATTTTTGTGACTGTTTTCAAACTCCTTTGTGTACCTGTGTTCAAAGTGAAAAGTATGCCTAATGTTGGGGTTGTTGGTATGTTTTGTGTCTTTTTTGGTTGTCTTTAATTTGTTGGCACGTGCTCGAAATAAAGAATAAATTAAAAATTAAATTACAATTAACTTAGCAAATGTTTTTTCTGGGCTTTGGCTGTATACGGGTGGCCGACACAGTAACCTTTCCTTGCGTGTATGACTGATGTTCCGAAGGCTTGGATATTATCATCTGTAGGTGTAAGCGTGGGGATGCTTAATGTCGGTATATTTCCATTGAAGTCAAATATTAATTGCCCTCTTGAATGTCACACAAATGGCAGCCACTTTTAATTTCAAATATTCTTCAATACTAAAAGGAAAATTCACGTATTTTATCAACGTGTACTGAATTCATCCTTTACCATCATCTGACCATTCCAGATTATAAAGTACACAATTTCATTCTGCTGAAAATATTACAGCGATAAATAAAAGGTGTTAACGTTCCAAATGATGACAGTGTGTTTGATAATGTGCAAAGCATAGTTTTTGGACCATCGCTATACACACCTTGGTATGTTCTGTTTCCTGTTAGAAGTCCTCGGAGGACAGAATACTTCTGTCAGAAATACCTTTGGCTGTGTTTGTAAAGGGAAAACACAAGAGTGGCAAACTTTGGTAAATTCACATGTTTGTTGTAGGGTTGGTGCTTATCAATGACATAAACTGTAGTCTAGTGTGGGCTAACTGTATTTCTTCTAAGGTCGTATGCGCCTCTAAAGTGAAGGACTTGTCTACCTTAAGTGTTGGTTTGACCTCTTTGAGTTCTGTATGGGCTTTCACAATGGCCTCAGCATACATATGTGTTAACATAGGCGTGAGATATCTTTGCTGTTCCCAGCAACATTGGCGATACCCTAGCATTCTGCATCATCGATATTGCTGTCATGATCACCATCCCTTGAGCCGGCTACAAACCGTAATCTGACCCTTGCTACCCTGTGTTATTATTTAAATATCATTTTTGATTGTAATTTTCAGCGGCAGCTTTGTTCGGTTAATAGCGCGAGTCACAGCCAAGACGGTCATTATGGGGGTTTTCTAAATTATTGACGATGGATGTAGACCACATTGAAAAAGGTTATCAGTTAGCACAGTAGCTATAATATATCGCACAAGTTTCGAATGATCTATAGGGGTATCGATAAGGTTAAGTAAAACAACCTGAATATTTGCATTATATATTAAGGATTCCAGAAAACTCTAGCATCTCCTATGAGCGCTCAAAGAAAGTTTGCTGGTGATTAGCTGAAAAACACATTCTTGTTCCTTCATGCTAGAGAAAATTGCCTCAACTTAAATATTTCAATCATTTTGTCATTTTGTTCACCCCTACCCTTCAGTATTCAAATTTCCATACCAACTACAGTGCGGGATTTTGCGAAACATTACTAATTTTGAAAATATTTGAAAATCAAATTCCGTGAAACAAGTTTTAGCCAGTGAGCACTTATGACGAATATTGTAGTGATAGTTGTCTGTGAGACAATATGCAGGCATATTAATGATGAGAGTAGACTGGTTGCAACAACGAGTAATGCTCTCATAGGAATACTAATGTGACAAAAATTGTGTTTTAACCTTTATATTTGTGTCTGTTACATAATTATGACTATACGCAAAACACTGGCCCTGAAATTTTAAGTACTTTTAAATTGTCATTTGACCAGATGTTTGAAATTTTCGAGGTGCATATTATTACCTGAAATGTATGACTTAGGGGATCATGCGCCCAGAGATTGAAAGGTTTAAACTTTAGTCAAACTTCCCACAGGCAAATTTAAACCACTTCCCCTTGAACAATCAAGAAAATATAAACAGGGGATCAACGAGCGAATGTTAGTACCACAAAGACAAATTATATTAACTTTTCTAGTGTTTGACATTCAAAGAGGCCGTTATCCCTGTGGCGACCATATAGGGAAAAATTAGACGTTGCAATTTTACTCTCGCTAAGAGCTTTAAAATGAGGGCCCTCAAGTCGTGGACCAGAAATGTATCGTTAAAATCGTGAGAGTCAGAATATCTGTCCAAAGGCACTCTCTTCGGCTAGCCTGACCTTAGTGTATAGATGTCAAAAACATTTCCCGACAAATTAAAAAAAATTGCTATCTCCTCGTTGAAAAAATTATTGATCTTCTTAAGATCCAAGACGGAAATTTATAAAAGAGTGTCTGAGGAAATGACGAAGTTATTCTGTATACAGAAAAATTTGCTGCAGTTCATTAGGCTGTCTCAGTGTGGACTAATCAAGGAGAATTATGGGTAACATTACTGACACAAAATTAGTATCACTGCTGTACATTAAACTATCGGCATTCTGACCCCGGTGTGACCAATCAGCGATAACGTAGTTTATGTCAATTACTGAGAAAAGGTTCCCACAAAAGGGCTTAGAAATGTCAACAATCACATGACAATTGTATATGGGGTACCAGCACCTTGTATTATCGAATGAGTCTTTAGCTGAAATAACTAAAAACAACGAACATTTTTATGCAATTCTTGGAAATATAACACAAGGTATATCACCTTCGCTAGAGCTGAACGATGGCGTTCCACCCAATAAATCTTGGGTCGTCATACCTTTTGCGTGTCAGTTTTTGTTGCTTCACGGATGGGAAAAATATTTTGATAGTAGCGATCGACTTTTACAAACGCCATAATAGAAAAGTTTCGTAGTGCTTCTTAGTTATCACGAAAGCGTTGACAGAATAAATCGTTGAAGTCTGTTTAGTAAGTTACTGGACAGGAATGTTGTTTATCTGTATATTGCCAGAATTTTGTAATGTTGGTACCGAAATCAACAATATCGTGTTAGAGAGAGCTCCGTCATCTTAAAAGCTTTAATGTTTTACACTTAAAAAAAGAATCATTTCCTCTCTTGATTACTCCATCAATGGTACTCCTCTTCAACGGGTCTCTGTTGTCAAGGATTTGGGTATTTACCTTACTTCCAACCTTAATTATTCTTTTCACATCAATAACATTGTTTCTAGAGCCTTCAAATCTCTTGATTTTCTTAAGCGTCTCTGCCAGCCATTCAATGACATTTCAGCAATCATTTCACTCTATTTTGTTTATGTAAGATCCATTCTAGAGTATGGCTCTATTGTGTGGTCACCCCTACAACAGGGCCTGTCAGAAACAATTGAGCGAGTACAAATTAAGTTTGTGAATACATTTGTCGCAAACTCAATGTTCACTGCAGTAAATCCGGCTACCCATTTTATTGCAGAATTCTGAACATTCCTAAGTTACACAATAGAAGACTAACCCTTGACAGGTGCTTTTATACAAAATAATCCATTCACATTATGATTCACCAAAATATTGTAAATCAAATCTACTTTTATGCCCCCAGTTGAAATTCACGCAAGAAACCCCTTTTTAAACTTAGACTTGTGTTCTGTTAATTGCAGAAAATTCTCGACAGTGCCTAGATGCATGTCTGTTTTTAATGATATCTCTTTTAAATGTAATATAGATATTTTTTCTACGCTGTGTAGTTTTAAAACTATTTTATCCAGTCATTTTAACAGTTCTCTTTTTTGATTCGTTTATTTTTTTTCAATTTAATGTAACGTGTTACTTTTATGGTTGTCTTGTACATTTGTCTTGTGATGGTGTGACTTTTTTGTTTCGCAGATCTGTTAGTGGGTTTGCCCGTTGATCTGTGTATCAAATCAAATAAATAAAATAAAATGAATAATGTCCAATCATGATGTAAACAAGGACGTGTATTATGCCCTTGTTTATTGAAAATCTAGCCAAAAAGGATAATAATAGCAACTGGCTATTAGACACCGGTTGAATTACCAAAACCTTTGTCGGTCATTGCATGATGACTTTTAAAAGTACACAACAGATGGTCCGTTCTAATTTCTACTTTCGTTTGATTGAAAGTAAAAGTAACCTGATCGAAGAAGTTGTATTCTCAGATGTTATTTGACACAGAAACTTTTTGCGCAAGATTTTTTATGACTGTTTCTAAACTCCTTTGTATACCTGTGTTCTATGTGAAAAGTATGCCTAATGGAGGGTTGTATGTATGTTTTGTGTCTTTGTTATTTTTTTAATTTGTGGGCACGTTCTCGAAATAAAGAATAAATTAAAAATTAAATTACAATTAATTTAGCAAATGTTTTTCTGGGCTATGGCTGTATACGGGCGGCCGACACAGCAACCTTTCCCTGTGTGTATGACTGATGTTCCTAAGGCTTGGATATTATTATCTGTAGATGAAAGCGTGGGGATGCTGTCGGTATAATTCAGTGAAAGGCAAATATTACTTGCCTTCTTGAATGTCACACAAAAGGCAGCCACTTTTAATTTTAAATATTCTTAAATACTAAAAGGGAAATTGACGCATTTTTATCAACGTGCACTGATTCATCCTTTACCATCATCTGGCCATTCAAGATTATTAAGTACACAATTTTAATTTTGCTGAAAATATTCTACACGAACCACCTTTTCCAGCTTCTAAAACTGTAACGCTAAAGCGATAAGTAAACAGTGCTAACGTTCCAAATGATGACAGTATTTTGCTAATGTGCAAAGCGCAGTTTTTGGACCTATTGCTATACACAACTTGATAATTCCTGTTTCCTGTTACAAGTCCTCCGAGGACAGAATATTTCTGTCGGAAATACCCTTGACTGTGTTTGTAAAGGAAAAACACAAGATTGGCAAAATTTGGTAAAATCACACGTTTGTTGTAGGGTTGGTACTCATGAAAAAATACACTATAGTCTAGTTTAGGCTAACTGTATTTCTTTTAAGATCGTATGCGCCTCTGAAGTGAACAACTTTTACCTCAAGTGTTAATTTGACCTCTTTGAGTTCTGTATGGGCTTTCACCATGGCCTCAGCATACATCTGTGTTAACATAGGCGTGAGTTATCTAGATCTTCGCTGTTCCCAGTAACACTGGTGACACCCCAGCATTCTGCATCATCGATATTGCTGTCATGATCATCATCCCTTGAGCGGGCAACAAACCGTAATTTAGCTCTTGCTATCTTGTGTTATTATTTAAATATCATTTTTGATTGCAATTTTCAGCGGCAGCTTTGTTCAGTTAATAGCTCGATGGTAAGGCGCGAGTCACAGCCAAGACGGTCATTAAGGGGGTTTCTGAATTATTGGCGATGCATGTAGACTACATTGAAAAAAGGTTATCATTAGCACAGTAGTTACACCCGTGGCCACTTCAGTGTTGATAAAGACTACTTGATACAGACAGAAATTCTGTTTGTACAAAGCGAAAAACTAGCTCCGTGAGGGGTAGTCTCGCATGCCAGACCTCGAAACCTGCGTGCGGCGCGAGCGGCGAAGCCGCGAGCAGCGAGTAACCGCAGGTTACGAGGTCTGGCTAGAACCGACGTGCTATATATACTGTCCAATAGAATGCTTCGAAAATCGGCTGGATGAAAGAGTACATCTGTTGTTTATTCATGAATGTAGGTGGAGCGTCTAAAAATAGCCTTTTGAATTTGACTAAATGATTGTGTCATTTATCCAGAAATGTTTCATTCGAAGTAAACTGCCTTACGTTGACCTCAGACAGTACGGCTTCATGAAATCACGGTTACGCTATCCCCAGTAACCATGATGAAAAAATCTACAAAAATGATCTATGCCGTTGAAGAAAGCGATGATGGACAGCCTGAAACCGAAGCAGGAGGTAGCCATGACAGATTATCTGGAAGGAGACGACGTTTCCGTGAATTTGCCGACAAGATATATGGCCAATCTCCAATTTAAGATTGCTCCGGCCTTGCTTCAATCAATGCTTGCGATTGCATTTTAGTTGATCGTCGACATCCTCTATGGAGTTGCTTTTTCATTTGCTCCGTTCAAACGAAGCTTAGATTTTGACCCCATTCAACTGCCGATGAGCTGGTGGTAAATGGCCTCACAAATAAATTCTCGCCGTAGATATTTGCTTGAGTGTTTTTTCGGTACAGATATGTAAAACGTGGTGGACAAGTACACTGAAAATGCGTTATGGCCGTCTGTACGCGGTGGTCCAAAGTTATACTTATTAGCATAGGAAAGACAGCCCACTTTTGACGTCATCACATTCCTGAGCAGTTGGTTCTTGCCAGACTTCGTAACCTGCGGCCGCTCGCGTCGCATGCAGGTTCGAGGTCTGGCATGCGCGACTATGTGGGGGGTTGTAAATGGGAGTTAACGATTGGCACCCTGTTTTCAAGATTGAGACACAATGTAACATTACCATGCACTGGTCCATGCACAAGTCTTGTTTATTTCGATTTCCGCAGACATTCTGTCTGCATGGGACATACAATTTTACTTGATGCTATAGCAGTGATCTCGTGAATGTGTGTTGCCTCATATATTAATTATCACGTAGAGGCTTTAATGAATGGTAGTGGTATCTTATGTCTCAATTTTTAACACAGAGTGGCAATCGTTGGCAATCGTATAATATGTCGCACAAGTTTCGAATGATCTATAGGGATATCGATAAGCTTAAGTAAAACAACCTGAATATTTGCATTATATATTAAGGATTCCAAAAAGCTCTAGCATCTCCTATGAGCGCTCAAAGAAAGTTTGCTGGTGATAAGCCGAAAAATACATTCTTGTTCCTTCATGCTAGAGAAAATTGCCTCAACTTAAATATTTCAATCATTTTGTCATTTTGTTCATCCCTACCCTTCAGTATTCAAATTTCCATACCAACTACAGTGCGGGTCTTTGCGAAACATTACTAATTTTGAAAATTTTTGAAAATCAAATTCCGTGAAACAATTTTTAGCCAGTGAGCACTTATGACGACTATTGAAGAAGTATTGTCTTTGAGACAATATGCAGGCATGTTAATGCTGAGAGTAGACTGGTTGCAACAACAAGTAATAGGAATACTAATGTGACATAAATTGAATTTTACCTATATATTTGTGTCTGTTTCACAGTTGTGACGTTACGCGGAACACTTCCCTGAAATATTAGAAAGTATTAAATTGTCATTTAACCAGATGTTTGAAGTCTTTGAGGCGCATATTACCTGTAATGTATGACTTAGGGGATCATGCGGCAAGTGATGGAAAGGTTAACTTTTGTCAAACTTTCCTGAGGAAAATTTAAACCACTTCCCCCGTGAAAAATCAAGAAAAAATAAAAATATGGGATCGCCGTGCGAATTTTAGCACCATATAGACAAATAATATTAAATTTTCTGGTGTTTGACATTCAAAACGGCCGTTATCCCTGTGGCGACCATTTAGGGAAAAATTAGACGTTGCAATTTTACTCTCGCCAAGAGCTTTAAAATGAGTGCCCACAAGTCGTGGACCAGAAATGTTTCGTAAAAATCGTGAGAGTCAGAATATCTGTCAAACGGCACATTCTTCCCTATCAACAAACTAAGGATCATCATATTATAACATTTACAACAGAAGTATAGGTGCAACATATATCTTTCAAATATTGACATACTCTGCTGTAATTGGCCGGTTTTTTAAATCTTTCTTGCAAAGGCACAACATCAAATTTTATCAATTGTTTGTTATATTTAAAGAGATGTTGCGTGTTCGCCATAGGATCCTACATTCCAGTTGACCACCAATGCACAATGCTCTCCACTTTCAATATTTCCGTCTGTGGTGCAAATCAAAAACATGTTCACTATAGTGAAGGTTCAGTCTTACAGGTCATATATTTTTGGTAGGAAAGAAAGAGTCCAACGAGTGATCAGTTGTGTAAATCAGTGCCTGCTGCAGCCGCTGATGACTTACTGAATTTTAACATAAGCTTAACTAACTAGACAATGTTTTGTTTGAGCAAAACAGGCAAAATTAGCGTAAAAATATAGTATCCAGCTTTTATTGTAGTTCACACAAGTCTGAATCAGTCATCCCTAAAATACAAGGAATAGCAATTTGGCAATGAGATATCAAGAAACTGGGACCTCAATATCAAGTTTAACATTTTTCAACAATAATTTCACGACAATTTTTATCACTTCTTTTTCATTTAGAAAGTGGACAAACCGGTTTAGATAAGAGGTTTTGACCAAAAACAAAAAAAGTGCCCCCTGAAAAAGCTTTTGAAGGTTTAAAGTTGACAGACTCTCAAATATTTACCTTGTCCTTCAGTGTAAATTTATGGATATATCCAGCCACATCATTATGTTGCTTCATGAGGAATAGCTTCTGTTGCATGGTAAGACCAGCATAGACAGTACATAGTCTGGATCTGAATAGATTGTCTTCTTGATGTCGTTCAGTCATGATGCATGCAGCTTTGAAGTTATGTTGATCCCGAATGATTTTGTATTTGTAACCATTAACCTTAGTGAAATAATTCAAATTTGCAAGTAAGGAATTATATATGACCGCTGTGTTAAGTTTGAACTCAGCAACCGTCAGTTGCAAGGTTAGGGGGATTTCAAATGGCTAAAGGGATTTACTATGCGATACTTCAGGTTTTGTCAAGCTTTGTGATTGCTTTCAGAATGAACACATCCACTTTTTTCACATCTTGACAGAACTATAGACACCACCTATTATAAAAAAAATATTTTTGGCAGTATTAGGGTGAAAATGGATGAGAATAAACATTTTCGGACTGAGAATGAAAGCAATCATTATTTTGTGCAACTACCAACAAATTTGCTGTCAGAATTTTGAAGAAGGGAATAAGTTCTGCGTACAGAAGAAACTTGCTGTAGTTCAATAAGCGGTATCATTGTTGACAAAGCAAGGAGGATTGTGGGTAACATCACCAGCACTGAAGTAGCTTCACTTTTGTATGTTAAAACATCGGCATTCTGACCTCAATGTGACCATCAGCGATAACGTAGTTTATGTTAATTGCTTAGAAAAAGTCTCAACCGAAGGGCCAATTACTGTCAACAATAACAAAGCAATTGTGTATGGGGTACCAGCACCTTGTATTATTGAAAGAACTTTTCACTATAATAACTGAAAACAACGAACGTTTTTATATCAATTCTTGGAAAGATAAAACAAAGTATTTCATGTTCGCTAGAGCTGAACGACGGCAACCCGGTGTCAGTTTGTTGCTTCACAGATGTGAAGAAATATTTTGATATTATAGTGATCATAAATTTGGTTTCAATACCTGTCATTCTACGGACATATGTGTGTTTTCCTCTTCAAAGAGACTATCAATTTTTACAAACGCCACAATAGTCCAGTTTTCTTGTGCTTCTTAGTTGTCACGAAAACGTTGACAGAGTAAATCGTTGGACTCTGTTTTTTTAAGTTACTCGACAGGAATGTTGTTTAGCTGCACATTGTTAGAACTTTAATTTTATGCTACCGAAAATAATACTATCGTGTTAGAAAGAGCTCTGTCATATCTGACAGCTTTCATATTAACAGTCATGATATTAAACAAGAATCACCTCAATTGTTGAATATCTAGGGCATCATAGATTATTTAAGCCACTTGCTATAAGACACCGATTGAGTATATACGAAACCTTGTCGGTCATCGCATCATGACATTTTAAAGGAAACAACAGATGGTCCCTTCTACTTTTTACTTTCGTATGATGGAAAGTAACAATAACCAGATCGAGGAAGCTTTATCCTCCCATGTAATTCGACACAGCAAGGTTTTTCCAGACTGATTTTAAACCTCTTTCTTAGCTGTGTTCTGTGTGAAAAGTATGCCCATTAGGTAGGTAGGGGGTTTTTGAGTATGATTTTCCTCTTTTTGGTTTTCTTTTTTTTCTGAGCACATTCTCTAAATAAAAAATAAATTAAAATTGAAATAAAATTAAGTTCGCAAATGTCTTTCTAGTGTACGGTTGTGCCAGTATACTGGCGGCCAACAAAGCAACCTTTCTTTGTCTATGACCGATGTTCCCAAGGCTTGGAAATGATCATCTATCGATGGAAGCAAAGGGAAGCTTAATTTCGGTATAATTCCGTGAAAATCTAATATTAATTGCCCTCTTGAATGTCGCACAAAATGGCAACCGTTATTAACCGTTATTAATTTCAAATATTTGCAAATACTAGAAGTCATTGGCCCAAACTATAAGAAGCTCAATATCGCTAGAATGCAAAGTGCCGCATTTTGCTATTATGTCCCGAGTATCGGTGGAAATTGACGCAGTTTTATCAAGGCGCATTGAATCCTTTCGTTACTATCATCTGACCATTCCACATTATTAAGAACACAATTTTAATTTTGCTGAAAATATGCTGGACAAATCATCCTGTTCAGCTATTAAAGCTTTTAATTAATCTAAAGTGATAAGTAAATAGTGATGACGTTCCAATGATGACAGTGTTTTTCCTAAGGTGCAAAACACAGTTTGGGGACCCATCGCTATACACAACTTGGTGTTTCCTGTTTCCTGTTTCCTGTTACAAGTCCTCGGAGGACAGAATATTTCCGTCAGAAATATCTTCAACTTTCTTTGTGAAGGAAAAAACAAGAGTGGCAGAGTTAAGCAAATTCACAAGTTTGTTTTAGGGTTAGTGCTCATCCATGACATAGTCTAGTGTAACTGTACTTCTTTGATGTCTAGATTTCACCTCTTTGAGTTCTGTATGAGCTTCCAACATGGCCTCAGCATACATCTGTGTTAACATAGACGTGAATTATTTTCGCTGTTCAAAGTGACATCGGTGATACCCTAACCTTCGGCATCATCGATAATTGCTGTCGTGAACACCATGCCTTGAGAGGGTAACAAATCGTGATCTGGCCCTTATTGCTATCCTGTGTTGTTATTTAAATATCATTTTTGAAGTGCAATTTGAAGCGGTAGTTTAGTTCGGTTAATTGCTCGATAGTAAGGCAAGATCGAAAACAGTCATTATCAGGGTTTCTGAATTATTTGCTATGTATGTAAACCACATTGAAAAGCGATGTCGATCAGGTTAGGTAAAAAATTGAATATTTGCATTATATGTTGAGGACACCACAAAACTCCAGTATCTCCCACGATCCATACAAAGCCTGCTAGTCATTAGCCGAAAAACACCTTTTTTTTCTTTCGGACTTGAAAGATAGGTCTCAATTTAAATATTTAACACATTTTTCTGACATTTTGTTAATCCCTACCCTTCACTTTTCAAATTTCAATACTAAATTCAGTGCGGGACTTTGCTAGACGTTACTAATTTTGGAAATCATATTACCAGTCAAAATTAATAAAATTACTTGTAGTAATAAAGAAAGTAGTCAGACGGTTTGGAGTTGAACTCTTTATTTGAAATATCACAGTCAAAATTAATAAAATCAAATAAGATAAACCGTTGCACAAACCCCCCCCCACCCCACCCCAGCGGACTGATTTCTTTCCCCTGTGGTTTATATCGTAAATTGCTGTCAAAGCTAATCTCAAACTCTACCATTTCTAATCTTTCTTCAACATTTTATACAAAAGGCAATGCTTGGTATGAAATCTGTATTATTTGGTACAAGGATATGTCAGAAATATGAAACAGACTTTCAAAAGAAAAAATACGGGATGCAATAGACGAAAAAGGTCATATTTTGAAGGGTTGCGCAAAATCATAGTAACGCCGACTCGTAAGAGTTTTGTTAAGCCTGTCTTCTTGTAAGTCATAGCTTATTTTTAACATAAGTTGGTTTGTTGGGTGTCATTAGAAAAAGCAATTTATTAGTCTTTAGAACAACATACTGTAATATGCAATATAGTCTATAGTTGTCATGAAATAGGACCAAAACCTACCCCATACCCTAAAGTTTATGTGGCAAATTATAGCTATTCTCAAACTCTACCATTTCTTTATTTTTAACTGGTATATAAAAGTCAATGCTGGTATGAAATCCGCTTTTGTTTGTTACAGAAGTATTCAAAAACATGAAATAAACTTTTGACAGGAAGATAATATGATTTAGTAGCCATTTTGGATCATATTTAGAGGGTACTCAGATATGACAAATTTGATGAAACACATACATTTTTATCAAACACGTCTTATGAAAGTTGCTAGCAGACCTGAATTAGATACATAACCCAAAATTGTCGGGTAGCATTGGAGAGAACATTTTATTGTTCATTTTGGCACTTTATAAAGTGCTCTATCATCTGCAGTTTTTATGCAATAGCACGAAAACTTACCCATACCTCCAACTTTCCTTTTGCTTTTGAAAAATATGCCGGGTCAATGTTGTTCACTTTGGCAGCCATCACAGGAACACACTCATAGGTCACTTTTTGCGGCCAACGAATCATTTGCAGTTTGGCCTGATTCTGGAAGTTTCCCGCCACACCATTATCATAAATTATACGTTCAAATATTCACAGAGCGTAATTTATTTTCGCAGAATCAGCACAGTTTATGCAAAAAAGGCCTCCCACGCGCAACGGAATCCATTAAATTTGCCAACAGGAGCCGAGTTAATTAACAGCTCATTTGCATATTAAATACAGTTTTATAATTAGTGATTAAACTCTTAGAGTACTGTGCGAAGTTGAAAAAACCTGCTACATATAGTGATAACATATATCTCATTGTTCTGTGAAGCATACTACTATTAATGAATCTTTTGTAAAACACGTGGGCATATTCAGTTCTTATCTGGTGTCTTATTACTTGGGAGCCAAGATCGACGATGGTCAAAATAAGTACAATAGTCGCAAGTTGGCGTGCTTTATACAAATATATTCCTCGAGCAATCCAACAAACCAGAATTCGAACAACTTTTGTTCAGGATTTGGCGAGTTTGAAAATATGGCATGCCATCTTGTTAACGGGAGACAAAACTTTTTGTTATTCTCCTTCAGCAAACTGACAAGGGTATTTAAGTAACACTTATTAGTTCATTGTGTAGGGTATGGCTGTGCCATTATACGGACGGCCGACAAAGCAACCTTTGTTAGCATCTATGGCTAATCCAAAGGCGTGGTAATCATCACCTATAAATGAAAGCGAAAGGACGCTAACTTTCGGTATAATTCTGTGAAAGTCAAATATTAATTGCCCTCTTGAATGTCATACAAAATGATAGCCATTTTTAATTTCAAATATTCGTAAATACTAGAAGTCTTGGGCCCAAATATGAAACTACGAGTCGCTCAATTTCGCTCAAATGTAAAGTGCTGCGTCATGTTTCCCGTTTTCTGTTATAAGTTCTTCTGGGATGGAATATTTCTGTCAAAAATATCTTTGGCGTCATTGATAATTTCTGTCATGAGCACCATCCGTTGAGGGGGCAACAGATTGTGATCTTAAAACTGAAAATTTGCATTATATGTAAAGGACACCAGAAAACTCTAGAATCTCCAACGAGCGCTCATACAAAGCATGCTGGTGATTAGCCGAACAACAAATTCTTGTTTCCTTCGGACTAGAAAAATTTGCCCCAATTTAAATATTTCATACATTTTGCTATCAATTTGTTAATACTCTTCAAATATTCAAATTCCTACTATTCCTACTACGCTTAAAAATATCAACAATCACATGACAATTGTGTATGGGGTCACAGCACCATGTATTATCGGATGAGCTTTTAGCTAAAATAACTGGAAAAAAACCAATCTTTTTTATGACAATTCTTGGAAAGATAACACAAAGTATTTCATTTTTACTACACCTGAACTTTGCCGATCCGCGCCAATAAATCTTGGGTCGTTATACCTTTTTGGTGCCAGTTTTGTTCCTTCGAAGATGGGAAAATATCTTGATAATAGTGATCATAAATTTGATTTCAAGATCTGTTATTCTACGGACATTGACATTTTTGATTTTCAAAGAGACTATCGATTTTTACAAACACCATAATAGTCCAGTTTCCTTGTGCTTCTTAGTTATTCTGTTTAGTAAGTTACTGGACAGGAATGTTGTTTATCTGTATATTGCTAGAATTTTGTTATGTCGGTACCAAAATGAACAATATCGTGTTAGAGAGAGCTCCGTCATCTTAATAGCTTATGCCCTCGTTTATTAACACTTTCACTGCGTAATTAATTTTTATACGTGCATTCCTGTGCGTAGTTTATTATGTATGTATGGCCTTATAAATATTAATTTACATGCATGAGCTGTATCTTTGTAATTATTACAGTATTCGGGACAATTTTTTCAGTGAGTATTGCAATATGACAGAGCATCATAAAAATGCACAAAAGGTCATGTGACACACCTTGAAGATCACGTGGTCATGGCGGCCATATTGGATTTTACAAGAAAAAATTCAAAAAATGTTGCATTTTTGTTATTTCAATATATAAATGTATTTTTCACAGCGTAACACTTTAAAAATTACTACTTACGTTTTATTAACTCAATTCAGTAGGGGGTACACATAGTCTTAAACATATTCAACATAAATGAGATTAATATGCATATTTATTACAAGTTCAAAGTCGAACAACAGGTATCATCTGACATTCAAAAGAGAGCTATATTATATATAAGCTTATATACTGGTAGCCAGTCCGATGCGTAATTGTCATTGATAGATTGATGTCATACAACATCCACATGATACCCCATCAACTTTTTTGATGTCAGTCACCGTCCCTTTGTCGCACTTTTCTCTCAGCATGCTAAGCTTGCCTACCTTCCTGTCTTGCTTGCGATCTCTGTCTTTGCTCAACTGGTTTGGGAACATATTCAAGTTCGTATTAGAGTTGTAATTTGAAATTTGACTTCCGCTATCTCCGTCGAGTTCAGTTTCACGATCAGTGACAATTCCACTATTAGCGTCTAGAAAAACATGCTCAAGGGCTTAGTGGGTGTTAAACTGTGCCCGCACCGCCATTTTTAAATACCCTCTGAAAGAAAAACACCAACTGATCACACGATCCTTACAAATCACGGCCGAGAAATGATCGAGTATGGCAGCATTTGTTTACAAATTTGGCGCGCATGCTCATTTAGGTTTGACCTCTACCTCGTACACTACGCTATGCTTGAGGAAATAGTCAACAAACATGATGTAGATTAAACAAAGCCAACGTATATCGAACGCATATAAACGCGTACGTTCTTGGCGCGTTTACGCGCGCGCCTGTACGGCGCTTATCTGACAAAACGTGCTTATCTGACAAAACTCTTTTTAGCAATACCCTGGGGAGTCACTTTAGCCAGCGCACTTCATGCGCGCGGTACATGTCGTCGACGCGTCGCTTCGTACGATGTTGTGTACACAGAGTGTGCCAATTTAACGTTAATGCGAATTCTTCTATACGAATGATTTTGTTTCAGAATCTGTAAACTACTCTCAAATTGTTGACATGTAGTTTTTTTATTGTGGTTGTTCTTCCATCGGCCAGGCTCGCACTCGCTGTACAAAGTACTGTACGAGCCCATGGAGATAACTCCGTGTTGCAACATGTTGGTGCTTTTCTTATCATCCACTTGCATGTTTATTGAGTATAATTTATGTACATAAATGGCAAAATTAGCGATCGAGGAAGGTGATGAAAAACAAAAATAAAAGTACTCTGCTTGCCATTGCCGCATTGTGATGTGGGTGATTTTGATACTCCCGCCACCGTGAAAGCGCACGACCTCATGTGACCCCGTGCACTCTCCTCTACCCCTTAAGACAGCCTCTATGTGTTGATCGATGTATACACAATGATTAATTAAGGTGCTCGGCGATTTTACGCAATCAGTGAAAGTTACTGTATTTTTTAACTATTTTATGGCTATTTTATGATGTTAGGGATTTTAGACTTCTGTAATTAAAATTTCATCAATGTGTTTCAACAGACGAACTATTGTGTGAGGGATTACTTTCCACAAATGAGTAAGGCTACAAGCAGTAATTAGTTATTTTTGTCAGATAAGCACGTTTTGTCAGATAAGCGCCGTACACACGTGCTCGAAATAAAGAATAAGTTAAAAATTAAATTACAATTAACTTAGCAAATGTTTTTCTGGGCTATGGCTGTATACGGGTGGTCGACACAGCAACCTTTCCTTGTGTGTATGACTGATGTTCCATTGGCTTGGATATTATCATCTGTAGATGAAAGCGTGGGGATGCTTAATGTCGGCATAATTCCGTGGAAGTCAAATATTAATTGCTCTCTTGAATATCACACAAATGGCAGCCACTTTTAACGTTCCAAATGATGACAGTTTTTTTGGTTATGTGCAAAGCAGGGTTTCAGAATTATTGGCTATGTATGTAAACCACATTGAAAAACGTTATCAATAGCACATTAACTATATATCGCACAAGTGTCGAATGATTTCTGGGGGTGTCGATCAGATTAAGTAAAAAACTGTATATTTGCATTATATGTTGAGGACACCACAAACAACAGCATCTCCCACGATCCACACAAAGAATGCTGGTCATTAGCCGAAAAACACATTGTTTTTCTTTCCGACTTGAAAAATAGGTCTCAATTTAAATATTTAACACATTTTTCTGACATTTTGTTAATCCCTACCCTTCAATTTTCAAATTTCCATACTATCTACAGTGCGGGACTTTGCGACACGTTACTTATTTTAGTTAAGCCCCATGAGCATGAATATTTTAGACTGAGGTAATTGTTTTTAAAACAAAATGCAGGTATATTAACCTTGTCATATCACCAGATGTTTGACCAGTTGTTGAACCTCTGTTGCGTTCTAGATTTTATGAGTGTGTGGTGCTGAATTAACGTCAATGCGACCGCGAATCTATCATAAGTATGACATATTTTTTTCATAACTGTTATGAACCCTAAACATTAAGTATTTCCTGACATGTACCGATGTATCTTCTAGTATCTTGCTATGGCAGGTGAAGTCAATCATTGCGCTTCCCTTTATAAACCTTCTTCAGATGTAACTCTAGTTGTACTTTCCGTAATTTTGTTCCAGTTCTTTATCTCCCCGCATTCACGTAAAATAGATTTGTGCTCAACACGCCACCACCATCCCTGATTCAAATTTTGTGCGGATAGGATTTGTTTTGTCACCAATAACATTGTATATTTAATTAGCTTTCTGTAGCTGTAACAGTCACATTTTGAAGGGTACCGCAAAATCACAGTATTGCCGACTCGCATGCGATTTTGTTAATCCTACTTACTTGTAAGTCATCAGCCGAGCTTACTTTTTTTTATAATAACCTGGTTTGTTGGGTATCATTACAAAGGCAATTTATTGTCTTTTAGACGGCATATGGTAATATGCGATATCCTCTATAGTTTTCATGAAATAGGACCAAAACTTACGCCATACCACAAAGTTTATATCGTAAATTGCTGTCAAAGCTAATTTCAAACTATACAATTTTTTTATCTTTCTAAATCTTTTTATACAAAAGGCAATGCTTGGTATGAAATGTGAATTGTTTGCTACAAGGAAATGTTACAAATAAGAAATAGACTTTTCACAGAAAAAATATTGAGATGCAATTGCTGTCATGGTTATCTTTTTAAGGGTACCGTAAAATGACAATATTGCAGATTAGCAGCTTTTAATATTCAATATGTCTTCTTGTTAGTCGTCTGCTGAGCGTAATTTTATAAAATATCCTAGCTTTAATGGCAATTTATTCCTCTTTAAGAAGTCATATTATAATATGCCATATCCTCCACAGTTACGTTTATGAAATAGGACCAAACCTTACCACATACACAAAAGTTTTAATGAAAATTATTGTCTCAAATTCTACGAAATTTTTATCTATACATATTACAGATGGTAATGTTTTGTATGTTGTCTGTATTATTTGCTACAGAGACATGCAAGAAAGAAAATAATACGGGATGCAATTGCTGAAAAGGTCATATTTTGAAGGGTACCGCAAATTCACAGTATTGCCGACTCGTAAGAGTTTTTGTTACACCTGTCTTATTGTAAATCATCTGCTGATGAGCTGAGCTTTTAACATAACTTTGTAAAGTTTATGTGGCAAATTAAAGCTAATCTCAAACTCTACCATTTCTTTATTTTTTAACTTTTATATATAGGCAATGCTGGTATGAAATCCGTTTCTGTTTGTTACAGAAGTATGACAGAAACATGAAATAAACTTTTGACAGGAAGATATGATATGATTTAGTAGCCATTTGGATCATATTTGGAGGGTACCAAGACATGACAAATTTGCTGAAACACACACATTTTTATCAAACACTTCTTTATGCAGGTTGCCAACAGACCTGAGTTAGATACATAACCAAAAATTGTCGGGTAGCATTGGAGGGAATATTTTACTGTTCATTTTGGCACATTATAAAGAGCCCTATCATCTAGTTTTCATGCAATAGCACGAAAACTTACCCCTACCTCCAACTTTCATTTACAAATTACAGCTGTTCTCCGATAGGTAGTTTTAGCATTTAATTCAGATAGCTTTAATGAAAAGGACAAACTTTGTAGCAGAAAACTTATTTCATCCCGTTGTTGTATTCGCAAACTACATCTTTTCGAAAGCTTGCTGTAGTTTTAGAACAGATGTGGTTTCCGAATAAAACTTATAAAAATAGATTAAGCTTTTAGCTACTTCATTACCAATTAAGATGATAATGCACTTATAATAACAACTCTTTTTAATGATACCCCACAATCTTACGTATAAAATTCAGGCTAACAGATAACTTTTATGGAGACTTGTTCCATAAAATTTCACCAGGGTTTCAACAATATTTATCATGCTACCCTTCAAACTATGATCCAAACAGCTATTAAATCATGATAATTTGCCCGTTAAAGCTGAATTTCATAATTTTTAAATGTGTCTGTAACAAATATAATAGGATTCATACAATCTCTGTTTTAGAAGCTATGTGGATTAAATTCCATTTCGTATTTTTGAAATCCCACGACTTTTGAAAATACAGGTTTGGTATCCTGTTGGGGTGCACGTAGACCCCCTCTAGCCTACGGCCTAAGTGATACATAAAACGAATCCCTAATAACCTCTATTATTGTCTACTTTCCTGCTGTCAATGTGGTATACTTTGACAGCCATCACAGGAACACACTGACAGGCCTCTTTGCGGCCAATGAATCATTTGCAGTTTGACCTGCCTAGAAGTTTCCCGCCACACCATTATCATAAATTATACGTTCAAATATTCACAGGGCGGATTTTGTTTTCGCAGAATCAGCACGTCACAGTTCATGCAAAAAAGCCTCCCACGCGCAACGGAATCCGTTAAATTTC
The DNA here is from genome assembly GCF_041260155.1 of Ptychodera flava. Taxonomy (NCBI): domain Eukaryota; kingdom Metazoa; phylum Hemichordata; class Enteropneusta; family Ptychoderidae; genus Ptychodera; species Ptychodera flava. The sequence goes on from NC_091932.1 coordinate 19,158,281, forward strand.
CCACCGGGAGCTGAATACCATCATCCATTCCGCAAATTCGGAGGTTAGAGACAATCTCTGAGTCGGCGAGATCGACAGCATAGAATATCTGGAGACAGACAGCTTCATCAAGATGAATATCCCTGGTTTCGCAGTGGTCCTGCTTTACCTGGCGATGGACAGTGTATGTATATTTGATTGTTTATATCCATGTGAATTTTACAATACGCCTTTATGACTTGTAGTGATGAATGATAAAACAAAAAGACTTATTGTAAGTGTCAAATATACAAGACATTATATACTAGGGACTATTTATGGCTAAAACAATCAAGTTTGATATTCCCGCTGCAAACAAAGTTGGCTAAAGTTAACTTTGTAAGATCATCAAAATGGTATCTTAAAGAGGCACTCCCACTTGGTAACATTTTTAAAACACATTTCTTTAATGTCAAAGGTCGATATTTGACGTGGCGACTGCGCGCGGATCGCGAGATATCGATAAAAACATGTCATTTCCCGAGCGTATTTTTCACATCCCGAAGTTTTACGATCGTTTCTGATTTTGACCCGAAATCCCCCGAAGGTTTGTTGTTGTGCTGATTGACGATATTCTAGGGAGTCTACAATAAGTTCGAAGGACGCAATTAATTTACTTCCCACTGCAAAGACTTTATATACAGCATAACGCCAAAAAAAGAAATGTTTCTGGTCAGCGCGCGCGTCACTTGAACAACAGCGCGTCACCCTTTTTTTCCTGGTTTGTGGCTTTGATCACATACCCATGCTTTGATCAACGAAATGGACCGCAAAAGAAACAAGAGTTGACTGGTGAGGTTGATTATGATTATGAACAACGATGAGTTTTGTCTGAGTACCATCACGATCGCGATCGAGTTCACATTTAGTCCGTGGGCTAGAGGGGGTCTACGTGCACCCTCCCCCCCCCCACAGGATAACAAACCTGTATTTTTCAGAAGCCACTTGTTTGGTATCATTAGAAAGGGAATTTATTCGTCTTTAAGATGACATATTGTACTATGCAATATCTTCTACAGTTTATGTCAAATATAACCAAAACTTACCCCTTACCCCAAAATTTAACATTGCAAATTACAGTAAATCTCAAATTCTACCAATTTTTTAGCTAGGCATAATAAAAAATGCAATGCTTAGTCTGAAATCTGTTTTATTCGATACAGGGACATGTCAGAAATATGAAATAGACTTTTAACAGAAAAAATATTGGGAATCTACAGCTGTAACAGTCATATTTTGAAGGGTACCGCTAAATAACAGTGTTGCAGATTTGCATGCATTTTTGTTAAAACTGTCTTCCTATAAGTTATCTGCTGAGCTTGTTTTTGAATATAACCTGGCTTGTTAGGTATCATTAGAAAGATAATTTACTAATCTTTAGAATGATATATTGTAACATGCAATATCTTGTATAGTTTTCATGATATGTAACCAAAACTTACCCCTTACCCCAAAGTTTACATTGAAAATTTCTATCATAGCTAAAACCAAATTCTACCAATTTTTTTAGCTTGACACAAAAACTCTGGCATTTTTTGCTATTAAATCTGTTTTATTTGGTACAGGGACATGTCAGAAATATGAAATAGACTTTTAACAGAAAAAATATTAGGAATCTACAGCTGTAACAGTCATATTTTGAAGGGTACCGCAAAATAACAGTGTTGCAGATTTGCAGGCATTTTTGTTAAAACTGTCTTCCTATAAGTTATCTGCTGAGCTTGTTTTTTAATATAACCTGGCTTGTTAGGTATCATTAGCAAGATAATTTACTAATCTTCAGAATGCCATATTGTAACATGCAATATCTTCTATAATTTTCATGATATATAACCGAAACTTACCTCTTACCCCAAAGTTTACATTGAAAATTTCTGTCATAGCTAAAACCAAATTCTACAACTTTTTTAGTTTGACACAAAACATCTGGCCCTTTTTGCTATTAAATCTGTTTTATTTGGTACAGGAACATGTCAGAAATATCAAATAGACTTTTAACAGAAAAAATATTGGGAATCTACAGCTGTAACAGTCATATTTTGAATGGAACCGCAAAATCACGGTGTTGCAGATTTGCATGCATTTTTGTTAAATTTTTCTTCTTATAAGTTATCTGCTGAGCTTGTTTTTGAATATAACCTGGCTTGTTAGGTATCATTAGAAAGATAATTCACGTATCTTTAAAATGACATATTGTAACATGTAATATCTTGCATAGTTTTCATGAAATATGTCCAAAACTTACCCCGGTATACCCCAAAATTTACATTGAAAATTGCAGTCATAGCTAAAATCAAATTCTACCATTTTCTTTACCTAGACATATAAAATCAGGCATTTATTTGTATGAAATCTATTTCATTCGGTAATGGGTCATGTCAAAAATATAAAATAGACTTTTAACAGAAAAAAGATCGGAATTCTGTAGTTGTAACAGTCAGATTTTGAAGGGTACCGTAACAGCAAAATCTCAGTATTCCTGACTTGCGTGCATTTTTGTTGAATCTATCGTCTTGTAAGTCATCTGCTGAGCTTCTTATAGAATATAATGTAAGTTTTTGGGTATCATTAGTAAAATTATTTACTAGTCTTTAAAAAGACATATTGTAACATGCAATATCTTGTACAAATTTTTATGAAATATGACCAAAACTTATTATTACCCCATACCCCAAAATTTACATCGAAAACTACTGTCATAGCTAATATCAAATTCAAGCATTTTTTTACGCAGACATAAAAAATTAGGCAATTTTTTGTATGAAATCTGTTTAATTTTGTACTTGGCCATAACAAAAATATGAAATGAACTTTTAACAGAAAAAGTATTGGGATTCTATAGCTGTAACAGCTGTATTTTTAAGGGTACAGCAAAATCTCAGTATTCCTGATTCGTATGCGTTTTTGTTAAATCTGTCATCTTATAAGTAGTCTACTGAGCTTGTTATTGATTATAGCCGGGTTTGTTTAGTATCATTGGTAAGGTAATTAACTGGTATTTACAATGAAATATTGTAACAGGCAATATCTTGTATAGTTTTCATGGAATATGACCAAAACATACCCCATACCCCAAGGTTTAGATTGGAAGTACTGTCATAGATAACGTGATCAATTTCCGTGAATTTTTAGCTAGACATGATAAAATAGCTCTGTTTCGTATTAAATCATTTGTATATGGTACTGGGTCATGTCAGAAATGTGAAATAGACTTTTAACAGAAAAAATATTTGGACTGTATAGTTGTATCAGCCATATTTTGAAGAGAAATGCAAAATCGCAGTACCGCAAACTGGCACCTTTTTTGTTAAATTATTCTTCTTGTAAGTCATCTGCTGAACTTATTTTGTGACACAACCTGGCTTGTGAGGTATCATTAGTAGGGCAATTTATTTTTCTTTAAGATGACATATTGTAATATACAATGTCATTCATAGTTTTCCTGGAATATGGTCAAACTTTACCCCATACCCAAAAAGTTCAAATCGCAAATTACGGCTCATCTTAAATTCTACCATTTTTTGCTGCACATAATACAAAAGGCAATTCTTATTTAAAATCCGATTTATTTGTTACAAAAGTATGTTACAAGTAGAAAGTAACCTTTTATCGGGAAGATGATACAATTTAGTAGCCACTTGGATCATTTTTGGAGGGGGAACCCAAATATTGCAAATGTATGTGTTTCGGCAAATTTGCCCTGATACCTGGGTACCCTTCCAAATATGATCCAAAAGGCTACAAAATCATATTATGTTCCTGTTAAAAGTTAATTTCATATTTGTAACATACTAGTCTAACAAAAACACAGATTTCGTAGATTGCATACAAGCATTGCCTTTTGTATATATCATAAATCATTGCATTTTTTATTATGCCTAGCTAAAAAATTGGTAGAATTTGAGATTTACTGTAATTTGCAATGTTAAATTTTGGGGTAAGGGGTAAGTTTTGGTTATATTTGACATAAACTGTAGAAGATATTGCATAGTACAATATGTCATCTTAAAGACGAATAAATTCCCTTTCTAATGATACCAAACAAGTGAGGTTATGTTAAAAAATGAGCTCAGCACATGACTTACAAGAAGACAGATTTGACGAAAATGCATTTGGCTTGGAAAATCGTGATTTTGCGGTACCCTTCAAAACATGACCATAACAGCTATTCCATCCCTATATTTTTTCTGTTAAAATTCCATTTCGTATTCTAGGGATCCCAAGGCTTCTGAAAAATACAGGTTTGTTATCCTGTGGGGGGGTGCACGTAGACCCCCTCTAGCCCACGGACTATACATTTCAATATGGCGGCGGCCATGTTGGTGGACGGGTTTATAACGCGTTGACATTGATCCTGGCGTCGCGTGTTGTTCCACTCTGACACGTTCTCTGAAAGATTTTACACCTGATTTTCGAGGGATTCTAGTCGTACTTAGTTCGTGTCTTGTGATCATCTGGTGGTATTTTTAAAATCAAGAATCGATCGACGATGTTCAGTGGCAGTAGAAGTTATGCGGCGGCGGGGGGGGGGGGTGGTGGAGGGGGGCGGCACTGGTTGAAATCTATCCCCGTGATGAAAAATTATTCGCGGTGTTTGTCGTTCAAAAATGATATAAAACTTAATTACATTTGAATTGTGTAAAGCTTAAACTTGTGAATTTTCCTCTTTGTTGGCAAGTTTTGACAATTTATTAGCAATATATGTATTAATGAAACTCCAATCAGACGAACCATTTCTTGCTCTCAAAGTTTCAATGTGAATCTTCTGTTTTAATTGTAATTGTAATTACAATACCGTGATGATTTATTTAAGTGTAATAAAGAGTTTCCATGATGTTCAAACTGCACACTTGTGTGTTACCATTGCATTTTGTTGTGAGTGTACATGTATGTGTGGATGCATGTGAGAGCTTACATCCATATGCAAATATAAATTAATGATATGCAAATGATTATGCAAATTAGCCGCTACGCTTTGGCGCTTTAACTGACCCTCCTCCCTCCCTTGAGGAGGAGAAAAAAAATCCGCGTCGCCGCACCATTTTTTTAAGAAAGGCCTGACCAGAAACATTTGTTCTTTTTTTTGGCCTTATGCCATTACCTCAGATAAGTTTTGTAAAACTTCTCCTTAGTGTTTGTCGTTTTCATTATTCTAAATCAATTGTACAATATTTTTAACAATACCACATAAACATCAGTTTTTACGTGTCAAATTTTAGCCGCCTCTGATGACTACATTTTGTTGTCTGCCACACAGTATATACGCCGCGCGCGTGGTATGCGTCTATGCATACCACTCGGCGGCCGCTATGTATCAAACGCACGTAACTGTGCTAGTCACCTATGCGAATTCTGTTGGAATCAAACTTTGTTTTCCGTTTTTTCTCAGAGTCAGTAAGACTCGGCTTTCCCCAAGGGGGCATGACCGATCACCGGCGCGAGTGGTACTGTGGCATACAGCAGCGTAAGCGTAGACTCGTACTCCATAGCGTAGTTGACAATGGCCCCAGTGCCGAACGTACGATGTTCGGAAGTTGAATTTAGGTGGGACATCGGAATTCAAACTTTTACTTTTTTGAGGACATGTTTTTATCGATATCTCGTGATCCGCGCGCAGTCGCCACGTCAAATATCGACCGTTGGCATTAAAAAAATGTGCTTTAAAAATGCTACCAAGTGGGAGTGCCACTTTAAGATTCAAGTTGTAGAGAAGATGAATATTTGACAAAACAATTTGTATTATTGCAACATTCAACTATATGGCACCTCACTCTTTTGAGAAATTAAAAAAAATGAAAATTCAATTATCCCAAATTAGTTCCAATTGTCTTCATTAAGGACACAAGCCCTAAACGCTCATTTTCACTCCAATATCATAAGCCACGGTCCGGAGGGACTGTGCATAAGCAAAACAAAACATTTACCACTCAGACGATTTTAATATCGTTTCTTATTTCGCCCCGTTGCCGCACTTTAGATCCGAAGAAGGACATCATTTTGGAGATCCAGGTTCTCTGCGATTTCAGAAAATATGATGGTATAGAAATTATGTGATGAGTATTCCGAAATGTGAATACGCCTTCAATGAGAATGTCTCATGGAGCCATGAACATCTCCGCTACCCAATCATTGTGAGAGTGCACAATTGCAAGTCATAAGTAGTCGAAGCAAGAATAACTCTTATACACAAACACTGCTACTGGACTTTTTAATATTCAGTATCTTGTCCAATAACAATATTATACTTTTCTTTCGACAGGCGTACTGTTCTGGTAAGTTTATGAATTTAACTTGTTCGACTGGAGGAAACGCCTCAATGCCTAATATGCTTTGACCGGTAAACTTCTGTTTTAAGATAAAGGAGCTTTCATTTATTAAAGGTATACTGTCACCTGTTCCAATTTTGCTAGTTACCATAGAAAGAGAAAATCTAACCAATCACAGATTTTAAGCGGGTGGCCCCTTTCAAAAACAGCGCCCTCACATGGGCATTTTGAATACTAAGGAACGCCTCTTTGAGTATATGGGCATATTTAGATTACAGGTGAGTGTATTCCTTTATTATGAAAGGGGTTTGCCGAAGGAATAGGTGGGTCATATTCTGAAAACCCGGCCTTACATACCATCCCAAAATGATAATTTAGTAGACTTACAAAATATTTATTGGTCAGGACAGCTAGCACAAGATAAGTATGATGACGTGACGAATACATGACGTCATCAAGCTTTATTATAATATTGATGCTGAGAGATTATGAAAGCAATATTGTATTGTTTGAAGTAAATCAATTTTCATTAAGGTGTTTTGCTTTAAGAAAAACACAAAGAAAACGTTTCTCAAAGTAAAGTCGCAAAGGTGATATTAGGGACCGTTCAGTTTTTACGGCCTGGGGGGCCGGCAAAATCTTGTCGCCGGTGTTCAAAAAAATATAGACCCCCCTGCATTTTTCGTGAAAAAAGATGACACCCCCCCCCCTTTGTCAGACGAAAATATTTGATGACCCCCCCCCCCCGGCTGAAAAATAACCAAAACCCGTATGTCAAATTTACCCGCACGGTTTGGATTTGAACTCACGTGGCGCACTTTATTCGTGTAGCAGAGATGAGAGTGCACAAAATTCTCAGCCACATCCATTCAAACGTCTGTTGATTAGGACGACTGTAAGGCAATTTTTAACTTCATTTCCATAGACAACTTATGTCCATTGACATTGTATAAAGTAACCTTTATTGGTGAAGAGGTTAATGGGTCATTACGCAGAGTCAACTTTGTTCTAGTGGGCAACAAAAGGTGGCCCGCCGATAAAGAGGGTTGATCCTGGTCATTGCATGAAGTAAACTTAATTGGAGTGGGCTGCCAAAGGCGTCTGCCCGTTAAGAGGGTTATGGGTAATACATAAAGTATAATTATTGTAGTGGGCCGCCGAAGGCGGCCCGCCGGTAAAGAGGGTCGATCATGGCCATGGCATAAAGTGAACTTTATTGTAGGTATTATGTTTTTGAAAATGTGGTGACCCCCGCCCTTTCCTACCAGTGAAAAAGCGATGACCCCCCCTTCGCGGATTCCAAAATTATGATGACCCCCCCCCTGGATTTTGCCGCCCCCCCGGCCGTAAAAACTGAACGGTCCCTTACGTAAGCGTTGTCAACGGTCAGTGCCCTCGCGAGCATCTCCTGTTTCTGAAAGAGAGGGCTTCCATTTTGAGGTTTAACAATTAAATGGACTGAATTTTCAACCCAAGTTCAATCAGATTCTGCACGCGCTCTGACAAACACAAAAGTTCTATGTCAGCGCGGCGCAGGTGATCGTACGTAATGTGTATCCTGGCAGACGGGATATAACGTCGTCTATTTTATTTACAGTCAGTGGAGTGTTCCCGGACCCTGGAGTGTTCCCAGAAGCTTTGGGTTGCTACGTTGACGATGCGAAAAGAGCACTGAACTGGTATTTCTACACTTCGGATGACGACATGTACACCGCGAAGTGTATCAGCATTTGTTCAAGTCAGGACTTGAGAGCACCCTATGCAGGCGTTCAATACGGCAGTCAGTGTTTCTGTGGTGATACGTACGACATTTATGGAAAAGTGGATGATAGCGAGTGCTCAATGGCATGCACTGGCAGACCTAATCAGATTTGTGGCGGTAACTGGCGCTTCAACGCTTACAAAATACGTAAGTATATTATGCTTTGCAAGCCTTAGTTTTGTACACTCTCAATACTTCCAACCTCTTCTTTTTGTTCTTTATGTGACGAATTTTGCAAGCGTCGCGTTATGCATTCATTTTTGTATTCACAAAAGTAGAATGAAAGATCCGTCACTCGCGGACGCTTCCTACGCTCCCCTCCTCTGGAGCGTAGAGAGAGCCCTCAAGCGGCGGGTCCCCCAGTTAAACCCACAAGAAGCTATGTCTTACGATGTTTTTGTCTTTGTTGGTTTACAAATACATACTTTGAGTAAACATAAAACAAAATGAAGTGGGCATCAGAGTGTGCGTTATGTTCTGGCATTCATTTTACACCTTTGTTTAATTCCTAGCTTGATTTCAAACTAACATATATTGTCATGTTTCAGCGCAACCCTATTACTATTTACCCTATACCAGTATGTATATCTTCGTAAACAAACAATCAAGCAAACAATAAGTTCGGGCAGAGTGTGCGTGGTGTTCTGGCGTTCATTTTGCTTTTTCAGTTTTCTCCATTGCTTTATTTTAAAGAAAACAAATCTTCATGACAAATAAACAACAACAAAACATCAAAGACTGAGCGCTGTCAGTTATATGCAACATTTTCATGGGCAGATTACATCTGTTTTACTCCAGGACCTACATACTGTGCCACTGGCCAGACATTTTCAGTTTGACTTCTCAATGCTTATTGTTGTTAACCCATATTTGGAAAGATTGTCACTGAACTAACTTTGAGATTTTATCCGTCAAACATGCATTATTTCCATCATTGTAGATTACGCTGAATACATTGGATGTTACGAAGACCAAGCTGATAGAGCTCTGCCAGTGTATGATGAAACAGACGACATGACGGTCAGAAAATGTGTGAAGTCCTGTTACGATACCGGTCATAGATACGCAGGCGTCCAGTACAGCAAGCAGTGTTTCTGCGGCTCCGACTACAACAAGTACGGGGAGAAGAAGGCAGAAGACTGTGCCAGCCACTGTGTTGGAAACGACCAGGAGAACTGCGGCGGAACATGGAGAAATGGCGTGTACAGGTTGCCGCCATGCTAAACGCCTAGGCCTTGTCCGACTTGTTGAAGGATAGTTTCAGTTTGAGGATTTTACCACGGTCGTTCGTGTCGGCTTGATAATCCGGTCTTTCGGTATATTGCTTTACTATCAGTACAATCTTTACTGTTGTTTGAAAGCATATGCATGCATGCATTCATTGAAATATCCATTGATACCTACCGTTATTGACATTAAAGCAACTTCTGAAATTACATGGCAGGTTATTATTGTACTTGGGCCTCAGCCCAAGTACATTTGTTTCATTCCGTGGGAAAAAACTGTAAGGTATAACCATTTCTGGCTGAGACCAGGGAGGGCAAAATGTATTGGCTTCATCTTTCTTGGCATAATAAATGGCGTAATGATGTTAACTGAATGGAAGTGCTGCTCTCAGCCAGTCTTGAATAAGTGAGATGTGAATATAAATGCTTCTCTATCTGAGTTTTTGCCACAAAATCTTCTGAATATAATCAAAATGTGCATCGAAATGCAACAATTAATGCACCCTCCGTTTCCTAAGCGATGGCACGACCCTTGCTACACCCACTGGACGAGCCAAGTGGGAGGGGTAATTTCGGTTTGGTCGAACAGGAGGGCTCGAGACCAGAATTTAACATTTAAACTTGAAACATGTTTAATCACTGACAAGATGTGGATTAGTGTTAATCAAAGAGAAAGTTTGAAAAGGAAAGGTTTTATATCCCGGACACAATGAAAAACATTACGACTGGAAACTGTACCCCCGGTTGAGAATAGTAATGCCCACAGCGATGGAGAACACTTATCCTTGAGCTGAGAAAAACCAGACCATCATTTCGAAATAGAGCTGCAGATTCGAGAAGCTCGTTAAAAATAGCTAGGTACACCCCAAAGGGGTGGTTTCGAGTCTTGAGGGCAAATTTCGCCTCCTTCATTTAGAAATCGTACGTTTGTTTTTCCAGGGGAACACATCATTTGACACAAAATTTGCATGAAAAGGGGTCGCCAGTAAGCACGTGGTCAAATCTGGCATAAGAAACAATATGAAATGTTGGGTAAAGCCAGTCCAAAATAAACTGATTTGAACTTTTGTGTTTTGTAATTTATACCACTGCAGTAACATGACTTTTTTTTGACAACATCACACAATGTAATACGTTTTGAAACTGAATACTCCGACGTATTCTGTGTCCCCTTTGCTAAAAAATACGGTATGCCGATTACCATGTAAGGAGATGATGACGTCAAGACAGATTTGTAGTGCGTTTGGTCCTGGATGGTGCATGAAGTTTTGTCCAGGTAGCTTGTGTATTTATTTCCTAAATGGGAGATATTAGGGTCGATCTAAAAGAAGGCCGAAAAATGTTATGATACTCTAAGCGAGCTGAACTCCAATGCGAATGGTTGGATAATTTGGAGGATGTCTGGACTGATCTCGTCTCATTAAGATTATTTGGCGGTCAGTATTGAATTTCAACTGCGTCACAAGTTTGCGTCGAACGGTCAACGAATGATATTTTAGAAATCTGGAGACATGGCACATCGCAGTTTTATTTTAGTATTTTATATTTTACAAAAGATGTAAGAAGCAATAATTTTGTTGAAAATTCTGAAAAAATATAGGAAGATTTGATCGCGAAGACATTTTCACTTGGGGGTCAACTAGCCTGCGTACGATGCTGTGTGTTCCGCTACAGCTAACCGCCCCGCTCACCACAGCCCTGCAAAGACCCGTACGTTGGGTCGGTGACTTCAAATCCATTTTGAAACTTGACGTAAAAGCCAAATTACTGCCGAAATTCAGCGTTCTTGGCCAAAGTCGTATCCCAGCCTACCTCAGCTACTCGATCGCTTCCAAAAATGACAGTCTTTTATTCACTTCTCGTAAATAACCGTCAATGTTGGCAACTCTCTCGCTGGCCCTGCGTACGATGCTTTGTGTTAGCTGTAGCACATAGCATCGTACGCAGGGCTAGGGTCAACATGGGGTCGCAGCCATGTTGCCTCGAAACTTATTTCTGTCTGCACTCAAAACTCAAAAATGTCGCATATGAACCTGGAAAATCGATGTAATTTTGTCAAACTTCGGCGAAATTTTAGCCTATAGACAAAATTTCATCTAGGTAAGGTAAATTTACTGAAATTTGATCGACAAATAATCCTGAGCTTGAACGTGACAGCTCGCCTTCTCCGGGAAGTCATGCATCCGGCCAGCTGCCCATATGGCCGGGTGCATGAGATTGTTTTCAAGCGACGACGGCAGACCGTACGGGGCTCTCGATATGAACCTACCGCCGGTGTAGCTGTAATAACTGTTGCGTTGTTTTTAATCACCAAGGACGAAGTCCGAGGGGACTTATAGGTTTGGTCATGTCCGTGCGTCCGTCCGTCTGTTAACGCCTAGTACCCAACCCCATACAGATGCACGTCGATTTGTTTCACAATGCTATCAAATTTGGCCGTGTTAGAGGACTTTTTAGTTTACACCTCCATAGACTCCCATGTATAAGGCAGTTCTCATAGACTCGCATGTATGATGCCAAGAAAAATAAAAATTTAGTTTCTCATTGTATTCATATTGCCTAAAGGATGCAGTGACACAGTTTTTTTGTCCCCACGGATAAAGTCCAGGGGGCTTATAGATTGGCTCATATCCGTCCGTGAGTCCATCAGTGAGTCCATCGGTTCACGCAGATATCTCAGACATTTTGACAAAATATCATATGACCTTGGTGACCTTTGACCTGAAATATACATTATTGTCCATAACTCAGTAACCACAAGTGCTAAACCTTTCATATTTGGTATGATGGGACACCTTATGACGCCACATATTGTACCCCATTAATTATTATTAATTATGCATATCTAATTATGAGCGAGCCAATAGAGCAAGAGGTCTGATTTCTGGTACTAGTATATAGGGATAAGTTAACAATTTAATTTGTTTGACAAAACGTCACGTGACCTCAATGACCTTTGACCTCAAATATACATATTTGTCCACAACTCAGTAACCACAAGTGCTACACCCTTCATATTTGGTATGAAAGGACACCTTATGACACCATATATTGTACCTCATTAATTATGTGCATATCTTATTTTGAGCGAGCCAATAGAACTAGAGGTCTGATTTTTGGTATATAGGAATAACTTAGCAATACAATTATTATGACAAAATGTGACGTGACCTCAATGACCTTGACCTCAAATATATATATTTGTCCACAACTCAGTAACCACAAGTGCTACATCCTTCATATTTGGTATGATAAGACATCTATGACACCACATATTGTACCTCATTAATTATGCACATATATAATTTTGAGCGCGCCAATAGAGCTGGAGGTCTGATTTTTGGTATATAGGAATAACTTAGCAATACAATTATTTTGACAAAATGTCACGTGACCTCGATGACCTTTGACCTCAAATATATATATTTGTCCACAACTCAGTAACCACAAGTCCTACACCCTTCATAAATGGTATGATGGGACACCTTATGACACCACATATTGTACCTCATTAATTATGCGCATATCTAATTCTGAGCAAGCCAATAGAGCTGGATGTCCGATTTTTGGTATATAGGGATAACTATAGGGTAGAAATCTAAATATGCCAATCTAAATATTAGACATCTACCATCGAGAACAAAAGAAATTTGCTGTAATTTGAATATTTAAGGAGTTTAAGCAATTCCCGCTACAAATAAAGAACCCCTGCCTCAAACTCCACAAAAGTTGCTAGACATATTTTGCCGTTGTCATGCCATTGCTTCGTTTAATAACCAGTTAATCAAATGCCTCATTGACAGGAGGAAATTCAAGACCATATTTGAATAGTAGTATATATTGTCCTCAAAATTACTCTATCACGGCCCAAGTACTCATTGCCTTCAGCAATACTGCCTTGTTATTATTATTATTATTATTACACTTTATTTACAGAGGGTAGTCTGAGTTACAAAGTAAATATTGTAATTTACATCAGAGCCCTCAAAGTACAGGGAAAAAGGAATAAATACAAAAAATAGCAAGTTTTTACGCAGTAAGAATACATGACAAGTCTCAAAAAGGCTGAATAATACGGAACTCTAGTCCAGTGAGGAGCCTTCGTTAGTAAATTTAGTGTGTAGAAAGTTACGTAAATGAACTTTGAACTGTGCAAGACTTTCCGTATTTCTTATGGAAGAGGGAATATTATTCCAAAGGCTCGCTGCACGATACGCAAACGATCTTTGTCCAGCTGCTGTTTTGAAAGAAGGAACATACAAATTAGCATTGCTAGCACATCGAGTGTTAAAATGATACATCTCAGATACGTAAGAAAACACATTTAAATAATGGGCGCAAGACCATGTAGTATTCTAAAGGTTTGGACTGCAATAAAATAGTCCATTCTGAAGTCTATAGGCAGCCAGTGGAGAGTTGTCAGAAGAGAACGTGAAGAAAATTCTTCAAACCTTCAATTTCTTCTGGTAGTGTTAAATTGGAATTTATAACATCAATATATAAATTGCAGAAGGCATTTGACTATCTTTCCTTAAACTTCTACCTCCATGACGGCTGTGTCACATTTGTCAAATTTTCTTTACTGTTCATACATTTTGTTGTTCAGTTACACCACTATTAGGGGGTTAAAAAAATGGGCAGAAACGACTTCGAGTAAGACTACAGCTTTGTGACATAACTCAAATAATCAAGGCCGTTGTTGCTGCTGTGACAACTTCAACTTGTTGGTACACTGTAAAAATAGCGGACGCTAGACGCGTCTTTACGCGTTCAAAATGTACATGTCAGTGTTCAAATTTGAACGGCTAGTGTTCATATTGTTAACACTAGTATTCATAATATGAACAATGATGTTCTGAACCTGAACACTGTGTGTTAACAACGATCTCCTTCAAGTGTTCAAAAACTCAGCATCACAGAAATTTTACAATACTGTGAAACAATTAACAGTCTTTTGTGTTTTTTACTTTACAATGGCTATATTAAATTTACTATTGCTTCACTGTCCAGTGAACGTACACGGATTTTGGTGTAACGAATTTCACACTAAGTGAAAAATATTTCCGGCCAACAATTGCTGAAAGCATGTTTTTTCTAAAAAAGGAAGTATACAAAATAATTTTACACGTTTATTACGGGTTGAAAGTTTAAAAATTAGAAAAGAAAATCAGAAAACCACCATGAACGTTTTAATTTTAACATCGACATGCAAGAGACGTTCTACTTATAAACACTTGGTGTTCAAGTTTGGTGTCTTTTTTCTATCTCATGGTGCATCAAAACGGAAGTTGCGACATTTTTCGTGTAAGCGCACCCTGAAGTCGTGATCGTGCGGAAGCAACACCAGAAAGGGTAAGTTTCCTCTCCAAAATAATAAAAGGTACTAGATTTTTGAAGCATCTATATTATCGTCCTTTGAAATTAATTGTATTGTACCTTGAAATAGCTTAACTACGTGAAGAAACCTTTTTTTTCTTTCAGTGGCTGCCATACCAACAACTAGCTGTGACTACGCAGTGGTACTTTTGGCCATAGCCTATCGATCGATCTCACTCGGGTCACTCGCGTAAAAGCGTTCAATTTTTTGAAGACATTTTCTATGCAACGTGTGTTCAGATATCATGGAACACCATGGTGTTTAATATAATGTCTGATGAACTAGTAGGGTTCAAAATCTGCACACGTGTGTTCAAAAATTGAACGTTGGTTGAACACCTAGTGTTAAATTTCTGAACGTCTAGACGCGTTCAAAAAGTGTCACAAAAAGGCGTTTAATTAGTGTTCTATGCTTGAACACTTAACTTTACAGTGTAGGAAAGCATCACTTAGGTCTACAGCACCTTCAGGTAGAATGTGCCTCGGGGACAGACATTCGGACTCTCAATCTTTTACAATTCTTTTCTGATCTACCACTTGTGGGGGTTCATTTTAAAGCTCTTGATGTAAAAAAAACTTTTTTCCTGTCAGTGTTTTTTTGAAAATCAAAAATTTTATTTTCTCCGTAGAGTTAACACGGGGATAGCAAATTTCAAATATCGGTAAATGGCACAAGATCACTAATTCATTTCCCATAGGCGACCATGGTAGCGTTGAGTTAAATTTTCCTACTTTAGAACATTCAGCGGCCCAAATCCCATTGACAGGTGTATAATCAGCTTTAGCTTGTACACTGATCAAAATTTCGTGTGGGCAAGTCCACGGAAATTTTGAGCTAGAGGTCAAAATAGCGCCCCCAGTGGTGATTTTGCAAAATTCAAGGCCCATTGATACACATAAAGTGGGTCTCATAACTCAACAGATTTCAGCTCAATCATACCACTGTCTGCAAAGCTGATGTGATTTTTGAATGGAGCTCATGCTGCTCTCACTAAAACACTATAAACTCATGGTCTAACCTTTAAAACCTTTATCAAAGCTCTTGATTTGGACAGATTAGCACTATTTTAACCCGGACTATCTTCGTGGGTAACGAACCAGGAAGTAAATTAGTGGTCTTGTGCCAATATAGCGAACCTTAAATTGACAAATGTGGAAAATTTTAATGTCAGTGAAAGGCTACACTCACATGTCAAAGTTACCAAAACAGGAAAGTTATTTGACGACTACTTCTATAGATGCGCCTGCCTGAGAACAGACATGCTATATCTAGCTGCCAGTGTTTTTAGCTACCATTGAGATCACAGAGGTGCAAAGATGTCATGCCACTGGTCAAAAATTCCTGGAATCCTATGACACAGATGATATCAGTTTTGAATTTGTAATCTGCAGTAATGTTCTAATTACATTTATTTTGAGGCAAAATCCAAATTCTTATGAAATCTGGGTCGATTTTGGATGAAAATGAGATTTTTTCCTTCATTTTTGGCCAATTTTTGTGAAACAAATCTAAATTAGAAAAAATGTCATGAAGGGATTTGCACGAATTTTATATATAAAGACCTGTAATATACCCTCTCTAAAAAAAGTGGTTTGTTTTGGAAAAGTGAGTGGCCTTTCTCTTGTAAAATCACAAAATGCTTCCCCATACCCCTATATTCATGAAATCCAATATGGCCGCCTCCGCTGTCTCATTGGTGGTTTTGCCTATTGAACATGTCATATGGAATACCATGGCAACCACCGACTGTATTCATTTGCATAGGAATTATATTTTGGAATTAAATTGTCATGATTCTAGAACACTTGGGTGTGATATCAGTTGAGAATGTGTTCTAAACTGTCATTTAGCTAGACAGTTACAAAACTTACAGTTCTAAGCACTGACTGCAAACACTATGGCTATCAAAGGCAGGAGGAAACGTCTGAAAACTGGCTTTAAAGCTGGTCACAAGAGGTACAGCAGTAGAAGACAGACTTTACAGGCTGGTCCACAAAATACTCCACTCAAATCAATCAGCTGGAGGAGGCTTGACCTGGCTGTTTACCGTCGAGTTGTGAGGAATAGCTCATCTCCATCCCTTGAACACTCTGACACGTTGGGGAAACTTCTGAGGCCACTGCCCGCTCAGCCAAGCATATCAGATAAGTATCTAGAATCACAATTAGAAAGTGGCAGGAAGTATCATGGAGGTATGGCCATTGTCGACAAGGAAAAAATGGTCGATATGTTCAACGCGTGTCAGCAGCAACATAGTGCTATTGGTGAATGTACATCTGCCGAGTTCACAATTTTCAAAGAAATCAAAAAAGGCATTTGTTGGAAGAATATCTTGAATTGTAAAAAATGCTCTTTCATTTCAGATGCATATAATATGTACAAGGATGTTCAAAGTGATCGGAGAGGGGCGAAAGCAGCTGCCCCCAACGTGGCGCTGCAAGTTGGCATTCAAGACAGCCCCATTGGAAACACCAAAATTAGACAGATACTTGCTACGGCTGACATCGACCCCCCATCGCGTACTGCCATGCAGAGACTGTCAAATAACGCTGGAGTGCGAACGGTTATTTTGATCGAAGCGGACATGTCACAGAGAATCGAGGGGCTGAAAGACATTAATGAATTACGAGGTATGCCATGTTCCAGCCCTATTTCAATACAAACAGATGCAAGGTATAATTCCTATTCCATCGGAAGTCGCAGGCAAGTGGGACAGGCCGCATCACAAGCTGTTGGCATCGCGTGTGAGGACAATACCGACCAACATGAGATCATTGGGATGGTGGTTCATAATAAGTTATGCTGGACCGGGGCTTGGCTTAGAGCAAGGGGTTATAATGTTAATTGTCCGGGTAATCATGAAAACTGTACTGCCAATGTAAAATTCACTGAGCCTCTATCAGAGTTTAATATTGGGAGGGAGCTTGGAAAAAAATTTGGCCTCCACGAGCTACTCATTAAGTATGCCACCACTGACGGGGATGGGCGAAGTGCAGCTGGTATAGAGGATGGTTTAAAATTTCTTCACCCACTGTGGAGAGTCACACGTTTAGCTGACCCCATTCATCTCGGCCAAAGTCAGTTCAGGGCTAGTTTGTCTGCCTCTTACAGTGAAAATATGTTTCCTGGGGCCACAAAAGCTGAAAGAACGGCCGCTCAGAAAGTATTTTCCATGGATGTGAAAACTCGCTGCCACAAAATTTTAGATCAGCTTCTTTTAAAATATGGGCCAAACAGCCATGTGATTGGAGACCGACTTCCAAAGATCATTGATGCCACTGTTTTATGTTACAAAGGAGACTGCTCAAAGTGTAGATATAATTCCATGGTTTGTGAAGGTGGTAAACGGAAGAACTGGATAAACCGTTCAGTACATTTGTCTCCCTATGGGCTTAAAAAATAGAGCATGAATTCAAATGATGAGACTCTTTTAAGGGACATCTTAAGGATTAAATTGAGCAAAGAAAGCATTGAAAAACTTAAATTTGGGACAAATACTCAAAAATGTGAAGCTGTCAATAGGGGTATCAGTAGTTCCTTACCTAAAAATGTGAATTTCTCTCGCAATGCAACAGCACGAGTGTCTTCTGCTGTACATCGAATGAATAATGGCTTGGCAGACTCCATTCACAAAAAAAAAACTCGAGGAAATTGGGTGTCCTATTACCAAGGATGGACGAGCTGCTGCTACCTTAAAGGCAATGCAAAGAGAAAAAGAATATATTAAGTGGTATAAAAATACACGAAAATGTAAACAGAGACAGTTGAAATCAAGATTTGTAAGAACAAAAAGTTATTATCAACAGAAGAGAGACAGTAGTCAAAAAAAGCATTTGTATAAGCGAGGTCAACTTGATCCATCACTACCCAGGGAGCCTGCGACAAAATCAAAGGGTGACCACACCTATGCAAAATCAGTGCTATAGAGAGAAATTTATTGATAGGATAACAAACTAAATATCAACAATAATCAAATATAAAACAACCTTTTCATAATTCAGCAATAAAACTGATGAATTAG
Source organism: Ptychodera flava (assembly GCF_041260155.1). NCBI lineage: Eukaryota > Metazoa > Hemichordata > Enteropneusta > Ptychoderidae > Ptychodera > Ptychodera flava. The sequence goes on from NC_091932.1 coordinate 19,176,951, forward strand.
AAACTTAATTTTATGTAAGGATTATAGTCTGGTAATAAAATAAAAACTCAACAGATTTCAGCTCAATCATACCACTGTCTTCAAAGCTGATGTGATTTTTGAATGGAGCTCATGCTGCTCTCACTAAAACACTATAAACTCATGGTCTAACCTTTAAAATCTTTATCAAAGCTCTTGATTTGCACAGATTGGCACTATTTTTAACCCGGACTATGTCTTGTGCCAAATGTTTGGTAATTTGTTTCAATTTGTAGTCTTGATTTTGAACTAGACTATGGTTGAAATATTCTTTGAGGAAAGTTTCAGCAAAAGTTTTAAGTCTTTCACTTTTGATTCGCATACTACCTTAATAACATCAATTCGATGAATTAGTCACCAGTTCTTCTGAAAGCATGCAAAGTGCGGGCCAAAGATTTTGTCTCACGGGCGCTAACCACATGTGCAGATCACAGAAATATTCATGTTGAGGAATGTTATGCAGAGATAGCTTCTTCTTAATTCCTTGACAATGAAGACAGATTGCCACCTAGTCAGTTCCTTCCTAATATCCTGTCTCCACACATATTTCCAATTCTTTCTGACATGATTCACCTCCACTAACCAATCAAAGTCATCCACACTATAATTCTTTCCCGCCAAAACTGGCTATACCACAGCCTGATTTGATCTTGTGCTTTCCTATTCATGACCGGTCAAAATACACCCAAAGGTGTCTCCATAGTGCTCTGCGAAGTTCGTCAATGTGCCACTTATTGTCTGCATAATGTTCGTTGGAAACACAAATTATTACTGTTTTACAATTATTTCACATATGTATTGTTTACCAACAAACAAGTTAACAACTGTGGTTACCAACCTGTACAGGTAAACTTGAAGGACCCAATAGCTTAAACATGGAATTCAAATGGCTCTACACACAAAAACGCACTCAGAAAGGTACATGTACATGTGGGGTTGTTTGCACTGCAATCACGTGATATCTCTGATGTATTGAGTCTGTAGAACACAACGCGTCCTATCTATCTATACGTTTTTTCATTCCATACTTGAATATATATTATATTTGAAAATTGAGAGAACCATAGTCAGGGACAAGAATATGTCTTGTGCTTGGACTGGCATTTCACTGTCATTCAACTGATCTGCCTTCACCAGTAAATAACGGCTTATTTGAGATCAAAAACAAATAACAGTCCTGGCGAGTTTAACAAATAGGATTACTATCGGCACATTGGAACGTACACAAGTTTTGAGACCCCAAAACACTGGGTGAATCTACTTCCTGGTTAGGAGTCAACACAGTGCACTGTCCTTCAGACGAATCTTGTCTCGACAGCTCTCTGAGAAGTCTGCAATAGCCTGATATTTTTTTTCTCTGTCAGATGAAAATGTTGAAATCATACTCAAAAGTCAAAAATCATGCAATATTAATTTCAATTTTGTTTTATTCAACAGCAAAACAAATTTCACGCACATCAAATGTGGCCGAAAGTCTCAACAGAGAAATCTCAAAGGTTTTTTCCAAGACAGACCGCCTCAAAAATATAATATGATGAAAAATGCAAGCTAAGAATTCTATTGTGAAAAATGACGGCTGGCATGCATCCAAACGTACCCCAAACGCAATGCTAGCGAGTGAAACCAATTTACGGCTTCTGTATTGCATTTTAGCTACACCATGGATGTCTACTCATACCTTTATGGCTACATATAGCCTAAGAAAAAATGAATGACAATTGTACATTTTCCAAAGACGACAAAGTTTCAAATAACATATAAACATATAGTACAATTACTGTACAAGAAACAATAACTGCCTTGCACAACACAGATCGATCTGTAGACCAGTAGCACACTAGAATGATTGCCGCTGCTGTTTAAGGTGAAGTACTACGAATTACGTCAAAATTAGGTTGTGGTGTCATTTTCTTGAAACTTTGCACAAATATTCTTGGAAGTTGTGCAAGTGCAAAAATTAAATAAAAAATGGGGGTCACCACGCTCGTTTCCATGGAAACGGACGTTAAAATGGCGTCGTTTGAAATAAATAAAAATGATATAATTCACTTAAACTAAAGAAAGCAATTATAAAACGCTTAGCAAATGAGTTAATTTTAATAAATACCAAGAATTAAGATCCATATCTATCGAATGTATAGTTTTCATGATGTTTGTAAATTAATTTTAACATAAGTATCGATTACAAAATGACGAGATTATATCACTACATAATTTTCGAACTTTCTTCCTGTCGCTTTGAATGGTGTCATTTTGACCAAACTTGGCGAATAAAATCCTGACATAATACCATTTAGTTTACACTTTTAATAAAAGGGTGTTACCACGCTACTTTTTACAATATCTCCAGGTGAATGGGTAATATGCGCCATGTAAATGGGAGAGATATGTTAACTTTGCGCTCATATTGAATAAAAACCAGCTTCCTAGGGGGTCAAAATATGACAAGGTTAAAGGTCACATGTATTTCCAAGAGACTGGGTCAAAAAATTAGGTAAAAGCGCAATTTCAACAATGACAGGTGATGTTAAATACATGCGCTACAAAATAACCCATTTGCGGAGGGCTGGAGTTAAATCTGCGCAGAAATGTTCTAAAGCGTGTGCGCGTCCGAATTCGTCGCCCTTTACCTTAAAATGTGATAATATTCAGACAAAGATCATTGATAACAAACTTTTGATAGTTTACTGACGACTGTAACTAAGGAACGATTAGTATGATCTAACAAAAAATCACAGTCATTACTCCCGTGTCAGAACACAATATCGATGGTTACCATGGCAGAAAACACCAACCGTCAACTTCCGATCTATTGTGAACCTTTTGAATTTGAGGTTGAATTAAAAGTCAAACTAAATAAAATGCTACATATCTAAAACAAACTTTTGAAAAATTGTTCTCGACAAATTTCGTAGATCAAATCACTGACTATAATCGTACTTAATCATTTTCTCATTTCTTTCGGCAACTCTCCGTTCACTAGAGCATTCGTCTTCCAGCTATTTTCATATAACAACCTAGCACAATGGCATTTATCTGAAATTAGCTCCATTCCTAAAATGACAGATTGTGTTCCGCTTTCTGCAGTTGACAATCAGGTATCAATTTTATGTTATATATGTTCCTTTCTGTCTCAACGATTCGGCAAGATAGTCTACACACGCCTTGTGAATGTTCAATTTTGCAATGCGTCAAGTCATATAGCCAAACAGTTCACTAAGGTTCCTTTGGGGCTAAGAAATTCATGACAAATCCAGGTATAATACATGGTAAATTCAAGTAATGGAAATACAGTCAAAATACAGGAATGAATAAAGGTGAATTAAGACCATACATTTTCAAATTCATGGCAAATATATGATTGATAGAGATTGTATATATAATCTGCATTAACCTTTATTTACCTGTATGTACAATGTATTTGTAAGAGTGCATATACAGGTAAATACAGGCAAAAGTACAGTGCCTGTATTTGTGCTTCCTGTATTACTCTGTATTGCCCTTTATATACATGTACTTACCCTAAATACAGGCTAAAATATATGTCTATATGAGCCTGTATAATAGGGTTTTCACCCAGTGGTGCCTATATGTCTATAGATGAGGTAGCTCTCCTAGGGATATGATACTGTATACGTTTGCATTGCAGTATATCCAATATTGTAAATAAATAATTTATACCGAAATAATCAGTTATTGATTTTTGTTGAAGGCTCATGTGCGGTTTTATCTTACTGGCAGGTTTACTGGATTTTCGGTGCATGGAATAATGGCCAATGACAAGCATGTGGCTTATGTGCCTCCAAGACTATCACTTTTCCAAGTGTAGCATAATTTAAGCCAATCGATGTAGATCAAAGAATACAAGGACTGCTGGGAGATAAATCTGCCTATGAAAAGCAGAAAGATAAGTTATCACAGGAATTTGAGGCTTTCTTTTTAAATTTGCCATCACTACGTCCTGTAAGTATGGCAACTCCTGAAGACATCTTGCAGTTTCTAGTTTTCAAGGACAATGATGCAAAGACGCAGGTTCACCATCATAACTGCCGGTATCTAGGGCAAGTAGGTCAAATGCCGTGTGTGTGTCCAAAGTGACTGAGGGCGGGGACAGCCAGCAATATACTATCTAAATTATCCGCCTATTTTCAGGCAATTCAGTCCGATCCTATATAGGCGTGGTGTATTTGTTGGGAATCACATCACAGGTCCATATATACAGTGTAGTATGAATAATCATTAGAATCAATGAATGGCACGACTAACCAATGACACGCCCAATGCATAATCTAAATAATTAGTAAAGGAAAAGGTGGGCGGAGCTACACCATACACGTGATTCCCAACATCCTCCCGCCAGCAAGATAAAGAGTTTCAAAAATCTTACACAACTGAATTCAAAATGCAAAAAACAACACGAAATAAATCTCAAGAGTAAAGTGTCTATGATAAGCGTAAGATTGGAAAGAATAATCTGAAAGATCAATGGCGGTTGGTGTCTAATCATGCTTGATAAGAAAGTACGCCTGGTACGGATTAAATCACAATCTGCTTCTGTTTGTGGCGCGTGATACAAACTTCAAAGAGAACTCTAATGCAAATCCTTATATAAACTATACTTAATTAAATCCTTCTTACAGTACTAGTTCGTTATAAGCTTTAACAGAAGAAACTACAAATAAGATGATTGAAACTCTTTATCTTGCTGGCGGGGAGGATGTTGGGAATCACGTGTATGGTGTAGCTCCGCCCACCCTTTCCTTTACTAATTATTTAGATTATGCATTGGGCGTGTCATTAGTTAGTCGTGTCATTCATTGATTCTAATGATTATTCATACTACACTGTATATATGGACCTGTGATAGTAATAAAGGATAGATTTGAACTTGGTCATACTACACTGTAAAGTTAAGTGTTCAAGGATAGAACACCAATTAAACGCCTTTTTGTAACACTTTTTGAACGCCTCCAGACGTTCAGAAATTTAACACTACGTGCACGTGTTCAACCAACGTTCAATTTTTGAACACACGTGTGTAGATTTTAAACGCTACGTGTTCATTAGACATTATATTGAACACCATGGTGTTCCATATCTGAACACACGTTGCACAGGAAATGTGTTCAAAAAATTGAACGCTTTTACGCGTTCAAAGGGCTGTAACACTTTTGAACGCATGGACGCCGTTCAACGATAAGTGTGTTAAAGGCTAGAACACATGATGCGCGCTTCTTGAACACCTTTAATTTTGGGCGTTCACGGTATGTCCAAGCCTTGGAATAACATTACAGACCATTGATTTCCTGTAAAATTATTTTATTCTAAAAATACACGAAACATTTCTAGAGTAAAATACAATACAATCATTTCTAGAGTAAAATACAAAAATAAAATGGTAAATAAACATTGCAACTTTGTATGTAAAGTTTGTCAGAGGAAAAAACCAACAGTGTTAGCACCTTCCTATCAAAAACATAAGCAATAAAAATCACCATATTGTGGATTACGTTTTATGTTCATACTTGTTTAAAACGTACAAAAATCATCTGAAAAAGCTCAAAATTTGGCATACTTCTTGTCTTGAAAAGACGTATATGTATGAAATGCATACTCAATTTTTGTAAGATGGTTTCTTAAAGACATTTCCTCCTATATGGACAATAGTAAATTTGAAGAAAATAGAAGTTAGTCAAAGCTTCTCTGGTGCACATGGCATATAGTTGTCCACACTAAAGTAAACACAACATGTCAAGTTGTCAAAGTGTCACAGTAAGGCACAACATGCAGAAAGTCGGGAAAGTGGGTCCTTGGCAGGGTAAAACCTATTCCCTTGTCCAACAAAGTCCTTCCTAAACAAAAAGGTTAGTTTGTTTGTAATATCTTTAAATAAACCCTGAAATAAATGGTGACATTTCAAAAATATACCTCTCAGAAATTTAAAACATATTCGTAAAAACCTTTCAAATTCTGGTGTACCCTGCTATTAATTTTTATGCAATTTTGTTTTACTAAAATGGTAAAAATCACCCTTAAAATGAAAAATGAACATTTCATCATAACTTGAATATCTCACATTTTGGTAATTCCAATGTCTTAAAAATGTCTGAAATGTCTTTAATGTCCTAAAAACACAAAGTTGCAAATTTCTGCATAATTTGAACAATCTGAAAAAGACTACCAGTAGAGAGATCTATGTCCTAAATATCAAAGCTGTTCGATTAGCAGTTTTGAAAAAGATGTTTTAAAGATTGTTTGACCAAAAATGACAAAAATTGCCATAAATTATAAAATTTGAATATTTCATCACAACTAGCACAAATTTGACGATGGTTATTTTTAGGACATGTTTACAAAATATTGAAGACGTCAGTAAAAGAGAAGAAGATTTTTTCCAAAAAATAGCAAAATTAGCCTCAAAAATATAAATTTGCATATTTCATCATAATTTGAGCATATCTGATTAGGGTAATCCCTTTGGACCTTTAATCCAAATATTAAAGGATTCGTACAGGCTGTTTTGAAGAAAACCTTTGGTTGCTACACATCCACCTATTTAGCTAACAGCAAAGCTAAAAACCAGTTGCTAAGTACAAGAGACGTGTTGAGCTACAATACAAAATAATCTACGGTTTGGTAGCAGGCTATGATCAACTAAATGTTACAAGGGCATAAGCTTTCAAAGTACGTGAAGTCTCCTTCATCAGATGCAAGGGGGGGGGGGATGAAAAATTGAAGCAGAAAGTGACAGAAAATTCAGAGTGAAAATTTCAGAAAAATCAGTAATTCAGAATGGACATTTTTACTCTGAATGGTCTGTCGCTTTCAGCTTTAATTTAAATAAGGGAGACTACACGTCTGTGAAAGCTTATTCTCCAGCAACATTTAGTTGATCATAGCATGCTACCAAAGCTTAGATTAATTCAGAACGTAAATACAGAAATTTATCAAAATTCAGTTACTGACCCTTGGAAGTTTAAATCTACATTAGAGATGAGCTGAGTTTCTCAAGCTTGTTCCAGACAGCTACCTGTACACTCATCTTCTTCGTTATCTGTACCACCAGTTTCTATAACAACTCTTCGATTTTCAGTTAAATCCAACTTTTTACATCCTGAAAAAATGCAACAATAGGTAATATGGCGAGATGAAACTTTAAATGAAAGACAAGGGGCTGATTATCATAAGGAAAAGTGGAGACTTTCATATACAGCGCCTCTCTTCAATACTGTTACAAAATATTTGCTGCTTCTTGTCATCAACTGATTAAAATTAAAAAGCCAAACTCTCATATGCTGAAACAATACATTGTATACTCTACGATGTTTAACTGATGTTTTACATATGATTGTGTCTACTAAAAGACATATGTTAGCAGTGATTACGCAGTGGTACTATGCAAGGCGTATCGATCGCGCTCAGGTCAAGGGTTATCACTACAGTTGTATTGCGATGACCCTTGACCCGAGTGAGATCGATCGATAGGCCATGGCCAAAAGTACCACTGCGTAGTCACAGCTAGTTGTTGGTATAGCAGCCACTGAAAGAAAAAAGTTTTTTTCACGTAGTTAAGCTATTTAAAGGTACAATACAATTAATTTCAAAGGACGATAATATAGATGCTTCAAAAATCGAATACCTTTTACTATTTTGGAGAGGAAACTTACCCTTTCTGGTCTTGCTTCCGCACGATCACGACTTCAGGGTGCGCTTACAAGAAAATGTCGCAACTTCCGTTTTGATGCATCATGGGATAGGGAAAGACACCAAACTTGAACACCAAGTGTTAAGAAGTAGAACGCCCCTTGCACGCCGATGTTAAAATTAAAACGTTCATGGTGGTTTTCTGATTTTCTTTTCTAATTTTTAAACTTTCAGCCCGTAATAAACGTGTAAAATTATTTTGTATACTTCCTTTTTTAGAAAAAACATGCTTTCAGCAATTGTAGGCCGGAAATATTTTTCACTTTAGTGTGAAATTCGTTACACCAAAATCCGTGTACGTTTGCCGGACAGTGAAGCAATAGTAAATTTAATATAGCCATTGTAAAGTAAAAAACACAAAAGACTGTTAATTGTTTCACAGTATTGTACAATTTCTGCGATGCTCAGTTTTTGAACACTTGAAGAAGATGGTTGTTAACACATCGTGTTCAGGTTTAGAACATCGTTGTTAATGATATGAACACTAGTGTTAACAATATGAACACCAGCCGTTCAAATTTGAACATCGACATGTACATTTTGAACGCGCAAAGACGCGTCTAGCGTCCGCTATTTTTACAGTGTAAGACACAATACAAGCTGTCTCCGGCCTATTCTGTCTCTCTCTAACCGAACCTACCCTGCCTACCCCCAAGTGTGTACCCCACAGTATTTAACTAAGCCAATACTAAGTACTACGCTTCAGCAGTACCTCAAAAAGACATCCGAAGAGCAGGCCAAAGTGCATGTCACTGTCAAACAAGCCAGCCCTTTGTTTTTGACGAAGTTGGTAAGAGTGCTTGATCACATCATGGATCTACAAGTAACATCTTCATCGGCGACCAAAGCTTATCTGTATGCGCGGGACTTCGTCTTTTTAAAGATATTGTACTTCTCGGGAGATCGTGCAGGTAATCTTGGCCGCGTAAAAACACAGGAAATTCCCCGTTTCGCACACAGTTCCAGTTTGATATTTAATCATACATTTGGCAAGACTCTACGAGTTACCGAGTCAAATATGTTTGCTGTCAAGAGGTTTTCCAACACGTGGCTTTGTCAACACTTTGGAGCAATATAGTATACAAGTAGCTTTGAAACTCAATATTGATCTGCGCACAGGTATATTTTTCGCCCTACAACCCCGGCGGGTAATATAGAGAATAAGCCGTTGTCTTTACAGATGGTTTATCAGCGAATAAAAGCGCACATAGGCTTTAAATCTTGATGAAGGGGAGACTCCGAATAGTTTCAGGAGTGCACGCGCAATAACTACGTGTATGTCGCTAGGTGGCGCCAGTACACAAGAAGTGATGGACCTTGTCTCTGCTGCCTGATGGAAAGAGGAGAGAACCGTCAGTCATTACATGAAATTGTCGTTATTGTCAGCTTTGGGACGCTCTGAAAATTGGCAGAACAACATGCAGCAATCTACACATGGCATGGAAGTGTATGGAAACTTATAGCAACTAACAGGGTTTACGATAGCTTTTCCGTTAAAAGGAAGTTGACTGTAATTTCAGTTTCCAGCATTAAAAAGGTTGTGATTATTACTATTAAAATCGAGAGAATAAATTTATTTAATATGTTTGCGGGATTTTTTGTGTATGATGGTGGATGATGTGTAGGGGAGAGGGATGGGATATGTGTTAGAAGGTAAGGATTGGAGATGTAATAGAGATGTAGGTGACACCAGAATGGAATCTGACAGAGCAGGAGGTGGACGGCGTTCACATCCCGATCCAAATACTTAACATAATGGTAATATCCTTGAGCGGAGTGAAAAGGCTTTAAATATTATATTATTAAAAGCCTTACCACGCAGTGACATTATTCCGCCATTATGCACATTAGTTAAAAATATTCATGAGTACTAGTTATATACCTAGATTTGAGTAATAAATGAGATGTATTCTCTTGGTCACGCCGCAAGAATTAAGGATGATGAACGCTGCGAGAGTTAACTGTTGTGGTGGGTAAAATCTGGAGAACGATTGTTGAGTTTGGCAACTCTTGACCCATAGTGAGTATAGTGAGTGTGTGTGTGTCTGTCTGTCTGTCTGTCTGTTTACACGATAACTCAAAAACGCCTGAACAGATTCAAGTCAGATTTGGTACACAAGTACCATATGTTACTTGCAAGAACTTATTTGATTTTGGTTATTAGTGTGGCTTGCAAATATTAATGAAGTTATGCAATATCATTTTGGTTTTCCTATGGAGACAGAAATGACAGTGTGGACATATATCAAGAAATACTGAACAAAATTTCATGAAACTTTTCAAAGATGACAATCTCAGAACATTTGATGATATTGTGAATATTATACCTTCGAAATCGACCTATTGATCTGAGCAGATTAATTACTGGTTTATAGTAGAAGACCACGTCATCAGAGGATGGCCCAAACGCAGTCGCAGCAAAACTTGCTATTTGCTATCCGGACCCTCCAAACTAAACAACGTATCCGCGATGCATATAGGCGAGCGGCAGGCTCACCTTAATGTACCCACCTTACATACAGCCACATCATACATTATTTGAAAGCTTATTATCTCTACTTCAAGAAAATTGACGATGTGGAACTACCAAGTAGGGCCATAACCCCCTAATTTGCATAATTCACATGGGTACCCAATTTGCATAAATGTGATATAAAATTCGGAAATTCATTGTAAACTACTCTAAACATACTTTTAAACTATCGAGTGATATATCAAATGAAAGGTATTTGCATGTAGAATACAAAATTGATATCCAAAAAGATATTTAAAATGGTTTTACTGAAATATTTTCATATTTATATGAAAAGAAATATTTTTCCCTTTTGAATAACAATATTTTAAAAATTTGAATACATACAGCCACATCATACAGCCACATTATACATCATTTAAAAGATTACTATCCCTTATTGAAGAAAATAGACAACATTTAGCTGTCAAGTACGGCCGTAACCCCTTATTTGCATAAACACCATGGGTACCCAATTTGCATAAATGCGATATAATATTAGATATTTATTTTTCACTACTCGAAACATACTTTTAAACTATCGAGTGATATATCAAATGAAAGGTATTTGCATGTAGAATACTAAACAGACATTTAAAAAGATATTCAAATTCATTTCACTGAAATATTGTCATATTTATATTGAAAAAATATTTTCCCCTTTTCAATAACAATATTTACAAAAAATTAACACAAAAAGCCAAATCGTACGGCATCATCATACGTCATTTGAAAGCTTACAATCTGTACTTCAAGAAAATTTACAATGTGGAGCTGTCAAGTACGGACGTGGCCCTTAATTTGCATAGCTAACATGGGTACGCAATTTGCATAAATGCGATATAAAATTAGAAATTTGTTAACTACTATAAAGATTCTGTAAACTATCGAGTGATATATCAAATGAAAGGTATTTGCATGGAGATTACAAAATGGATATCCAAAGAGATATTAAAATGATTTTACTAAAATGTTTTCGTACTAATTTAGAAAAATATACTTTCCCCTTTTGAATAACGATATTTTAATAATTTTTACACATAGAACCGCATCACACAGCCACATCAAACGTGATTTGAAAGCCTATTATCTCTGCCTCATGAAAAATGACGATATGCAGCTGACAAATAAGGCTGTAATTATTTAATTTGCATACTGCACTCGGGTATATAATTTGCATGAATACTATATAAAATTACAAAAATCCATTGTTATGTATTCTAAACTAACTTTTCAACTATCAAGTGATATATCAAATGAAAGGTATTTGCATATAGAATAGAAACATGAACTCCAAACGTGTATTCAAAATATTCTTATTGATTATTTTCAATGAAATCGTAAACATCTTGACTCGTTTTTAATATTCAAAATATTGTGTAGTAAATACGAATAATGCTCACGTTATGGGGATAAATATCTGAATTTGTTTTGCAATTGATTTTTTGTTTATTATGGATACGCAGACTGGAACCTTTTTCTGTCTGATTCCCATATAGCTGAACAACAAGAATACATAAAACCAACTGGAACTAATTCGGGATAATTGGGGCTTCATATTTTGCAAATTTTCTAAAACGTGTTTTGTGCTCTATAGTTGAGTGTTGAAATATGACAAGTTACTCTTAAAAACAAGTAAAAAGAAAAGCAGATGAGCTTAAATTTGCAAATTAAACCGACATTACTTCACCATCCAATTATATCAAATCAGTTCCAATCTTGTTATAAATAGCTGTGTGTTGAATGGCCCTTTTGTATTATTGATGTCATTTTTGTTTCAATTTCTCTAGAAGTTTTGTTTTGATGGAGACATCATTGGTTACTACATCTGTGTTACATCTATATTTTCAGTTGAGTAATGTGGAATATGTAGACGGAAGGCACCATGTTTCATTTCTCGTATTTATTGTTATATAATGAAGGAAAAGCAACTCAACACACCGTTCATATCTTCGTTGTTTGCATTTTGTGTATGATATTGTATATTGTCAGTGTATATTATGTTTGGCTGTTTTATATAGTGTTAATTAACCATGGCGATTATTCCAGTTAAGAGTAAAATACTAGCACCACTTACAAGTTGGTACCTCATGCTAAAAATACAAGTGAACAAAATGACGCCCACCAGGAAAGTTCGTTGGCCGCCAAATTATAAGTGGATGATGCAGTCCAACCTTTGACAGATCAGAATTCATTGACTATTTTCTCAAACAAATCGTGAAGAAATAAACAACATACATCAAAGATACGAAAGATTTTACACGGAAAATTGAGACAATAAAAGTTCCGGCCAATGCGACATTGGTGACACTAGACATTGTTTCAATGTACACTAATACAACGCACAATGAAGCAATGGAATCAGTCGACAGAGCATTAAATCAGGAAAGATCATCAAATGATTGCACAATCAAACAACCAACAAAATAATACATGATAGCTATGCTGAAAATGATATTGAAAAACAACACTTTCAAGTCAACAGTGGATTTTACCGTCATGTATTTGGGTGCGGTACGGGATCTCCAGTTTTACCAGAAATTCCCGACATTACATTTCACAAGACAAAATGAGAATAATTGAGCAACAAACTGAACAAATATCGCTCTGACTGAGATTCAGAGACGATGTATGATTCTCATTGGAACTCAACACGAGCTTTATGAATTCATATCAAACATAAACAAATGCATCATACTTTCAAATTTTCGAAAGCTCTTCTCAAGAAATCATATCGTTAGACCTCATTATCTATAAAAGTCATCGTTGCAACAAAGAGAACATTCTCGGCTGCAAAACACGCACAAAACCAACAGATACATTGTGGTTCAAGAAACCAAACAGCAACATTCAAGGGCCTTGTTAAACGCGAAACATTACGATACATTAGAACAATCATGCAACAACAAGACAATACAAAATACAAGATATTTTCGAGATAAAAGTAATGAAATGCGACAAAACGATTCTAAATCTTGTTTAATTATTACTAACTTTGGACAATCGGATGACATTTAAATGTCATTAAATTTCATTAACTTACTTTCAAAACCTTGGAATCGTAAAAAGTAAAAGGGAACCAAAACATTTTCAGGTCCCCTATATGCAGATCAAAAACTCCAAGTACCCCTCTACAATCTCCCAAAATTTTCGAATCCAACCCGAATTCCTCCGCCCCTCACCGTTATTTATGAGCGTAGCCTAATCACATACATAAGAAACGGAAATATAAGCGTTACGCAAAACTTCACAAAACCTACAACAGTCCGATCTCCGATTCAAATGAGCATACACAAATACAGCCTGAACGAATAGTAGACATTCTAGCTTCCGTACTTGAACAAACTGAACTTCAGTGGAACAACTCGATTGGTACAATCATTCAATCAGTGCACATGTTTCACCAAAAGAAAATGAAGGACTGATGAAGACAACTCTATTTTCGAAAGGTAGCATCAAAGGATCGCAGTGCCACATTAGTCTTGCTACCCCGTAGGGCAGGACACGTAGATTAGGGCTACGTCTCGCCATGGCAAATCAACACTATGCACAATAGTAAAACGGCCAAACATAACACAATATACACTTACAATATACACAATATCATGCACAAAATTCAAACAACTAAGATATGAACGATGTGTGGAGTTGCTTTCTCTTATTACATGTCATCAATTGTGTCTGCTTTCAAATTAATCTTCCCTGCACAGACCTTTGTTCCTGTCAAGGCAGCGATAACTATGGCAAACCCTTTACGCATGAAAATGCTGGTGAAGAAGAGGATGATAAATTCCTACAATTACTAGATTTACTGGAAATGACATGAATGATTTGGATCATGAATCATCATGCCATAACTTTGACTGCAGCTTACTCTGACACATTGTTTCAGCTACAGAGCTACATTTCAACAACTACAATAGTGTCGTTCATGTGGATCTTTTTTATGTTTGCACTTAATAGTAATTGGTGATATTTTCCCAACACATCTTTACGAAATAATGTTGGCGTTCAAATCATTTATCATATATGTTAAAATCAAAATGTTATATATATCCTGTTTTCATGGTTACAACATTACAAGAAAATGTTGGTATTCTTGAGTAACATTAAAAAGTTTCCTTATGCTGTGAATGGCTATATTATACTCCAAACAAAAGGCATATTCGAAGAATCAGCCTCTGACCTATAAAAGCTAGACATCGGTATTGGATAATATTGTAAACAAGAAGAGGTGCTCATATGATTTAAAACATACATTCAACAAAAAAGTCATAATTTTCAGAACTAATTTTAGCTGTTTGTTCTCCATGTTCTACTCACTTTTTTCACATCATAATGCTTGTGGTTGCATTGATAATTTAGTTATTTTTTTAAATACCATTATTCAAAAGAGGAAATATTTATTTCAACAGAAATATGAAAACATTTCAGTAAAAAACACTTTAAATATCACTTTTGATATCAATTTTGTGTTTTACATGCAAATACCATACCAAATACCATATATCACTCGATAGTGTAAAAGTATGTTTAGAATAATTAACAATGAATTTTCTAATTTTATATCTGATTTCTGCAAATTGCTTAACATTGTAAATTATGCACATAAAGGGGTATGGCCTTCCTTGATAGATCAACGTTGTCAATTTTCTTCAAGTAGATATAATAAGCTTTCAAATGACGTATGATGTGGCTGTATGATAGGGCTGCATGTGTTAAAATTTTTAAAATATTGTTATTCTAACGGGGAAATATTTTTTCCATATAAATATGAAAATATTTCAATGAAATCAATTTCAATATCTCACTGGATATTCATTTTGTATTCTACATGCAACTACCTTTCATTTGATATATCACTCGATAGTTTAAACGTATGTGTAGAGAAGTTAACTATAAATTTATAATACTATATCGTATTTAT
Source organism: Ptychodera flava (assembly GCF_041260155.1). Lineage (NCBI taxonomy): Eukaryota > Metazoa > Hemichordata > Enteropneusta > Ptychoderidae > Ptychodera > Ptychodera flava. Next base: position 19,192,112 of record NC_091932.1, read on the forward strand.
GCCAATTGGGTATGCATGTTGATTATGCAAAAAAGGGGGTTATGGCCCGATTTGGTTGCTCCAAATTGTCAATTTTTTTGAAGTAGAGATAATAAGCTTTCAAATGATGTATGATGTGGCTGTGCTTTGTGGCTGTATGTGTTAATTTTTTTAAAATATTGTTATTCAAAAGGGGAAAATATTGTTTTCCATATAAACATGAAAATATTTCAGTGAAATCAATTTCAATATCTCTTTGAATATCCATTTTGTATTCTACATGGAAAGACCTTTCATTTGATATATAACTCGATAGTTTAAACGTATCGTTAGAGAAGTTAACAATAAATTTCAAATATTATATCACATTTATGCAAATTGGGTACCCTCGTTAACTATGCAAATTAGGAGCTTATGGCCCTACTTGGCAGCTCCACATCGTCAATTTTCTTAAAGTAGAGAAAATAAGCTTTCAAATGACGTATGATGTGGCCGTATGTAAGGTGGGTACATTAAACTCCTAAAATAAGGCCCTTTTTGTGGATTCGCCGCTCGCCTAATACGGCTATTATGAAGGCAATGGTCGATAAGAACTATGAACAAGATATAAAGTCAAAATACTGTGACTCATCAGGTAAAACCAGCCATCCGATCTATACAAGCTCTACACTTGGGAAATGTCAACAGCAAAAACTGAACAAGAACCGGATAACAACATCGTTGAAGAAACTGCGACCGAAACTGAACAACAGCAAATTTAGACAGACGCGCCCCGGAGAACGGCCGCTTCAATCTCCAGATTGAAATATTAAGGACAGTGCAGGGAATACACTGGCCATGAATGATGCCTGATCAAAACAAACAAAAACAAACAAAACAAAAACGAGTACCTTTTTCGTGCACGCTGAACTTTGAAACAACAAAAACTCGATACGCAAAAGAGAATATTTTCATTGTAGTGTAGTATATTGTGACTTACATGATTTTTTTGTGTTTCACTGAAAATAAATAAAGTAATGTCAGAATGATGTATAAGACTTGTCAAATTCTTGCTTGTATCTCTGAAATACCCTTGCCATGGCTTGAGAGTAAGACACTCTCCGTCGCTTAAACTGTTGATTCAAGTTTGGTAGTTGGACTTTTCATCGATTTATGTCAAAAGACATCGTTTTAAATGAAAGCGCCCTCACGTACGCATCAAGTAAAAGCCTGCACGCTTGCCCATATTTTAAAGAATGTGTCCAATTGCGGGTATACTTTCGTCTTTGTTTGCCTACACGTAAGCAACGTGCGCGCTTTAAAAGTTGTTGTCTGCACTTTACAATTGACGGATGGTGTTTCGGTAGTGAATAGCCTGAGGAAAGCACCACAGAAAAAGCAAATATCTATACGACGATTCCCTAAGTTCTTCTCTAATTTTAGTTATTTTGGATGCCCCGAGGTGTCAAAGCTAGTCGATCACCGTTGCAAAGTGATGGACAGAGCGAGTTGTTTTGAATGTGTGAGATATTCAATTAAAAACAAATGAAATCATATAAGTATCAATGTGCGAGGGAAAGCGGCTTCAACAGCATTTTGCGATGGGAAATGTAAACAACATCATTTCAGTTATACTTTTATTTTCCATAAGGTACAAAATAAACCTTTACGGCGCCGATTCGAATTTTGGCAGCCCGGTAGTATAGCTGGAGGCAGTCGTAATGCAGGGCCATTCCGCCGTACGACATCGGACACTAATCTGTGATCTAAGGGTATACCTTTTCGGTAGACACGGACAGGTGGCGTGAGTCTCTTTACAACGCCCCGTTAGCAGTTCAAACTGATAACTGTACCAAAAACAGCAAGATGTATGGTCGACGCGCAGAGTACCTGAGAGTATTCGTGTCAACAATTTTTTCTTGTTACTGGGGAGCCGAGATCGACGATGGCCAAAATGAAATACAATGTCGCAAAGAGTTGCAAAAATTAGAAAATTCGCAAGTTTGTTGTAGGGTTTGTGCTCATTACTGTACTTCTTTAATTTGTTGATTTGACCTCTTTGAGTTATGTATGGGCTTTCACAATGGCCTCAGCAAACATCTGTGTTAATATAGACACGAGTTATCGTCTCTATTCCCGGCAACATTGGTGATACCCTAGCCTTCGGCGTCATGGATAATTTCTGTCATGAGCACAATTCGTTGAGGGGGCAACACATTGTGATCTTAATTGCTATTGTGTTATATATACCATTTTGGATTGTAATTTTCAGCGGCAGCTTCGCTCGGTTAATAGCTCGATTAAAGGCGATCTTAAGCGAAAATGGTCATTTTGTGGGTTTTCAGAATTATTGGCGATGTATGTAAACAACATTGAAAAAGGTTAGGGTGGCCCTTTTTTTATTTGTTTCTCATCTCCAGAGGAGGGCGGGAGGGCGAAATAAAAAAAAAACAAGACAAAAAAAAATCTATTTGTTTTTGTTCAATGTTTTGTCCATTCAGTCTGTACAATTTTTTAAGTACAAAAAATGTGTATTTGTTTTAGTTCAATGTTCTGTCCGTTCAGTCAGTGCAATTTCTTATCTTTCAGTTCAGTGTTCTCTAATTTTAGTCTCTACAATTTTTAAGTTCATTGCAGTGTTTCATCTAGGATGCTACACCAGGACAAGTCCCCTTCTACAGGAACTTTGAGGGGATTTAAAATTTGGGGGGGGCTTTAACTGAAACATTTACACATAAGTTTTAATGTTGCAATGATGTCACGTGTGATACACATACTACAAGCCATAAATCACTTGCTTACACAATCCAAGCTGCTTGCTGCAAACACCATCCTCTATAAGATTTTTTCAAAAGTCAAGAAATTTGAGTATCACTGTTGTGAATTTATAGGGCTGCCAAGAGTGGTGCATGGCTCATTAATATTCAAAAGCATTAATATTCCTGGAAAATTGTAGCACATTTTGTATGCTACAGTATTCTGTATGTTTGTATGTACATATTCTGAATGTTTGCTTTTCTTAAGGTTTGAAGTACATTCAAGCATAATAACAACAGCTAGCCATTTCCACTGTACCTGCAAGGGATTTTTTTTTCATTTTTAACTGAACTGTGTGCACTTACACAAAGCAACAAAAAATCTTTAGTAGTTATAAAGGAATGTTTAGTAGTTCTGAAAAAATAATTTTCTTGTTTTTCATGTTTTTACTGTGCTTATATCATCCCTAACCACTGTAAAGTTTGGATCGACATTGCTCTATACAAACCAGTGAGCTGTCTTTTTCTAGTGACTTAGCTGGTCTTGTAGTCTTGTGCGCAGACTCAGAAGAGTTAAAACGAACAACTTAGGAGGTTGGACTGGTCTCAGCTGTTTTGAATGAGTTTCTCGATGTCAGATTTTGTCAGTCATTTTAGAATGGGGAAAATAAAAAAACAGAAAGGCTGGTTGTCACCAACAGTTAACTTTAGGGTTTATTTGCCTGAAAACCAAGTCAGTGTTTGTTCATTTAATTCAAAAACTGGACCCATTGACATCACAGCCTTCTTGTGACTTTCATTGCATGCACGTCCCCTCACAGTGCCAATACCATTCACTCCGGGACTGAACTGAACACGAACGTTTCTGTAACAGTAAAGTCCAATTTTTCGTGTCAATTTTTGCTACCAGAATTATTTTCATAGAGTTGTGGACATTCATACTATGCACAAAAACTTCAGTTGTCTCCTTTTCTCAATCGTACAGAGATAAATGTGACACAGAAACCTAATCGAGCTGGGGCAATGAACTTTTGTGTACGTAACTCTCAACTGGCTGACAGGCTTTCATATGCAAAATCAACGTACCGAAATTAACCCGTGGTATTGATTCAACAGCATTTTATTGAAGCAGTTCACAAAGTATCAAAATCGAACTAAAATTAGTTCCTTTCATGTATATATTCTTGCTACAATGCCTGTTATCACACTATTAACAGGTGCCGATAACGGGTCAAATGCATCGAAGTGTGACACCTATGCCATTCCATCAAGCTCAGTGTAGTGCGCGATGGGTCGCCCCTCCTATGTACAATTGGCGGCGCCCAGCACACCAAAGACGGGTAGCTGTGGAAACGCAGCTATCTGTTGGCGGGGTTGACCTTTGACCCTGACAGTGACGCACGCTACCCCGCCAACAGATAGCTGCGTTTTCACAGCTAACCAAAGAGGGGGAATCGTGCAATCGCGCAGCCCAGATGAAAAATACATGCTAGGATGATCGCCTTAGAGGCGGCGCAAATAAAAAAGTTTTTTTTGTTTTTTTTCATGTCGGGGCTGAAATTTACGGTCGATCGGGAGATGAGAATCACAGAAAATAAAAATGTCACCTTTATCATTAGCACAGTAGCTATAATATATTGCACAAGTTTTGAATGATCTTTAGGAAAATCGATCAGGTTGCGTAAAAAACCTGAATATTTGTATTATATGTTAAGGACACCAGAAAACTCTAGAATCTCCAACGAGCGCTTTTACAAAGCCTGCTGGTGATTAGCCGAACAACAAATTCTTGTTTCCTTCGGACTAGAAAAATATGCCTGAATATAAATATTACTTTCATTTTTCTATCAATTTGTTAACAGTCTTCAAATATTCAAATCCGTACAAACTACTGTGCAGGACTCTACAAAACGTTACCAATTTTGAAAAACATATTTTGTGAAACAACTTTTAGCCAGTGAGTACTTATTACGAATATTTTCGACTGAGATAATTGTTTTTAAAATAATATGCAGGTATAGTAATGTTGAGAGTAGATTGGTTTATTATTTACGAGAAATGTATCCAAACAGTTACTGATATTTTGAGTAACAAAGAGTAACTATTATGGTAGGAATGCTAATAGGACGAAAATTGTATTTCTACAGATCTGTGTCTGACAGTTGTAACGTTACACAACTAGAAAACACTGGCTCTGAAATTTTAAGTGCTAACTTTTATCTGTTAGTGTACCAGATGTTTCAATTTTTCGAGTAGTGCATATTATCAGAAATGTATGACTTAGGTATCATGCGCCGAGAACTGCAAAGGCTTAAACTTTGGTCAAACTTTACTCAGGAAAATTTAAAGCATTTTCTTTAACAATCAAAAAAATATCATAAATAAGGGATCACCACGCATATTTTAGTACCAGGGATACAAATTACATTCAATTTTCTGGTGTTTGACATTCAAAATGGCCACCATCACTGTGTTGACTACATGTATACAGAGAAACGATAAGACGCTGGAAATTTGAGTCGCGCCCAGAGTTTTAAAATGAGCCCGAACAAGTGGTAGAACAGAAATGTATCATAAAAAAATTGAGAGTCTGAATATCTGTCTCAAAGGCACATTCTTCCTTATCAACAAACTACAATGCAAATGACCCTGCTCTCTTCGGTTTGCCTGACTGTTGTGTATGGGTGTCAAAATGTTGGTCGACAATTTAAAACAAATGCTATCTCCTCAATTGAAAAGTGATGGATCCTTCTCAAGATTCGAAACAGAAATTTATAACAAAGAGTCTAACATGAATATCAAAAACAACTAAGGCAAAATAATGCTGTCGGGATTTGAAGTAGGGACGAAGTTATTGAGTATACAGAAAAAATTGGTGCACTTCAATAGGCGGTCTCAGTGTTTAAATAATTAAAAACAAACAACATATTTATGCAATTTCTGCAAACCTTTGTCGGTCATTACATCCTGTCATTTGAAAGTTTACAACAGATGGTCTAATTTCAACTGCGTTTGATGGAAAGTAAAACTAACCTGAAAGGGGATGTTTATTCTCTGATGTTATTTGACACAGCATCATTTTGCGCAAGATTTTTAATGACTGTTTTTAAACTCCTATACCTGTGTTCTATCTGAAAAGTATGCCTAATGAGGGTGTTGTTGGTATGTTTTGTGTCTTTTTTGGTTTTCTTTAATTTGTTGGCACGTTCTCGAAAAAAAAGAATAAGTTAAAAATTAAATTATGATTAACTTAGCAAATGTTTTTTTAGGCTATTGGCTGTATACGGGTGGCCGGCACAGCAACCTTTTTTGTGTGTATGACTGATGTTCCGAAGGCTTGGATATATCATCTGTAGATGAAAGCGTGGGGATGCTTAATGTCGGTATAATTCCGTGGAAGTCAAATATTAATTGCCCTCTTGAATGTCACACAAATGGCAGCCACTATTAATTTCAAATATTCTTTAATTAATACTAAAAGGGAAATTGACGCATTTTATCAACGTGCACTGAATTCATCCTTTACCATCATCTGACCATTCCAGATAATTTCATTTTGCTGAAAATATTATACACGAACCAATTTTTCAGCTTCAAAAGCTGTAACATTACAGCGATAAATAAACAGTGCTAATGTTCCAAATGATGACAGTGTGTTTGATAATGTGCAAAGCACATTTTTTGGAGCCATCGCTATACACAACTTGGTATGTTCTGTTTTCTGTTAAAAGTCCTCGGAGGACAGAATACTTCTGTCAGAAATACCCTTGACCGTGTTTGTAAAGGGAAGAAATCAAGAGTGGCAAAATTTGGTAAATTCACACGTTTATTGTAGGGTTGGTGCTTATCAATACATACACTATAGTTTAGTGTGGGCTAACTGTATTTCCTCTAAGGTACCGTTCAGTTTTTACGGCCGGGGGGGGGGCGGCAAATCCAGGGGGGTCATCAAAATTTTGGAATCCGCAAAGGGGGGGGTCATCGCTTTTTCACTGGTAAGAAAGGGGGGGGTCACCACATTTTCAAAAACATAATACCAACAATAAAGTTCACTTTATGCCATTGCCATGATCGACCCTCTTTACCGGCGGGCCGCCTTCGGCGGCCCACTACAATAAATATACATTATGTATTACCCATGACCCTCTTAACAGGCAGACGCCTTTGGCGGCCCACTCCAATTAGGTTTACTTCATGCAATGGCCATGATCGACCCTCTTTACCGGCGGGCCGCCTGCGGCGGCCCACTCCAATACATTGACTTTATGTAATACCCCACGGCAATCTTAATGGCCGTGCGCCTTCAGCAGCCCTGTCGAGTAAAGTCTACTTTATGCAATAGCCATGATCGACCCTCTTTACCGGTGGTACCGGTGGCCCACTAGAATAAAGTTGACTTTACGTTATGGCCCATGACCCTCTTAACCGGAGGGCTGCCTTTGGCGAACCACTCCAATAAAGTTCACTTTATACAATGTCCATGGACATGAGTTGTCTATTGAAATGAAGTTAAAAATTGCCTTACAGTCGTCCTAATTAACAGACGTTTCAATGGATGTGGCTGAGAAGTTTGTGCACTGGCATCTCTGCTACACGAATAAAGTGCGCGGCGTACCGGAGTTCAAATCCAAACCATGCGGGTAAATTTGACGTATGGGTTTTAGTTATTTTTAAGCGGGGGGGGGGTCATCAATTTTTTTCGTCTGACAAAGGGGGGGTCATCTTTTTTTCACGAAAAATGCAGGGGGGCCTATATTTTTTTGAACACCAGCGACAAGATTTTGCCGGGCCCCCCCCCCCCAGCCGTAAAAACTGAACGCTCCCTAAGGTCGTATGCGCCTCTAAAGTGAAAGACTTGTCTACCTTAAGTTTGGTTTGACCTCTTTGAGTTCTGTATGGGCTTTCACAATGGCCTCAGCATACATCTGTGTTAACATAGGCGTGAGATATCTTCGCTGTTCCCAGCAACATTGGCGATACCCTAGCATTCTGCATCATCGATATTGCTGTCATAAGCACCAGCCCTTGAGCTGGCAACAAACCGTAATCTGGCCTTTGCTACCTTGTGTTATTATTTAAATATCATTTTTGATTGTAATTTTCAGCGGCAGCTTTGTTCAGTTAATAGCTCGATAGTAAGGCGCGAGTCACAGCCAAGACGGTCATTATGGGGTTTTTCTGAATTATTGGCGATGTATGTAGACCACATTGAAAAAAGGTTATCATTAGCACAGTAGCTATAATATATTCTGGTGTTTGACATTCAAAATGGCCGTTATCCCCGTTGCGACCATTTAGGGAAAAAGTAGACGTTGCAATTTTACTCTCGCAAAGAGCTTTAAAATGACTGCAAACAAGTCGTGGAACAGACATTAATCGTTAAAATCTTGAGAGTCAGAATATCTGTCAAAAGGCACATTCTTCCTTATTAACAAACTACATTGCAAATAACTCTGCTCTCTTCGGCTAGCCTGACCTTTGTGTAGGGATGTCAAAAACATTTCCCGACAATTTAAAAAAAACTTGCTTTCTCCTCCATGACAAAATTATTGATCTTCTCAAGATCCAAGACGGAAATTTATAAAAGAGAGTCCGACATGAAAATCAAAACATTGCTGTCAGAATTTTGAAGTAGGGACGAAGTTATTCAGAAAAATTTGATGCAGTTCATTAGGCTGTCTCAGTGTAGACTAATCAAGGAGAATTGAGGGTAACATAACTGACACAAAATTAGTATCACTGCTGTACGTTAAACTATCGGCATTCTGAACCCGGTGTGACCAATCAGCGATAACGTAGTTTATGTTAATTACTTAGAAAAGGTTCAAATAAAAGGGCTTAGAAATGTCAACAATCACATTACAATTGTATATGGGGTACCAGCACCTTGTATTATTGAATGAGCTTTTAGCTAAAATAACTAAAAACAACGAACATTTTTATGCAATTCTTGGAAAGATAACACAAGGTATATCACGTTCGATAGAGCTGAACGATGGCGATCCGCGCTAATAAATCTTGGGTCGTCATACCTTTTGGGTCTTAGTTTTGTTGCTTCAAAGATGAGAAAAATATCTTGATAATAGTAATCATTAATTTAATTTCACGACCTGTCATTCTACGGACATTGACATGTTTGATTTTCAAAGATACTATCGATTTTTACAAATGCCATAATAGTCCAGTTTCCTTGTGCTTCTTAGTTATCACCAAAGCGTTGACAGAATAAATCGTTGAACTCTGTTTAGAAAGAAACTGGACAGGAATGTTGTTTATCTGTATATTGCTAGAATTTTGTTATGTTGGTACCGAAATGAACAATATCGTGATAGAGAGAGCTCAGTAATCTAAAAAGCTTTAATGTACAACCATGGTGTTAAACAAGGACGTGTATTATGCCCTCGTTTAGTAAACATCTGGGCCACCATGGATAATATTAGCAACTGGCTATTAGACACCGGTTGAGTTTACCCAAAACCTTTGTCGGTCATTGCATCATGACTCTTAAAAGTACACAACAGATAGTCCGTTCTAATTTCTACTTTCGTTTGATTGAAAGTAAAAGTAACCTGATCGAGGAAGTTGTATTCTCAAATGTCATTTGACACAGCAACTTTTTGCGCAAGATTTTTTATGACTGTATTTAAACTTCTTTGTATACCTGTGTTCTATGTGAAAAGTATGCCTAATGTTGGGGTTGTTGGTATGTTTTGTGCCTTTTTTGTTTCTTTAATTGTTTGGCACGTTCTCGAAATAAAGAATAAGTTAAAAATTAAATTACAATTAACTTTTCTGGGCTATGGCTGTATACGTGTGGCTGACACAGCAACCTTCCCTTGCGTGTATGACTTATGTTCCGAAGGCTTGGATATTATCATCTGTAGATGTAAGCATGGGGATGCTTAATGTCGGTATAATTCCGTGGAAGTCAATTGCCATCTTGAATGTCACACAAATGGCAGCCACTTTTAATTTCAAATATTCTTGAATACTAAAAGGGAAATTGACGCATTTAATCAACGTGTACTGAATTCATCCTTTACCATCATCTGACCATTCCAGATTATTAAGTGCACAATTTCATTTTGCTGAAAATATTCTACACGAACCGATTTTTTCAGCTTCAAAAGCTGTAATGTAACAGCGATATAAACAGTGCTAACGTTCCAAATGATGACAGTGTGTTTGATAATGTGAAAAGCACAGTTTTTGGACCCATTGCTATACACAACTTGGTATGTTCTGTTTCCTGTTAGAAGTCCTCGGAGGACAGAATGTTTCTGTCAGAAATACCTTTGGCTGTGTTTGTATAGGGGAAAAAACAAGACTGGCAAAATTTGGTAAATTCACACGTTTTTTGTTGGGTTGGTGCTTATCAATGACATACACTATAGTCTAGTGTGGGCTAACTGTATTTCTTCTAAGGTCGTATGCGCCTCTAAAGTGAAAGACTTGTCTACCTTAAGTGTTGGTTTGACCTCTTTGAGTTCTGTATGGGCTTTCACAATGGCCTCAGCATAAATCTGTCTTAACAAAGGCGTGAGATATCTTCGCTGTTCCCAGCAACATTGGCGATACCCTAGCATTCTGCATCATCGATATTGCTGTCATAAGCACCATCCCTTGAGCCCACAACAAACGTAATCTTGCCCTTGCTACCTTGCGTTATTATTTAAATATCATTTTTCATTTTAATTTTCAGCGGCAGCTTTGTTCGGTTAATAGCTCGATAGTAAGGCGCGAGTCACAGCCAAGACGGTCATTATGGGGTTTTTGAATTATTGGCGATGTATGTAGACCACATTGAAAAAAGGTTATCATTAGCACAGTAGCTATAATATATTCTGGTGTTTGACATTCAAAATGGCCGTTATCCCCGTTGCGACCATTTAGGGAAAAAGTAGACGTTGCAAAGAGCTTTAAAATGACTGCAAACAAGTCGTGGACCAGAAATGTATCGTTAAAATCTTGAGAGTCAGAATATCTGTCAAAAGGCACATTCTTCCTTATTAACAAACTACAATGCAAGTAACTCTGCTCTCTTCGGCTAGCCTGACCTTTGTGTAGGGATGTCAAAAACATTTCCCGACAATTTAAAAAAAACTTGCTTTCTCCTCCATGACAAAATTATTGATCTTCTCAAGATCCAAGACGGAAATTTATAAAAGAGAGTCCGACATGAAAATCAAAACATTGCTGTCAGAATTTTGAAGTAGGGACGAAGTTATTCAGAAAAATTTGATGCAGTTCATTAGGCTGTCTCAGTGTAGACTAATCAAGGAGAATTGAGGGTAACATAACTGACACAAAATTAGTATCAATGCTGTACGTTAAACTATCGGCATTCTGACCCCGGTGTGACCAATCAGCGTTAATGTAGTTTATGTTAGTTACTGAGAAAAGGTCCCTAATAAAAGCGCTTAGAAATGTCAACAATCACATGACGATTGTATATGGAGTACCAGCACCTTGTATTATTGAATGAGCTGTTAGCTAAAATAACTAAAAACAACGAACATTTTTATGCAATTCTTGGAAAGATAACACAAGGTATATCACTTTCGCTAGAGCTGAACGATGGTGATCCGCGCTAATAAATCTTGGGTCGTCATACCTTTTGGGTGTCAGTTTTGTTGCTTCACAGAGGGGAAAATATCTTGATAATAGTGATCATTAATTTAATTTCAAGACCTGTCATTCTACGGACATTGACATGTTTGATTTTCAAAGATACTATCGATTTTTACAAATGCCATAATAGTCCAGTTTCCTTGTGCTTCTTAGTTATCACCAAAGCGTTGACAGAATAAATCGTTGAACTCTGTTTAGAAAGAAACTGGACAGGAATGTTGTTTATCTGTATATTGCTAGAATTTTGTTATGTTGTTACCAAAATGAACAATATCGTGATAGAGAGAGCTCAGCAATCTAAAAAGCTTTAATGTACAATCATGGTGTTAAACAAGGACGTGCATTATGCCCTCGTTTATTAAACATCTGGGCCACCATGGATAATATTAGCAACTGGCTATTAGACACCGGTTGAGTTTGTTCTATGTGGAAAGTATGCCTGATGTGGGGGTTGTTGGTATGTTTTGTGTCTTTTTTGTTTTGTTTTTTTTTTTTTAATTTTTTTGGCACGTTCTCGAAATAAAGAATAATTTAAAAATTAAATTACAATTAACTTAGCAAATGTTTTTTTGGGCTAAGGCTGTATACGGGTGGCCGACACAGCAACCTTTCTTTGCGTGTATGACTGATGTTTCTAAGGCTTGGATATTATCATCTGTAGATGAAAGCATGGGGATGCTTAATGTCGGTATAATTCCGTGGAAGTCAAATAGTAATTACCCTCTTGAATGTCACACAAATGGCAGCCACTTTTAATTTCAAATATTCTTAAATTCTAAAAGGGAAATTGACGCATTTTATCAACGTGCACTGTTTCATCCTTACCATCATCTGACCATTCCAGATTATTTAGTACACAATTTTAATTTTGCTGAAAATATTCAACATGAACCATCTTTTCCAGCATCTATAGCTGTGACGCTAAAGTGATAAGTAAACAGTGCTAACGTTCAAAATGATGACAGTGTTTTGCTAATGTACAAAGCAGTTTTTGGACCCATTGCTATACACAACTTGGTATTTCCTGTTTCCTGTTACAAGTCCTCAGATGACAGAATATTTCTGCCAGAAATACCCTTGACTGTGTTTGTAAAGGAAAAAACAAGATTTGCAAGATTTGGTAAATTCAAACGTTTGCTGTAGGGTTGGTACTCTTGAAAAAATACACTATAGTCTAGTGTAGGCTAACTGTATTTCTTTTAAGGTCGTATGCGCCTGTGAAGTGAACAACTTTTACCTCAAGTGTTAATTTGACCTCTTTGAGTTCTGTGTGCGCTTTCACGATGGCCTCACATACATCTGTGTTAACATAGACGTGAGATATCTTCGCTGTTCCCAGCAACATTGGCGATACCCAAGCATTCTGCATCATCGATATTTCTGTCATGATCACCATCCCTTGAGCCGGCAACAAACCGTAATTTGGCTCTTGCTATCTTGTGTTATTATTTAAATATCATCTTTGATTGTAATTTTCAGCTGCACCTTCGTTCGTTTACAGCTCAATAGTAGGGCGCAAGTCACAGTCAGAACGGTCATTATGGGGTTTTCTGAATTATTTGCGATGTAAGTAGACTACATTGAAAAAAGGTTATCATTAGCACAGTAGTTACACCCGTGGCCACTTTAGTGTTGATAAAGACTATTTGATAAAGAAAGAAATTCTGTTTGTACAAAGGCAAAACTAGCTCCGTTGGGGTTGTAAATGAGAGTTAACGATTGGCACCCTGTGTTCAAGATTGAGATACAATGTAATATTACCATGCACTGGTCCATGCAAAAGTCTTGTTTATTTCGATTTCCGCAGACACACTGTCTGCATGGGACATACAATTTTACCTGATGCTATAGCAGTGATCTTGTTAATGTGTGTTGCCTCAATAAATTAATTATCACGTACAGGCTTTAATGAACGGTAGTGGTATCTTATGTCTCAATTTTTAACACAGAGTGGCAATCGTTGGCAATCGTATAATATATCGCTCAAGTTTCGAATGATCTATAGGGATATCGATCAGGTTAAGTAAAAAAAAACCTGAATATTTGAATCGCATGTTAAGGATTCCAGAAAAACTCTAGCATCTCCTATCAGCGCTCAGAGAAAACTTTCTGGTGATAAGCCCAAAAACACATTCTTGTTCCTTCAGGCTGGAAAAAATTGCCTCAACTTAAACATTTCAAGCATTTTGTCATTTTGTTCATCCCTACCCTTCATTACTCAAATTTCAATACTAATTACAGTGCGGGGCTTTGACAAAAGATACTTATTTTGGAAAATCAAATTCCGTGAAACAAGTTTTAGCCAGTGAGCACTTATGACGAATATTGTAGAAGTAATTGTCTTTGAGACAATATGCAGGCACATTAATGCTGAGAGTAGACTGGTTGCAACAACAAGTAATAGGAATACTAACGGGACAAAAATTGTATTTTACCTATATATTTGTGTCTGTTTCACAGTTGTGACGTTACGCAAAACACTGCCCTGAAATATTAAGTACTATTAAATTTTCATTTGGCCAGATGTTTGAAATTTTTGAGGCGCATATTACCTGTAATGTATGACTTAGGGGATCATGCGGCAAGTACTGGAAAGGTTAAACTTTTGTCAAACTTTCCTCAGGAAAATTTAAACCATTGCTGCAGTTCAATAAGCGGTATCATTGTGGACAAAGCAAGGAGGATTGTGGGTAACATCACCAGCACTGAAGTAGCTTCACTTTTATATGTTAAAACATCGGCATTCTGACCTCAATGTGAATATCAGCGATAACGTAGTTTATGTTAATTGCAGAGAAAAAGTCTCGACCGAAGGACCAATTACTGTCAACAATAACATGGCAATTGTGTATGGGGTACCAGCACCTTGTATTATAGAAAGAACTTTTCACTATAAAAACTAAAACAACGAACGTTTTTTATATCAATTCTTGGAAAAATAAAACAATTAGTATTTCATATTCGCTAGAGCGGAACAATGGCAACCAGGTGTCTGTTTGTTGCTTCACAGATAAGAAGAAATATTTTGATATTATAGTGATGTTATATTTGGTTTCAATACCTGTCATTCTACGGACGTATGTGTGTTTTCCCCTTCAAAGAGACAATTTTCCAAACGCCACAATAGTCCAGTTTTCTTGTGCTTCTTAGTTGTCACGAAAGAGTTGACGGAGTAAATCGTTGGACTCTGTTTTTTAAGTTACTCGACAGGAATGTTGTTTAGCTGCACTTTGTTAGAACTTTAATATGTTGCTACCGAAAATAATACTATCGTGTTAGAAAGAGCTCTGTCATATCTGACAGCTTTCATATTAACAGTCATGATGTTAAACAAGGATCCCCTCAATTGTTGAATATCTAGGGCAACATAGATTATTTAAGCCACTTGCTATAAGATACCGATTGAGTACATACGAAACCTTGTCGGTCATTGCATCATGACATTTTAAAGTAAACAACAGATGGTCCCTTCTACTTTCTACTTTCGTTTGATGGAAAGTAAAAATAACCAGATCGAGGAAGCTTTATCCTCCGATGTAATTCGACTCAGCAAGATTTTTTCAGACTGATTTTAAACCTCTTTCTTAGCTGTGTTCTGTGTGAAAAGTATGCCCATTAGGGAGGTAGGGGGTTTTTGAGTATTATTTCCCTCTTTTTGGTTTTCTTTTATTTCTGAGCACATTCTCGAAATAAAGAATAAATTAAAATTGAAATAAAATTAAGTTCGCAAATGTCTTTCTAGGGTATGGTTGTGCCAGTATACGGGCGGCCGACAAAGCAACCTTTCTTTGTCTATGATTGGTGTTCCCAAGGTTTGGAAAAGATCATCTATCCATGGAAGCAAAGGGAAGCTTAATTTCGGTATAATTCAGGGAAAGTCAAATATTAATTGCCCTCTTGAATGTCACACAAAATGGCAACCGTTATTAATTTCAAATATTTGCAAATACTAGAAGTCTTTGACCCAAACTATAAGAAGCTCAATATCGCTGAAATGCAAAGTGCCGCATTTTGCTATTATGTCCCGAGTATCGGTGAAAATTGACGCAGTTTTATCAAGGCGCATTGAATCCTTTCGTTACTATCATCTGACCATTCCACATTATTAAGATCACAATTTTAACTTTGCTGAAAATATGCTACACAAATCATCCTGTTCAGCTATTAAAGCTTCTAATTAATCTAAAGTGATAAGTAAATAGTGATGACGTTCCACATGATGACAGTGTTTTTCCTAAGGTGCAAAACACAGTTTGGGGACCCATCGCTATACACAACTTGGTGTTTCCTGTTTCCTGTTTCCTGTTACAAGTCCTCGGAGGACAGAATATTTCCGTCAGAAATATCTTCAACTTTCTTTGTGAAGGAAAAGACAAGAGTGGCAGAGTTAAGCAAATTCACAAGTTTGTTTTAGGGTTAGTGCTCATCCATGACATAGTCTAGTGTAATTGTACTTCGTTGATGTCTAGATTTCACCTCTTTGAGTTCTGTATGAGCTTCCAACATGGCCTCAGCATACATCTGTGTTAACATAGACGTGAATTATCTTCGCTGTTCAAAGTAACATCGGTGATACCCTAACCTTCGGCATCATCGATAATTGCTGTCATGAACACCATGCCTTGAGAGGGCAACAAATCGTGATCTGGCCCTTATTGCTATCCTGTGTTGTTATTTAAATATCATTTTTGAAGTGCAATTTGAAGCGGTAGTTTAGTTCGGTTAATTGCTCGATAGTAAGGCAAGATCGAAAACAGTCATTATCAGGGTTTCTGAATTATTTGCTATGTATGTAAACCACATTGAAAAGCGTTACTATTAGAACTATTATATATCGCACAATTTTCGAATGATCTATGGGGATGTCGATCAGGTTAGGTAAAAAATTGAATATTTGCATTATATGTTGAGGACACCACAAAACTCCAGTATCTCCCACGATCCATACAAAGCCTGCTAGTCATTAGCCGAAAAACACCTTTTTTTTCTTTCGGACTTGAAAGATAGGTCTCAATTTAAATATTTAACACATTTTTCTGACATTTTGTTAATCCCTACCCTTCACTTTTCAAATTTCAATACTAAATTCAGTGCGGGACTTTGCTAGACGTTACTAATTTTGGAAATCATATTACGTGTAACAACGCTTAGCCCTGTGAGCGCTTATGACGAATATTGTAGACTGAGGTAATTGTTTTTGAAACAATATGCAGGTATATTAATGCTGAGAGTAGATTGGTTTATTATTTACGAGAAATTCTATTCAAACAGTTAAGGATATTTTAGTAACAACGAGTAACTACTATCATAGGAATGCTAATAGGACAAAAATTGTGTTTTACCAATAGATTTGTGATTGTTTCATAGTTGTGACGTTAAGCAATTAAATAACACTGGCTCTGAAATTTTAAGTACTAACTTTTACCTTGTCATTTGACCAGATGTTTGACCAGTTGTTGAACCTCTGTTGCGTTCTAGGTATTATAAGTGTCTGGTGCTGAATAACGTCAATGCGACCGCAAATCTATCATAAGTATGAAATATTTACTCTTATGAACCCTGGGACAAAGTTTGTCAGTGGTAAACGTTAAGTATTTCCTGAAATGTACCGATGTATCTTCTAGTATCTGGCTATGGTAGGTGAAGTCAATCATTGTGCGTCCCTTTCTAAACCTCCTTCAGCTGTAACTCTCGATGTACTTTCCGTGATTTTGTTCCAGTTCTTTATCTCCCCGCATTCACGTTATATAGATTTGAGCTCCACTCCACCAAAATCCCCAATTGATATTAAGTCTGGATAAGAATTATTTTGTCACCAATAACATTGTATATTGATTGGGATTATATAGCTGTAACAGTCATATTTTGAAGGGTACCGCAAAATCATAGTATTGCCGACTCGCATGCGTTTTTGTTAATCACACCTTCTTGTAAGTCATCTGCTGAGCTTAATTTTTAAAATAACCTGGTTTGTTGGGTATCATTAGAATGTCATTTTATTGTCTTCGAGAGGACATATGATAACATGCAATATCCTCTATACTTTTCATGAAATAGGACCAAAACTTACGCCATACCCCAAAGTTTATAAACAGGGGAAAGAAATCAGTTCCGTGGGGTGGGAAGGGAGGGTTTTTTGTGCAACGGTTTACCTTATTTGATTTTATTTAATTTTGACTGTGATATTTCAAATAAAGAGTTCAACTCCAAACCGTCTGACTGCTTTCTTTGTTACTACAAGTAATTTTATTAATTTTGACTGTGGTATTTCAAATAAGGATTTCGACTGCGTGTGGGACCGCTGTGGTGTTGACTCAATCAATTAATCCGCTGATACGGACAGCGGATTAGCAAGTTGGCAATGTTTTCGGAGCAATTATTGTGGTGTATACACAAGTTGGAGAGGAAATAAGGACTTGTCGGTAATATATAAAGCAGTCAAACGGTGTGGAGTCGGAATCTTTATTTGAAATACCAGTCAAAATTAATAAAATTACTTGTAGTAATAAAGAAAGTAGTCAGACGGTTTGGAGTTGAACTCTTTATTTGAAATATCACAGTCAAAATTAATAAAATCAAATAAGGTAAACCGTTGCACAAAAACCCTCCCTCCCCACCCCAGCGGACTGATTTCTTTCCCCTGTGGTTTATATCGTAAATTGCTGTCAAAGCTAATCTCAAACTCTACCATTTCTAATCTTTCTTCAACTTTTTATACAAAAGGCAATGCTTAGTATGAAATCTGTATTATTTGCTACAAGGATATGTCAGAAATATGAAACAGACTTTCAAAAGAAAAAATACGGGATGAAATAGCCGAAAAAAGTCATATTTTGAAGGTACTGCAAAATCATAGTGACGCCGACTCGTAAGAGTTTTGTTAAACCTGTCTTCTTGTAAGTCATCTGCTAAGCTTATTTTTAGCATATCTTGGTTTGTTAGTTTGTTCGGGTCTTTAGAACAACATACTGTAATATGCAATATTTTCTATAGTTGTCATGAAATAGGACCAAAACCTATCCTAATACCCTAAAGTTTATGTGGCAAATTATAGCTAATCTCAAACTCTACCATTTCTTTATTTTTAACTACACTGTAAAAATAGCGGACGCTAGACGCGTCTTTACGCGTTCAAAATGTACGTGTCGGTGTTCAAATTTGAACGGCTAGTGTTCATATTGTTAACATTAGTGTTCATATTATTAACAATGGTGTTCTAAACCTGAACACGTAGTGTTAACAACCATCTCCTTCAAGTGTTCAAAAACTCAGCATCACAGAAATTTTACAATACTGTGAAACAATTACCAATCTTTTGGGTTTTTTTACTTTACAATGGCTATATTAAATTTACTACTGCCTCGCTGTCCGGCAAACGTACACGGATTTTGGTGTAACGAATTTCCACTAAATGAAAAAATATTTCCGGTCTAAAATTGCTGAAAGCATGTTTTTTCTAAAAACGAAAGTATACAAAATAATTTTATACGTTTATTACGTGTTGAAATTTTGAAAATTTGAAAAGAAAATCAGAAAACCATCATGAACGTTTTAATTTTAACATCGGCGTGCAAGAGGCGTTCTATTTCTAAACACTTGGTGTTCAAGTTTGGTGCTTTTTCCTATCCCATGATGCATCAAAACGGAAGTTGCGACATTTTTCTTGTAAGCGCACCCTGAAGTCGTGATCGTGCTGAAGCAAGACCAGAAAGGGTAAGTTTTCTCTCCAAAATAGTTAAAGGTATTAGATTTGAAGCATCTGTATTAATATCCTTCGAAATTAATCGTATTGTAATTTGAAATGCCTTAACTACGTGAAGAAACCTTTTTTTCTTTTAGTGGCTGGTATACCAACAACAAGCTGTGAATACGCAGTGGTACTTTGGCCATGGCCTATCGATCGATCTCACTCGGGTCAAGGGTCATTGCAACACAACTGCAGCGATAACCCTTGATCTGAGCGCGATCGATACGCCTTGCATAGTACCGCTGCGTAATCACAGCTAACACATGTCTTTTAGTAGAGACAATCGCATGTAAAAAATCAATTAAACATTGTAGAGTATACAATGTATTGTTTCAGCATAGGAGAGATTGGCTTTTTTATTTTAATCAGTTGATGACAAGAAGAAGCCAATATTTTGTAACAGTATTGAAAAGAGGCACTGTATATGAAAGTATCCCCTTTTCCTTAACCTAATCAGCTCCTTGTCTTTCATTTAAAGTCTCATCTCGCCATATTACCTATTGTTGCATTTTTCAGGATGTAAAAAGTTGGATATAACTGAAAATCGAAGAGTTGTTACAGAAGCTGGCGGTACAGATAATGAAGAAGATTAGTGTACAGGTAGCTGTCTGGAAACAAGCTTGAGAACCTCAGTTCATCTCTAATGTTGATTTAAACTTCCGAGGGTCAGTAACTGAATTTTGATAAGTTTCTGAATTTTTTCTGAATTAATCTAAGCTTTGGTAGCATGCTATGATCAACTAAATGTTGCCGGAGGATAAGCTTTCACAGACGTGTAGTCTCCTTTATCAGATGCAAGGGTGGAATGAAAAATAATAGCTGAAAGCGACAGAAAATTCAGAGTAATAAAATGTCTACTCTGACAGAATTACTGAATTTTCTGAAATTTTCACTCTGAATTTTCTGTCACTTTCTGCTTCAATTTTTCATTCCCCCTTGCATCTGATGAAGGAGACTTCACGTCTTTGGAAGCTTATGCCCTTTTAACATTTAGTTGATCATAGCATGCTACCAAACCTAAGAGAATTTGTATTGTAGCTCAACACGTCTCTTGTTCTTAGCAACTGGTTTTTAGCTTTGCCGTCAGCTAAATAGGTGGATGTGTAGCATTGCCCTTAAATTTGTACATCCCAAAGTTTTTCTTCAAATAGCCTGTACGAATTCTTTAATATTTGGATTACAGGTCCCCAGGGATTACCCTAATCACATATGTTCAAATTATGATGAACTATGCAAATTTATATTTTTGATGCTAATTTTGCTATTTTTGGCAAAAATCTTCTTCTCTTTTACTGACGTCTTCAATATTTGGTAAACATGTCCCTAAGAATGACCCTAGTCAAATTTTTGCTAGTTGTGATGAAATATTCAAATTTGTATATTTCATGGCAATTTTCGTCATTTTTGGTCTAAGAATCTTTAAAAATCTTCTTCAAAACTACTAATTGAACAGCTTTGATATTTGAGACATAGATCTCAACTGATAGCCTTTTTCAGATTGTTCAAATTATGCAGAAATTTGGAACTTTGTATTTTTGAGAAATTAAAGACATTTCAGACATTTTTAAGATATGAGGGATTACCAGGATGTGATATATATACGTTATGATGAAATCTACATTTTTTTATTTTAAGGGTGAATTTTACAATTTTTGGTAAAAACATTTGTATAAAAATTAATAGCAAGGTACACCAGAATTTGAAAGGTCTTTACGAATATGTTTTTAATTTCTGAGAAGTAGATTTTTGAAATGTCACCGATTTATTTCAGTGTTTATCTAAAGATATTGCAAACAAACAAACCTTTTGTTTATGAAGGACTTTGTTGGACAAGGAAAAAGGTTTTACCCTGCCAAGGACCAATTTTCCCCACTTTCTGCATGTTGTGCCTTACTGTGACACTTTGACAACTTGACATGTTGTGTTTACTTTAATGTGGACAACTATATACCATGTGCACTAGAGAAGCCTTGACTAACTTTTTTTTCTTCAAAATTTACAATTGTCTATACAAGAGGAAATGTCTTTAAGAAACCATCTTACAACAATGAAGTATGCGTCCATACATATATGTGTTTTCAACACAATAAGTAAGCCAAATTTTGAGCTTTTTCAGATGATTTTTTGTATATTTTAAACAAGTATGAACCTTAAAACGTAATCCACAATATTTAAGTAAAACCTGTTTTGTCATTACTTTGTTCATATTTTTTAAAACGATCTATTGTGTTCATGGGGAATTTTATTGCTTATGCTTTTGATAGGAGGGTGTTAATACCGTTGGTAGTTTCCTATGACAAACTTACATACAAATTGGCAATGTTTATTTGCCCACTTTACAGTAAATTATTGTATTTACTCTAGAAATGTTTTGTGTATTTTTAGAATAAAATAATTTTACTGTATATCAGTGGTCTGTAATGTTATTTCAAGGCTTGAACACCCCCTGAACGCCCAAAATTAAAGGTGTTCAACAAGCGCGCATTATGTGTTCTAGCCTTTAACACACTTATCGTTGAACGGCGTCCATGCGTTCAAAAAGTGTTACAGCCCTTTGAACGCGTAAATGCGTTCAATTTTTTGAACGCATTTCATGTGCAACGTGTGTTCAGATATGGAACACTGTGGTGTTCAATATAATGTCTGATGAACACGTTGCG
Organism: Ptychodera flava; assembly: GCF_041260155.1. Lineage (NCBI taxonomy): Eukaryota > Metazoa > Hemichordata > Enteropneusta > Ptychoderidae > Ptychodera > Ptychodera flava. Next base: position 19,213,864 of record NC_091932.1, read on the forward strand.
TTCAAAATCTGCACACGTGTGTTAAAAAATTGAACGTTGGTTGAACACGTAGTGTTAAATTTCTGAACGTCTAGACGCGTTCAAAAAGTGTTACAAAAAGGCGTTTAATTGGTGTTCTATCCTTTAACACTTAACTTTACAGTGTAGTATATAAAAGTCAATGCTGGTATGTAATCCGGCGTTTTTGTTTGTTACAGAAGTATGTCACAAACATGAAATAAACTTTTGACAGGAAGATAATATGATTTAGTAGCCATTTGGATCATATTTGGAGGGTACTCAGATATGACAAATTTGCTGAAACACATACATTTTTATCAAACAAAGTTGCTAGCAGACCTGAATTAGATACATAACCCAAAATTGTCGGGTAGCATTGGAGAGAACATTTTATTAATCATTTTGGCACTTTATAAAGTGCACTATCATCTACAGTTTTATGCAATAGCACGAATACTTACCCATACCTCCAACTTTCATTTTGCTTTTGAAAAATATGCCGGGTCAATGTTGTACACTTTGGCAGCCATCACAGGAACACACTCATAGGCCTCTTTTTGCGGCCAACGAATCATTTGCAGTTTGGCCTGATTCTGGAAGTTTCCCGCCACCCCGGCCCGCCACACCATTATCATAAATTGTACGTTCAAATATTCAGAGAGCGGAATTTGTTTTCGCAGAATCAGCACAGTTTATGCAAAAAAGGCCTCCCACGCGCAACGGAATCCGTTAAATTTGCCAACAGGAGCCGATTACCGTCACCCATTCCGCGAAGTCGGAGGTTAGAGACATTCTCTGAGTCGGCGAGATCGGCAGCATAGAATATCCGGAGATACACAGCTACATCAAGATGAATATCCCTGGTTTGGCAGTGGTCCTGCTTTTCCTGGCGATGGACAGTGTATGTATATTTTGATTGTTTATGTCTATGTGAATTTAACAATACGCCTTTATGACTTGTAGTCATGATGAATGATAAAACAAAAAACATTGTTAAAGAACTGTCAAATATGCAAGACATTTTACTATGGACTATTTATGGCTTAAAAAATCCTGTTTGATATTCCCGCTGCAAACTAAGTTGGCTTAAAGTTAAGTTTGTAAGATCATCGAAATGGCACCATAACTTATGTTTCCACTTGTAGAAAAGATGAATATTGGACAAAACAGGGGAAATTACCATGACATAATCACATGAATGAAGGAATTCGATAACGAATCGTGAAAAACGGCAAATAAGGACATTCAGGACACGAGCCCTACACGCCGATTTTCACTCCAATATCATAAGCAAGACATTTACCACTCAGACGATTTGATATCGTTTCTTATTTCACCCCGTTGTCGCGCTTTAGATCCGAAGAAAGACGTCATTTTAGAAATCCAGGTTCTCTGCGATTTCTGAAAATACGATGATGTAGAAATTATGTAATGAGCATTCAAAAATGTGTATACGCCTTCAATAAGAATGTCTCGTGGAGCCTTGAACATCTCTGCTTCCCAATCATTGTGAGAGTGCAAGTCGTGAGTAGTCGAAGCAAAAATGTCTCTTACACAAACACTGCTACTGGAATATTTAATATTCAGCATCATGTCCAATAACAAAATTATACTTTTCTTTTCTTTCGACAGGCGCACTGTACGGGTGAGTTTATGAATTTAACTTGTTCGATTTGAGGAAACGCCTTCCATGCCTAATATGCTTTAACCGGTAAACTTCTGTTTTAAAATAAGGGTTTCATTTATTAAAGGTATACTGTCACCTGTTCCAATTTTGCTACAGTTACCATGGAAAGAGAAAATCTAACCAATCACAGATTTAAAGCGGGTGGCCGCTTTTTAGAAACAGCGCCCTCGCATGGGCATTTTGAATACCAAGGGACGCCCCTTTGACCATATATGGGCATATTTAGATTACAGGTGACTGTATACCTTTATTAGGAAAGGGGTGGGCCGAAGGAATAGGTTGGTCATGTTCTGAAAACCCGGCCTAGCTTACCATCCCAAATTGATAATTTAGTAGTCCTGCAAAATATTTGTTGGTCAGGACAGCTAGCACAACATAAATATGATGACGTGACAAATACATGACGTCGTCAAACTTCATATAGTATTGATACTGAGATATTTGGTGTACTATTATATTCATGAAAGCAATATTGTATTGTTAGAAGTAAATCAACTTTCATAAAGGTGTTTTTCTCTGAGAAAACACAACGAAAACGTTTCTCAAAGTAAAATAAAAAAGATGATATCAGCGTTGTCAAGGGTCAGTGGTTCGCGAGCATCTCCTGTTTCTGAAAGAGAGGGTTCCATTCTGACGTTTGAAGATTAAATGGACTAAATTTTCAACTCAAGTTCGTATTCAATCGGAGTCTGCACGGGCTCTGACAAACACCACTGTTTGTAATGTGTATCCTAGCAGACGGAACGTAAGTTACTTCGTCTATTTCAATTACAGGTCGAGGAGTGTTCCCAGAACCTTTGGGTTGCTACGTTGACGATTCCAAACGAGCACTGAACTGGTATTTCTACACTTCGGATGACGACATGTACACCGCGAAGTGTCTCGGCATTTGTTCAAGTCCGGACTTGAGAGCACCCTATGCAGGCGTTCAATACGGCACTCAGTGTTTCTGCGGTGATACGTACGACATTTATGGCAAAGTGGATGACAGCGAGTGCTCGATGGCATGCACTGGCAGACCTAATCAGATTTGTGGCGGTAACTGGCGCTTCAACGCTTACAAAATACGTAAGTATATTATGCTTTACAAGCCTTAGTTTTGTAAACTCTCAATTCTTTCAAACCTCTTCTTTTTATTCTTTATGTGACAAATTTTGCAAGCGTCGCGTTTTGCATTCACTCTCGTATACACAAGTAGACTGAAAGATCCGTCGCTCGCGGACGCTTCCTACGCTCCCCACCTGTAAGAGGGGGAGCGTAGAGAGAGCCCTTGAGCGACGGATCGTCCAGTCTAACGTACACGGAGCTAAGTCTTACAATGTTTTTTGTCGTTGTTTGTTTACATACATACTTTGAGTAAACATAAAACACCAGATTTGAACTGAAAATGCTCACGTGTTTCATTATATATTGCAGTTATGTGAAATTTGAACCTTTGCCACATGTTTGCAACTTCATTGAAAGTGTTATGATCAACAAAATGAACAATATTCACGACAGATCGATTAATTCTAAAGGTGATTAAGTATTCAAATATGCAATTAGCTGAAATAAAAATAATTAATTTCTTTGACTGCTGTCATTGTATCACCACTTTATATGGCCAGTATAATTGCCTTTGGTCAAGTCCTTTAAGCTATATATGCTAAACTGCGACAGTTCATTCAATATGCAAATTATAAATAAGCTGACAAGAAAATGCGAAATGACTTTCAGTATTGGTATAACCTGGTATAATCATCAATGTGCATAGCATGTTTTGCCAACTTTGATCAAGTAAATCCAAGTACATATCCCTAATTAGAAAAGTTCATTAAATATACAAATTAGGAATTGACTGAAGTAAAAATGTTAAATGACTTTCAATAATGTCGTATCACAGTATCTTTAATGTACACAGCAAGTTTCGTCAACTTTGGTCATGTCAATTCAGATAAACATCCCTAATTATGAAATTTCATTAAATATGCAAATTAGAAATTATCTTTGATGTCAACCAATATTAACTTTCACAGCTGATATATCTTGATGTGATCAGCATTTGTAGCAAATCTTATCAAATTTTGTGCATTCTTTCTCAATGTATATCCTTTTTCTAAAATCATTAATTATGCAAATGAGCAAAAAGTAAGAAAGCAACACCCACTAAAAACTAATCAGTTCTTGCCATTTGCAAACTGAATCTATGTGCCAGATTTGATTCTGATCTCAAGAGCCGTTTTTGAGATATTGAGCACACAGACAGACAGACAGACAGACAGACAGACGGACAGACAGATAGACATCACTGTGACATTAGCTCATGTGTAAGAACACGTGACCTAAAATGAAATGGGCAGGGTGTGCGTTATGTTCAGGCATTCATTTTACATCTTTGTTAAATTCCTAGCTTGATTTCAAACCAACATACATTGCCATGTTTCATCGCAGCAATATCACTATTTACCCTAACAGTATGTATATCTTCATAAACAAACAAACAAACAAACAAACAAGCAAACAACGAGTTCGGGCAGAGTGTGCGTGGTGTTCTGGCATTCATTTTACTTTTTCAGTTTCCTCCATTGCTTTATTTTAAAGAAAACAAATCTTCATGACAAACAAACAACGACAAAACATCAGAGACTGAGCGCTCTGAGGTATATGGAACATTTTCATGGGCAGATTACATGCATCCATGATTTCAATCATTGTAGATTACGCTGAATACCTTGGATGCTACGAAGACCAAGATGATAGAGCTCTGCCAGTGTATGATGAAACAGACGACATGACGGTCAGAAAATGTCTGAAGTCCTGTTACGATAACGGTCACAGATACGCAGGCGTGCAGTACAGCAAGCAGTGTTTCTGCGGCTCCGACTACAACAAGTACGGTGAGAAGGCGGTAGAAGACTGTGCCAGCCACTGTGTTGGAGATGACGAGGAGAACTGTGGCGGAACATGGAGAAATGGTGTGTACAGGTTGCCGCCATGCTAAAAGCCTTGTCCTACTTGTTGAAGGACAGTAGCAGTTTGAGGATTTTACCACGGTCGTTTGTGTCGGCTTGATAATCTGGTCTTTCGGTATTGCTTTACTCTCAGTACAATCTATACTGTTATTTGAAAGCATATGCATGCATGCATTCATTGAGATGTCCATTGATACCTACCGTTATTGACAATAAAGCAACTTCTGAAATTACATGACATGTCTCTTCTTCAAACCCTTAATTTCTTCTTTTTTCACTTGCAACGTATCTAGCGCAAAATTGGAAATTTGTAAATTGCAGACCGCATCCGACCTTTTTTCCTAAAACTTGTACCTGTATAAGGCAGTGTCACATCTGTCAAATGTTCTATACTGTATACATTTGTTGTTCAATATTACACCACTATCAGGGGGTTATTTTTCTCTCTTAAGAAGAGAAAATGGACAGAAAATACTGAAAGACTACAGCTTAATGAAATAACTCAAATAATAAAGGCCATTGTCATTGCTGTTACAATTCGTTGGATACTAGGAAAGCATCACTAGACCTACAGTAGCTTAAAGGTATACAGTCACCTGTAATCTAAATATGCCCATATATGGTCAAAGGGACGTTCCTTAGTATTCAAATTACCCATGTGAGGTGCTGTTTTTAAAAAGCGGCCACTTGCTTAAAATCTGTGATTGGTTAGATTTTCTCTTTCCATGGTAACTGTGGCAAAATTGGAACAGGTGACAGTATAACTTTAGGGTAGAATGCGCCATGGGGACATGTGACAGATATTCGGACTCTCAATCTTTCACAATTCTATTCTGATATACCACTTGTGGGAGTTCATTTTACAGCTCTTGGTGTAAGAAAACTTTTTTCTGTCAGTGTTTTTTTGAAAATGGAAAAAAATTTTCTCCACAGAAACAGTGATAGCAACCATGTTGAATTTCAAATATCGGTAAATGTTGGGTAATTTGTTGCTCTAGTACCAAATTCACAAATTCCGATTTGTAGTCTTGATTTTGAACTAGACTATGGTTGAAATATTCTTTGAGGAAAGTTTCAGCAAAAGTTTAAGTCTTTCACTTTTGAGGTGCATACTACCTTAATAACATCAACTCAATGAATTAGTAATTGGGTCTTCTGAAAGCATACAAAGTGTGGGCCAAAGATTGTGTGTCTGGCGATGACCACATATTCAGATCACAGAAATATTCATATTGAGAAATGTTCGGCAGAGATAGTTACTTCCGAATTCCTTGACAATGAAGACAGATTGCCATCTCGTCAGTTCCTTCCAAATACCCTGTGTTGAAACATTATATTTGCAATGCATCTTTCTGACATGCTTCATCTCTGCTAACCAATCAAAGTCATCCACACTTCAATTCTTTCCCATCAAAACTGGCTGCACCACAGCCTGATTTCATCTTGGCTGGCACATCTCAAATACACTCAAGTGTGTCTCCATAGTGCTCTGCAAAGTTCGTCAATGTGTCACATTTTCCCTCCATAATGTTTACTGAACACACAAATTATTACTGTTTTCCAATTATTTCACACATTTATTGTGTTTACCAACAAACAAGTTAACAACTGTTGTTACATGTAACAAGCTGTACACTGTCAGGTAAACTTGAAGGGCCCCATAGGTTAAACGTGGAATTCAAATGGCTCTACACACACAAACGCACTAAGAAATATATATGTACACTGTTGCGGCCAGGAATTTTAGATCCCACTACCATTTATTTTGGGGGACATTTTGTACATTTTGGGGACAACAAGCAGTTTTCAATCAAATTTTGCATTATTTTGTAACACATTAGTTTCACAGAACAAAATTCAAGCTACCGGGACCGCTTCGCTATGCTTGAATTTCAGGCAATTGAAGCAGTATACCATATCTGCCGCAAATCAGAGCTCAGGCGGACTACAGTCAAGCAAATTATGATATCAAATGTAGCTTTTTAATTACTTTAAATCATATAGCTAGCTCCTAAAGTACATGTGTAAGCCTAAAAATAATTATGCAAAACAAAGATCATCGTCAGTAACAGATATTAACTGTAGACTACACCCATCACATTCGACTCATGAGTGCGCCCGAGGTGACCCGCAGTTAGCAAGAGTGCGGGACAACGGGTTCCTTTTTGGGGATATTGTCGCAAGGGCGCCTCCTGGCGGCAACACTGATGTACATATGGGGTTGTTTGTACTGCAATCACGTGATATCTTTGATGTACTGAGTCTGTAGAACATATCGCGTCCTATCTATCTATACAACAACGTTTTTTATTCTATTCTTTTTCAATTATATTTGAAAATTGAGAGGACCATGGTCAGGGACAAGAAAATGTCTTGTGCTTGGACTGGCATTTCACTGCCATTCAACTGATCTGTCTGACCAGTAAATAACTGCTCATTTGAGATCAAAAATGTATAACCAGTCCTGGCAAATTTAGCCAACAGGCTTACTATCGGCACAGTTGAATTTACACAAGTTTTGAGACCCCAAAACACTGGGTGAATCTACTTCTTGGTTTGGAGTCAACACAGTATACTCTCCTTCAGACGAATCTTGTCTCCACAGCTCCCTGAGAAGTCTGCAATAGCCTGATATTTTTTTTTCTGTCAAATGAAAATGTTGAAATCATACTAGAAAGTCAAAATCATGCACTATTAATTTCAATTTTGTTTTTATTCAACAGCAAAACAAATTTCACGCACATCAAATGTGGCCAAAAGTCTCAAAAGAAAAATCTCAAAGGTTTTTATCTTGATGGTCAGTTTGTGTACATCATTATAAAGACATTTCATCCCCAGTATAATGTAAGGGACTGCTTACAAAAATTCTGAACACAGTGTTTCATATTCAAGTAAGCTGTTGACGCAAAGTTTTGTACTTCCAATGAAAAACTGAGCTTAATGAAAATTCACTTCTTTGGTCATTCAGATACTGGAGCAAAGTGAACTCTCATATTTCAAAAGGGTGACACACATACGTGTTTGCAAGAAGCACCAACCAAGACATGGGATAATCAGATACCATACAATTTTTCTATGCAGTGAGGGCACCTACCACAGAATTTAGGGCGATCATTGTACCTTTTGTATTTCTTGCACAAACAGACCAGTCAAACAATGCTATTCCTTAAAAACACTTTTGAAAACAATTCATTTCCTATATGTACATGCAGTTTCTACATTTTGGCGAGTCTTGCTGTCATCATTTTGGGGGCCATTTGCCTTCTTTCACTAGTTTGTCTCTTTGCTCTCGGATGGCTGCTCTTCTGGCACTCTGTTGAAAGACGGACAATAAAAGAGAGAAAAGATCAAAAAGTTGTTACAACCATCAGGTGGTACTGAATACATGTATAGGGAAAAAACGCTTATTTGAGTAGCTCATCAGCATCTTCACCAAAAATATTTGCAAAGCTACTGCTGTATACATGGGGCACTGAGGTACTGTGATACTTTACAGTGCAGAGTATAAGGTACATGAATATACTCTAATGAGAATGACTCGTCATCTCTAGATATGAAGACTGACATAATACTTGTCCATACACTTAGGATAAGGATTCTTATCCATTGTGCTCGGAGCATTAGATGTGTGATTAAAGGGATGATTTGGTGAGCAAGTTCAAAATATGTGTGGTTTGGTAGAAGGAAAGACGATGCATTTCATGAAAAATTTCACAGCGTTTGATACGAGGACAGAAATGCAGTTCATGTAAAATTGCATCACGGTTGATATGATGACAAAAATGCGTTTCATAAGCTAAGTGTTGGCATTATATTGAATATTCATTGATGCGGGGTTTGATAACTTTTTGTGTTATTGGATGCTATTTGACCAGAACAGCTTTACATGTCAACATTGGAAAAAGATGAAAATAGGAATTGTTTTCAGAAAATTTGCATCTAACAATCATAACTCATGCAGTGAATAATGGTAAGTCTACATCCTGTTAATTTTTATGAAATTAGGCTGTGGAACTACAATTTCTAACACGATCACTGTGCTAGGTTAAATTTTTGTTCTATACACTGATGAAGACATGTGAATGTTTTCCCATTCTGCTCTTCATAGCATGACACAGTGTACAATAAGACATTCTCACAGCACTATAATTTTAAATTTTTTGGTAAAATTGGACTTAAAAAGGTGTACAATGACAGGGTTATTCACAAAATACGGTGACTTATGGCTGTTAACATTGTACATTTCGGTATTGTCCTTGACGCTACATGTCTCAGACAATACTCTCCAGAGCTGCTATACGATTTTCTCAGACATAAATCCTGGTATGTTGTGCATTACCTTCTACTGTAAAATCATTAAGTTTCATGGGGATTTAATTTCACTGTTTTGATGTTTGAGACAGTTTAACTGGGATTTAATTTCACTGATTGATTGGTAAAACAATAGAATCTATTGTTTTATTTCACATTTTTGACTGGGCTGTAATTTGGGGGTTTAAGGTGGCTGGAAAGGCTATTTTTGTACCAATTCTTTTCTCAGAGTTAATGTCAAGTTTCAAGTGTTAGAATCAAGATATTTAGTTCAAATTTTCAGGATAACTCCCTTAGTTAATATTTTCTCCAAAGAATATAAAAATTGTATATTCGCAGCCATGATTTTGAAATATGACACCAGTAAATATTAAAATTTAATTTTTCATATTTTTTTTACATATTTGAATTTAATAATAATTGGATAGTATGAATATTACCAAATTAGTTATAAATATGTTGACATTATTTATTGTAAGATTTGTACGGCAGGATTTGTAAATAAAATTTGTTTTTATGATTTTACATGGGTTTATATATCAAAAAATTATTAAAAATTCTTTCAAATTTCAAAATGTGATTTTTCAAAAAGTACTTCAAATACAGGAAAATTGTGCTGTACAAATCTTATCTGTAACCTTGTTAATAGGCTGTAAAAATTCCATGTCCATATCTCATTTCAAAGTTGGATTAAATTGCTATAAAATTATGTAGGAAAACTGTTATTCTGTCAAAAATGTTGAAAACAAGCCATATTTGCACCCCTCTTTTGAAGTCATAGAGCAGTTTTTTTGGTTAATCTCACTTTTGACACCTCTTTGACACTCAAAGAATCTAAAAATGCATTTACAATAGCAGTCACTCACTCTGAATGCCAGCACCGCCTTGTCAAACTTTCCTGAAAAACAGCAAATAATGACTTTCCCTTTTCAAACATTTTATTAAAAGCTAGGGGACCTCTACCATACATGTAGTTAATACACTAAGGACTCCCCAACTTCTTCTTATTTGCTCAGTTTTTCAGAAGTTTTAACAGGCTATAACTCTGCAATGCCTTTGTGCCCAAATGTCTAGTTTTTTTTATTCCACAGATAATGTTGACTACTTTTATATTTTAATAGTTTTATTGAAATTTATAACTGACGCTCTAGCCTTTCCAACCACCTTAACCCATCAGCGAAAATTGTGAAATGATATCCCCATGAATAATTAATTCTTTTATCATTCAAAAGGCAACGTAGAAGTTTACCTTCTTCATATTATTTCCACATTCTATAAAATCTTCCCATTCCTGGTTGCACTCTTGGAGCGCCCTCTTCCTTCCCAGGCCGTCAGCACAATGTAGGAAGTCAAGTTCAAAGTCGGCACACTTGGATAAGGGATGCCCATTCTGCATGAAGAACTTCTCACGGATGTTGTGACCAGTCAAAGGTTTGTCCCATTCCCACTTTGGTATAGTGAAGAGTGGCATTGTCCTGTCAACCTATAATATAAAAAAAATTCTTTATCAATAAGAAATCTCCTTTGCAATACTATCTCCTTCAAATCATGTTGACAGTATCAAAGTGCCCTTTAAAACACAATAATTTGAAAAAAGTTCCTGGTTTATGTGACTACTTGTGTTCTACGAGATGTAGTGTTTACAGAGTAAAGAAGACAACATCTGCTATGTCTGACTTCTACCCTCACATCTCTGATGTAACTAGTGGTTAATGGAGTACTGGTAATTTGTGAATTCTAGTCTCTGATTTGAGTCTCTGAGTTGTGATTTCTGTCCTAGTACTAGACTGCTAATTACTGTTGATGTGATGCAAAGCTAGAAGATAACACTGATATATCAATTGGGGTAAAACAAGTGTCTGAACTGAAGCAACAAATCCAAATTAAACTAACAATCGGTGTCTTATTGTCAAGGTGCATGTAGTTGCAGAAGTAGAGAATGAGTCCTGTACACTCAATGATAAAGCCGGTACAGGATGATTATTCAAAGACTAAATACATTTCATTATTTTGGGAGCTACATCAGTGACATCGACTGTTGTCGTAAAGTATGATGTAATGAACTACTGAAAAAGCCGGTGTATATACATGTATATACAGTTCTGTGTAGCTCTGCATGGCAGGTTCTGTGTGGCTGCAAAATTGTAGCACTAAGGTGAGACAGTTGGTGAGTTTTGGTTTTTGAGACCTCGCTCACCAGAAGCGCTACAATGCTGATGGCCCTGCAGAGTTCCAAAGAAGCGCATCGCACTGGGTGAGGCATGTTGATTTGAAATACTACACATTTACTGCATTTGGTCGTACCGATTTATCACTACTGAAGACTAAACACTATACTACACTAATCTTGTTGTTTATGCGGTTTAGAATTTGTTCAAACACGTCGATCTCGTTCAAAAAACATTTCTGGGAGCCGTCACTACCAACTTCTGGTAATGGCGGCTCCCAGAAACACATACCGGTATGCCCCATGCTCAATGTTTATGGAACCCAAGCGACATGATGAACAAATTCCAAACCCAATAAACGACAAGATTAGTGTGTATACAGTAAATATGTAGCATTTCAAATCATCACGTCTCGTCCAGTGCGATGCACTTATTTGGAACTCAACAGGACCATCGGCATTGCAGCGTTACTGGTGAGCGAGGTCGCAAAAAAAAAATCACCGACCGCCCCACCGTAGCGATACAATTTTGCAGCTAGGTTCTGTTGGGGTCCAGACACTTTGCACCAAAACCAGTTCACCCTACACAACTTTGTCCCAAAACCATTTTGTACCAAAACCACCTCATCCCCAGTACTACTTCACCCCAAGTACCACTTCGTACAAAAATCACTTGGCCCAAAGTATAGTACCATTAACTCCTCCTAAAACAACGATGCCACGATGTATCATTTTTACCCTGCAACTTGGAATGGAAGCATTAATGTGTCAGGACATTTTGGCTACCACAAACCATTTATTGTTGCATGAAACCATAAACGGCAGAATAAGAAAAAAGAAACACGCAAACTACTCCATGCTACAACTCAGGTGCCGTGCGCAGAATTGTACGATATCATTTTCTCGAATGTGTACACTTTCAAGACTTCAGTCCTGGGATGACATAAAGGTGATGAAAACTTCGATGGCAGTGGTTGGTTATTTTCAGCTTTACCTGTTGGCAATAAGTTTGGGGCAATGTGGCATTGTTTTTGGGGCGAAGTGGTTTTGGTACGAGGCTGGTTTGGTGCCAAATGGTAGTATATGGGACGAGATGGTATGGTGCGAAGCACTGGCGTTCTGTTTACTGGGTAGTTTGTAAAAGTTTAGTTTATGCTACGTTCCGACGTTCTGTTCCGTAGCCTTATCACCATAAGGTGATAAGACTATGGAACAGAACGTCTGAGCGTAGCATAACAGACTACCCAGTAAACAGAACGCCTGTGTCTGGAAGTGGTTTTGGTGCGAAGTGTCCGGGAACCGGTTCTGTCATGGAGGTAGTCTGTGGCGATGACCCAGACCCGAGGGCGATCAGTACGCCACAACTACCGACTCTCAATCACTGAACAATTGACAAGGCCATGAGAACGGGCCCATAGCCTTTAAACGGACACAGACATGGCTTTGTAGTTTGCCTGCGAAACACCATGATTGCACGTACGCGTCCGTAGCTCTGCATGGCAGAGCCTGTTGTACATATAAGTACACTGCAGCCCAACGGAGAGCTATCATGTAATGAGTATTGTAACGATTTTCCACCAAATTCCTTACCTACTTTTCCACATCTATTTGCCACACATATGAATGCTAGAAAGGCAATGTGACGACATGCAATCCATAGCATTAGACAGATAGGAGATGCTTACCTGTTATTTTCTCACACAAAAATAACAGCGTCTATGTTCAGATGTTAGGATACGGTGCACGGACGACCGGTCGAGTACACGAGTAATGGCGGACCGACGTGATTATCGTGTTTTCTCGTGAGAGGTCAAAGTGCAGAAGTGTGTATTGGGGGAGGACACGCGTACACGCCTCGCCATGGAGGTGTTGTGAAGAGGAGCCGTAATAATAATCTACATGCACCGGTATTTCTTGTTAGAATGATTACATGTATTTCTTGTAATCAGCTTGTTTTACCAGGCGGGAAATTGCGTGAAGGAGATTTGCGTATTTTAATCGAAAATGATATCATCAAAGGTGAGCAGTTTTCTACTAATGCATGGGAGCCTGGTTGACCGTAGGGAGACTGCGGGGGGGGGGGGGTTACAGAGCACAGAGGAGGGGTCATCTCATTTTGAAAAATATCAACCAAGTCAAATAACCTTGGCAAGAATCCCTTATACCTGAAATCACTGTACTCTTGAGACTCCTTAGAGTGCTGATGTGTAGCTGGCTCAGAAGGTTATATCTGATTGGTCGATTGTCACTATTCACAGCAGCTTAGGGAGTCTATAACGGTAAAAATTCTGCCAACCAATGTTATAATATTTTCCGGGATGCTACACATTAGCCCTCATTTGAAGCATGTCACACATTACCTCGATATTGCATTTCGTACATGTTGAGTGATGAACAACATTTATATAAAGTTTATCATGTCAAAAAGGGAACACATATCAGATGTATTATTAAAAATTACAGCAAACGACAAAATTAAACAATATTAGTACCAAACACAAAGTTTTAAACATATAGAACATCCTAATCAAGCGACAGTTTTTGAGTAACTGTGCAAATGAAAGAAATGATATCAAAACATATTAAAACAATAACAAATCTGCACAACAAACACAACAAATGCCAAAAATAAATAAAAAAATAAAGCAATCAATGCGAAGGCATAAATTTAATAAAAGAAGGAAAATTTTATGTGTAAATGAATTTCAAATCATCACAAGTCAACATTATAAATTACCCAGTTGCTGCACAGCATTATCACACTAACATTTATATGGAACATTGCATCCCCTTCGTGCAACATTTTCTTGTGGAGTACAGGTTATAGGTAATGCTTCACTGCTGAAGGTGCTTGGTTTGAGCCCCAGCAGCAGTATTGGTTTTTGTCTAAAAAATAGTTTAACTGAAAAATAACAATTTCTCTACCTGTTGTTATAAATCAACTGTTCCTTCCCCCATTGGTATCAGCATGGCTGAAGAAGATGTGGATAGAGTCAGGGTACTACAATAGGAAGTGAATGGAGTGAAAATTGGATCCTTCTTTTCAATCATTTCCCCCATTCCTAACTCTTGCCCCCAAAATAATTTATCATCCCTTTTAGAACATAACCTTTGACCTCATTTCCACAAGTACACACAAGTTTGACATCATCAGTTTGTGGCTATACCACTTGTAAAATGATACGGTATATCTTTCTAGGAAAAGGGAGCTAGGAAAGCTTTTGGAGAGGCTCTAAGGAAATTTTTCCATATTCTTGTTCCAGTGTACAGAAATATTTTGGAAAATAGAGGCGATTCTCATCATGATTTTACTGAAGTCATTGCACTATTCTCTGAATACAGTACCCAACCAGCAACCTGTCAGGTTACAGGAAATGTCAACGTATGTGTGTGTGACAAATGTACAAAAATAGTGTCATTGACACTGTACTCCCATTTGATGTTTTTCGTAAGTAAATATTTACTTGATGGATGTGCTAAAGGGGGAGCAATGGAAGTGCCCAACATGTGAATTGCATCATGAAGATTTTTGGCTCCATGATTGCTTAATGGTATGGTTCATGTAGTGTACATTTTTGTTATTGGACCCATTTTACATGAGAATTCTGAGTGAGGCTTGGTGGCTCATAAAGCGTTGAGGAGTGTAGTTGAGTTGAAGGTATACTGTCACCTGTTCCAATTTTGCCACAGTTACCATGGAAAGAGAAAATCTAACCAATAACAGATTTTAAGCGGGTGGCTGCTTTTTAAAAACAGCGCCCTCACATGGGCATTTTGAATACCAAGGAACGCCACCTTGACCATATATGGGCATATTTAGATTGCAGGTGACTGTATACCTTTAAACAGGGAATGTCAATGCAAGCATACCTGGTAGAGGATGGGAGAAGGGTGCACTGTAACATAGGCTTTCAGTAAGATGCCAATCAGAAGGGATATACGGTATATTGGTCCTATCAGTGCTTCCCCAAGGAATACTGAAAATTGTAGCAGCTGATTAGCACAATTTAATAATGATTTGCATAACAAATGACTTGCTAGCAAAACATAAATTGACAGCATGTATAACGAATGTCCCAGTAATGTAAAATGAACACTTACTAAAGAAAAAATTGTATAAATTTATCATGTTTAAATACGAGGTAAATCATATGAGGATGTGACCTAAATTATAATATTTATGTATATAATATCACATAGTGATAAATGTTATACAGTGCAAACAGATGCATCATGCTATGGAAAGATGGCTGCTGTTGCATGTCAGATGTTTTGCTGGTTGTTGATGTGAAGACTGGGATATATTTTGGGGTGAGATTTGTATTAACTGACTTGGGAAAACACACTATCTTCAACATCACATTCCGTATTTTCCCTGCTTTCGGTGTCAGTTTTATAGGTATAGTCACAGAGTCATCTAACTTTCTAGGTTATGTATTCACCATAGGAGTAAGATCTGTTGGAATATGCACAAGTGGACCTGATAGTGACCTTTGACCTCGATGAGGCAAATGGTAAACAATGCATACATGGAATCCTTAATGGAATCAATCACTTCCAATTGATGCCGGTGTAATTGTGTTGGTATTACAGGGAAATTCTACCAACAGATACAGAAATATAACAGTATTTCATACCCATTCAGTGTCATTGACAGAAATTAACCCAGTCAAGTAAATATCAAACGTCAACAAGGCCTAATTCGAGAACCAGGGATTTAGGACTACCCCTTTAAGGTTTACAACACTGCTTATAGTGATAAATTCTTTCAAATTTGTTCAAAGGATGGTGATCAGATCTGCACATGTAAATTTTAGGTTGCCAATTTCCATAATTAACATCAAACATCTTTTGAAGCACATGTCATAGCTTCTTAATTTCTTTTATGTTCTTCAGAATCAACTCATTTAGATACTACTATTTTAATATGATGAGAACATTGTTTGCATTGCAATCTTTATCAAAAGTGTTCTGAAAGTGTAATTAAAGGTACACAGTCACTGTTTTTTTTTGCATATTCCATATATGGTAAAGGGAGTGGGGCTTAGCATACGACCCCATAACACCTGTAGCTGTCGGTCCTCCATATTTGATATGACAAAGGTCAAGCAGACGCATGCTGCTAAGTATGCCACGGCAGGTCATGTAGTGGCGCCCTTTTTAAAAAGCGGCCACCCACGTAAAATCGGTGATTGTTATTAAAGAGAGGTGACCGAATACCTTTAACTTTTGATGATTTTCTTTCACTTCTATTTTTGCTTACTGTCAACCACAATAAAGCGCATGATTAAGATACAGTACAAAGTATTCAGCTCATTGACTCAGCCTGTAGTTGTGTTGACTGCATATTGTTATTCTTGGCAAGTGAATACTGGCCCAGACCAAAATTCAAATGTAAACAATGATGGAAACAAATGTGTAGACACAGTCACACTGTATTGACAAGCTAAATTGTAGGTTTTTCAACATGCTTTTGGGAGCAGAACTGGCAATTGGCAAACTAAACAAACAGTGAAAAAATCATCAAAGCTTACAGCTGCTGGCCCTTTAATTTAAGGTCAAAGCTCCAGTTTTAATACCTAATGTCTGATTTAGTTCAAATCCAGTGTTTAGATTCCTTGGGATGGTCATATACTACTCTGCATAATGAAGTGTACATAATAGGTGGTAGAAGTGTTAAATATTTTAGGAATGATTTCCAACATTGGCAAGGAAGTCATTTATGAGTTTTTCCTTCAAATGAGCTAATCAACTTACTGCGTTCATTTTCCTACACCTACCTTCACTGCACAGATATCATCATAGGAGAAAATGAGAGTACCAAGGCAGCAGAGAAACACTACAGTGCAGCTTTGGTAACACCAGGATTCATCGATATTCATCACCATGGCATGGGTACGTAACAAAAAACTTTGAAAATACCTTAATAATTTTTTTCAGAAGGAGGATGCAGAACTAGAAGGCATGATGCATTACATTTAGTCCAGAATTCAGTGCTCAGAAACAAAGCTGAATATTTGAAGAATTTTCTTGGAACTGCTCCTTCCATTAAAATGATTTCAGGGTGTTGAACCATTATGAGGAAAGCTCGCCTATAGTTGTTGTCAATCATCATGGCTTAAAAGTGACATGAAAGCAAGTCATTCCGCCAGATGCTATTCCAACACTTTTTTATAACCACAATACTGATGAAAATCATTTGAAGGCTCCTCGTCAGGCAAGTACTCCAGCTAGATTGGAGAGGTGTACGTGTACGATATTGAACGACCGCACATAAAAGGTTCATGCAGAAACATCGGCGTGAGGAAATTATCAGCAGGCCGGTCCCATATTTTCCCTTTCCTTATCTTAGACTATTAATTTTAACTGTGACACTGGCATTACATTTTGTGTCGGAGTCATTGATGATCGTGTGTACAATTCAGTCATAATTTTAACGTGAAATTGAAATGTAGGCGAAAAAAACTTAATCCGACCTCAGTCGTGTTTATTATTATAGCATTCAGAACGGCAAGTTGTTTGTTTACAGTAAAGTGGATTGTACGAAAAGACAGTCCTTCCTTTTACAGAAATAATAATTGTATTTTTCATATTTTCAGTGGATTAGACCATTATGTTTTCAAACACAAAGTGATGAAAATTGTAATAAGTTTAGACCCCCACAATCCTGCAAAATTCGGCTCGTTTGGCATCACCGCCACTTCAATGTCGCAGCACAGCATGCTGCAGTTTAGAACACTGACCGTAAAAAGTAGCAAAATGTGTGACACGAATGCGCCAATTTTTGACAACGCTTGCATGTACTGTGTCTAGGACAAATGAACAAGTGAGTGAGCGTCAGTGATAATCTTAACATTATTAAACGGATGATCTCTTTTTGGGGATGTGATGGCCTGAAAAGGGCCGTTTGGTTTTTGATCATCTAATGATCAGTATACTGCTTCAGTATCAGGCCATGGCCTGCTCGCCGGCAAATTATCTCCAACATCCCGTGGATGACATTGATGTCCCAGTTCAGGGAGTCAAGAAGTTCCTGCATCCGTGAATGCAGTCTCCTTTAGCCTTCGTGACCGGGAACGGGATTGGAATACTTCAGCCATGTCGATCATCAGCCGGCATCGCTGGTAGTAAAGATTTTCCAGCATTGGGTACCTGGAGTACCGGTACCTTGATTGCTTCAACGCACTTGTACGGGGTGTCATAGCCTCAACACCATAGCGAATGGTAATTGGTATTCTGTAATTTCTGATCGTGCGCGCGTGTGTACAGAGTCATTTACAGAGTTGTGCGCTTTTTATCACAACTGGAAGTTGTGATATAGAGGTGGTTTCAACCGGTGTTTGATGTCGTCCATTTCCGTAAACGACAAAAAGTCAAAAACTGCTGAACGGACTGCGTTGATATTTGATACCGATACATAGACTGGTTCCAAGGTTCCAATTCGGAAAAATGTAGCCAAACGGAGCGCCGGTTAGATAGTTTTGGGAAATTTCTAACCCCCCTTTTTATCTAATTGATTTTAGGGGTCTTTCATATATGTAGTTTTGGAATGTACACCAATCCTGCATTGTGGACTGTTTTATGAGTTGTTGAACAGAAATGAGGTTTTGATGAATGTTAGAAATATGCAGGATGGCTGATTTGAAGTATAAGAGATTTCTATGGTCTTTTGGGCATCAAAAGCATTAAAAAAAACATATTTCATAGTTTAGATTCTCACTTTTGAGATGACCCTAGGCATTTGTTAAGTAAACATCCTTGAGTCAATATGCAGACTTTGACATTCCAGAGATTAAGTATCCACAACCTCACATGTTACAGTCTTTCACTACAATGGTATGGCCCAAACCCATTGTTATCAATGGAGAGTGTGGACCTGCCTACAGGAAATTGGGGTGAACAGGTTAGACAATGACGTTACAAGTTGTAGGTTAGTTATCAAGGTAGCACCAGCATAGAGTCCTGAGTATCTGTCCATGTGTTCTCACAGCAAATTACAGGGAAAAAAATTATTTGAGAAGTTTCTCTCCTTTAAATAGAAGTATATTACAATTTAAACCTTGTCATGGATAGATTGCTCTCAAATGATCTGAAACACAGTTATTGCCCATTAGCAACAAATCTATAGCAAGATTTATGTAAAGTTCATGAACTTACACAAGGTATTAGACAAAAGATGACCATGACTTTGCTACTTTTCAACATTTATTTCAGTCAGATTTCCTCAGCTTAGTGTATAATTTTGTAATCTTAATTACTGTCAACTTAGCTTTACTAACTTATTCATACCTCATTATTCTTACACTACTGTTATAATACCTTATAACCACAAAATTTCAAGAGATGCATATATGATTGTCACTTAACAAACAATTTACAAATATGTCTTCTGCTTTTTCTCCATATACATATACATGTCTCTTTTCTCATGAAAATGAGCTTAAAATCGCAATGTGAAAAATAGTCTGTCAGCTATACGTTGCTCATTGACTTCATGGTCTGTCTAATTCACAGTGAGTGTGGTTGTTGATAAATGCCGATATATACTAGGCGGTCATTATGTCCAAGCGCCATTGGCGGTATTTTTTAACATAATGACCATAGGTCATTACTGCTGAACAGACTGCATTGATATTTGGTAGAGACATTCAGACTAATTCCAAGGTTCCGATTCCGAAAAATGGAGCCAAACAGAGCAGCGGTTAGATAGTTTTGGGAAATTTCTAACCCCCTTTAACTAATTGATTTTAGGGGTCTTTCATATATGTAGTTTTGGAATGTACACCAATCCTGCATTGTGGACTATTTAATGAGTTGTTGGAACAGAAATGAGGTTTTGATGAATGTTACAAATATGCAGGATGGCTGATTCAAAGTATCAGAGATTTTCATGCGCTTTTGGTAATAAAATTGATAAAAAACAACATATTTAATGTTTTAGATTTCTTACATTTGTTATGACCCTTCAATAACATTACAGACTTGATGACATAACTAGCTGCTGGACCTGTTTACTGGCGCATTGATTTAAAGACAAAGATCTTTTTATTTTGTAATAAGGATGTGTGATTTCGTAAACATAGTCTATTAGCCTGGAAATGTGATTTTTTGCGAATATTGCTTACCCCACTGACAAACAGTGTGGTTTGAAAATGGCTGGAATTCGCTACTTCGGGACTTTGTTTTCTGTGTGCATTTACTGACAAACTCCAAACCCGCAGCACCTACCCATTCAGTATTTCATGTACAGGTGTACCCAGAGATAGAGTAGTTTCACACAATGTGCCAGTTGTGATCAAGTGCCATTGGCGCTATTTTTATTTTCAAACCTGGTCTTTCATGTTATTAAATTAATAGAAAAAAATGAAATATTGAGAGTATTAGGCCAAAATATTGTTATTCTCTCGCAAAGTCTTTGAGGTCTGAATAAGGTGTAAACGTTCTCGCTGTCACTGAGCGACGTTATGTTTGACTCACATGACGTCAATAAACGCCCTCTGGTAGCGAATTTGAGAAATCGACTGACAAACTGATTCTAGGTCAGTCTTGCAGATCGCGTTTTTGGTGAAACGAAAGGGTGTTTTTTTTAGACGTTTTATTTGAATTTTTTTGTCTCAAATCTTCTTGTACATACTTAATACATAGACCAGGGTACCGGTAATTTTTTGGAAATTTTTTTTTCTTTTCATTTCACCTTTAAACCCGTTCACCCATTCCCTGTACCGGTATATGGGATCACCATTGCAAGCATTGTGTAAGGCTGCCAAACCATGGTTTTGAAAGGGTAAAACTGCACAGTATTCTCAGTGTTCTCCACAGCTTGAAAAAACAGAGGGGTGACCAATTTACATAACAGTACACAATTTGCATATTCTTTTGTCATGAAATGTATTCTTTTGTACAGTTATTAACATGTGAATAGATTGCTCCAAAAACAGAGGGGTTGCCTACCCCTAAAACTCCCCTCTGGGAGAACCCTGATATCTACAACATGAATTCATGCCTCCCATATAATATTGTTCTTTGTGTGGTAATTATTGCATTGTGTCATCAGGAGATATTCGTTTGAAAAATATTTACAAAAACAAACTTTGCATCACCCAGTATCATCATACTATTGTATAGCAGCAGGCTTAAGGATGTACGATCGGAAAAAGTAAAAGTAATGTCAATTTTTTCAAATGGGGATTTTTGAATACCTACATATGTGAATAGTCCAAAACTGGGAAAAAAACATGGGGTCACCGCGCTTGTTTTCTTACAAAATGACATTAAAAATTCACGGTTTTTCACAAAATCACTAAAATCAATAAAACAGGTCATCATTTTCATATTTATATCATGATTGCATTTTTCACGTTTACACTGTAAAAGAATAAAGAAATTATAAACCTAAGCTACTTTGAAGATTTTACTTACATTAAAATTGAGTGAAAAAGTCATCATATTCATTTTTTAACCAAAATGCAACAAATATGCCCCAAATTTTAGGAATGGGAGAGGGTAATTTATTAATTATTGATAGTTTCTACTAATGTCAATTTTCTCAAACTTTGCCAAATAATAGCACTTTTTGTGAATTTTCCAGAACCACATTTTGTTTAGTAGGTCACCGAGCTCGATTTTCACAATTTTGCAAAAACCTACTAGGATTTACAGGTTCTGGCGATAAACCATGCTCTCCCGGGTTCGTCGCACGAGAGCGCTCTTCAAATGCCGCTGACCTGCCGTGGCTACCTCACAGCCCTGTCCAGGCATGGTCGTGATTTAAACCTACCATTAAACTTTAATGAGAGGGAAATGACAGAACAAAGCAAAGACTTTTAGGTTCTTCTACTTTTAGCTCAGTCTATATATTAATACAGCATACAAAAAATCACGTAATATTTATTGGCGTAACGCTTATCGGTGGGGATTAGGTTGACTTCGCTGCAGGCTAAGTAAGTTGTCACACACTATACCGAGGCCGTGAACTTGGCGTTTCTCCAATACACGATTACAATCGTAAAGGCAAGCCCACAACTGACACAAGTGTCAAGATTTTCGGCTAGTTCACTCAAATCGACTATGCGACGGCCATTCTTCCATTCTCCGGTAGGTCTACTTGCGACACTATCATTGCCATTGGAATTATAACCACGAATAGCAAATCAGACGTCACACTTCTGATTTACGCTGTACAGGCTACGGTCATGTTGCATTTTTTTTATCTCTTTGCTAAATTCTCGTACCTTCCAGCGTGTTTTGAGGGCACGCTGAACATTTTCTCGGTGCGATTTTCCTTTACCTGCAGACGACATTTTGTACAACGCAAAAACGTTCGGAACGTCACTATGCGCGCGTGGTTACTATGGATACATTTCTGCGCGGAAATCGGCGCAGTACGCTTATATTTTTCCGATCGTACATCCTTAAAGGACACTGCGTCTACTGTATGTTGGTCCCTTGTTCGCAAGATTGCAAAAATACTCATGTCATTTTTTTTTTTTTTTTTTTATTCGGCAACCATGAACACAAATCAGCGCGTTGTTCCAATGCACAGCGTCATTAAATTAGACTTTCAATAAAGTTATTACCAACAAATAAGGACCAAAACACCACAGGTCAAAGTTGAATATTATCTTCACAAGTTCACTTGTGCCACACACTACTTTGACAAAAGAATATTTCTCTTTGCCAACCAGGTGGAGATCGTGACTTGGTCAATTTTTGGAAGAATCCAGGTGAGAGATTTATGATTTCCTGGGTTTTTAACTTAAAAGACACATTTCAGTTTTTCCTTCACTGTAGAAACTTCTGAAGAAGGAACTGTACACAACAGTTTATGAATAATGTAAAGAACATATATTGCCATCACGTTCTACAGCCACGCACAATTTCCACCGTATTTCATATCAAAGTTATGTTTTTAAAAATTAGAATTTGTTTATAAATCAGCCAGCCGTGAAAAGAAGATGTACCAAAGTGTAATCTTGTAAGTTGTAGTGTTTTCTTGTTTGAGTACAATGACCAAACTCAATGAAAAGTCAATGTTGTCAGCAATATGTGATTTCATGATTGTCTACTGTTTTTCTCCTTATTTGGCAACACAGAATATTCACAGAAGAGATTTCCAGAGTACGGTGTCACATCATTCCTGGCAACAATGGTCTATCCGAGAGATGCCAAGAGTGCCGGCACATTTGAGACGATCGAAACAGTGGAGAGGATAGTTGGTAAGACAGATGGAAACCCAGGTGCCGTGTGTGAAGGAATCAATGGAGAAGTGAGTTACAATGGACAGTGGAATCACAAGTATCGCTAGCTGTTGATATTTTCATGAAACTACATAGCAGAGTTTTAGGGCCAATGACTTTTCTCCATTGATGACGACTTGTTATCAATCAATTTGCATGCTGAAACAATGCATGTTAATTTAATTTGCATAAACAGATATCGGCATTGAGGAAATCAAGCATTAGATGTCATGAAACCTAAATCAGGCACGAGGAATTAAACACCCACTAGCTGTATCTTTTGGCATGATATTTTACTTCGAAGCTAAAATAAGTTTGTGAGAATGTACTAATTTAGGTGTGAGTATACAATTATTATTAACTACGCGCTGGGACTGTATATGCAATTTTGAACAAGATAAGATTACACTGCAATTAAATGTTTGCCCAAACATTAAATTGCGGCCCCATGTGAAAAAGCAAAACTCATGGGTACTGTACACATCTGCACTGAAATCTTCACATAAGGCCCCCCAAAATAAATTGTGCTGTTCCGATAACATGATTTTGACAAATACGGTAGGTAGGTCGGCAGGAATTTTTTTCCAAAATGTATTTATTTTTAAATGTGCATTTTTCGGAGGTTCAGGGCGGTCAAACACTGGCCACAACATTTCCAGAAAAGTCATACATATAAAAGAAAAAAACATAAACGACATCCTCGTTCAAGCAAAAATCAAATGCCAAGTAACGAACGCATAATTTTACAAGATTTTTCTTTCTTTTTTTTTTCTTCCGTGTTCATCAGAGTTCGCGTTTACGCAAAAAAATCGTGCGTATTTACGCATTGAAATTGACTCCCTACGCATTTTTTTCATTGTTATGCGTTTTCTATACGCAAAGGATAACACCGAAAGTACTCCCCACGACTGAGCTCAGGTGACAACCAGACGAAATTTGTTGCAACACATTTCTGTCAATCACTCATTTTGTGTGGAAAGTTTCGGATTCTCTGGCGTTGTCTGAAAAATCAGCATCAAAGTTCACAGGTTATCACGTTAGGCACGTTATCATGTCAGCTGTGCCTATGAATTACGTTGCTAATTTTCAGGCGAGCGATAGTTTCTGAAACTTATGACACAAAGTGAGTGATTGACAGAAATCTTGCGACAAATTATATAAATGCCAACCGCGCACGATCATCGCGTCTCGCTGTTCCCAAATTTTGATCAAGCACACATGCAGCATGGCGTCGAAGCAGACAAATCTGTTTTCTTTAAACTTTGCTCTACGAGTCCGTGAAAAAATGATTCATCGGTAGAGCTCGACGGAATCCCGATAAATTTTGAACACTGCAGAAGTGTCTGGACAAGCTGCCATAACTCTAACTTTTGGGTTGCCCAATGTGTTTTACAGTCGCATGTATACCCTTGGCTGTTTACGTTTCTGAGAATCAACATTGTTCAAGTTGTTCGTTAACTGTTTTCATTAAAATAATGTTACATCGTACAATCCGAATATGTAGTGTAGGTTTATTCAACGGAACATTATATTTTACAGTCAGTTTTTTCATCAATCGAGTGCGGAAGTGAAATTACGCACTCAAATCCAGCCATTACGCAATTTTAGCAGACTAATGCGTATGCCGTACGCGAGGACCAAAAAGTCACCGCGAACACTGGTTCATGTACATGTACCTCTAAAAAGTTTAGGGTCGGCAGGTAAAAAATAGGGTAGGTCGAGTTATCGGAACAGCACAGTTTTTTTTGTTCGGCCTAAACTGCACAGAGTAGTCTAATGTAACGCATAGGGGTGAATGTTTTCAACTGTGACGTTGTATGTTCTCTTTCCTTTGTAATATTACAAATGTTTGAAAATGGTAGAAAATCAAATAACCATTAAAATTTGAATTTACTTGTCAAACTTTTCACAACGGAATGGTTTCCTAATGCAGTAAAAGTCCATATCCCTTCAGAACGTAGAATTCAGAGAAAACCAGGAGAGAATAGGAAGATATTTTGAGGTCAACAAGTTTCAAGTGTTACAGCTGGTTGGGCTTTAAATTCAAGGTCTTGATTGTCATGTCACCTAATATTTAAAGTAAATTTCATTAGACGTCTTGCTCACAAAGAAAACCTTGGTGGTAACAAAATGGTGATGGTGACTTTTTCGTATATCCACGTAATTCACCACGTTATTTCTCTCACTACCATTGTGACCCACAGATTGATATCCGATTTTAATCGTTACAGTTCAACATGTAAATCGTAGCGTCAATGACACTGGGCTCACATTTGTTTTGATGTGGCAGGCCTGAGTGAGTATTCTTAACTAAGTTTAACTCTGGGAACATGCATGCCTAGCTTCAAAGCAATCGGACAAGCAATTTCAGAGAAAATAATTTCTCTTAACCAAAACTCGCATCAATGACACTGTGCTCACATTTGGTTACATGTGGCAAGCCAGAGTGAGTGTATGCAGGATATCTAATAGCTTTTATGGACCTTTAGCTTGTGAAACTCATAATCAAATGCATTTTGATACGCTGTCCTTTGAAGTATGAAAAGGTTGGAAACTGTTGCAACCGTTGATCATAAACACTTACGCAATACCGTGCAATCTAATATATCATAATTAGTGATACAATCTGCCATACCAAAGTAAAGGTGTCCTCTTTAAATACTGTATTGCATAGAATTATTGTAGACAATATTTGGTCTCTCTAAGGTCTGTGGTTGCACAATCGGAGACTATAAAGGTAACATGTAGTAATGGGCATTCTTTAGAGCTTACACTGGGTACGATGCTGCCACATCTACATGATGATGATATGTCCAAAACTGCCACCCAGTTAAACAAGCATTGCAGTATCATAGACAAATGGGGAAACTTCCAGGCATAAATCTATATATACCAAGGAGCCTGTGGCATCAGATTTGTACATCTGTTTTAAAGCCCTTCTCACCAAATTTAAAAGCATCAAACCAGGGATTTATATAGAAGCCATTACTTGACTTACACGGACAAACAATTCCATAAATATACAATATGACAATGGAAAGAAACAAAAACCTTTCAAACCAAATTTCGAAGCATTTTTTTCATACAAAATTGTCATATTTACATCTACAGATGTAAGAGTTTGTGATTAGTAACCTGACCTTGCTTGATTATGTAGCAAAGTTTACTGTCTATACAGATGACACCTTTTGTGAACTTATGTTGTCCTGAATCTTGTAAGTGAAAGGCTGGTTGTTTCCAAGATTTGTATACCAAAACTTCTTTTAGATTCACTCGTGGTGACTTCAATGCAACACTTTTTGTACAATATGGTGTGTTGGCTGAATAATGTTTATTGAGATTTTCACTAAATTTACACTTTTGTTGCTCATTAGCATTTTCTTTTGATAATGTTGACTTTATTTGAACAAATAAGTACAGTTGAGCATGTATCTACCACAAA
Organism: Ptychodera flava; assembly: GCF_041260155.1. Taxonomy (NCBI): domain Eukaryota; kingdom Metazoa; phylum Hemichordata; class Enteropneusta; family Ptychoderidae; genus Ptychodera; species Ptychodera flava. The sequence continues at coordinate 19,240,658 of NC_091932.1, forward strand.
TACACAGGTAAAATGTGCAGCAATTCTCAATTTTTTGCAATTGAAGCAGGGACTTCAAGAATATCATATTTGCCATTTTTTTTAATAAAACAGGCAAAACTTTACTTGATCTCTACCCCAAAACTTCTTTTAAACACAACATATGGATATTTCCATGCTAATTTTTTGTAAAACAGTGTGTCAGCTGCACTGGTTAATATTACATGTAACAATAACAAACTTCTGTCATCCAGTGCCCTCATATTGACCTATCAAAATTTCATCAATATTTGGACTTAAAAATCCAAATTTGATACCTGCTATCTGACATGTAATTCCTGCAAACAAGACTTTAGACCAAAAATAAAAAAAAACTAAAAAATACATAGATATCAAATATCACATACACTGTCCCTCCGAACATATGTACCAAATAATAAAGTAATAACTCTCTTAACACTAGAAATATTGCAGATTAAGAAAAATTATATTTTTTTCATATTCTTTTATAAATACCTACAAGATTCTATTCTGTTACAGATAACCATCTATGTTATAGATAACCATCTAAGCATTCAACATTTTGATGCTGGCCACATTTAATATGGAAATTATTCACTTGAAAGCTCTACAAACTTGGTCTTGGCCTCCTAGAGTGCTTTGATAAAGATATAACAAACAGTTGGATGTAATGATAAATAGTTGCGTAGACAGACACTCAAGGTCAATATATTATATCAATTTGATTAGTTTCTTGTCCTCCTTCTACTTATGTTATAATTTCTAGGACAATTGACCCACAGGGCAGTTTATATGTGTTGACAAATATGTTATCTTTTACAGGCACAATGCAAACTTTTCTTTATTTTCATGAACAATAGATGACATTGACTGAAATACATAACATTCACCCAATGTTTACGTTTTGCCCATATGCCAGATTACATGGAGAGATTTCAACATATGTACTCAGAAACTGCAGTGAAAAGTAAACATTGTTTTCTTCCAACAGTTAGGAGAAAAACTTCACAAAATCACAAAATTGAAGATATTTCTCAGAAAATTTAAAACAAGCAACCTATCAGCAGATAGAGATCCTCTGTGTTATGTAGAAAATAACTTTTTGTGACACATGTGTTGATGAAGGAGGAAATCTTTGACAGCCCTCTTCATGTCAGCCTGACCAAAATGGCAAAAATACATGTACATGTAGCTGCAAAAGTACAGATAGTAATTAAAGATTTTATCATTTATGAACGTATGTAATTAATATCAAAGCTATCCTACCAGTAGTTTTGAGAAATACATTTTTGACCGAAAATGGCAAAAATTGCCCCAAAAATACAAAATTGCCGATTTCATTCTAATTTCAATATATCATATTAAGATAAACCCTAGGAATCTGTATACCAAATATCAAAGCAATCAGACAAGTTCTTCAGTCTTGAGAAAAAAATTTTTTGACCAAAAGTGAGAAAACTTGCCCCAAAAATACAAAATTGCAGATCCTAATTTCAATATGTGATATTAAGATAAACCCTAGGAACATGTAAACCAAAGATCAAAGCTATCAGATCAGTAGATTTTTGAGAAAAAAAAAATTGCCCCAAAATTACATATGTGAAAATTTCACCCCAATTCATACAAACTTGACTGAGGTCATCCCGAGGAACATGGATACCAACTTTTGAAGCAATCAGACAAGCAGTTTCAGAAAAGATTTTTTACAAAAAACTGAAAAAATTATCCTAAAATTACAACATGGAAATTTCACCCCTTTGTACACACCTTATTTAAAATATCAAAAGGGACCTGCGTGCCAAGTTTCAACCCAACCTGACCAACGGTTACAGAGTTTTAGCAGTTTGTAGAATTTTTCCTTTTTTTCCCTCATTTGCATGTTTTTGACACTGGCATGTTCATTTTATTAAATCACATCTCCACCCTTAGGTGCACCTGTACACCAAAGACTAAGATGTTAGACGCTGCGGTTTAGGAATTTTTGATGTGGACAGACATACCGGTACATACATATATACATACATACATATATACATACACACAAACATACACAAAGACATGCAAATGAGATGCAAATTAACTAATTCACCTTATATACCTTTCTTAGGTATATATACATATACCAAATGCGAGCAAAAAATGGGAAAAATTGCCCCAAAAATACACATATGAAAACTTCACCGCAATTTGAACAAACCTGACAGAGGCCAACCCTAGGGTCATGTATACCAAGTTTCAAGGCAATGGGATGAGTGCTTTCAGAGAAGTACAAGATGTTTCGACCAAAAAAGGGGAAAAATTGCCCCCAAAATAAAACTATCAAAATTTCACCACAATTTGAACAAATCTTACAAGAATCACCATAAAGACCCTGCATACCAAGTTTCAACAAAATCTGTCCTCCACTTAGAGAGTTTTAGCAATTTGCTGGATTTTCTCAATTTTTACCTCATTTGCATATTTTTGACACTGATATGTTCATTGAACAAATTCACATCTCCACTTGTCGGAGCACCTGTACACTAAATACCAAGATAATAGGTCCTGAGGTTTAGGGTTTTGTGATGTGGACGGACATACATCTGCACATACTAACATACATACAGACGGTGCCAACCTACCATATAAGCTCTCATTGGTATATAAAAAATACACCATATACCAAATATGAGCTAAAAATCACATGTTCATTGGTATTGTTCTCCGGCATTACATCATAGATTTTAGTATCGATTTCCCTAAGTTTTCAAAATACTGGTGGTGCATGAATTTTTATTTTTGCAGAATGAATCATACAGTGCATAATTTCATGTCTTTACAGGGTCCGATTGTCAACGACTTTGGTGGTCTACCTGAGAGTGAGGTTGAAATGCCAATCCCAGAATTCCGTGCTCTGCTCGACATGATGCCCAGCTGTAAAATTATGACAATAAGTCCTCGCATAGATGCCAAGTCTGGTTATCAGAGAATCAAGCTTCTTCTTGAGAGGTAAAGTAAAGTGAAAAACCTTACGAAGGGAGATTTTTATGGTGAAGTTCTATCAGGATAGTCGGAAAAAACCTTACAAAGGTTGTTTTCTTGATACATGCACTATTTTTACTTACCGGTATATGTAGTATGTTTCAGCTTCCCAGGACAAGTAATACCAACAGTTCCATTGCACTTTTTTGGACAAAACGTAGGCAGAGTCCATAGTTTACATTGAGAATGACATCGAAAACAATCATCAAATCATGGCGTTAGCCTCAATGATCAATTTAATTATAGACAGTCAAAGAGATCCACGTTTTTAACACACACACCCCCACCCATCCTCCCACATTTCCAAATCTACACTGAACGTGACGGTACCAAACAGTTGTTTGGATATACATGCTGGCCCTGAAAACGGCCATATGGTTTGAGTGCATGTACAGGTGTTTTCACACATGGAAATGACATTTGTAGTTGGAGGGCTGGTAAAGTTTGACATATCAGTTGTCCAAATAACACTTGGACTTCTGTTATGAGAATTATACAAAACATTTGAATAGTTGAAACATTGTATCTGTCAGTTCATGGAGCAATATTTCGACAAAGAATGGACTTTTATTTCCTTCAATAACCAAGACAAACCTAGTCTGTCATTGATTCCAGTCAAAAGTTAACAAATGTTTCGTGCAAAACTTGCAATTGTTTCAAAAATAAAAATAACTCATGATGAGTTGTCGATGTCACCTGCAAAGCAACCTAACAACCGACCGCGATGGCTATTACAGATATCGTGATACACGAGATTCAAGGAAGTCTCGACCCTTACATGATATTGTGAACTTCCTTTATTCATCAGTCCTGACGTTGCCGTTCACCTACATGTATTTCCTAACATTTTCCTGACAGTTTTCCTCCATCCATGCTCAGATAAATACAGTTTAGTCAACTTTCACCATTCAATCACCTGAGCCATTTCATCTACAGAAGTGTATTCATGTCATCAAAAATGACCATAAAATTGCCAGTTTTTCTCAAAATCGTTTCATTGGTAGTTGCATTCTACGGATTAAATGCAATTAACAGAAAGACTAACTCATCCGATGGCTTTTGGTTTGTTTCAGAGGCATTGTCCCATCACTCGGCCATGACAGAGCTGCAACACAAGAAGAGATTCTTGGTGCATTACGACTTCAACCTTCAACTCAATTTCACATCACCCATCTCTTCAATGTCTGCAGTTTTCACCACAGGTCAGATACTCCTATAGACATGTGCATTCAATATCGTCCTTTCCGACGTACAGAAAATGCTTTAGTGTGACCAAGAAATCTATATGCATATGAGATTCTGAACTCTGTCTTTTTTAAAAGATGTGGTTAATATAAGTTAACATTTGATAATATATGTTCAAATTATTGTCTTCAGATACGTGATTGTGTGATACACTGGATCTGTCTCTTGTATTTCATACTGCCTGCTTTGAACTTTGACCTCAAACACAAGTACTCAACTTGATGATCCATTCAGTGTTCATCAGCAAAGTGATACTCCATCATAATTTGGTAGCAAGGAAGCCTCTCAGAGTTGGCAATGTATTTGTACTTTTACGTGCAAATCAGATTGTAGCCGTGACACTTGCCTGTAACCAGCACAGTACATCGATCATCACTCCCGAATATGTGTAAAGTCTGAATTTTGGCTATTTTCCTGCAGAACACCCAGCCTAGTGAACTTCGGCCTGACTGAAGATTTCCCGAGTTTACCAGAGTATGAGGGTTTACAGCCACCAACTGTGGAAGTCATCGGAGATCTCCGTCATGTGTGAGTCAAACTAAATCATAGAATAATGGGAATTGAAGCAGAGAAGTTATTTATGAGATGAACAAAAGTAGCAGTTAATATAGGTATCGTCTAACTATTCACAACTTGTAGGCTTTCTACACAGATGTACTCGTATTAATTTATTGTCATAGTGTTGTATTAGAATTAAAGACTACCAGTACTATATCATCCCTTGACCATTTTATAAACAATCGTCTTTATTTGGAGTACATCCTCAAAAAACCGTTAATTAGGGCCTCAGTGGCTATATTTCTGCTGCAGAATTTTGAATCTACCGTATCTATCTATGAGGGAACGGTTTTGTCCATAGAATGTCAATACTATGTTTCCAAATAACTTGCTGCTATGGATGATGGTGAAGTATATTGTTATATGCTGAAATTGCAGAACACATATACTTGGCATCTGTTGGTGATTCTTGCAACTGTGAACACATCCCTTCCCTGTTCAGGTTTTTTGTGACAATGTAAAATATCTACAGCAAAGGGCAACTACATGTATAAAAGAAGGTTTCTAAGCTGGTATCTGCATGTATCATAATCACTGCTTCTGAAAAGAAAACTGACTTGCATCGCTCCAGAGCAAGTTTTGATCATATCGTTCATCTTCAAGGTTTATTAGAGTCACTGTATCGGTATCTGGTTACTACATTAAAATATTCCTACACTATCTGTCGATGCTGGACAAATCAAGTCTCAATGGCAGTGATGATCCAAGACCACCACTTGCTCAGTCCAGTGAAGTAGTCATTCCGTTGCTGCCAGAATGGGCGCTAGAACTTAAATGCAATGTGTTTGTATGCTGTGCATGTGTTTCGATAATCAGTGGTCCCAACAGTATGTGTACAGGACAAACAAACTGGACAACTGGACTTACAGTGATACTGAATCAGTGTTCTCCACAGATCGGAAAAACAGAGGAACAGTCAATTTACATAACAATACATCATTTGCATATTCATTTGTTGTGAAAATATCTTCTTTTGTATGGTTATTAACATATGAATAGATTGCTCCAAAAACAGCGTGATTGCCCAACCCTAAAATCCCATTATGGAGAACCATGTGAATGGATTCAGTCATCCCTGAGTGTAGATTCCATGTTTTTGTCATGAACTGATGTGTGTTTGTTTCCATCTCCCCTCACCTTCCACAGGCATGCAATGACCATATCAACTCTTCTCAAGGCAAGACATTTCAGCAACGTAGCCTTCATATCAGACTGTACTGCAAAGCCAGAACCAGGCGCTGAGATTATCTACAACAGCAGAAAAAGTAAGTCTGCTCTGGCACTGTGCTGCATCTTGGAAGCTTGTAGTTAATTGGTTGTTAAACACCATCAACAACAATGAATCATTTCTAAATAGCCAATCAGGTATAGTATACAATGGCCTTAGTTTCAGACTTATGAAAGGGCAATACATGTATCTGTAACTTTTGATGATTTCTTTCACTATTCTCGTATTGTATGTCAAATGCAAGTTCTTGTTCTACCCACCAAAGCATGTTGAAATGCCAGGTATTCATCTTGTCAACAGAGTGTCTGTGCATATACAATGCACTATTATCGTTTACATTTCAATTCTAGTCCAGACCAGAATCGTCTTGTCAACAAAAAAATGCAGTCTACTCATGTGCAGGCTGAGTTTACAAGCTGAATACCGTGTATCTCAAGATTCCCTGAGGAATAGAAGGTTACTCTATAGTTGACATTGAAAATTAAACTAATGAAATTAATCATCAGGAGTTACAGCCACTGGCCCTTTGCAAGTAAGTTGCTGTGAATAATATCAATCTATCATCAGTCGTAACCTTCCGAGCCACTGAACATATGGCACATTTCTCAAGAACAGAAAAAAGACAAGCAAAACTACGAAAAAACTTGCGATACGTTTTGAAAATCAGTGTTTCTGTTTGCACCCTAATATATTTCTGTACCATAGAATAACAGCTGGATAAACCACAAAACAGACAAAGCCCCAGAAAACATCCTTCAAGAAAGCTTACGAAAAAGGCTTTTATGATTGCATGACATAGAATATTTCTATGGCACAGTAACCAGTAGTCAGTATGCAGATAAAATGATTAAGACAGAAAATAATATATTTTTTAATATTTTTTAATTTTTTTACAATGAAATTCAGCAATGTCATAAAACTTGTTAAAGATGTGATAGTCTTTTGAACCGTCTTTTGAAGTTTTTAGCTCATATTTGGTTTTGTATATAAATACCAAAAAGAGCTTATATGATGAGTCAGTGGCGTCTGTATGTTTGTGGGTATGAATGTGCGGATGTATGACCGTCACACACAAAGGCTCCCATACCGCCAAAGCTACAATCTCAGTATTTGGTGTACAGGTAGATGCAGGGGTTGAGATGTGAATTTGTTCAAATGAACATGTCAGTGTCAAAAATGTGCAAATGAGGTAAGAAAAAGGGAAATCCTGCAAATGTGCAGGAGTGATGGCATGCCAGTGACTGAAACAGGCTTAAGTCATATCCTGTTATTGTTTATGAACTGTTAATATTAACAGACCATCTCAAACCATAGACAGAAGAGGGGGAAAGACTGTCTATGCTCAAACTAAGAGGGGCTAGCTGTAGTGCTGTGCATGTTGCTAAAGTTGACATCCAGTACCTAAAGTTTCAGACCTTATTTACTTTTGTCATTCTTTTTTTCTGGTTTAAATATTTCTTGTTGTTTTTCTGGTTGTACTGTGCAGAAATCATTGTCATAACATCAACGTAGAATTTTCCTGCACTGAACAGATAGAAACAACATTTATTGTTGATCATTGGTAACCCATACTGGTATATACCAATTTGAGCGACACCGTATAATTGCGGTTTTTTTTTATTTCTTCCTTTTATTTTCTCTTTCAGTGCAAGTGTCAGAGGATGGTAAATGCCTTTTCATTTCCGGCACCAAGACACTGGCAGGAAGCTGTTGTTCCGTCATGGATGCTTTCCGATCACTTGTCAAGGTTTTAAACGTAGATGTTGCACAAGCCGCAGCAATGGTATCAGAAACCCCTGCAAAGTACGTTGTTTTCATGTCATTTGTTTATGTGTTCAACAATGTAGTTTTGTTCAATTTCAGTATGTACAGATTAGCTTCAGCTTTGAACCTCAAACGTGCAACAGTAAGAATGAAATCTGGGTAGCCTACAAAATATCATTTACATGCATTGTGTTTAGTGAATTTATTGTTTTCACAGATATGCAAATGAACACATCCTTTGTTTTTAATGGCAACTACAGTTTCTTGTTGGACTCCCAGCAGCGTGTTGAATACACAGTATTCAGCTTGTCAACTCAGGCTGTGCATGTGTAAATGTGTTATTTATTGTTGACAAGTGAACTAGAATTTAAATGTAAACAATAACAATGTATAAATGCTGTGTTGAGAAGCTAAATACTGGGTATTTTAACATGCTTTGGGGAGTAGAAAAAGAACTTGCAATTGACATATATCAAACAAATAGTGAAAAAAAATTCAAAAGTTACAGCAGCTGGGCCTTTAAAAACTTGCCGATAATAATGACACTGATGTGACACAAGACATGATAATATACCGGTATACCACTGTATGTATCATGTCTACTGCATCTTGCCCATGGCCTGATGAATATGTTCACTGAGTGGAACATTGAAGCTCTATGAATTACACAGTATGGTCTAGTTTATGATGGCATGACTTTGTTTAATATCTGGAAACTTCCTCAAATTTCCGGGTATCTTTTAGCACCCATATATATGTACCGGTATGTACTGTATATACTTACCAGCTGACACTTCGGCAATAAACCATGATTTTATATGATTTTTACCAGTTCACAATATGTACATTGTATGCCCATGTAATAGTGATTGCATATGTTAACTGAGGTGGCTTATTGCTCTTATATTGTAACAGCTACTATATTGCAATCATGGCATATAAAGTAAAAATCAGGAAGAGCTGGCATGTGTTCTGACTGTACAGTATTGCATACATGTACCGGTCTATTGCACTGTTTATTTTCATGTGTAGAGCAATCGGATTGGAGTGTCTTTGCCATCAATATACTGGTATGATATATGCAATATCACATGTTTTCTAGTATTCGATGCATGGCATGTCAATGCTCTTTACCGTCTCATTGCATTGAATTCTTTTATCACAAAATCAGTGTATGAAACAAATATCATCTTTGATTCATTGTACTTATTGTGCATCATGCAATAGATAATGTTTTACACTGGGGGTGGTGGATACCGTTGCGATCGAAGTTGCCGGTCTTGGGATACAATTTGCAATCAGTTTCCCCAGTTATACCATATTCCCCCAACCTATGCCCCTGCAACTGGTGGAAAACATTGATAGGTATATTGGCCACACATCCAGATGGACAGGCACAATAACTGTGCAGAAATACATATCAACAAGAACATAATACATAGCCTACACAGGGTAAGATTTGATCACTCATGATTACCCTCACCACAGTCCCTCTGAGCCCTCACATTATCTTCACATTATTGTTATTATGCCAACATCAAATCAAAGTATGGTTTATTCTGGAGCTGCAACCTGATTGATATCTTTTTCTTTTCAGGATAGCAAAGCTCGATCACATCGGCAAAATTGAACCAAACAAGAGAGCAGATTTGCTATTATTTGACGGTGACCTCATCCTGCAGAAGACTTTGGTTGCTGGAAAAGTTGTCTATTCAAAAGACTAAACATTGCCACAGGCGGCCCATACACTATTAATAAGCTTATTATTGAGTTTTTCTCAGTTTTCTCTCCTTTCCTTCATGCTCTGACTGAATGTAGGAAATAAAATGAATGACTATAGGGGGGGTTACATGTGTGAGTTAAGTCCGGAGCTGACACCGGAATAAATTTAAACTTGTGTCAGTTGGACGTGTGAACAGACAACACCGAACTAACAAAGAACTAAATTAATTCGGTGTCGGGGGGCTGGTCCGGGTTCGGTGCTCCATACTAAACAATGGCCTATTTACACGTGTGACCAGAACACCGAACTAAACGCCGAACTATAGGCCTATCCTGTCTTCGGGCTTGCGGTCATTACCACAGTGGGCGGTGTTCAAGTATGAAGCTCTCGCGATAGCGGCAACAATTGGTCACAGGAAGAGATCAGGCTACTAATGTCAATCTGGAGAGACGAAAACGTCATCCGTATGATGGACGGCACGTCGAGGGATCGGCAAGTGTATGAAGTCGTCGCTGCCAAGGCCAGGGAGAAGGGACTCGAGAGGACAGCGGAACAATGCCACAACAAAATCAAACGGTTGCGAGCTCAGTTCAAGTCTGTGTCCAACAACAACCGTCGTAGTGGCAGAGCTAGAAAAACGGTGCCATTTTACGATGAGTTGTAGGTAGTAAAGGGAAAGCAACTGGTAGTAAAGGGAAAGCAACTCAACACATCTTTCACATTTGGGTGGTTTGCGTTTTGTGTATGATATTGTGTATAATATAAGTGTATGTCATGTTTGGCTGTTTTATGTAAAATGTTGCTTAGCCATGGCGAGACGTACCCGTAATCTAGGTGTCTTGTGTTAATCCGCACTGAAGCAGAGAGACTACTGTGACACTGCAATCCTTTGGCGCTACGCTTTGAAAACAGAATTTTCTTCATCAGTCGCTTAAAATTCATTTTTGATTGGTGAGACCTGTTGAATGGTTGATTGTTTTTATTTGGTAATATGTTGTTCCACTTACGTTTGGTAGGGAAGCTAGAATGTCTACTGTTTGATCTTGTTGTGTTTGTGTAGGTTCGTGTGAATCTGAGTTTGAGCTATTGTAGTTTTTGTGAAGTCTGGCGCTTATAAGTGTGTCGCCTATATTTCTGTTCCTTCTATATGCGATTATTGGTTGGTTTTGGAACAGTTTTTTTAGTGTTTCATCTTTTTCAAGTTCACTCCAGTTTTCTGTCAGGGCTTGCTTGATTTTTGTCGTTTCGATGTACGGGCTATATGTTGTTATAAAGACTACTGTATTGTTGGTGGCGTTATTTCTTTGGCTTGACCCGAACTAAATTTATACCTTGTGTATGACGTGTAAACGTGAGATCGCTTAGATCGCTGATAAGGAATATTTACAGAGCGACTAATCAGATTCCCTCAGGTTTAAAAAAATACACGTGTAAACCCACCTTATATAGCCTAACCTATAGCCTCTTGACTCTTTAGGACGTTTATCTCTCATATACACATCTTGTAATTAATTAGTCAACACAACTAATTATGCTAATCCGTGGGCTTATCAAGGGTTGGTCAACATTGCAAAGATAGAGATGTAAATGAAAAAGGAGCCAATTTTAGTAACCTTTCCTATCTTTCGCGATGTTGACCAACCCGTAAAATCCCTGATAAGTCCACGGATTAGCATAAGTAGTTGTGTTGACTAATTAATTACAACATGTGTGTATGAGAGATATACGTCCTTGTAATGGAGTGTAAAATAAATAAAGAGTCACAGAGGCTAGGTTAGGTTATATAACCATTTATTTTATTTAGTCCGATCAGTCAGAGCATGAAGAAAAGGAGAGAAAATGATAGAGAAAATTGTGAGAAAAACTCAGTAATAGTTTTTGGGCCGCCTGTGACATTGCTTGTACTATAAGACTATTGGCCTCAGGTCTATTGTGAAGTGTCCTGATCTGATTATCATGACACAACACACACCTGCTTACAAGAAATGCCGTCATTTACGAGCTACGCCCCCCCCCCCCCCCCATTTTTTCCCCCAGATCAATGAATTTCCTTCTTCACTGGGTGATTGGGCCAATGCAATCTGCTTTTACAGTACATGTAAAACATAGCATGTATTTAGGACCAGCAAACTTAGCTTTTAGATCCTCTTTGTTTATGGTGCAGTAGATTCATTCACATTATCTGTGGTATTATTAACAGCTTGTCAATGCCAGTGAATTTTGTGATGTCATACCCTCAAATTATTACTGATAATGTATCTGATTATCCAGCATTGTGGCCAAGATGTTTTCTATATGTAAAGATTCACTGTCATTTCCCAAAACTGTAAAATAACAGCAATGATGTACTTGCTCTCGGCCCATAATGGATATGGCAGACTTTGCACAACCAAATGTATTTGACTTTGCTTCATACATTATGTAGCGCAAAGTTTGCTTTCCTCCATTATGGTACAGGAGGGGGTATATTTTTGCATAAATGTGTGACTTGTACTAAATTTGATCTTAGCCTTCCAACTGCATGCTAGATTTGTTAGAACAGGCAGACTTTTACTGGTTCTTCTCTTGCTATATTCAACTTTGATTTGCTGTACTGTGCCACTACACTTTCCGCAATGTTGAAAACAGTGTGTAATGAAAACTTTTCAATGAACTTGCAGAATGTGGAGGTTCTTTTAACAATCATGCATAATTATATTGAAGAGATATCTAGCTGAGAGTTATGTGTAACAAAATTTTGTTCACTTCCATGAGTAAGTGAATTCTTGGTCAGGTCTTGGTGATTTTGTAATTCAAAACGGAATATGTTGGAACATGTGGAAGCTCATAGTCCTTACCAGATGTGAACTGAATGTGCTCACATGGTTTACAACAGGTTCATTACACAGTACTTCGCTTCACAGAACAATAAGATATTGCTCAGATCATTATATGTAGCAGGTTTTATCAACTTTCACGCAGTACTCTCTGAGTTAAATCACTAATTACAAAACATCACTTAATATGCAAATGAGCTGTTTATCAACTTGACACTGCTCAATTCTTCATGGGACAATTACATATCTGGCAGATCAACATCTGTAGCACGTTTTATCAAATTTAATGCTGTGATTTCGGAGTAATATCAATAATTACAAAGTACATTAAATATGCTAATGAACCGTTAATTAACTTGACACTGCTCAGTACTTCACATGACAATTAGATATTTATCAGATCAGTATCTGTAGCAGGTTTCACTGTATTTGATGCCATAATTTCAGGGTTATATCACTAATTACAAAGTTCATTAAATATGCAGAGGAACGCTTAATTAACTTCACACTAATAAATGCTTCACAATACAATCAGATATCTGTCCGATCAGTACCTTCAGCAGATTTCATCAATTCAGTGCAGTTATTTTGGAGTTACATGACTAATTACAAATCTTCATTTACTAATTACAAATCTTCATTTAATATGCAAATGAGTTATTTATTAACTTGACACTGCTCAGTGATTCACACAACAATTAGATATTCATCAGATCAATACTGTATCAGGTTTCACCATATTTGGTGCAATAATTTCAAAGTTATATCACTAATTACAAAGTTCATTACATATGCAAATGAGTCCTCAATTAACTTTACACTACTAATTCTTCACAATACAGTCAGATATTTGTCGGATCAGTATCTTCAGCAGATTTTATAAAAAATTGGTGTGCTTATTTCAGAATTATATGACTAATTACAAAACTTCATTAAATATGCAAATGAGCTATTTCTTAACTTGACAATGCCCAATGCTTCTCAGTACAATTAAATATCTATCAGATCAATATCTGTAGCCGGTATCATCAAATTTTGTGTAGGAATTTCAGAGTTATGTCACTAATTACAGGAGTTCATTAATATGCAAGTGGGCAGATAATTGACATGACATTCACAGTATCACCAAAATGTTTTGAGATTGTCATATGTGAAAATTTTCATGAAATTTTGTGCAGTATTTCTTGATATATGTCAACACTGTCATTACTGTCTCCATAAGAAACCGTTACATGAAAAAAAATGATAGTTCATAACTTCAGTAATATGCAAGCTACACAAACCAAAATCTAATCAGTTCATGCAATTAGCATACAGTACCTGTCTACCAAATCTGACTTGAATCCATTTAGCCGATTTTGAGTTATCGTGTAAACAGGCACAAACACACACATGGACAGACAGACAGACATCACTATGACATTAGCTCAAATGTGTGAACACGTGAGCTAAAAATGATACTGGAGTCTGGAATATTTTACCTTCACACAGATAAACAAGTGACACATCAAGATGGAGTTTTGGAATTTATTCAAACTCTACGACAGAGCATTGGCAATCTGAAGGATTTACATTGATAATCATACAGTACCCTCATGAGTTGAGATTGACTTTCCATAACACTGACAATATATATCTTTTTTGCAGGAACTTTGTATTCTTTCCAAAAACATTTATTGCAAATTCAATTATACAAAATATATTTTAATGATTTTTAAGTCACAAGGAATAAAATGGAAGTTGACAAGCATGTGGAAACTCTGACAAGCTTCATAATTTCTGAAATACATTTACAAGGGAGTATGTGAGTGTAAGTAAAAAGAAAGAAAAAAAATATATATATATATGTATATATATATATAATTATATATATATATTTTATATATATATAATTATATATATATATATATATAATATATATATATATTATATATATATATATATATATATATATATATATATATATATATATATATATATATATATATATATATATATATATATACATGCATGCCTCGATGTGAGTGCAAATCAGTGCATTGATTTGAATAGGAACATCCTAGGTTGGCCATGTGAATGGTACACGTTTAACCCTTTGAGTGATGTAATTTTTCCCACTAAAATTTCAGTGCAACATGTTACCAATTTTTATGAATTTTTCTCTAATTTTTTTGATACCTTTGGATCAAATGGACATCACGTTTCATTTGCTACAATTTCTCACCAAAATTTTGGCAAAAATCGGAAAAAAAATTTGACTGGGGCACATTTTATAAAGGTGACAAAATTTGACTTTGGCGCTATGAGGGTTAAACATACCCATGCATGCACTGCCATTTTGATTTTCATTTTTACCGTGTGTACATTTTAATTATCTACAGCCCCTGCTTTAGGCAAAAAGCAGGAATTCTCCTAATGAAACTGCATCCTCGCTCAAATCCTATTTTGACCTCAAAGATGATATACTGTTGACAATCAATAATCCAAATTCTTAAGGCACGTACATTACACTCAAACTGCATGTACGGATATACCTACATGAAATAATGAGTCATAAATTTTGTTGTATTATAAATGATACAGTATCAGGGTACGTTTCAAATTTGACATTCAACTTCCTTTCATCTGAGAGAAATAGTGTGAATTTAGGACCTGGAAACAGTTCAAAAACCTATCTGATATTCCAGGAATTTTTTCCTTTTTCACCCTGATACCTATTCAGGGATGTAGAAAATAGCCGGCAGCTGGCAAAAAACAACTGGCTGTCAGCTAAAATTTGCCGGCTGTGGAAATTTAACTTTAGGGCATTTTGCACAAACTTCATGTGCAGATACACTACGTGTAACAGCCTGTACTGTTATTTTTGCCACCTGTAACCAAAATTTTCTACATCCCTGCTATTGCACAACATACCTTCAAACTAGCGATTCTGAACTCTGCAAACGTCTGGTTAACTTTTTGATTTTTTAAACTATTTTTGTTTTGTATGTCAACTGCAGTTTCTAGTTCTAATCTCCTATTAGTCCTACGCAATTTGCAATACACTGGTATTCAGCTTGTCAGCTCAGCCTGTACATGTGTGGACTGCATTGTTATTGTTGACAAATGAATTCTGCTCTGGACCAGAATTTAAATGTAAACAATAAAAGAGTGCATCTTACAAATATAGATGCTACGTGTGACAAGCTATATAGTAGTAGGTGTTTCAACATGTTGTGAGAACTAGAAAAAGAATTTGCCACTGACATACAAAAGCAAAAATAGTGGGAAAAAATCATCAAAAGTTACATCTACTGGCATATAAAGAACAACCAAACTCTTCAAATCTGTTCACGTTATTTTATTGCATGATTCACATATATATATTAACACATTCTATCATAGAATTTCATCAATAAATGAATGAGCTTTGGTTCGGAACTTGGTCATTTTCAATGAAAGTGCCTTTCTGAGTCTTCATAATCCTGTTCAGCTTGCATGAGGGCATTGCATGCCATTATTATGTAAATGACATGTAAACCGTGTTCTCAAGCAAATTAAAGTTTCCAATTGACAGTTCCCATGATTCCTTGTAATTTCTGTCCCGATTCACTGTCCTGACAAACAGATATTCATTTTTCTTTCATGTAAACCGTACGTGTTCTCGAGCAAATTGACGTTTCAAAATTTGCAGTTTCCTTGATTCCTTGTTATGTCCTATCCCAGTTCACTGTCCTGCTTTCTCCACAAACTTGAAAATTTTTGTGCAAGAATTCAGACAGAAAAAGAAAAGAAAAGAAATACAAACAGAATATATCCAAAGTCATTTTGCAAATAAGCGACGGTAGCTTTTTACATTTATATTATGGGAAAGGGTTGGTAAAGCCTAGCAAGACGTTACAGCTGAAAAATAAATTGCTTTGGCAGCAATTAGACTGCATGAATAAGATGTTTTCATCTTATATCAGTGTTTCAAGTGATACCCTCTGAACACGACATTGTAGTTATACGCGCCTAAGCTACTATTGTTCCATTGGTTCCAACCCTGTAATTTTTTCTTCTTCCTCCCTCGATTTTTTCGTCTCCTCCGGCTTTCTGATGATCACATCCGGGGTGAAAAATTGTTGGATTGTCACACTTTCCTTTGCCCTTGGATCCAGTAGGTGCGCTTCTCTGTTGCTGGCTACCAGTTGTTTCTTCAGCTCCATGAATCCGCGGTCAGAAGACAGAATGACAAAGGGGATTTCCTTTGGCAGAAATGCATCAAGTCGTCCTGCCTAGCAACAAAAATTTAAAAACTAATATTCATCTTAAAAAAACTCTGCCAATGTAAACAAGGCATCAGGGTGCCATAACAAAATTACAAACTACAAATCAACATGCAAACATTTTCAAATAAGATAGGTTTTTAGGTTTTTTGACCAAACTCATACAAACATTCTAGTTATTACAGATTTGAACAGTATGCAACAACCAAGAAGCAGCAATCAACAAAATACCTTTCCCAACAAACATAGTGTTAATGAATAAGTCTGTGCAAACTGAGTGCAACGTGGGCAGTTCACCATACACTGTCATTGAACACGTAATAAAGCCCTGTATCTGTGTCTGTATGCATGTCTTTGTCACAATGAGCCATCATCCAATTTTCCCCACTGGTTTTAACTTCTTTAGAAATATAAGCTCTGCCAGTGTTGATGTGCAAGTGTTGATGTGTCCATCAACACTGACCTAGGAGACCAACTTCAAAAGTTTTGGGCAAGCTACATATAAAAGTAGCATTTTCACAGTGCCCATATCATACCTGCCCTGCCTTTGTTACAGAATGTTTCAAGGAACAGTAATCTTCATTGCAATGTTGATGAGTGAATAGAACAGTGTAAGTTTATTACACAGCTTTTGCGTTACTTCACTGACTAGGCTTGTAATGCCAATATTTTATATGAAGCTGTGCAGTGGGTGCACCAAACGATATGTGCATTTAAATTCA
Source organism: Ptychodera flava (assembly GCF_041260155.1). NCBI lineage: Eukaryota > Metazoa > Hemichordata > Enteropneusta > Ptychoderidae > Ptychodera > Ptychodera flava. The sequence continues at coordinate 19,257,982 of NC_091932.1, forward strand.
GCTGATAATATTTACAGTGGAATATGGAATCACACACACACATTTCTTGACCAGTAAAACAACATGGCATATCATACCTCCAAATCATAAAATTATTGTTACAAGATGTAGACAATGGAGCTTTAAAAGCACTTTTGGCGATGTTTCATCCAGGATGACATCAACAAGGGGGATATCCCACTTTACTACGAAATGTTCTACTTGTATATGCATCTCTAAAGTGTTACTACTAACACCATTTCATGGGGGTCTGGTCCCCCCCCCCCCCCTCCCCTTGACAAATTACTCGGGGTCAACTTGTAACAGATACAAGTTGTCAACTGTCTAGATAAAACAGTTTTGGGTGAAGTAACTGAGATGCACAGATTGTCTGCTAGGTCACTGATACTCCTGAGACCAGTACTCAGTCATTTTCAAAATTCATCATCTTATGTTTAGTCTGATAGGCTGAAATCGTTATCATTCTTAACAGAAACAAAAGAAATCCTTTTTGCCTTTTTTGACAACTGTCCTGCCCATGTTTCTCACCAGAAGAAACACTTGGCGTACATCTATTTTCAAAATTCAGATGCACCTTTTTGTATTTACCTGTGTGCACAGAGCGAAATCAGCTGCGTTCTTGGTCGTTCCACACTTTGGATGTAGATGGAAACAATCCACGTCCACCAGCTGGCAGAAGACCTCATCCTGGAAGGGGGCTTTCCAGGTCACACCGCCCCCATAAAACCCCCACACAAATGACCCTGCTGGGAGGGCCTTAGGCAGCCAGCTGAATAACTGTGGCCAGTTGTCCAAATCCACCAAAATAATTTGTGTCATTCCCAGCAAGTGTTCAACAGTTGGTTCACAGCTAATGTTCGCCATTAAAGAAGAATCTATAGTTTTTTGTTTCTTCTTTTTTTGTTTGTTTTCTTGCCCCGGAGCTGGTCTCTGTTGTTTTGTATCATTTGTTGTTGTTTGTTGTTGTTTATTCTGTTCACATTCCATTGTGCATGCCTGGCTCTGTTGCTGCCCTGCTCTGTGTTCATACAAAAGATGATGCATGTATGGCTTCAGCTCTGGCGTTTCAGTTCGCCATTTTGGCTGTCGTGGTTTGTTGGACCAAATGTATTGCCTTCCGTTGTATTGCTGCACTGGTGGTGGGAAATGTGCCTGTGGCCGAGGTATGTTTCCACGGTACGTCCGCCATAATGGTTGCGGTCTGTCTTGGTACGTTTGTACCGAAGGAGAACTAAACTGGCAATGTGACTGATGGCAATTGGCTCGGCGTGTCACTGTACCATGTGGAACATCTATGCATGGGTCATTTCTATGTTGAAATTGTCCTGGTGGTGCATGGAATTCTGTCGGCCAGGCATCTTCGTAAAAGGGGCGTGCCTGAGGCGGTGGGGAGCCCAATAAGCTGGGTGGGTGGTGGATACCTTGGGGACGTACTTGGGGTGGTGGAGAACCAATCAAAGGTGAGGAATTGTGAGGATTTCTGAATTGTTCCAGGGCTGGTGGTGGCATGGCATTCCGGCAGTTCCAAGATGGGGCGTTCTGAGCATTTCTCTGTTGTGCAAGGTACCGTGGGGCATTCAGCCGGTACATCGGTTGATTGGCATTTCTTGACTGCATATTGAGTGATGGTGGACTATTCCACGCTGGGGAACTTTGAACCATCCTTACGTGTGCGTGAAATGGCGGTGAACCCATTGGAGACATTCTATGTTGGGCATTTCTTGACTGCAAAGGCTGTGAACAAGGTAGACCTGACTGAAATGACTGATGTTGACCGTATGCTACTCGTTCTTGTGAAAAATTTGAGCAATTTCCAGGACACGCGCGATTCGACTGCGATCCACATATGGAAGGCATTTGCTGACTATTTGTAGGTTGCCTTTGATCAGGCAAATGATACTGGGATAGTTGTTGATGTGCAGTAGACATCGGTTGTGACTCCGGCGTCGGGGAACCAACCACAGACTGTGAAAAGTGGGCATTCTGGGGTCTTGACTGCGGAGGTGTTGGGCCATTGTGAAAGGGTTCGGTATTTCTCTGATATGCTTGAGATGACTGTGGGCCAAACTGGGACGGTGTGTGATTGGTATATGTCCGATGCCCTGGTTGCAGTGAATGTCCACTTTGCCCTGATGAATATGGTGTTATATTTGACCCAGACCTGGCAGACTGAATGGACGGGCTTGAACAATGATTTGGACTGTATGGTGCACATGGAGACGCCAATGATTGTGATGAAGATGATATGCAACCGCTGCGAAAAGGCTGCCTCTGAACTGGCTTGACATGCTGTTTCACCTTTTTGGAAGATTCTGTGCGACTTGTGGTCTCGAGTTTTGTCTCTTCACTACACTGGTCCCTTTGATCCACACTATTCTGTTTTAGGGACCCTTCTTTCTCAGTTGTACGACTTGAATTATCATTCTTTTGTTGTTGTTGTTGTTGTTGATGTTGTTGTTTTTCATGAGAACTTTTGACTGAACTTGAGTCCAGATCTGAGCTTTTACCCTCTGCCGGAGCGGTTTTCTTACTTTTGGCTTTTGCCTCAGCTGTTGGCGACGCCAAATCTTTGGACTTGCTCAATAACTCATCCAAGCCATCAAATAAAGACTCTTCGACATGTGTTCTGTCTGCTTGCCTTCCAACATTCCCCTCTCTCAAGCTGTTAGTGTTAGTATGTGAAACATGTGTACTACTGGTAGCAGTCTTCTCACAACATTTGTCCTCAACAACACCAGCAGGACAGGAGGCTTTTCCTTCCAGCCTTTTTTGGTAGGTTTTGACCAGATTCATAAAAGCTTTGGCCTTCCTTAACGTCAGTCCTGCTGCTGAGCACGGACTCTCATTATTGTTTTCATCCGTTGACGCTTCAACATACTCTGCTGTTGAACCACAGGCTGTAGTGTGTGTGCAGCTTTGAATACATTTGGCATCGAGACATGGCCGAGTTTCCTTTTCACCTGCTGAGCGTACAGAATATTGTGATATGGCATCCTGAGAATCTGCATTTTGTCTTACGTCTTCAGTAACAGGACCTTTGCCAAGAAGCAACTCATGGCAAGTTCTTTTCCTTCCAGAGCTACTCACATCTCCAGATAATTTAGCTCCATCTGAGTTCCTGGCTGAAGTAGATGTAGGCGGACATTTCACTTTCTGTACATCGAACCGTATTATGTTAAGTACTGGTGCACGAAGGATTGGAAATTTGCGTTTCAGAATGCTCAACTCTGGAATTCGTTTGTTCAACGACTTTTTAATCTGAGATCTCTTCGCCGCTGACTTGGTCTGATGAACTGCAGCTTGTTTACAGTCACAAGAACTGTCCTTCGGTGAATCTTTGAGTTTATATGATAGAGGTGGTGCCAACTTCAACATCAGTGCCATGCTGTTGTAGAGCACATGTTGGGTAATACTGGTCAACTTCCTCTCACAATAGCGAGATTTCTAATGTCAAAAGATTAGAAAATGAAGAAAGTAAAATGTAGGAATCTCCATGAAAATTTGTGTTCACTGTCAGTCACCACAAGTCTTACATGACAATGCTGGTCTAAAGCTTTGGTTTCTCATTCAATTAGATAATAACAGCACCCAGTGACCATTTTATACAGCACTGATACTAGGTATTTCAGTAAAGTAACTACTGCTATTGGAGATATCTCTGTCAGAGTTGAATTTCAGACAATCAGACATGCATAAACTTGTACAGAAATACAGAATATAACTAAAATAATTATCAATGCGTTTTTTGCCATCTACTTAAGCAAAATACTAACAAGAAAGATATGGCAAAGATTTTGCTTTTCAAAAAACACATAAATGCACTAATTATACATGCTAACGCTGGCTCCATATAGTTCCAACAATACTTGTCACACACCTTTTCCTTCAGCTTCTGACACATGTCTTTGTGTCGGGTGACGTTTGGCTCGGTCTGGTCCAGGTATGAGCCACAGACAGAACACAGCCAGGGAGGTGTTAAAAAAAGACGCAAAGCATTGGCAACTGGGTGGTGTGGAAATGGTGAAAACTTTGCCTTCGAACAACTGTTATCAGAAAAAAAAGTTGATAAATAAATTACATTTTAGTGTAAGTCTTTAAACTTTTAAAGTACTTCATTTGGCCAAGTTTAGATGTCAGGCTCCAACATATAAAATCTAATGATCTACATAGGCCCTCATTTGTCAGGTGTGTACACCTGTAAAACAATTATCTATCAAGGATGGCATTCTTGCATAATTTATTTGGACATAAAAACAATTTGAGTTTTCAAATCGTGGACTGTTTTTTTTTCCAAACAGTTACATTGTGTGTCAAAACTCTTGATTTATGCATGTATATGCAAATGCCGATACGTCACTTTACACCAACATTAGCCTAATCTTCGTCAAAGCTAGTAACGATTATGTTTCCACCAAGTGAATGGAGAAATAGCGTCACTCTGAAGTGTGACACTCATCGAGATTCCCACAGTAGGAATGATTGAACATTCTTATCATAATATTATGTAAGTGTAAATAAAAAACAAATCTGTTCCAGTCAAATACACCTCAGATGAAATCCTTCCATTAAGGTTGAAAGCACCTTGAAAACAGATATTCAGACTCTCAAATTTTTACAATTCTTTTCTGATCTACCACTTGTAGGGGTTCTTTTTAAAGCTCTTGGAGAAAGAAACACTTCACCATCTTAATTTTCCAAAAATCAAAAATTTTATTTTTCCCCATAGAGTTAACACAGGGATGCTGGCCTTTTTGAATTTCAAATATCGCAAAATGTTTAGTGATTTGTTTCACTTGTTTCAAAGTTTGCATTGTGACCCCAGATTTTTATTGCTGATGTGGTAAGAGCAAAAGTTTAAGTCTTTCACTTTAGAGATACATACTACCATAAGATCACATATACCGTACATTTTTTTTCATATAGAAGTCCATAATGTTCACACATATTTCAGTTAAACTATACATACCCTTTAAGATGCAGTGATAAACCTTTTGGGGGCAGCACAACCCCTTCACAGGTACTGCAGACAAAATACTGTGGCTTGAATGATCTCAGTGAAATGACAATAGTCCGGAAGACTTCTTGAGATATTGGAATTGGTAAAGCATTTGACACGGTTGGATCTACAGGGTTGAGAATTAATTCATTATATAAATTCTGATGGGTCAACCTAAGTCACACCCCTGATACCCTGTCTACACGTCCACAATCGTCATTGATAACATTGAGATTTGGCTAAACCACTGTGGGAAAAGGATTAAAGGTATAAAGTCACCTGTAATCTAAAATGCCCATATATAGTCAAAGGGGTGTTCCTTGGTATTCAAAATGCCCATGTGAGGGCGCTGTTTTTAAAACGCAGCCAAACACTTAAAATCTGTGATTGGTTAGATTTTCTCTTTCCATGGTAACTGTGGCAAAATTGGAACAGGTGACAGTTTACCTTTAAACCATTTGTGAGAAAAGCAGCACTTTGAAACAACAAAAATAAACATCAGGAAATGCCTGGTTAAATAACTTTAAATCACTTTTTGTGGTATGTCTGCTGGCAATTATTCTAATTGCCATAAATCTTTGAGTGTCTTGGGTTTTTTACTTATTTGATGTAAACTAACAACTTTGATTCTGAACAAGTGTCAAATCTAACATAAGGCTTCCCCTAGGATAGGAGCCTAATGTGCTCTCAAACACAAATTTACACAATGTACCCATATTTGTTTGACTCATGACTAGACCCTTGTGAGGTGAACTAATTCTTGGGTACGCAAGTGGCAACGAAACTGTGACTACTGTCAGATGTGCAACTTGATAGAAGTTGCTTACAGTCTGGCAAAAAACTACTACTGTTTTCTCAGCTGCCATTTGAAATTTGCATATCAAGACCAGAAACAATTTCAAGCTGCTTACCAGTTTCACATAATGGATCTCGATGGTGATCCATTGAATCCATGTGTAAGACACATTTGGAATGGCAGTTGAAAAACTGGAAACACGTCGGGCAGGAGTAATAGACAATTTTTATTGGGAAACAAGGCCAGTGTTTGGTTTCTTCAATATGTAAATTGACAATGCTTTCATCGAGTATGGATAGACACTCTGAGCAGATGAATTTCTTCATACAACCTATAAAAAAACCAGAGTCGATATATATGGTTTCAGTTGGTTTGTACCACTTATGGTAGTATATGCCTTGAAACTTTCCTAAAGGAAATATTAAAGGGAAGGTGTTGGAACTACACTCAAAGGTTGCATGGGACCTATACGACCAATGTAAACATTGTATCCAAGGTACACTGACGACTGATGAAAGTTAAAACATTTTGTCATAATATACATGGTACAATTTAAAAGCAGCAGCTATGTTGATGTGATGCATCTATTAACTTTTGTGCAAATTTTGCTCACGGAAATTTTAAACCATTCTCTTACAAAATCTACCCAACATTTACTAATACTTGGAATGGAATTCAATATGGCCCAATGTCAACTAAGTTAACTCTATGGGGAAACTTTTGATTTTGATAAAATACGCCTGTGAAAACTTTCTTTACATCTTGTGAATCTCTCTTTTTTCTACTTACTTTCTGATGTGTTCAAGGGTGGTATTTCTGTGGGATCAAAACATCCATAAGTAGTTATATGGTCAAATTGCTGCAAATGCTGTGCCAACTGCTTCCTGGATTCAAATTCATTTGGACACACCTTGAAGGGACAGGCAATGACTACTGGTGTTGGTGTATCCTTTTTCTCCCTTTTCTGTGTTCCATCTACCAATCATGGGTGTGTGGGAGGAGAGAGACAGAGAGACAGACAGATGAGAGAGACAGAGAGAGACAGAGAGAGAGAGAGAGAGAGAGAGAGAGAGAGAGAGGGGGAGAGAGAGAGAGAGAGAGAGAGAGAGAGAGAGAGGGAGTGGGAGAGAGAGAGAGAGAGATTATTGCACACAGCAAAAATTTCTCTGGCAATCTGCAGCGGCTATAGGGAGGCACTATCTGATACGTGGACTGTAGTTATTTACAGCAACTTAAGGTAGTATGCGCCTCCACAGTGAAATACTTTAATTTTTTCTCAAACTTTCCCCAAGAAATCTTTCAACCATTCTCTTTCAAAATCTAGAGTAAAAATCGGGGGTTACTGCATATAGTAATGAAGAAATAAATAATCCAAGATTTACTGATACTGTTTTGAAATTCAAAATGGCAACCACCCCTGTTTTAACTCTATGGTTGACTATTCTCTACCTGATTGGCTGATTGGAAATCATTCATGGGAACAATAAGATTCAATCAACTATTGATGGAATATTAAAAAGCTTCTGAGACTCTGCCCATCACTGCATTGGCCCAAATTTCACATAATCCTGTTTGAGTATGGTAAGTATCATTTGTTGAAGCTAGTATATAAAGTACTGTATATATTCCATTTGCACAAATATCATATGTGGTTCACGAAGGTTATGGGGTTTTTTGTAAGCATGCAGTACGTAATTCATGGGAACACGAAGATTCAGTCAATTATTGATGGAATATTAAAAAGCTTCTGAGACTGCCCATCACTGCATTAGCCCAAATTTCACATAATCCTGTTTGAATATGGTAAGTATGATTTGTTGAAGCTAGTATATAAAGTACTGTATATATTCCATTTGCACAAATATCATATGTGGTTCACAAAGGTTATGGGGTTTTTTGTAAGCATGCAGTATGATATTCAAAAACATCCTCCGCACCATTCTGTCAACGTGACTTTCTTTCATATATCATATGGTACAGAGGGGAAATAAAGCCAGTAGTACACACCCATTTCAGTTTTAATGGGGTAAGTCGACTTATAGGAGATACTATGAGCAGCATGTTTGCCTATACTACACGTAGTAGCATGCTCCCTATAGAGTCAATAGGCCTCCATTGACATGTGCCTGTAGTTCGACAATGACAGGATATCTGTGTTTCACCACAGGAGACTTAGGTTCATTGTTTGTCCACCACTCTCTCTGCATACTCACCCCTTCTAAGGACTCACTTTGGTCCTCATAAGGGGTGAGTATTCAGAGAGAGTGATGGACACACATGAGTGCTTTATACTCCCAATGGCAAAGGAGGGGTATAGTATGCTTTGTTTCATATTTTGGATTGTATTAGAGTCTTTTTAAAGTATCATTGACTATATTTGTCAACAAACAGACACCGTTCTTTATTGAAAAACATGAACACAAATGTAACACTGACCATAGACCCTCGAGAAAAACGTTTTTCTTGAGGGTCTATGCACTGACCAATATACGTAACCAATAAACAAATGCATGAACAAACAAACAGACAGACAAACAAAGAAACGCATAAACAGACAAACAAACAAGGAGCCTAAGTCCCCTGTGGCTTCACCTCATGCACAGTGTTGAGAATGACCAAGTCTCCGATACAGTAAATTCAAGCTGTCGAGCGTAACTGCAAGTTTTCCCGTAGTGTCGTAAACCACACGCATGCATAATCACCATGATGACTTTTGCTTGAAATAGCAATAAGAGTATAAGGAGTAACCTCTGAACTGGGAACATTTTGGAACACAACGAAATTTTCCCCGATTAAGTACAGTCCTACTTTTCCGCCAAATTGTCATCTGTGTACGTTATAAAGTTGTCGCGGAAGCTGCGCCCCCACCTTCGCCGCCGAGAAAATATAAACAACACTGGGAAAGCAGGTTTCCGGAAACATTCTAAAATATCGTGACACTTGGATGAAATTTGGGCAGTGAGGACTTTGAACGCCTATAAACTAGCGTTACTTCCACAATCACCTGGTTAAAATAAAAAAACACCACGAAAATGTTACCTCGACGTCGCCAAATCTTCCACATTGAGTCTGACATTGTTACGGATCGGTAGTGGTATTACTCAGTCCGACGTCAAGAGTGCACCGTTCAAGACACACGCTTGAGAAGTCGGCGTTGCGTCCATGTGAAATACTCGGCATGAAACACTAAGCCTTACACGAAGAATGTTTTCCCGCCTCGGTATTATTTACAGAGACACAAATGTCTTTGCCTCTGCATCAACAGCAAAACACTGAAAACAGCAGGAACGCCAAGTTTCATGCTTCTGCTCGAACAACAGCCCACGCGCGACGGTCAAGTTCGATGACGTTCTGCGCAAAGTTCCATGCGCATGCGCACATACCTATGAACGAATCGCGAACCATTATTAATTCCAACAAACACGACAACGCTCTACAGTAATCTACCATCCCTGGGTCTACCGTATATATACACATGTATTACACGTATACACCCGTAACATAATCTCATATCCATCCTCACATTTTAACACTAACCCCGCTTATATATATAATTTCTCAATGACGTATAGTATGTCACAGAAAAGTACTGGAGAACTTTATCGTCTGGCCAAAATATGCTGGTTGCGAGTGCAGTTATTTTACCTCATGGCTTCAATGTTATGCTGATTTAAGGTGGCTACTACGCAAAAGTAAAATTATTTCATTTTCTACATTTAAGTGTATATATTATATGGGAAACAGTGAGTGAACAAGATATTGATGCAATTGTACCCTGAACAGTGAGTTAAAGCCAGAAAGCACAAACTCTACATTTTTTAGACTGGTCATATATGAGTCAAAAGCCTACATCTTCGTAAGCTGCATTTTCTACAAAAAGATAGTTCAAAAGTGTATATTTTGGGTTAAACGTTTCGTTAGAGTCCAAAACAGCGGTCAAAATCTACATGATTATAGAAGAAAGCTGGCCATTTTCCGTAAGCGTCACGGTAAGAAAACATGGTATGAGTAATACAACGTGTATTGGTGTAATTAAGTTACTGCCGTGTTTGCTGTACACAGCACATTATCGCAGAATTTTCAGCTTTTTTTCATTGGAGGAGAAAACAATTGCTTTGTAAGTGCATGAGTCAAAATTATTCACAACAACATCGCCAATACTAACGCTGCCCCACTGTCATTAACGACTATCAGCGTCAGCCGACAGCAGCAAAGAAAACCCCAAGATGGAAAGGTCGCCATACATCTAGATCTGGTTTTAGGCAGATTGGCAGCTACCCTAGTACCGGGCAATTACAATTTTAAGGATAATGCACCCATTTTCTGTATTAACGCTCACTGAGAAATAAAAACACGAAATAAAACAATAGTTATGATCTGGGGATTGAAACTGTGTGACATCTCATGGCAAACATAATTTTTTTCAAGATTAGAGCGCCTTGCAACCTTACCTAAACCTTAGATATTTAGATCCTTATCTCACTCAGTGTGCAATTGGATAGGGGATATCCCTTTGGCCCCTGCAGTTTATCGAAAACAAGTGTGGCGAAGATAGCCTGGCTTCGGGCCACTAGGGTAGTGGGACGAGTCGTAGCTGCAATAATTGTAGCCCTTGGTTGGTGGGGATTGGGCTTCTGTCGTGCGGCTCGCGGCTTGCCCCAACTGGGGCAAGGCGCGAGCCGCACGACAGAAGCCCAATCCCCACCAACCAAGGGCTACAATTATTGCAGTGGGACGAGTCGATGTCCGACTACCGCACTCCGTACAGTGGTGGCACCCCCGGAGACTCAGCCCTGCCGCCATACCAGCAATGCAGACCCCAGCGAAGACATCCTCATATTACGTTGAGATGCTATTATTTGACTCCATTTGTTTTTGTCAAATTATGAATTATACCAGGTACCCAGCAAGTAAATATACCCTTGCTTTACTATTGCTCGATTTTGAATAAAAGCATGGCAATCTTAGAGTGAAGGTATCGTACCAGGTCAGTCTCCTTCGTTGTAAAGAAAACGGAGATTAATCAACAGAGCTCTGAGCCTTGCGTATCTTAGTGGCGAGAGAGAGGTAGCCCCGGTGCATGATTGCTTGGAGCGCCGCCTGAGCCGCATCGCGCTACATGCCGGACTAACAGATAAACGAGAGAAACCTCCTGCGCTGCGGCACAGTGCAACCACACTCAAAGAATAGGGAACGTCTGGCGTTGAGGGCGTGCTACGGTATATCACCTGAAGCCAATACCTGTGGCAACACTAATTTGACACAAAAGCAGTCACCACCTCTCCATCCCTTGGCAGAAAAAACCCATTATTCTTCCTAACATGGAGGTAGCGGCGAGACTTTTAGCTCCAAATTACTGACTATTTTAAATAGGTGTTTATCCGAAGCACGCCCGCACTTTCAGTATCAAGAAGAAAGGACTTAAGCTCAGCTCAGGGAAGTATTTTTAGAAAATTAAACGCCAGTTTCGACATCACGTATGGGGTTATGTTTTTCTGCGATCAAACATTTCCTTCTCTTTCTTACACGTGGAGTGCTTGAAAGTCCCTGAGCAACCAGCCCCCGCCCCATGCAGCCGACACATTTCACGTGAACTTTCAAACAATGAGTTTGACCTTTAACAAATTATTGTTAGTGTTCGCGGAGCTGAAATTTGACTGAAAGGGTATAAAATACCACTCTGTTATTTTCTTTGGAGCACGGAATCTGAAAGAAGTATTTAATGTAATAGTTGTTGGGATAGGTATAAGAAAATTGAATTGCCCTTTCCAGATCATGACATTTCACAATAGAATGTACACGAGACAAATGTGCCGCATATTGTCTTTTCAGGAAAACTGGACGTGGGTTGTGCTCTGTACGTAAATACAGTGGCATAGTGAGCAGGTCATGGAACTTAGATTTTCCGCTAGCTATGCAGTTGATAGTACCGCCGGATTCTCTTCTGCTATCTACGCACTTAATATGGCACCATACTGGCCGGTTACTGGACCTTTAGGGCCTCAGAAACTTCAACGTCGGCCTCGTTGAATTCGTCGTTGTAGAGTCAAGTGCATACTTTTTGTCATTTAGTCATACACACGTGACAGTGACCTTCACATGAGGCTCCTTCTTCCAATGCGGGTTTAATAAAAACCGACAAATGTCATAAAAGACAGAATAACACGCCACATGCTCATTCCGTGTCTAGGATGGAAGCTTTAGCAAATTATGAGTAAAAGTTTAAAACTTCCGGGTTAAGACTTGTATGCATAGTGCCTTAAGTTGTCAACTACGGTGATTTTTGACGCGCATACATGAATTTGGAAGCGAAATTATGCTGTTGATAAAAATGTGTTGTTGTTGGTTTTTTTTTCAAATGCAAATTCAAAATCGTCGTTTGTATGCGATTCATTGACAAGAGAGGAATAGAAATTAGAATTCTTTGGTCGATTCCGAATGATGCCCGATGCTTTGAACAGCATAGTAACACATGTGCAAAATTTTGCCAGTGGACAAGAAAATTTGACGTCTCGAAAATGGACTTGTACAAAATTATGATGAAAACCACAAAATCCTTAGGGTTCGATGGTCCAACCATTGTTCTTATTGAATTATTTCTACAAACAGCCAATCAAGTAGAGAGAAGGCCTGGCTTAAGACTCCTTAAGTTGCTATAAATGATACTAATTTGCCAATCACATACAGCCTTCCGAGACCCCCTGCACACTGCCAGAGGGAGACAAGCGTCGTGTGCCAAGTTCTTTGTAAAATAATCTTGTCAAATCTATTTTGAAACCAGAAAAGTGACGCCAGTTTTTTGAAAATATATTTCCAAGGTTCTTCATACTGAAGCTTTGTGTTAAAATGTTAAATTCTGGAGAAGAAATAGTTACTGTAAAGGCAGTATGTGACACGACTTTGCAAGACACTTGTTGTGTTGTCCGTCCTTACCTTTCGTTTTTCAACATTTTGACCAATAAATTTTAAACGAAAAAGGCACTTTTCAATAAACTAAATTTTTGTTTCTTAATCAGTGCACCAGTTTATCGCGCGCGTTGTAGTGGGAAAAGTTAAAGGTATTCAGTCACCTGTAATCTTAAAATGCCCATATATGGTCAAATGGGAGTTCCTTGGTATTCAAACTGCCAGTGTGCGGGCGCTGTTTTTAAAAAGCGGCCACCCGCTTAAAATCTGTGATTGGTTAGATTTTCTCTTTCCAGGGTAACTGTGACAAAATTGGAACAGGTAACGGTATACCTTTAAAGAATGTGGGTCGCTTCTCGTGCATGCAGTGTGCGAGATTTGATTCAAAGCGCAAACTGCGGCGTCGATACCAACATTCATGTCAAACAATAAAAGAGAGTCGCTAGAACTTTAGACAAAAATATCTCAAAAGGTCTCCTCTGGTACATTCGCAGTGCAAATGACTTGCGCAACTTTCTTTGAGCTTGCCAACCACAACAAATACCTCAGCTTTTGGGGTAAAAATAATTAAATCGGAGCGAATGTTCAGTGCACACCGTCACAGACAATTGTCTATGTTACTGTGGCAAGCATCGTGTGCCTGTCTTTGGATCTCGACTTCGTATGGGTTTAAGAGACCTAGAGATGGATTTTTCATCGTTAATTCCATCAAATGTAAACGGGGGAGATTTCGATTCCACCAACTAGTAACAATATCAAGCGAAACGGGCAGTTGGTAAAACCATTGGTTGTAAACAGAAAGAAAATTAAATGGTGATATGTTCGCGACAGACGACCCTGGACCTTTAAACTTTATGATTGCTTCATTCTTTCACTGATTTCGACACTCACTAGTATTGACTCCGTCATTTCGGATGTACCTGATATAATGCCTAGTACATGTTATCTTTCTCACTGAAATTCCGTACAAAGTTTATCTATTTTTTTTGCAATGATTGATCAGCCCGACCGGAGGTCATCGAACTTCAGAGCTTTGTCGAGTCGCGTGACCTTTCAGTGACGTGTCGGTCGCATAAGGAATCCAGACCTACATTTTGTCGTCGGGTCAGCGTTGGTCGGCAAATGTGCCGCGGTAGTTGTTGCTGGGCATCGAAAAGCCTTCACCTTAACGTGAATGTTATCCGTCCCACGAGTGTAAGGCATAGGTCACAGATGGTCAATAGAAGCCGCCGCGACGAAAAGAAAACCAGAATGGCGACATGGAGTACCTGATAACGGCTACTTTGGAAAGTGCATGTATTTCATTCATAGTAACCTAAAAATGATTTCGTGGGTCAGTCGGTTAAAGACCAAACAAAAGTCCACTAAATTAGACACTCACCTAGTCTTGCACACTTTGAATTGAAATGAAGACAAGCCCTTGTTCTGTGCCGGCAAAGGCGTTTTTGTGTCCTTATATCGAGGGGAAAATACACAGGTCACCTGCACTTACAGGAACTGTCGGAACTATCAAAGAGAGTACTGTGTACATTTAACTCCCTCAAATTGGTAACGATAGTTCAAATAGACTCCTAACAGAGTCTTGATACCCCAATTATTGTGATATAAATTCTACAGTTCTTTAACTTTGTTTTTATTTACCATATACGTTTCCCCCCCTCTCTCTCTCTCTCTCTCTCTCTCTCTCTCTCTCTCTCTCTCTCTCTCTCTCTCTACTTACGTGTCCGTGTATCTCTGTCTTTCTGTCTACCTTTCAACAGGATTTTGTTTACCTGTCTTCGTTTCACTGAGTTTTCCGCATTATGGTTGTGTAGAAATGATACCTGAAGAGTGATCACGTGACAGATCTTGTCAAAAGCCACACGCATTATCATTGTTCTCTTCCCACTTCTCTGTCTGTTAATCTGTCTTTATGGTCTCTCTCTGTCCACCCTTCTGTCTCTGTCTCTTTGTGTCTTTGTCTCCCTCTTCTCTGCCTGTGTGTCTGTCTGTCTGTTGGTCTGCCTTAAAGTTTCTGTCACTCTCTCCCTGTTACCTCTTGAGACCTATTGTATAAAGAAAGTTATTTGATTTATACGTAAATACAAGAACTGAAACACGGGGCTGGCATGCAGTTTCCGCCTAAATATCAAAATATTGTGAGAAAATCAGCCCTCCGTTTGCATTCGTCGCTTTACTTGCACAGTCCAAAACACCCACCTGTATAGATTGCTTACACCGACAATTTTCAAATATCCCTCTAAAACCTTACCTCTTAAGCATTTATCTGATAACCATCACTGATTCTATTATGCCCCTGGGGATTTTATACGTATTTTACTTGAATGGCTATATTGTTGGCTATATATGTCTGTCCTTGGTATAAAACTCGTGTTCTCTTTTGCATTCTTTAATGTTTTACTGATCTTAGGTCGGACAGAACCTCTATCATCTTGGATGAAGTCCGCCTGTCGTTGAAGCTTTGCCCGTTCGTTGATTTGTCATCTTGTCAGTCTCCGCATATGTCTTTCCGTCCTGGCTTCCAAGGGTCTTTTCGAGGCTGCTGTCTGTTTGTCCCTCTGCGTAATGCGCCCGTCCGTGCCTCTGAGGTCGAATAAGTGTATTATTTCACTAGCCATACCCTCTCTCTCTCTCTCTCTCTCTCTCTCTCTCTCTCTCTCTCTCTCTCTCTCTCTCTCTCTCTCTCTCTCTCTCTCTCTCTCTCCTCTCTCTCGCCATCTTTTCCATCACAAACTTACATGCACGTACGTGCACCCTTGTGACAAAACAACCACAAACTTGCTTTTTTGCGTGCTTACCTTATCTCTGTTATTCGTTTCGGAGGTCACCTTGTCACCTCCTAACAAAACAGTCCGAATTTGTTTTGAAGATTGTACAAACTACAACATGTCGATACGACAAAAAGCACTCTCATGGTGTTTGTATTGAGCGATGTAATCAAGAAGCTGACCCCGCAAAGTTTGTCGCTGACAAAGTTTGAGTGATGCTAATCGATATGTGCACGATATGAGCACAATAAGTCAGTCATGCATTTTCGATTCCATATAAGGGCTGTGGGAAATGGAAATGGGTCTCGATACTTTTGGCCGAGTGAACGTACCAATGTGACACAACACCCCTTCCCTCCCCCTCAATCTACTTTTTGAAGTTAGTTGCAACATTTCCCCAAAGGGCTCGTTCACAACCGTGCCGAAGAAATTAAGGGGTATTTTGATAACGTTGCCGGATACGTCGTGGAGGTGCTGTATCTGACCATAATATTTTGTGTCTCACACTCTTTAAAATTTCTCCAAATGAGTTTCTTACCATTTCAGCACTTCCTCCGCCTTTAAACAACGCACACCTTCATCATATAAACTACGTCATGGTGAGAGCAGTGTTTTCGCTCTCCCCATATGACGCAGCAATTTCTGCCAGCACAATGCGTCGGAAAAGTGCTGACCTTTGCTTTCTGGATGACACTTTATGTTACCGGATACACTCAAGATGCCATCTATGTGAGTTTGCGCATGTCAATTAAGTTGACAGTTTTGAGAATTTGACGACGTCACAATAGCAATATACTTGTTCACCAGTTAGGAAGTTATTTTTCGTACCTCAAACCGGCTTCATTTATTGACTTCATCGCTATTTGACTCAACACTCTAAATGTGAGAGGGGGCCGAACCTTAAAATTAAAGGGATCTCCACCCGATGCCCTCTTAATTTTTGTGAACGTCAATGCTTACTGTACAACGACTTTTACCATGGTAACATTTACTATATAACTTGAATTTGTTCAACAAATATCTGCGACACCTACAAAAAAGCACAGTAATATGGCCAGTTTTTGCTTCTTTTCCCCCTTTCCTCAATGGCTGCCGTTTCAACTTAAGATTTCCTGCACATGGATGAAAGCTGTATCAGAGAGGTCCTGCATTCTTTTCAGGTGTATTTGCTTTCTGCTGTCACAAAGGGTTCAAACAAAGCTGTTTCCTTGATGAGAATTCTTTAGCTGTAATGTAAACAAATGAATTAGCCCATTGTAGCAAATCTCAGCTCATAATTTACATGAAATCAATATTCGTTTCTGATAAGGGTTCGATGTTTACAAATGTTGAAAAAGCGTCGACTCAACGAGTGGTGTCTTCGCAAATGCTTACAGTCAGTTGCGAAAACTATCTTCACCGCTGTAAGATTGTTTGAAAGATATGGATACTTGTGTGTATGTATAAGAGAGAGAGAAAGAGAGAGAGAGAGAGAGAGAGAGAGAGAGAGAGAGAGAGAGAGAGAGAGAGAGAGAGAGAGAGAGAGAGAGAGAGAGAGAGAGAGAGAGAGAGAGAGAGAGAGAGAGAGACAGACAGACAGACAGACAGACAGACAGACAGACAGACAGACAGACAGGGAATGAGGAGAGATGAGAGACACATAAAAAGAGACGGAGACAGGGAGCTGCGATCGAATAACAGGGAATAAGATAACGACTAGACACAGGTAAGATGTTACAGAAAGCAGGCAAGAAGTTTACAAAATCTGGTTTCTCTTATCTGATTATTTGACCCAATGTACACAACCTCTTAGCAACGCATACGTTTGATGAAGTATATGACCAGAGGCCCTATAAGTGTACCTGCTGTTGCAAGAGGAATATAGCTACCCCGGGGATCCAGGGTATACAAGTACTTATTGATCGGGTTCAGCAATTCGACCGCTTCTGAATTCGTTTGCAGAGGTTGTGCTGGTGCGGGGAGCTACTCAACAATATTTTCATGAAATTCATTTTTTCTTCGTCATATACGCATATTTTCGAAATTCATAGGATAACCGAATCGTACTTGTTCCAGTCGTGTATTTTTGGCTTTTGGAAATACTCGCTACTACTCGTCAACTCTTTCTTGTAAAGGTTTTCATATTTCAGCTACTTAATATAAAAGATGCGAAATATTGTAGCAACAGCTAAGTCCTTAAGATTTCGAAAAGATTGACAATGATCGTTAAAATGTTTTAACCTCGTAAATTTACAACTACCAATACTCTCCTCCTTTATGCAAAAGTTTTTTAAAATCTTTTTATTGCCGCAATTACGGTTACACGACACAAGGAAAACCAGTCTTAGATATGATATATAAAAATAGTAGATACAAAGACAGACGGTCAGTCACATAATGCTGAAAACTGTCTACAGAAATGTAAAAGAAATCCCCAATGCTGATGTGACGGAGAGGTATAAATAGGATTACTGACAGACGTGGACATATAAAAAAGTTATGGTTTTTCTCATTTTCACACAATGTTATGCAAGAAATTCACTGAATGTGCAACTACCATAAACTCTTTCTGTGTTTTTTAATCTAATCCAGATTGCAATGTAATACTCCCGAGGTAAGTAAATTTCTGTATAAGGCTTAAGATGAATGCTTGGCAAGAAGAAATTCGCCATCAAGGAGATTCAGTGTTTCTGAGACTAGGAAATTTTTGAGACAAGTTTCTGAGACTCGTTTTCTCATAGGATTCAAAATGCATTGTTACCATCTCAGCAAGGTCATCGAACTCTGTGCAAGCTTCAGAGCCTCTATACCTAAAAGAATAGATTTATTTCGATCGATTGATCGATCTACCGTCCGCCTCGTGCTTTTATTCGATACATTGATTCAACGATTCACGTCTGACAATATTCCTATAGACTGCGCCTTCTCTCCCCAGTAAAACTTTAAGTTCCTGGCGCACTGCTTCAAATTTTCACATTTCAGGTCAACTCCATCAAAGTCAACAATAACATTGTTTCCATGACAACCTTGCTTACCCCGACCAAAAGAGCAACAGCAAGACAAACGCGAATATTTGTAATCATGCGTACGTCCGGCAATTCAAAAGAAGGGTAATCATAAATTCAAAAAGTAGGCTGTGAAATAATGGTTGCTTCTCGCACTATTAAGCGCCAAGTAAGTTCATTCTAATTACGGCTATTTTCTTAATAAGACCCTCATAACGGAAGAATCAAACAGTTGGTTTTCGCAAAGGTCTCGTCTTTTATCAGTCAATCTGTATTGTCAAGTGTAACTTGTATAACAAGAATTAATTTCGCCAGGGCGCACAACTGGGCTGGGCGCTTCGTTACTGCTCGCAGCGAAGAAAAAGCAATATCCGTCCGTGCGACGAAAATAAATCGCGCCTCTGTTTGGGCATGAAATCGGTGTCCGATGAACGAAAGAACAACAGATGGTAATTTCAAATTGATTCTTATTAAAATGACAATATTAGGTCCCTTGGATTTTCGCAGGACCAACGACCTGAGGTCTGTGGTGCAGAGTATTTCTAAGCGCAGACGGTGTTTAGTATCGTGTACTGACGAACGAATACGCTAACTAAACGCCGTGCATTTCTACTAAGTATCTTATCAATGCATAAATTGTCATGTGAGAATTTACGCATGGACACTGGACCGCACTATGAAGAACTATATTTCAAACATCTTTTACTGGACCGCAGACTCGTGTTCATTGTTTTGGTCGCGAAGCTTTCGTCCCTGAGCAAATACATGTACACAAGCAAGTGTCCAGTGACGCGACCTACTCTTCTTATGGCAGTGTGCGCCCCGAAAATGAAATACGAAACCATTGTTCAAACGTTCCTCAATGAAACTGTCAACCGTTTTCTTGCCACAATCAAGCATAAAAATCAGGGGTCACGGTGCAAAATTTGGAATTAGAAATCCTCTATTTGCTAAAATATGGCATTCAAAATGGCCGCCATCCCTATACTAACTCTATGACGGAAAATACACTTTTAATTTGTAAAAACAAGTTTCTTACTCCAAGAGCATTAAAATGACCCCCACAAGCGGTGGACCACAAAAAATATTCTAAATATTTGAGATTCTGCCCCCCAAGGCGCACTCTACCTTTAAAATCTGCGACCCCACAACATTTCATCGTATACTAGCACACTCCAGTATATTGGAGAAATTTTGCAAATGTTGTGCTTTTCCCTAAAGGTAAGTAGAACCCCAAAACTTACAAAGAAAGTAAAGAAGACATGCTATACATAAACACCTGATTACTATTTTTCGTAAAAAAATAACTGAAAGAATGACATGAAATATCATAAGACTGCTAATGATGTCATCATTTATTTTCCAAGCGATTGCTATGCATATGGTTCTTTGTGAGCGTCAATACACACGATATAGGCGACCTGCTCGGGCGCGGGGCGAATACTATCCAAAGAAATGCGGAAAAACCCGCCACGCTGATGGTATCTCAAACACTGCTACACTGACACAACTATTTCCCGGTTCAAGAGGTACGCAGTTTATTCTTGTTAACCCCTTTCTAACTATAAATTGAATCGGCTTTGTAAAATGTGCTTATGTCCGATTGACACATTGATACTGAGATCATATGCACTCCAGGATGAGTTTATTCTTGTTCTATACGTACGGTGATAGGTCTGATTTTCAAGTCAAAAGGCACGATGTCGTTAATATCTTTGCACACTCAAGTGTGTAAGCTATATCTCAAACGGTTAAAATAAACAATACAACTACCTGGCCATTTTAACAATCACATCTCGAGACAGACATAGACTGAAACCACGCAATATAAGCTCTCTCTCTCTCTCTCTCTCTCTCTCTCTCTCTCTCTCTCTCTCTCTCTCTCTCTCTCTCTCTCTCTCTCTCTCTCTCTCTCTCTCTCTCTCTCTCTCTCTCTCTCTCAAATTAAGTTGGTATTGTCTAACTTTCAAGCACCCCTTTGTGGCTTTTCATTGAATGCTTTTAAACTCATACCAAGAGCGAAGCTCAAATATTCGCCGTTAATTGCGGAGTCAAACCCCACAAGAAAACGTACAGTTCAAACAACGGCACTGACCTATCATGATGCGCTGCAAGTCTTTATCCCTATTTTGCTGATGCATACAAAAGACAAAGCAATGACAATTGGGTCGCCAGCCTCTTCCAAAACCATCCTCCCCACAACTGGTAACTGAATAAAATCAAAATTGCCAATATTTTGGGGGTTATACCGGTATACACCTATTTTTCTTTGCAAACTGCACTTTTCATAATTGGTAGGAGCCTTATCCACTGTGGCTGAATGTTAGGCACTACTCCTGTGCAAATAATTTAATCCATTCTTTTGACTCTGAAGTACATGGCTGTAGGAACTTTTTTCGAGAAAGTTAACTTCGAGACGTTAGAGAATCAGAAGCAGACTTTTGAACGAAATACTTATTTTTGCCCTGGGAACGTGCTAGGTGCTGGGGGAAGTGTATAATTAGTAACAGTCGGTTCAAAATGTGTGTTTTCCGATCGCCCACTCAAAACAGGCCGACCACAGGAAACGAACCCTGGATGCGACATCACGTGATCGAGCACAAAAGAAGTTCTTTGCACTATCGTTAGAGGCAAATCAGATTACACCTTGAAGTGTCAAATAAGTGTTCGAGTGAAAAGAAAACTTTTGAAGTATGACAAGAAAGGCTTCAGCCAATGGGAGGCCGGCCTTTTTCACTTACGATGATACCGAGGGAGCGCATGCGGCAAGTTGCTGAGGCTTCACGGAGTTGGATCATTCAAGTTACTACGGCACGCGCATTCCTCCACTCAAACATTTGTACAGCTTACCAAATTTCCTTCCAACCTGTTGACTACGACATTACTCACACTTTGAAATTCATATATTTTAAATCCGTAAAATGGATTAATTCTAAGTCTGGCTGTGCGAAATTTCGTCTCAGGACTGTGCACTTCACATTGACTGTGGGCAAGCAGGCTCTTTGAATACATATATATGTGGTGTTGTTAGTTAATCAGAAAATCTGTTCAAATTCGAAGAAACTGACAGATGCCAAATACGTGGGGGATATGTATACATATTCTAAAGGACCTAGTGATTTTGGCGAAATAGTGACCCGCTGAAGTGTTTCAAAGTTCCACGATATTCAACTCATTTGAATATTTATGAATTCACACTGTCTAAAGCCAGAAACACATGAACATGCACATGAAATATGAAAATGACCTTTATTTCTCTCGCAATCATAATCACAATCGTCATATTACTTGACTTCATTGCTATCACTCACATATGTTGCTTTCGATCCTTGCAAATCATTTAAATGTCTTAATACGTTTTGTCTCCCTCGACAGATTTATACAAATACATTATCTGCACGAAAATTCGGAAATTCTCATTTTATTCTGTATTTTTATATATCAACTTTGAGTATATATATTATATATATATAATATATATATATATATATATATATTATATATATATATATATACATATATATAATATATATAATATATAATATATTATATATACATATATATATATACATATATATATATATATATACATGTTACACACACAAATACGTCACCTGCATATATATATATATATATATATATATATATATTATATATATATATATATATATATATATATATATATATATATATATATATATATATATATATATATATTATATATATATATATATATATATATATATATGTATGTATGTATGTATGTATGTATTTTGGGATTTTTAGTTTGTTCTTGAGTCACTATGCGGAGTGTGAAACCAGTACCGAACGCTTTTTCAACTCTCCAAGGTTTTAGTTGAACGAACGGAGTATAGTGCTTTGCGGCATGATACTACCTCGCAGATAAACCCACCCACACACTCATTCTTCCCTTTGACGACCACCTTATATCTTGTCACATTTCGTACCATAGCCTTTGTACAATCCCGCATATACTGGCGCCCGAACAATCACAGACGACCGGTGAACATACTTAAGATCTATGGATGTGGAGTCACTCTTGGCGTCGGTTTGAAATTCGTTAGGTTGTAAAAGAATTAAGTGAACGTTTGAAGAAATCTTTGACATTTTCGTCACAAAAGAAGAGCGTTATACAGACGTAAGAGATATGAGAATAAAGCTGTTAGGAATTAACTTACGCCATTTTCAATGACGTCATAAGTTTTCAATAGGCGAGATGACGATATTAGTGTTGTCATTGTGTTGTGAAGATCAGAGGAGAAATGACAAAACCTTTGTGTTCGCGACAAAGCGACCAAATCCCGCGGGGAACCAGTGACATTTCGGAGGTGCTTTCGAAGGCAAGTGCTCAATCATCCATCAGAGATTAAACATTTCGTTTACCAAACACCTTCTGGATTTAATTTTAGATTTTCTGCAAAACCGTCACTGCGCTAGTTTCTTTCAGTGAAAATTTACTAAGTCCTACCCTCGGAAACGATAAAAAGGGCAAGGTATCGATAACCGTCGCTCACATACTGATACCAAACAGATGCTCGCCAGCATGAAGGATTATAGCTACTATACGGGAAGCATCCAGTTATTATGGCGGGCGGGCCGGCAATTTCTTCTTGTACATCTGTCAAAATAAGTGAACCCGCCTACCCATTGCCCCTAAAATTGATGACCCCCTTTTACAATGATAAAAATTTCATGATCCCCTCCCCGATCCCCATTACATGAGTAAGTATTGATCCAATTTTGAATGATGACACAAGACGTTACCGGTGTAAAGAAAACTATTTTTCCAAGATCCTGCTCTTCTTCCAGAACCTGTATACATTGTATACTGTGTCTCGGAAGGTTCAAAAAGTTATTCATCAGTTCTGCTCCTGCCAATCTCATGGATTACAACATCATCATCCTCTTCCTCGACAAAAAGCTCTGAGTCTGATATGTTACTTTCACTGCCACTATCTGTATTTTGAATAGTTTCCAAATAATTTATGATTTTTCTCTGAGTTTCCATGTTTTTCTGTTCTCTCTCCTCTCCGCAGGTGACTGCTTTGATTCTGTCTCCTTTGTTCCCTTTAGCTGACAGATTGTGATGAATTGAGTATTTGTTTAGACTGGCCCAAGTCGCTTGGCTTTTCTCGGCGGCAGTTACTGGCTGATGTGGGCCATCGCGTTCATTCAACGAACTATGCTACAGCCTACTTCTAATGGGACAGTCTGCTGTTATACTTTGATATTTATATGCCTACACAGACTTTGAGCTAGTCTAGTATTTCTTCAGATCTTGCACATATAATCGTGCACTTCAAAACAGGCATTGAACCAAACCCTATACATGGCCATTTCCGTGATCCCTTCTTAGACCACACATCCTGGTATTTCTGTTGATGTATGTCTACCAGGTTGATGAAAAACTCTGTAACATTCATCCACATTTCCACAAGGCCTCACTTCCAAGGGAAACTGTGCATTGTCACAGAGGATCATTTTTCAGGGGAAAATGTTGCATTTAGGAATTCCCTCATATCAGCAAAAATGCCAGGATATAAGGTCATGAAGGGGTCAAGTAGCCAATTTACATACAGGCCTAGGTACCCACCGCTCTTGGGGTAAGGAGAAGCAATGTGAGCTATGGTAAAAGCGTTTAATCATGGACATGCTCCCTACTGGAATACTCTGGCCAAAATACCATAATGTTACCTGAAGGTTGAGGATACTTTACAACATAGTGTAACCACATACTTTATATTTATTTTAAGAGTTATAATACAAAAAGGTATTATACATTTCTTCCTTGTTGCTAATTGACATACTTTTCATTTCTACTCCAGCCTTTGCGTCTAATTATCATCACCAGATAAGTTTTGTACATCTCTGTCCTAAAAAACTGGTCAGATAATTTATCAACAGTAGTGCTATGCAACAGCACAAGGGGAAGCATTCAATGTATTCCAGGTTTCAGCTTAACTTATAGCTTGGACCTTACCTCAGCAAAGGGCCGAAAGGAACTGTCCATTGCCCTCAGCGAGCTAAATTCACAAGAAGACATGCCTTTATAGAGTTGCAAAGGCAAGATGTCCATGTGACCGATGATTTATCTGCCACAATACATGTATTTTTATTAGATTACAGTGAAACGACTTCAGAGATTGAAATTATGCAAAGAATCCCTTTTATTTCCTAAAATTTAACACTGAAAATGGATAATTATGAGAATCCCCTACCTAACGAGCCTTGTTCTTATAAGCAGCGTCTTTCTTTAAAATCCTAGTTTTGATATGAGTTACATGCTCTGCCGTGCCAAAAATACTGCCCCAAGGAGCGTTCTTGTTACTGCAAATGTACCTGTATTTACTGTATTTTCTGTCCACGTCGTACTCTGTTCCTTATCTCTAATGTATTTACGCGTCATAGCGTTCAGTTTATAACTTGTCGACCCAGTATGAACAATGTTGATTTATCGCCGACAACTCGCCCTCATTACCAACACGTGTCCTCATGTGCAACACCATTCAAATACTCCGATTAGGGAACAAATCTCGGGCTGTAGCGTGTTTGACACAACATCTTTTTGACGGATGTCGCTGAAGGGCTCCGTTCGAGACAATGAACAATTTCGGTTGGCGAAGCCAATTTCGTCATACACGTATGGAAGAAAGTGTATCGGCCGCATTGCAGTCATAATAACTTGTATTCTGACATTTTATGATAACTATGTTCCAGATTATCACAACCCTTTTTTTGTTTACTGTGTTATATCTTTCTAATATCTCTAGTCCTGTTTTCATTGTTTGTCTCAAGTTTTAAAGTTTATAATTTTCATTCGCAAAAGTTGAAATACCGCGTAGATTAGTACACGGTAGCATTGCAGGTTGCGGTCGCTGTCCTCGCCGTGAATAGATACGACGAACAGTGCCCTTGAACTTGATTTGGGTCAATGTCTCAGCTTCCATGCCATTGAAATGTATATGCTTAGTCAGCAAAACTCGGACAATTTTGATATAACCTGTATTTAGATAGTTTCGCCATTTTCAGAACAAGTTACAGAGTGCAGAGCAATGTTCCATAGTCTTTGTTATGGTGACTAATAGTTTATTAACGTCGACAGATAGCTGTATACTTTTATAAAGTTTGTTTACCTTCAGTTATACTAAGCCCCTAGCCCTTGTACTTTAATCCGTTGTCATGATATCCGGGCTATTCAAATGAGTGGAGCCTCAAGGAAAAGTTCTGTACTTTCGCAAAGGGTGTTTTCTGGGGTCAGTGTGTTTTTCCCCCGATCAATCATTTATCCTTGTGAAAAGTACAGTGGACCCACAATTGCGGTCGGCGATCTAGGGATGACTGACAAGGTCGCAAGGGTTCGCCGTACTATTTCAGTAAGGGAAAACATTTTATCATGACTCTGAAAACGGAAAAACAAATAGTTTTTTTTTGTACTCCAGTCTGTTCAATGGCGCCTATTTTCTTACCGCCGACAAGGACGCGTACGTTTCTTTCAAACAAAAGGGTCGCGCTGGTATCTTCTAACACCTGTCGTCGCTGGCCTCACAGCAATGCCACCCGGCCTACCTTGATGAGAAATGTCACGTGATGTGTAGCGAGTACACATCCTTTGGGAGATTGTGACCAGAAAAGTGTTTAATTCTCTGAGGTTTTTAGGTAGTATCCACCTGGAAACTGCCGTGATGGCCTGAAACTTTTGCACTGACTTTTCTCGAATACACCTTCGATCATGACATTCTCTTTTAAAATCAAAGAATAAATCGGGGGTCACCGTGCAAATTTTGGCAGTAGAAAGACAAATTACCTAATGAATACCGGTATTTGATGTCCGTTCTTGAGTTGTGTTAGCGCTATTGGGAAAAATGAGGTTTCAGATGTTCAAAAAAAATAAGCCGGTGAAACCCTTATTTACACCAAGGGCTTCAAGATTAGCACCAACAAGTGGCAGACTAAGAAAATCTTGTAAAAATTTTTAGAGACTAAACATATCTGTCCCCGAAATGCATTGGGTCATAAGATTGCTCCAAAAGACTAGATTAAAGGGTATCCTTACCATAGGGCAAAACTTGGTTTTTACATAGACTTTGACACTTAGCGTATCATCAATGATCGTTGTACGTGCCGTTTGGCAGCGTTCATGATGCGTCAAATATGACTGTTTCTAGGGCGTGTTCAGAATTACTCGGGAGGGAGGGAGTTGAAAGGGAGGGATTTAGACCTTTCTCTAAAATCGTCCTTTAATCCCGGCGATTCTTCGAAGAATCACTTGAAACGGTGCGTAATTATCAAGTCCCAGCAGATTACTGATGGATTTCACGTTAATTATCTTAATTTGGAAGGAAATTTTCTTGCTTGATTTTTTATCGGGTTGATTTTTTTTCTATAGCAGAGAACAAGTTCAGCTAAAACTCCAACTTCGGACTTTCCCCGATTGGCCACTGTTCACCTCAGTGTCATACGCAAAGTTCAGAACATTTGGAACTATGATGAGAATTTCTTTAAACGGAAATGGGAACCACCAAAAAAATCAATAGACTCATATGCTCCGGATGAAATACTATATTCTTCAGTGCTCAGCAGCTTTGGGTTGTAGATTAGTACACATGCGCAGTGCATTGTCAGGTCATCCGCACTGGTTTGCCGAGAAAATGACAGGGCGAGACCGTTGTAATATCACCTTAATATTGTCTTAATCACTCAGTCGATAACCCACTGATGTTCCCACTACGTGAAATTCACCTTTAGCTTTAGAAGTTTGCATTGAGAAAATGGCACTTTCCTCTATTTAGTGTAAATGCGAAATACCAACTTACCCTATGAATGCCCTGACGTGCTGGAGCTCGCATTGCTCCTAAATTTGGCACGCAAAAAAGCGGTACACTTCTGAAAAACTGATAGTCATCTATTTAATTCAGTTTTACCCTGGTGTGGCACTAAATATTTTCAGACAAGCTATGCCCATAGGCCCCCAACGATGTAACTTTTGTATGATGGAAGTAAAGCGATGGATGCTCTTTCACTGGATTGGATGGCCGTTAATTGACGAGATCACGTGTCTACATGTAATGGTCATCCCGTTTGGTGACATAATAAACTTTTGAAATACGCAGTAAATTTTGGATGAAATATAACCTTTCAAGGGGCAAAGCATGCATTAAAATACCCCCTGCTAATTACGCTTCTGAATATTTTAAGCATATTTCAGCCAAATACGTTTTTCTCCCTGCAATTGTTTTCGCGTACGTCATTTAATACACTGGTCTTCTCCTGTTGCCTACAAAAGGTTTGCGACGGGCTAATTAATTACTGAATGACGTTGTTGCTTTTTTGTTATAATCACTTCTTTTTTCTCCAATAACGCGATTGGAACTAATTTGGGACAATTGGATGGTGAAGTAATGTCGCTTTAAAAATGTAAGCGCATCTGCTTTTCTTTTTAAGTTACACACTTGTTTTTATGAGTAATTTGTAATATTGCGACAATATTGCAATTAGCGGGCACCTAGCCTATCACTTTTAACCCTTTGAACCCTTTTAATGAAATTGTTGACATGTCAGTTGTAAGATAGGAATTTCTGTTGACATGTCAGTTGTAAGATAGGAATTTCAAAGAGTCAATTTTAAAGTTTGAATACAGTACATTTTGAATGAGCTGTGAATTTATTTCACACTTTCTATGCTTAACCAGATGTGCTGAACTGTTGTACAGAAATGAATGTCAATCATTGATGTCAGAGAGGAAAAAGCAGTAAATCCAAAACTTTGATGGGTGACCCCCATCACTAAAGTCAAAAACAACTGAGGGTGACCCCCCACCCCCATGAATCCAGCCATCCTATTAAATCTCCTGAGCAGCCATAGAGAGCTATTTTAGCCAAATCTGATGTGTGCAGTGTCTTAGAGGACCTTTTCCTGTAACATTGAAACCATAAAAGCACAGCTAATAATGACGAAAACTGCCTTTTTAAGTGTTATTTTAGTCATAAAAAAGCATCTTTTTAGAGAAAACCTGAGACACAAAGGAAAATAGTTGCATCAATGAGAACGAAAGACATCTTGTCATTTTTCTATCTCTAAAATAAGTCACTGTATCAAACTGTGCATGTTGCATACTGAATTCTCATAGAGACTACAGAAAAGTATCATGCTTTCCATATGAACTGTAGATTTCATAATGGTACACTTTCACTTAGCAAACATCAAGATATCTCTGACATATATCTCTGATTTATTAAAGTATGGCGCCGAAGGGCGCACCGAAAAATATGAAACATCCTGATATCTCTTATATGTCTTGCATATTAAAGTCATGCACCGGAAGGACGTGCTGAAAAATGTCTGATATATTAAAGTAATGCGCTTGAAGAGCACACTGAAAAATATTGAACATACAGATATCTCTGATATATGTGTGCCTGATATGTATAAGTCGGACGCGCTGAAAAATATATCTGATTATTAAAGTTACGCGCCCGAATGAGGCGCCGAAAAATGCAACTGAATGATGAAATTTGTGGCTGACGCGATGCATTTTAGGCAATGATGAGCCTGTGTCAAAATTCAAAATCACACATGACACCCCCCCCCCCCCATTGGGCATTTCGAAAACATGGAGACCCCCCCCCCATCACTACAGTCAAAAACAGGGTGACCCCCATGAATCGACCGCCCCAGGCCGAAGAAACTGACCAGTCCCTTATGTGTTTCGAATTTACGCATAAAGATAGAGTACACTTTAAATTAGTTTTGGAACTACACGATTTGAAGAGTGAAGGTGTTCCTGGATGTTGATGTGTATCTGCCTGAAGTACCGAGCGAGTAACCGGTTAACTACCCAAAGGGGCCGAGGTTCTCAACGGCATAACAGCGACGCGATGCGTACGGTGTAATGCACTCTGGTCATGGGCTTTAACCACATTGCAACCTACTGTCGGCGACTGAAGCGTGTCTAGCTTTTATTGAGAAGACTCATTTTTCAGTTACCGTGCATTGTCACGCGACAAAATATGAGAGTGGCGCAAAACTTCCGACCGCTTTCAGTGGCGGCGGCACCGTGCAAATACCTTCGGTAACTCTGCTACACGGCGCGATTCATGCCAACACTAATCGCACGTAAACGCTATAGCACGATTCCCGTCACCTTTTTCTTTGCGAAGCCGTAGGGGGTAGTTATCGACAGGGCGCGGATTTCCGTAGGATAGAACGGCCGTCGTGACCCGTAGATAAAAGACGTGTAAAGTGTAGGCGTGAAGAGCGTGGTGTGGTTTATTGAAGTAGGGCGAATCGTGGCCTTCTCGGCCTCTGGTTTCACTTTGCTGGAAAACGATTACAAGGCACAATCTGAGAGAATGAAAGGACTTTTCGGCCACAAGTCAGGAGGTCTAACCGTCTCACCGTAACCGCGGTCCTTCTTTATCAGCATCTTTACATAGGCCTGACCGGGGAAATCGGAGATGTTTCCTGAAGCACCGCATAAAGTAGCTTTATGAGCGTGAAATGCCGTGCTACATGAAGATACGCTTTTGTTAAAAAAAGATCTGTGGGGCAGATTAGTAGAAAGCGGTAGGGTGATATGGATGTTTATAACGGCCTCTTCTCGACGGACAGCGCCATAGAGCTGCATTGACACTTGGTATTTCAGAGAAAATGTAAACTAAAGAAGATACAAGGCTTAAGCAAACACGAGGCGGATGATAAAGCGAAATTCCAAATAGACGTATATTGTTTAAAAATTGGACGTCATTAGATTATTGAACTGTTCTGTACCAAATACCGTACACTCATTCAAAACCGCGTGGGTGGATCACCGTACGACTCGGAGCGGGTTGGTAATATATTGCGATAACTTTGAAAAGCGAGATATTAGAGCTTCGAAAAAAATCCATCCAGCGTTGACTATAGGGGAAATAAAATCGCCCACTCGTTCCTCTACGCCTTCTGTCAAAAAACTCGTCAACTGATGAATGTCTTTCATTTTCATTCGCTTTTACTTTTATTTTACTACCTTTGTTGTCTTTGTTTACTGTTGACACGGTTTTTATTCTTCGGTAAGTGTTTTATTGTGTGGTGACGTGTTTAAAATATGAGTTTCAGAGGTGGGGTGTATTGATTCTTTGTGCTGATCCTCTTGTTTGCGCACGGATCTTTGTAAAAAGCGAAATTTACGCAGTGTAGTTGACTTGATCAAACCTTCTGGCGATTGCTAGCTGGCTATTCGTCGCTCTAGATACGAGAATAGGAGACTGTCATAGTGAGTACGGCTGGGGCTCCCCAGTGCAGGGGACGTGGGGGTCACTCAGCCGAAGGAATCCGGAATTTCCCCTACTAGGCATTCTTTGGCGCTCTCAAAAGTCGGGTAAAAAGTTGTAAAACGTGGACAACTTGATAAATTGCTAAGAATGTTTGTTTCGGTCACGACCTCATGAAATTCTTGCCTTAAGGCTGACTTGCCACATGTTTACCTCTTGTAATATTAGCGCAGAGCTCCAGTCCAAAAAAGAATAACAAAGATAAATTCATTGAATATGAATTCTCGTTTAATTTTACGTTTTATTCACACGTCGTCTTCGAGCGTCTAGGTTCAGGAATCACGATAATGAGTTCTGAAAATATGTAACTTTACCTGTTTCTTTATGAGTCTCTGCATGATCGATGGCTGGTGCTAAAACGAGGCAAGTATTCGCGTCGACGTGGATAATCAAAATGTCAAAAGCTAGAAAACCAAACCCGTGCTTAGTGGGACTAGTTTATCTTGAGCGCTACCGGTGTTCCACGGTTACGCCATGAAAATTCTATGTATATGCATGATACTTAATCACTGGCCTTATTTTGTTCTTATCAAATTGTCCTCTTTTTTGAGGGGGGGGGAGTTCAAATCATAAGTTCATCGTTGGCTTTACACAATTCCAAACTTACGTCTATGCAGGGGTGGGGGGCTGACGCCAAACGCAATGAGCAATATTTGCTAGGCGCGAGTTTTCTCCACAATTCAAGTTCTAAAGATTTTTTTTCTCTTGCAAACGGCGCATGCTCGATATCAGGTGTAGTACTCAGCCTAAAGTATTCCATCTTCGATTCTCGAACGATTTCTCGTTCTTGCTCCTGTTCTCGTGCTTTACACTCCTACATGTATCATATATATTTTACACATATGCCATAACTAACGAAGGATATGTGGAGAATGATACGAAGGACAACGAATCAAAAATCAATTATACGGAGCCGCCGAGCTTGTCAACTTTAGTTGTTCAAGCTTTGTATTTACGATCAGGGTTGTGGCAGGGTTTCATGGTTGATCTACTTTCTCCTCAGAGATATCGAAATTACATTTTTAAAAGTTAGGAGGGGAAACTTGCCGAACCATTAGAATACGAACCCAACAGAACTTCTAATAGGCAAAAAAAATATGTGAAGTTGTCTGGTTACACAGACCCTGCGTGCGAATGTGGAGTGCATTGCCTTTTCAAGTGTTTGACTTTCTTATAAACGCGTACACGTGCGGGGTCGTTCTGCGGGGGCCACACTGCTTGGGTCGACGGGCGGTCACAACGATAGAGCTGCGTCACCGAACATTGCAACTTGAAAGGGACGGTTGCAAACGCAGCGTCAAAAATTTTGAAAGTAGCGTTCAGAAAGTCCTATAGCATCATAAGGTACGCAGCGAAGGGAAGATGCATTCATAGGTACGAACTGTGTCACGCGACCGGGCACTGACCTGAGATGTCCGGTAGTAGCATCAGTCAAAATATACATTGAAAGGGGGGGGGGGGGGGTGTAATATGTGTCAACTTGAACCGGTAAACCGTACTGGGTTGAGCTGCACTGTGTGTATCAGATCTTGTCCAACTTAGTATCGATTAGCTCTTTATGCCTAAAATGGTATGACTTAAGTATCAAAAATCCAATTCAAGCCCCGATTGCGAGATTACGCCGTCGCGCTGACGACGCGCTGCCGTCTTCCGCCCGTTATGCTAAGTAGTCGTTGCACCTGTGAGGGGGTTTCTCAAGCCAAGCCGGCGGCGCTGTGCACGTGTGGCGTACATATAAACAAGCCGATGCGCCTATAGGGAGCATACTGACTTAAGTTGGCAAAGAAAGCACTGGTCCTATGAACGGGCATCTTTCCACAGCGTAGACCTGGTACAACGTGGAGAGATGGACGCGACAACTATACTGCTCATTCTAATCTGCATCATACTTTACGTAACACGATACTCAAAACAGGTGGGCTGGCATCTGCCCCCGGGACCCCCGGCGTTACCGCTGATCGGTAATCTGCCAACGCTGTTTGAAAGTGAATCGATCTGGAAAATTTTGAAGAGACTTTCCGAAAGTTACGGCTCGGTCTTCACGCTCTACCTGGGCATGAAGCCGGCGATCGTCCTCAGCGACCACGTGGCTATCAAGGACGCCTTCGTGCGCCAGCCCGATCAGTTCTCGGGCAGGCCGTACGTGTACTCCATAAGTCTCTTGTCGCGTAACAACTGTGGCATCACCTTCGGCGACTACACACCGCAGTGGACGAGACAGCGCAAGTACGTGTCCCTCGCCCTGCACTCGCACACGGCGTTCCGCAACGGCGCGACATCGGCCGAAGAAAAGATACTGGTAGAAGCTGGTCATCTTTTGAAGAACCTATCAGAAAAGCAGTGCAAGCCGGTCGACATCAGTCAAGACATTTACCTCACCGTCATGAACTTCATCTGCAATATCACCTTCAACCAGCGGTACAGCGTCGACGACGCGGAGTTCAAAATGATCATGCGGGACAATCGACAATCGATCGAGCTACTTGCGCCCGGTGACCCGATTGACGTTCTTCCGATATTAAAGGTAAGCGCTCCGTAATAAACTCAACACTGTAGTACTGTGGTTCCCGTTTGTTCACCTGGAATATTGCAATGCGAATGTTGCGCTGCTCTGCTGCGCATGATCACCTGCAGTTGACTTTCGCGCTGTATTTCATATTCCAGTAACATTCAATGATGTTTTATAGGCTGCTAGCTGCATAGCCACTTTTTGGCCTTGAATTTGCAATGACATTACTGTCGTCAAAGCAATCTGCTCCGAGATTATACAAAAGTCCCATGTAATGACTCTGACAACATAAAAACAATGGCGAAATATTGCATCTCTTGTATTTTTTCTCGCAAAATTGATCTTGTGAAATTAAGAAATTTTTAAATTAAAGAAAAAAAAACAAGTTATCGTAGGCTCGACCCATGGGCCGATCCGACTTTAAATACTGTTCGTACTTCTCGGATAAAAGCTTGACGTCACGATCTTCCCTATCAGCCATTAGAATGTGTACGCGCTCGTTAAATTGTCAATTATTGACATTCGGACCAAATATTTTGTTTCGTTGGACAGGTGTGGTATAATATCAAGGGTGATTTTAAGTCGCAGCTTTCATAAGTTACCAGTAATACAAGAAACTTTTTATTCATGGGAGCGTTTCACCATTAAAATGCACGATAGTTGAAATAATTTATATGACCGTGATTATGTCTTTGTTTGACAGAATGTGTTGCTTCGTATATGAGTAAGATTAATCGTCGAAGCGGATTGTCACACGTAGAGTTCAGAAACCCCGCGTACTAGAACGACAATAGATGCCAAGTCAGTCGGATAGTGCACCGTTTGAATGGCGATTGTACTAGGCATATACCTTCCGGTGGTAGTATATACCGGATAATTAGACGATAATTCTACATATAGTCCCACTTAATTTTGTTTTTGCGTTGATCTTTATATTGAAGTCAATCGAACATATCATCTGTAAACGCTGGCAGTTATCATGTACAGATAATTGCCAATGTTTTGCATCGAGTCAAAATTCTTCACGCTGCAACCAGTGCTATACATACTATGTCTTTGGCACATTGGCTGATATAGTTTGCATCTTAGCTATTGCCGCTGATCACTCGAGAAAAGCATTATGTTAAAGATTTTATACGGACTCAGAAAGCATTTCATTTATGACTTGGTCTAGTGATTATTTGAATGGGTGTGTGTGTGCTGTGAAAATTAACTTAGACACTGCTTTGAAATTTAGAAAGTCTGGGTAAAGCATTTTTTTAAATAAATACTGCGCAATTTTCTGAAGTTCAAAAATATAATTATTCGATAAAAAGAATATTTTAATCAGACGCATCGATATTTATGCATATCTTAGGCGAACCTACGAGGCGCAAAATGTAAAAAAATTAATTTACACAATCACCCTTATTTTCAGAGATAGAACAGCTAGGAAATGTATATAGAGAGGAATTTTAATATATATATATATATATATATATATATATATATATATATATATATATATATATATTATATATATATATATATATATATATTAAAATTCCTCTCTATATACATTTTCTAGCTGTTCTATCTCTGAAATAAGGGTGATTGTGCAATTGATTTTTTTACATTTAGCGCCTCGTACAAACCAAACAAGATAATTTGACTTATTCAATTCGGGAAAAATCTTCGTCTATCTGACTATCTATACGTATGTATGCATGTACACACGTACACACGTATAGACCCATGTAGTATTTTTAATTTCTCTTATATCACCGAGTGAGACTTAAAAGTTTGCCCGTGTTTCTATCTAATCTTACTCTTGTCAATTAATGTACGCATCTATGAGTTCTGCGAAAACGTTTCGTTTACAGTTTTCATTCCATGTGTACTGCTGGTATATACTTGTTTCCTGGTGTAGAACAGCAGGTATGTGTACACATTCGCATGTGAATTGCCCTCAGCACATCGCCTGATCAATACTTAATAGGAAATTCGCATTTGGTTTGCACATTTCTACAAAGCTTGGAATAAGTAAGCGCACGTCAGTTTAGAGCGATAGTTTCCGCTGATCATTCTGGTTTCAGGTAATACGGGTACATACGTATTCCCGCCGCACGCAAGGACTGTTACAAGATGACGTCATCAACTTTGCGATTATCGCAAAATGCTATGACGTCAGTGAAATCATAAGGCCTGTATTCATATCCCCATAATATCCTTTTCCGGTTTACCAATGTTCTATCGATTGCCTGTTAGGGTGGAAATTTCCATGAATGGTTGAAATTTGTATTCGGAAGAAAAACATCCTGCTTGTGTTTGCTCAGTGTTGTTGCATTTTTCTGTTGTCAGAACGCACACATGATTGTATTCAGTCGACGGCCACACGCATGCAGTCGTTTTGCACGTTACACAGCCATGGGAAAACGGGAGCATGTAGAGCTAAAAAGTACATGTAAGCTTATCATTAGTTGTAGCCACTTCTTGATTCCTCAACACGTACTATAATCAATGACGCTTTACTTTTGTTCGGAATCATTCCAAATTGCTGAAGCTGTCAGCCAGAACGGGGTCATGTGATGCCACGATGACGCAGTGCACTTTGTTCTCTACCGTCCCATGGTACAAACAGCACTCTCCCCTCCTACCTCTCCCCCAAAGCCATGGCACCTACCGATACCCTTTTTCCGTTTCACAGCTACTGTAGGAACTTTATTTCTTCAGAAAACCGCAGCACCCCCGAAAAGCTGGTGAACCAAACTGTGAGCAATTAGTTTAATATTTACCCCTCTTAGGGATCAAAACTTCCTTGAATGTCAGGCGCCTCAAATCGTTTTGCCCAGCACCAACCACTCTTCCATTTGTGCCCGGCTCTTTCTCCACTGTCGATTGGCTCGCGGCCCGTACCCCTTTTTGGAGGGACCGTATTTGCTATACCAACGTTGCTGAGCAGGTGTGTACCGTGACACTGAGCGCAAAAATGCGCGCAGTTTGGACAGTTCCGGATTTTTTGGTTTCGCTTCGTTTTCCCCTGGCTGGCAGCTTCGTTTAATCACAGTTCCACAAACCGTGGTTGAAATGCGCCCGCTGAACATGCTGAAGGGCGACGCGAATCTCGACGGCCAAATAAAATTGTGGAGAAATTAGGAACGGAGGGTAAATTGCTGCCGGGAACGGTAGCAGTTGTCCTTGATGCCTTTGCCGGCAAATTGTCAGGTTTGGGAAACGCTGGCCCCCCTGTCTAAGCTTTAGTTTAGTTCACTACTATCTCAGGATGTGTGTTTGTATGTGCTAATTAATCATTCATAGAACTCCCAGACGAGTTCTGATTGCTTTTTGTGAAGGGGAGGGGGGGGGGTATGATCCTGTGTTCTACAGGTGTGACGGAATATACATACGAGCTCGTCAGACTTTTCTCTGTGCATGAAAGCCATGGAAATGCTGTTCTCGGGGGAGCAGATCAAGCGAGCCGAGAACCAAGCAGTAGCATTCAGTGACAGTTTTCGTCAAGACGATAGATCTTGGAAGAAGAAAGTGGCAAAGCGGATGATTGTCTTCTTATGAATGGTGCATCGATGACGATTGTGGTATCATGATGATTGGATTACTTCAGTGAAGCCCTGCTTTGGAAAGATGCTCCCGGCAAAGTTTTTATTTCCTCAATGCGTGGGCGCTCTACATTCATGTTCCACAATTTGCTATCATTTTTTCCCATCCCACTCAGCCTATTTTTCTAAAAACTGCCTCGACAATAGAGGAAATATCCGAATCAAGAAAAAAGAGATTAAATTTCAGAGTGCATATCACTTTAAAATCCCCTCTCACCGGGAACATTTGTCTAAAAACCTCAAAAACATACGTAATGCTCGATATGACGCAGAGAGTTGGCTTTATCAATTACAAACTATCGGTTCCTGGTTCGTAGTCCGCTACGAAAGCAGTTCATCGAACTGTTGTATCGTAAATGTCAATTTAGCCTCATCTCCAGTTAAGAGGTTTTACCCTAGACACAACTACGATTACCTCTGCAAGAACGGCAATGTGCACTGATAGGCGTGAGTTTGTCTCAGATTCACACATTTCAGCGATCGTCACATGACTGTCTCTCTGTCTCTCTCGCTCTGTCTTTCTCTGTCTGTCTCTTTTTGTCTTTTTGTCTTTTTGTCTGTCTGTCTGTCTGTCTGTCTGTCTGTCTGTCTGTCTGTCTGTCTCCATACATTCATATATGTAATCATATAGATATAAGTGTGTTTATGCATGTTGTAATATATGCGTAAATATATATATATATATATATATATATATATATATATATATATATATATATATATATATATATACGTATATGATATATGCGTGAGTCTGTGTGAGTATGACGGTGTATGTGTGTGTGTCTTGTATGTTTGTGCGCGCTTGCGTTTGTACAAGCTTATGTGGTTGGTAGTGTTGGTCTTGTAATATACTTTCATCTAACGATCGCTTTGTAACAAGAGTAAAACTTTGCTTATTGTTGTGCTTTTTGGACAGTCATAGCGGTAAAGTATGATTTTAAATTGTCGTACTCTACCGTTTTCCTTTTTATCACTTCTATCGCCCTCAAAAACCGAAGGCACTCTTTTGTCGAATAGAGTTCGGCCCTGAATAATTGTGTTACTGTACGAAAGTTCGACGCACTATCTTATCTCTGCGGTTGCGACGAAGATATGCGTCATGATGTGACTGATGGACATCATTTTTCGCCACAGAACATATAGTTCGTGTATGTATGCACACAAATCTGTACACTTTTTCGCCGTATTCTTTACATGGAATGGCGCAAAGACTCCTATGGAAGGAGGCTAATAAAATATATGAGGACCGGATGAACAAACGAAAAAAAGGTGTGAGCGAAAAATTACTGCATGTTATTCCAAGTAAAATATTTCAAATTGGTACAACTTGAAGGTGTTACTAATATTAATAACAATCTTTAGTACTAATCCATGTAGAATCACAATCGCGAAGGAGGTAAGTACGAAGTGTACATATGTCACCACTAACGCCAAAAGGTCGCTCCACGGAGGGCGGTGTCTTTGAGAGACTTTTTATGCCTCATTGGAAACTGCAAGAGCTACTGTGAAACCAGGTTGACGAAGCAGCAAAGGGAAAACCCGCAGACCTAATTATCTTCTCCGAGTGTGACTTTTAATGACTTTTTTCACATGAGGCCATTGCGACAACCATAATAAAAGTACTCTCCATATGGCTTAGAGATATGGTGTAAATCATTTTCTCGCGTTGGTTGCAAAGTTAGGGACGTTTAAGGACTTAACTGTACCAAAGGCACATTTTTTTCAAATTGTAAGCACAGAAATATTCCTTGCCATAACTTTTCAAAACTCTTTCCAAAGAGTTTTTGCACAAATCTTAATTTCACGCTGCGTACTCAAGACGAATTGTATTTGATTATATTTGCCCGGGGTGCACGTGAGGCGGTCCGAGGAATTTTCAGCCAAGTTTCAAAGGTGATAGTAAGGGGAGGGTAGCATTAACTTGCAGTGTAGATTAGGTGAATGTAGCGTTACCCTCCGTTCGGTTCTGCTTGGATCACGAAAGATGGCAAGTTACGTTTGTACGATTGCGGCTATCATTTTTTTAATGAGCGGCACAGGTCGACATAGTTGGTTGATTAAAATACGGTCGACAAGCCAGGAACCGAAACTTTTGTTGGTTTTATTACGAACCGGCAGTTGCTTTTTATACGCGAGGTCATCTTTCTTCAATAAAGGGGTGAAAGCTTGTTCAGGAGGTGGCAGTGATATATCGAAGACTTCCGGTCCCCATTACAACAAGTCTATAGTAAGGTAAAGACAACACTAACGTGCGAGG
Organism: Ptychodera flava; assembly: GCF_041260155.1. Classification (NCBI taxonomy): domain Eukaryota; kingdom Metazoa; phylum Hemichordata; class Enteropneusta; family Ptychoderidae; genus Ptychodera; species Ptychodera flava. The sequence goes on from NC_091932.1 coordinate 19,297,126, forward strand.
GGTCTATGAACTTATTTCTCAGTTGTTGACCCTTGACCCTGGCAATCGTCACTTAACCTGCAAAACTCTGCATGTTGCGGCCTCGGTTTCTTATGCAGGCTATCAAACGCTCTGGCTCGCTGAACCCAAACTTCCAGCAATAACCTTGTTGTCTAGATCTGTTATAAATCGGGGTGTATTTTGTGAGCACGCGCTTTCTAACGAACAAATTCTTATAAAAACACATTTTTACAATGAGGACTCTGACACAGATAGTTGACGTACTCCAAGGCCGATTTCAAAGTCCCCGCTGGCTGAACCCGTAACCTCATTGCGCTACGTCGCCTTACGTGTATGTAGTGCGTGCATGCTTTCAAGTGAACAAATTCTTGTAATAGGTTATTATATTAGAGGGTTTTGACACCTATCAGATCGAAACGTAACACATATACTGATTTTCATTGTTGTTCACCAAGATAACACAACTTGGTACGGCGTAATTGACATAGGTTTGACGAGAGACTGTCTCAATATAGATATATGCCGTACCGTGAGCTGAGCAGACGCAGGATCGTGGAATAAATTGATGCCGATAACGGACAAATTGTGGCACAATCGAAACAAACAACGCAATTAAATACAGGTACGAACACAAACGGCGACGCCGATTAAATTCAGGTACTTACATACCCGAGATGTTCAATAACAAGTCTACGATAATGCACTGCCTAATAATGGACCGCGTACCGGATACAACGGCTGCGTCGTGACAAGGTGGAAGTTTGAGAGATCAAGCGAGCCGACACGTACCTTAGGGTACGGGCTACAGCTCAACTTGCTTCGCTTTTCATTCGCCACGTCATTACCACATCAAAATTCCGAAATCCCTTCCGAACAAGGGGGCGCCAGGTACTTGCAGACTCCATACTTACTAAAATTACACACACGTAAAACCTACTCTAGTTTGAGCTTTTCACCTTCTCACCGCCTATCTCATCACCTGTCTCGTTTGCTTACGGAATGCGAGGTGAGAAGCCGTGCATCTCAATGTGCATGCACTATTAATCGTCTATTTCGTCCAGTTTCTACTGCACCCCTCTCCTCGGCCGGTCAAACCGCTTTCCGCCCCAAGCAACATACCGCTCATAAATTCTCAGCGCCTTTTCCCGAGTATTCTTTCTTCTGATGCGCTATCATACCTTTCCATTCAGCGCTGGCATCCACGGCTTTCACGAGCACCGTCCTTCCGTTTCCTGTTATTTTCCGCTATGTTGAACTTTGCATGGGTTAGTAACCGAGCTGTATCCGAAGCTATCATGTTGTCTGTCCGACTGCACGTACGAAATATCTGTCAACATTAAACTCGACCGGTTATCGATTATACAAGTTGCGTTCTCGTGAGTATGAATGCATCGCGTGCGATCGGATGATCTTATTACCAAATTAAAAAGATAATAAGGCGAGCGTACTGGCAGTTGTAAATTACAAATACTGAGCAATGCAGTAAACAGCAAAAGAGTATCATCTATGTATTGTTACAATCACGCCCGTGGGCAGTGGCAGTCGTACTTCAAAACAACATTGCATTATGCAAATTGATCATTAGTATGCATACCTCGCCATCGGATGAACGACCCTTCTCAAGATTCCTTTCTTTATGATTCAACTTGCAAAGTTGTTCAGTCTTGAGTCTCTTGCACTGGGAGGAAAACCTGTCCAAGGGTAATAACAGATAACCTGGATTATAATTGGACAGAGATGAAGAGGGACAGGCGTGAACTTACAATCCGAGCAAGATCGTTTCAGTGCGAGGAAAGCCGTTGGGACTAGAACCGTAACTTTTGATAACAGTGGTGAATGAAAAGTGACCCATGCGGGACTCGACAACGATGCGGGACTTTGATAACGTTACATTATTTTGAGTTCTCCTCCAAAAGATAATATGTTGAAATAAAAAATATATAAGTCTTGCCAACACAACACAGTGTGTGCAATCTGCCGCGAATGACCTTTGACCAATGTCTTCTAGTCCAGAATAAAATTTAGTCATCAACAATGATTGCATCGTACCAATATATGTTGGTGGCGCATACGCGCAAACACTGCGATCTGATTGGTCAAGACGTGAAAACAACCGTGCTATATTCGCAAGATAGCACGGTTGTGACAGGCACGAGCTCTCAGCCAGAGGAAAAAATCCTTTTAACGTTTCAGGCCAGAATTTCAATTTAATATTATGATATAATAGCAATAAATCACCTATGCAACGGGTACCACTCGATTTTGACCAGTTCACTCCATATATGCACTCGCTATTGCTCGTGCTCACATGTCGTGAACTGGTCAAAATCTCGTGGTATACCGTCGCTGCGTGTTGTGTATTCCTCGATTATTGCATCCACGAAGCCGTACAAACAAGCAGATAACTAATGATTTCGAAATAAATGTGGAGTAGAACAAGAAAAGTTAACAGAGTTTTAAAATACACCAAAAGTTACATTCGAATGACCTTTGACCTTTTAGTAGTATCTCTAACCTGCTTTGTGCGTTTTCAAATAATTACATGCAGGTGTTTCCAAACAGAAGACTGCGCTTGATCGAAGAGCTGGTCTCACGACGAGATAAGCTGCTGCAGACGAAATTTCAAGAGCATTTGGCGACCTTTGACCCTTCAAACATACGGGACATCACTGATGCCCTCCTGAAGGCCATGAAAGACTCCGGAAACTGTAAGGATGTCAATGAAGATCTGGTTGTCATGACAATATGGGAAATCTTCACTGGCGGCTTTCAGACCATTTCAGAGACGATGAAATGGGCTATCGCGTACATAGTGAACTATCAAGAGGTAAAGAGTTCTTTTTATCTATTCTAATGTATGATTTTTTGACCTAACCTTGCCTCTGTATGGATCAAAAGTTCACTATCCGCTGTATTCAACCTGATGACCTCATGTTTACAAATTTCCATTTTGACAGTATATATCTCATAGCTTTCTCTGAAGCTCTGGGTGCCACTGATCTATGTCCCGAAGCCTCTATGAGATATCTTTCTGTGCATCTCTGTGTCGGTCTCTCAAATCAGTTCACCTCCCACCGTTTCCGAGACATCTTTTCTCCGATGAAATGCATCAAAGCAATTTCCTCTACAGCAACGTTAAATGCAGCTTTGAATTCATTTTTAAATATCATCACCTTTTCATCAAGTTTCTTCAATATCTGAGACCATCGGGTAACTCGAGAGCCGCTTTTGTTCGGCACCTTTTATTTGGCTATTTTTTACAACCTCATGAATGAAGGAGACTTTCTTACCCATTATCACTAGCTCGTTAAGTCCATTCAGTAAAATGGAAACCGTCTTTGGGTTATCAGATAGTGTATTGGAGATAACGTGGGCGGGAAATGAATGTTAGTCCTGACGACAGTCGCTACATTTATCGTTCGCAGTCCTAAAAATGCTCTAGGCTCCAGAATGTGATGTAAACGAACTTCAAATCTGTAGACGTCATGAAAGGTTCTTGGCCTGAACGTTCAGTATCGGTCTTTAAAACATTGCACTTTTATTCGGGATTTGTTGCTAGTTAGATATACTTTTCCAGAATTTTGTCAAAGGCACTCACAGTGCCTTTCGTTAGTACCTTCAATGTCACGCGTGATGACTCCATGAGTCTTGATGATATTTTAAGGTAGTATGCGCCTCGAAAGTAAAATACTTTCACTTTTGCTCAAATTTCCTCAAAGAATATTTCAATCATTCTCTTTCAAATGAAAGACTAGAAATCAGGGTTCACCGCGCGTGCAAATTTTGGAACTGGAGAAACAAATACTCACGACATTTGAATTTCAAAATGGCCGCCATCCCTGTGTTAAGTCTATGGAGAAAAAAAAATGGATTTTCCATTTTCGAAAAACTAAGCCGGTGAAAAGTTTTATTACACCAGGAGCTTTAAAATGAACACCCACAAGTGGTAGTTTAGAAAGAATTGACAAGGTTTGAGAGTCCGAATATCTGTCCCCGAGGCGTGTTCTACCTTAAGTTAATTATTCGGAACAGCGTCATCATTGAGAAGTAATGTCTGTCTCAAGTATGATAACTTTACCAAAGAAATATGACTCCGTGAATAGTGAAAGTACCCGCATCATGAAATTCATTTGGCATCATTGATACAGTTTCAATAGAAAACATTGAACAGAGCCTCCACAATCTAATTATCACCCATAGGGAAATCCGTTTCTGCAATCAAATCTTTAATCTCAGGCGCTTTAAATAAAATTCTTTGTTTGCCGTCCGCGAGCTGATAGGCTTTTAGAGAAAATTAAGAAAACAAACACAATGTGAACACTATTGCAAATAAGTATATTATTTTTCGAAAAGAAACCAAATTAAAAATTGACTTTATGTTAATACACTCGTGTTTTTGTCTCTGTACTTTTTTCCCATGGCCGGCTGGTAGGTTTTTCAAAAATCCAAGGACGGCAAACAAAGAATTTTCTTTAAATGACCTTACTTGACGCACAATACAATACAATACAATACAATACAATACAATACAATACAATACAATACAATACAATACAATACAATACAATACAATACAATACATTCAACATAAAACAATACAATTCAATATAGTAGGTAACATAAAACAATACAATACTGCTACACAATTTTTTGCAATGCAAGTAAAATTACAGCTAACCGCATACATTACTTAAATGTCAAAGTCTCTATTCGTGTATGTTTTGCGTGGGTTGCCATATTAAATTAATGCTTTTAATTTCAGTGGCGCTGAAGTAAACATGTGTCTAATTTTCGAGTAAATCTTGTTCGTTTATTGTAGGTACAAGTCAAGATACGCACTGATATGGCAAACGTCATAGGCAGCCGGTTGCCGAAATGGAGTGACAAAGCCTCACTACCGTATCTCTACGCCACTGTCCTGAGATATTGCGTTGTAGTTCCATTTCGTCACTGAACGCACCACACTGCACAACGGAAGATACTAAGTAAGTTTTACCTAATATGCCGAATTCGAAAGAACTTATCTTTTTTTTCCATCAGTCATAGTTAACTTTCTCTACAGGCGAGAACTGCACTTACTCGAGGTCGAGATTAATCTTCTGAAAAACGGAGCAACATGCATTATCATGCACTATTGTATAAAGGGCGGGGCGCTCGCCTGCCATCCGAGGAAAGCGCCCCCTTCGGCAACATTGATATCGTCTTCCTCAAAAATCTCACATGTTGTCAGCTGCCTGTTACTTCGGAGAAACGTAATGCGTTGGGCGCAAATAGGGCAAACGCTTCACGGTGCCTAGACAATATACAAACGCGATGCCTTCGAACAAGTGAAGACCCATCTAGAAACCTTCGCTAAAATACTATTTAACAATACTCGAATATACTCTTATTATGTAGCCTACACTTGATAGGCTTACACATTGCAAGTGGTCGATAGTGAAAGACGCACGGATTAACATCCGTATCTCCTTAGACCTTTACTTTCAATTCTTGGTTTCACGGGTTTACAGTACTGTACTAGTTCGTCTCGCTACAAACAAGAAACCATCACAGCCATTCTCTAACTCTGTTTCAGATTCCGAGGATACCACATTCCGAAAGACACTATGGTAATGTGCAATCTCTGGTGGGTACACCACGACCCAAAGTACTGGAAGGAGCCCATGAAATTCGACCCCGGTAAGGATTTTTAACCAAGGGAGGGCGCTATCACTTGTTGAGTCTCCGTCGTGAAAACGTGACGTAAAAAGACATTTTCCCAGAGGGGGCATTTAAAGGGATACAGTCAAAGGTCGTATGGGACCCACACTACCAAAGAACACACTGTATCCAAGGTTCGATTTTAATTGATGAAAGTTAAAACATGTCTGTCATAATCTACATCGTATGATTAATGTTGCAGCTATGATAATGAGGTGCATATCGTGCACAAATACATTGTTTTTAAACAAGAAACTCGCACAGGCGCAGCTCCGACGACGGTCCCTTTTAAATATTTAACCGTCGCTTGAACACCGACGAAATGTTCTACATTTATTTATTTTGAGCAAAAAATACTGAAATGTGACGAGTTGAAGCTGAAAGGTATTTCTTTTCTGATTTTATTCTTTTTGTACTCCGATACAGCTCGGTTCTTGAACGAGGAAGGCGAGGTTGTCGTCCCGCCAAGTTTTCTCCCTTTCTCCGCTGGGCGTCGCTCTTGTATGGGTGAGAAACTGTCCAAGATGGAGCTGTTCCTGTTCCTTGGCTGCCTGATTCAGAGGTTTCATTTCGGGGACGTGCCTGGGGAGCCTTTCCCAGACTTGGAGCCAATTCCGAGTAATATGTTTAGACTGGTAAAGCCATACAAAGTTTATTTAACCCCTTGTTGAGGGCGTACTGCCGTGGGGATTTTTCACCGTTATGTCAGTTACGGTCAGCGTTTCAAAAGCAACATTCTTTGAGATTTCTGTTCGTTGCTCTAATATAAAAGGAATGACAATAGTAAAGGCTTTAATTCTTGATATATGGTAGAGCAATAATGTGCTCAGAGAAAATTCTGGAAAAAAAGACGACACAGGCACTTTCGTCGGAATTTTGTTTCGCAGGGACTTCAAATTTTACGCTATTTATTTCGTGACGTAAAAGGATAGCAATATTTCAAAGCTGATTGGTGTATTAGGAATGCTTCCGCACAGGATTGCGATCTGTACTCTCCTAAATCCAAAGCGAATGCCGTTTATCACAAATAACACCCACAATTAGGAACGGGTATCTGATAGACTACGTAGTGGTCTATTTTTGTCTGTGCGTTCAAATTGCCTTCGCCAAATGTCAATTTCTGTGACTTTCAATACAATGGGATCGTCTTGATCACAATGTCGGCGAAGGCGGACCGGCAATTTTTGGAAAGGTCACGTCAAAAAGATTGCCCCGTCGTCATGCTCATTTTAAATGAACCATATTAGAAAAACGTCAATTTGTGGAGACTCCTCGGCTCGTCTCCTTATTTCACCGAGTCATCACCAGACGCACGTCTGTAGTACACACATTGTTTGTAAATTTTAGTGTGTCTCTGTAATTAATATATAAATACGTATCAAGTCTATAATTGTAAATACTTTGCTAACACTGTAGTCAGCTGGGCCTATTTGAATGTTAATATTCTAGGCTAAATTTAAAGGAATCCATGGGAAATTTTCTACTCGTATATGTATACTGAAACATCTAAATGTCTTTTGGAATAACAGGTATGAACTCACACTAACACTCCAAGATTATTTTAAAGTTGAAACTGGGATTGATATTAGAATTCGCCTCGGGGACAGATATGCGGACTTTTAAATTTTTGCTTTTTGTCTACTTTGGTGGCGCGTTTTGAAGTTCTAGGAGTAAATGAAGTGTTCCCCGGTTTATTTTTGTGAAAATCGGAAATGTAATTCTCCCCATAGAGTTGAAACAGAGTTGGCGGTCGTCGTTCTAATTTCGAATGACTGTCCGTAAATATCTTATTGGGTAATTTGTTTCTCTGGTGCAAAATTCTGTACGGTGACCCCTGATTTCTAGTCTCGATTGCGAAGGGGTCCGGTCTAAGGTTTCTTTACGGAAAGTTTGAACAAAAGTTTATGTCTAATAAATTTCGAGGCGCGCACTCATGTGCCTTGAGAGCAAAATCTAATTGAATGAAAACAATTTTTTGCTGGAATGCCATGGAAGAAGTCAGTATATTGCACGACGTTATCAAAAGGACGGCACTTTTTGAAAAATGACCGCAAATTTTTGAAGATTAATCTGTAAGGTAAGGGAAACGTTTAGGATCAGTAGATAGAAAATACCATCGGTTAGATTTCCAAAAGTGTAAATATTTGATTGTTTCGTAACAATGTCGTATTTGTCGTTTTGCAGTTACTCTGTCTATTTTTATTATATAGTGACTTTTGATAAACTAACAATTTTGGCGCACAATGCAATGTTAATATGGGTTTACAGCTTTGTAGACATTTCATGCGATACAAACGCACAGGGTTTTTTGTTGAGGTAGAATGCATCTCGGGAACAGAACAGTCAAATTTTTGCAATACTATTTTCGTGGGGGCTCATTTTGAAGCTGACGGAGTGAAAAGAGTCTTGTAAACTGATTGTCTCCGTAGAGTTACATGTCAACCCGTCGGGTGGCGGCCATTCTGAATTTCAAATGTCAATAAATATTGATAATCTGCTTCTCCAGTACCAAACGCGCTCGCTGACCTCCAGATTGTTATTCTTGATATAGAAAAAGAAGGGTTGAAAGTTGTTTTGAGAAAAGTTTCAGCAAAAGTGTAAGTGTTTCAATTTCGAGGCGCATACTACCTTGATGATCATTGGTGACGATGTTATGGTCAAAGTTAAGCATTCCACTTGAACTACTCTTTGTAAGATGATATATATAGTCTTAAAAACAAGTGTTTCTTATCGCAGCTTTTTCAAAGCTATCATTCGGGAATGACCGACGCAGAGTCGGTAAACCTCCTCAGTAGTTTCAATTAAAAATATAAGTAGGGACGTATCGTTTAACCGAGATTGCGTTTGAGGGCGCAGTGAATGTACGGTGAAGTTAATAACACCCAACAAATGTACAGATTGCTAGTTCGCTGTTCAATGTCTGTTATTTATAGTCTTGTCAACGATGCGAAAAAATGTTTTCGGTTGTTCGTAACGTGATTTTGCATTTTCAGTTTCTTTCGTCCCTTGTTCGAGTGACTGACGAAGATTTCTTTGTATATTTGTGTTATTTGTAGCAGTTGCTAAGAGAGAATTAATGATTTCCACATTTTCAAGGTACATTCCCAGTCAGAGAAAATCTGATGATAATCAATGTGTTCGACAGATCTTCGTCAGTCTTTATTCCATACATGTAATGATTTTGTATCCAGTGTTTTTACAAGCATGACAGAGGGAGTCATTTATATAGCATACACACATTTGAGCTTACTCTTAGAGACATGCATGATGTGTGTAGAAATAAGAAAAAATTGAAGGGTTCAATTTCTTGATTCGATAGAAACCATACGTTTGCCTATTTATTTGCACGCAAAAAGGGTATGAAACGGAACCAACTCACCTCGAACATATACATACACAACAAACTGACGAATGGCAAGACAAATGATCAGTATGTTTATAATAACATTGCACTATTCAACTTTTTACTTGTGGAGGCCGCATGGGCTTACAAATTGCATACATAGTGTTGAATATGGAAAGGCTAACCCATCAACTTTGTATCTGGTAGTAAGATTGAGACAACTGTGCGTCTTAGCGCCCTCTTTCGCTTACGGAAGCACATCCTTTCAGTAATGCCTGCTGCCTCAGTATGTCTGCTTCGGATTCACTTTTAACATTTTAAATCACACTATAATGCATTGACTTGACATTGGACATTCTTTGGATCTCTGTAATGAAGATTTTCTAATAAAGGTTAGCGCCGGTTCCTTTGTTGTAACTTTTTACTAAATTTATCAAATAGGTCGCTACGAAAAATTACAGTGACTGATATCGTCATGTTGGGTTTGAGGCCACAATGTGTTAGCTCTTTCGGTCGAAAATTGTTTGTACGTAGGGCTAGCGACTAACATAAGATAACAATTCAAGAATAATATACATCATATAAGTTTTAATGTTTCAGCCTCTCCATATTTAAACAATAAGATATTCACATTTACTTTAAAAAGTATTAATTAATTTCACTTGAAGATACATTAACTTTATATAAGTTTGTATATTTGTACTTTAAATAGGGTGGAGATTGTCATATATTTATTTCTGTATATTCCATCCCCAATGCTTTCTGTCTGATTGTATCGATTTTTCCGATATATGGCACAATAAAGTTATATATATGTCGTACCCCTAACATTCTCAAAGGACATCATCTGAAGAAAACTGATGAGAGAGAGAGAGAGAGAGAGAGAGAGAGAGAGAGAGAGAGAGAGAGAGAGAGAGAGAGAGAGAGAGAGAGAGAGAGAGAGAGAGAGAGAGAACTGATACATGTATTAGAGAGACAGACAAAGAGATAGGCAGACAGAGACAGACAGAGAAACAGACAGTGTGTTTATGTGTATCAGGAAAGTATTAGTATGCTATTGCCATGGCCTAGGGAAGGGTGGTTGTAGCTTTTACAATTATGGTGGATCAATTAATGTTTGACTACAAAGTTTTTCAGAATGTGCCAAAGCACACTGACTCCCCAGAACATAAAAATACAAATGTTGTTGGAAATGTAATATGCCGAATTAAAGTTGTCAACTTACCGTATATTGTTGTTGACGTTCGTTGCTGTCCAGCCCATGTGTGCCCACAGGTTTGTAATAACGTAAAGGAGAATCGCACGTCTCGATTTTTAGTACAAACTCAAACATGATTAAGTGATCAGCCATTATCAAAGCGGACAGGACTTCTCACAGAAGCCGGTAGCTAGTCTACCAAAACAACAACAGCTGCACACATATTTTGCATTTATGTAAAAGTGCGTCTCTGTCCATTGCACAGCGCCAAGAGTCACA